>NC_092323.1:5083125-5706562 GCF_036785885.1 Coffea arabica | reverse complement strand
ATTCATTGTAATTTTACAATTGAAACTTATAAAAACAATCAAATAAAAATTATTTGAATACAATCCAACATGATGAAATAAATATAACTAAAGTAATCAAATTTTCACTTTTGGCACAAATACAATCACTAATTCATTATTGTGTTTGTGCTTTTTTTAAGAAAAAAATGTTATTGTATTAAGTGTAATTAGGGATTTAGTATAAATGTATTAGTAAATTTAGTATAATCAATTAATAATTTGTATTAGTACACATATATAATTATTAGTATAATTAATAATATATATTATATTATATATACTAATAGACATTATATAATACATATAACTAATAATATCATTATCATAAGTTTGTAACTAATTAAATTATATATTATATATAATTATATACATATATATTTATTTTTTAAAGCGGGTGGCGGGTCGGGGGTACACTCCCCCGCCCCCCGCCCCCCGCCGGTTTCTAAGCGGGAGGGAAAAAAATTCCCCCCGCCCCCGCCCCCACCCCCTCCCCATTAGCCCCCCGCGGGCACCCGCCCCCATTGCCATCCCTAGGTAAGTGCATTTTTAGATAATATCCATCTTATTTTAATTAAAAAATGCACAAAGAATTACAAGCCCAATTGATTTACGTCCGGAGTTCTTTTGTTTATCAGCTCATCATGGATTACCTCACTGTTCTCTCAATGATGAAAAACCAAAGGCGAGGAACGTCCGGAGGAAAGTTTCCTTAAGGCCAAGAATTCTCAAGGTCTTCTACCACCAATTCTTCTGCACATTAAGGCCAACTATTTCATCTTCACTATTTTGAAAAGCTTTTTGATGGAAATTACATATAAGTATTTTCCTTGGATTCTAAAGTGAAAGAAAAAACTGAAAATTTTGTTATTTGTCATTACAAGATATGTTGCAAGATATGCTAAAATGACCTGTCCATTACTAAAGTTAAATGGCAAAGTAATTGTTTGTTATTCTAAGAGCTAAGACATTAGTTAGATTTGTAAACAATTGGTTTGGGTCTTGCAAGACTCACCTGGAAAGATGTTTCGAATGTGTTGGGTATGAAGTTCCAGACATCTTGTCTTCAAATTCTTAATCATGCCGAGATTCGTAAATAGGTACTAGTCTACAATGGACTAAATTGTGGTGACTCTGGACTTCAGAAAGCCAGGCCTCATGCAGTTTGGGCCTAGATTGGGGGCGACTCTGGACTTCAGAACATATTTGCCTTCTTCTTCAACGACACTTTCCAAGCACTCATGGTCCTCCTTGTTTTTTTATTCCAATCAAAAGAGATGAGGCCTAATCATGATTATAAAGATTTCATTTTAACATTAAAATGGATATGTAAGTATGATAATTATTCAAATCTGAAATTCAAATTTTGCACTTATAACAAGTACTAAAGCTCTTAGTGTAAAAATGCTTACATTTCTTACAACATAGCCTAAATGGAGTATAATACCAAAAAAATTATTGTGAGTGTTTGATAAATATATGAATGTGTATTATGAATATTTTTTTAATCTACTTACAACGCATGTAATATGAGATTTTACTAACTATCCTGTTAAATTCATGTTAATGTATGTCTAATTTATCTCCTCTAAAACATAGGAATGAATGAAAGTCTCCAAACTATTAAGTTATTGTACAAAATTTCTATAGAGCTATACAAAAGTTGAATGAGAAATCTTTTTTGGAGACTATGCAAGACCAATGTACCTAAAGCAATATTAACAAAAGAATAAAATGTTTAGCAAAACTTAGCAATAGTTAAAAAATTTTAGTTCCATAATTTTAAATATATTCGTATTATTAATGTACGATTTTTGTGCGTAAGTTTACTAAATTTGTATATTAAACCAAAATTTGCACCGTCATTTTTTGAAAGCTTTGTAAAATATGTTTGATATTATATTTCATAGTATTCGTTCTCGGTGTTGTAGAAATTATGGTGAACAAAACTCTTGTTTTATGAGAGGAACAATTTTTTTTTTCTTTCAGGAACACTTTATGCAAATACTTTAGTCCCCACTATGTCATTTGTGTCCTCCTACAGCCTATAGGAAGGTAGAGAAATCGGTCCCTAGAGCGATGGAATCGTAATCAATGTCAAGAAATTGAGTCAAAACCAACCAGGTAGCCGCAACCCATATCAAGAAGTTGAGTTAACACGTATATCCTATAGTTTTCTGCTTTTTTCTTTGAATTTCCATTTTCTGCTTTTTCTTTCTCTTATTTTTTTTTCTTGCACAAGCCTTCAAAACAAAATTACAACAATTAATTAAGCAATTTTTTTTATTGAAATTAAGTAAAAGAATGAAATAAAAATAAAAGGGTAGTTGACTTGAGATAAAAAAAAATTGGTGTGTAATTAAATAAATATAGGCATAACTTCTCGCATTGGTGAAACAGTCTCATTGAAGGAAAGGAAATGACCGAAGGTATGGATCATATTAATCTAACAATAAATATCCTGTGGTAAGTTTGGAAATCCGGAAACCAGATTCAATTCAGGTAAGAGGAGAACTGTCCAGGAATGACTATAAATAAAGCAATGCAAGAGTGGTTGGAATACAATGAAGCAACTAAGAAGGAAGAATCAATGAGGAAAGTAAGGGGAATTATGACAAAGAAGGAGATAAATGGGTGACGAAGAAGGAGATAAGGGGAATTATGCTGAATACTAATGCAGCTTTGAACATGCAGAAGAGGAGAATAGAATGAGGGATTGTTGTTGTTAGGAAGGAAGATGGGAATTTAATAGAAGCACAGGCAGGAAGTGAATGCAGAAATGGTGAGCCAACTCAACTGTGGAGGAAGCACATGCGATCAGAAAGGCTTTTCTTTTTAAGATTAAAAGATATGAATGTATAATATACATAATTTTTTTTAATTCACTTTTTTGCACTTGTAGCATGTATTGCACCTATTAGTTTAAAAATTCTTACTTGTTTTACAACAAACCCTACCAAGCATCACAAGGCAAGCAGATGGTTTAATTCACGAATTACCAGTTTAAAATAATCAGCCAGCAAAATCTTCAACGACCCCATTTTGTGGATTCTTAGTCCTGGTACCCCATATTGCGTACTGGGGAAAGGGAACAAACAACACATAACTCGAGACTCTCAGAAAATCAGAGATGGGAAGGAAGGTGGAGAGGAAATATGCAGCAATTAAAAGGGCTGACAATAGTTAGTTGAAACTACGTTGAAAGGAAATGGCCCCTTCCCATGATGCAGCAGCCCACGCTTTCAAAGTTAGAGATTTGGCTCTCGCTCTTGCCTCTTGCCCATGAAGAAGGGCTTCTTCAATCCCGACTCGGCGCGGATTTCTGTTTCAATTCTTGTTGGTATACAGCAGTCTCAGTGGAACTATATGTATTTGATGCTGCTCTTGAGTAAATATTTGATTATATCTGTGTGATTATGTTGCTGAATGTACACCTAAAAAGTAAAAACCTCCTCTATCTTTTAGGGGGGCACCGATTAATTTTTGAGAATTAGTGTACGGGAATCAGTAATGATTGTAGCCCTTTACTCGGAAAGAAGTAGTACTATATCTGTTTGATTAAGTTGCTGAAGATATGCCCTTCGCCTTAAAATTCACATTCCCTTTTCGCAGGACCTAATTAAGTCTTGAGAATTGGTGTCCGTCCGGGAATCAGTTCTTATTTCAAACCTTTACCTAGCATGTACAGATTTCCGAATAGATGAATTGAAATGTTTGAATTGCCATGGATTCCTGGTCCTGTAATCGGTCCCTTATTATTACTAGTACTACTGATGGTTCTAGCATTCCTAATGGATTAGCAGGCATAACAAGTCATTTTCGAGATCGTAAAGAAAATATTCAACTAATACGTTTTAATTATGATTAATGGTATGGGACTTGCTCAAGATATATAGATCATTTGCCTTGCCGATCCGTTCAGATGATAGTCAACTACCCGCTAGCTGTAAAATCTAATCTGTTTGTACAACTCCATTGGCATTGATGGAGGGTCAAGAGATGATGAACATGAACCTCAGTTGTCAATCAGAATATAAACTCAAAGAAAGTAATTTCGCTGCTGATGCTCTTCCAAACACTGCTTGACAAGGGATAAAATCAATGATTTTCTCTATTTCCCCTCACCGAAAAAAAAGGAAAATAGAATGATAAACACGCTCAGTAGTGTCTCTCTATGTTTTCAGACTCGGCCCGGGAATCGACTCGGTCGAGCTCAGGGGTCAGGGGTCAATGGGTTCGATCGGGGTCAATAGGGGTCGAACCGGATGACGTCATATATACGTCATATATAGATATATATATATATTCCTGCAAATCAAATTTACAAAATATAATCAAAGAATCCAATCATCTAAATTTATATCCAATTCACCAAATTCATCCAAACTCACAAAATTTATAAAATAGAAATCCCATACATGTTTAATCCCTGACAAATAGCAATCCAAATAAGGTAACAAGCTCATGTTCAAATGTTTGATAAATATCAATCTAAATAAAACAACACATTCAATTTCTAAACCAAAGAACTATCTAAGCCATTCTTTATCTTCATCTTCATCTTCATCACCCTTCTCTCCAATTTCATAACTTTCGATATCGATGTCATCAAGATCATCCTCATCATCAAGCTGCACATTAAAAACTACAGAAGACTGAAGAGACATTGAGGTAGGAAATTACACTAAAGACTGCTGCTTTATTGGACCACAGGACATTAAAAACTGCATTAAATGGTTGTAGCATATTATTCTACCATTTATGTCCATGGTACTAGTACGGTTGGTAATTGTATCCATTGGCCTTGAGGTAGGAAACACATAAGTTGGTCAACAAAACTACAGAAGAGACTCATACATGTAATAGACATTATTAACTTTTGATCTAGTGTATTCTCAAAACGAAAAGATAACTATTCGCTTGAACTGTGTGATCATTATCAACTTAAAAATTCTTGATCCAGTGTATCCAACCAGTTTGCACTGGTACTGATGCTATAACAGAGAAACGCGAAGGGACATATAAGCATGGTTGTGCGAATTATTACCAGTAAATGGTTAACCCAGATGGAACAGACAAAGAAAAGTAACCAATCATCAATGGAAGAAACTTGAAAACAAGAAGAGACAATCAAATTCAAATTTCCAGATTCTCTAATAAGGACATGATATTTTCACCCATAATATCCAAATCCCAAATGCTCAGCATAATAAATCAAAAAAATACTGAAATTTTAGTCACAGATCAATTTCAACATAATGAATTAGCCATCTTCACGACTGCTTTAGATTATAAAAATTACCAGATTTAGCTTCGGTTCACCAGCGTGTTAATTACTTGATTGAACCTTGAAATCTGAAGAAACTGGTGGTGTTACGGCGGTGGAGGCTAGAGATTGAAGGACAAGTGACTAACGGCAACCTTGATTAAGCGACGATTGGTGAATCTCAAATGCCAGCGGTGGAGACTTTTAGATTTTAGGGTTATTGGAGCTGAAGAAGAAAGGAAGAAAAGTACGGAAAGAGAAGCAGAGGATAATTTCGTCTCTTTTTTAGTTGGTCAATCCAACTTTTGACTGAAAAAAAAGGCAGAAAAAGGGCAAAAAAAAAAATCGGGTTTGATCAAATTATCCGATTCACCGATCAAATCCAACCGGGTTTGACCGAGTTTTTAATACCCGAGTTTTTTAACTAGCTCGGACCGGATGCCTAGCCGGTTTTCGGTTCGACCGGCCGGTCCGATCCGAGTCTGAAAACACAGGTGTCTCTTCGCAAAAATCAAGGTATACTCCTTGCTATATTTATGTTGCTGAAATTTAATGCTCTGGTTGCTAAGGATCCATCATCCAGGCACAATTGTGCTAGACTAACAACTGAAATCAGATGGTCGGCGCGGACTCCACCGAACTTTTGTAAACCAAATAATGAGTCAAATCAGGCAGAAATCAACTGTTTGTCGGATTTCATTTGATCTTTTTGGAAGATTTGATTGAGAAAATACTAGATTTGGTCGAATTGCACCCTTTTTTTCTTCTGAATATCTTGATTAGGATTCCTATTTTTTTTCCCTTAAACCACTGTCTAAAGTGTAATGTAACCTGATTACCATTTGATTAGTTCATATCTTTTTAGTATTAATTATGAGTAGTATTGGTAATTACAAACGTGAATTAAATCTTGAAACACCATATAAAACGTGGTTTAGGAGGTAGCTTTGGCTCTTTGCAATTTCACGGGTTTTATTTAGCTAGTATTTGTATCTAGTATCTGTTGATGTAATTTGCAAAATAGGAAAGGTTTGCACTTTTTGAAGCACCATTTCACAGTGAAACTTCATGTTCCTTTGAAAGGGTACATGTGGGCAATTTCTAACAGCTTTCTGAATATTGTGGGTGTATAAATCAATGGGTTGAACACCAAAAAACCAACTGAAGCATTTTGTATTCTTGACTAGACAAATCCAAGAACTTGCTACTTGGTTGTCTAATTAGAATTCATTGTATCCTAAAGTTTTTGCCAAGAGACCGGATTAGCAAGATAGTGGGGGCAATCAAATTTCAAGGAAAGTGATTACACGCCTTGAATTCTTCAAGTTTTGATCCCCGTTAATGTAAACTTGTTTCTAGTGAATTCTCTCTTGAATTTTCTGATTTGACTCGATACGATCTTGTCATTCTATATTATATCATTTACCTACAATCTTGAAGTTTGATTGATTGACAAGAATAGAGTCTACACAAGAGAGTGCTGTCAAAGTTATGAACCAAGATTTCGTTAAGTTAGACAAACTTGATGGAACCGGAACCAACTTCAACCGTTGGAAGGACAGACTTATGTTCTTTCTCACTGCATTGAAGGTAGCTTACATTCTCAATCCAAATATTCCAGAAATTCCTGTTCCAGTGGAGGGTGAGTCCGAGGAATTGACAAAGCAAAGGCAAAAGCGTGAAGAAGATGAGATTATTTGCCGAGGCCACATTCTCAACACCCTCTCGGATAGTTACTACGATATGTTTCAAGGAGTACGAAATCCAAGGGAAATCTCGGCTGCAATTGAGTGAGAGTATACATCCCAAAAGCAAGGCACAGATAAGTTTCTCATTAAGAAATATTTTGAGTTCAAGTTGGTTGATTCTTTTTCTCTTATGGACCAAATTCATAATCTTCAAGTGATAGTTTCTAAACTTAAAGATTATGGTGTTGAAGTTTTTGAATCTTTCCAAGTTTGTGCAATAATTGTTAAGTTGCCACCATTATGGAATGATTACCAAAAGAAGTTGCTTCACACTTTTGAAACTTTAACTCTATCTAGTGTTTTGAAACATCTTAGAATTGAAGAAGGGGCCAGAATACTTCAAAAACTAGAAGTTAACGATGCTTCTAAGACTAATATGGTTGAAGAGAAAATGAATTCTGGTAGTAAGAGAAAGAGGCTTGAAAATACTAATTCAAAAGACAATAAGAAAAAAAATAGAAATTGTTACAATTGTGGTAAGAAAGGCCATTTTAAGGCCGAGTGCAAACTCAACAAGAAACAAAAGAAAAATGTTGCTCCAAGTGCTAATCTTGTTGATGAGTGTGCTGAAATTGTGGCAATGATGACTTTTGGTACGGTGACACTGAACTTCATATGACGACACCTACGCCTTCAAAGGATTGGTGGTATGATTCTAGTGCTGCAATTCATGTTTGCAATGATAAGAATCAGTTCAAGAGTTATGAACTTCTTGAAGGTCATGAAGTTGTCATGGCAAATGGAGTGAGAGCCAAGATTCATGGCAAAGGGGATGTGCATCTTCAATTCACATCCGGTAAAAAGTTGGTCCTTACCAATGTACTTCATGTTCCCGACGTTGTTAAGAATTTAGTGTCTGCGGACATTCTTAACAAGAAAGGATTGAAGGCTGTACTAGAGTCAAATAATGTAATTTTGTCAAAGAATGGTGTATTTGTAGGGAAGGGCTATTCTTGTAATGGAATGTTCAAGTTGAGTATTAATAAAGTGAATGATATTTCTGTTTATTCTTTGGTTTCTACTTCTTCTACTTGTTCTTATTTTTTGTGGCATGGTAGGTTAGGACATGTGAATCATAAAGTGTTGAAATTTATGACTAAAAATGGCCTAATTTCCTATGATGACCTTGAAAATAAGAAATGTGAAACTTGTGTTCAAACCAAGATTACAAGGTTGACTTTTCCTAAAGTTGAACGACAAACACAGATGCTTGATCTTGTGCACTCTGATGTGTGTGAATTCAATGATTTTCTAACTAGAGGATGAAATAGATACTTTGTCACATTCATAGATGATTGTTCTAGGTTTGTGTATGTGTATCTTATGAAATACAAAAAAGAAGTGTTTGGTATGTTTAAAACATACAAAACTTTAGTAGAAAATCAATTGAATAAGAAAATTAAAATTTTGAGAAGTGATAGAGGGGGTGAGTACTTCCCTAGTGAATTCTCGAAATTTTGTGAAGAAAGTGAAATTGTACACCAAACCAGTGCACCATACACACCACAACAAAATGGTTTGGTTGAAAGGAAAAATCGAACTCCTGAAGATATGGTTAATTCCATGCTTGTGAGTTCAGGGTTGCCAAATAATTTGTGGGGTGAAGCTTTGTTAGTTGCATGTCATGTTCATAATAGAATTTCTTCCTTAAAAACTTGAATTTCTCAATATGAAGTGTGGAAAATAGAAAATCAAATTTGTCTTATTTAAGGATTTGGGGCTGTATAACCTACTATAGGATTCCTGATAATAAAAGGACTAAATTGGGACCTAGAGCCCTTAAAAGTGTGTTCGTTGGCTATGCAGAAAATTCGAAAGCCTATAGACTACTTGATCTTGGTTCAAATGTAATAGTTGAGTCAAGAAATGTTGAGTTCTTTGAAGATAAGTTTCTTAAAGACTCAACAGTTACTATAGGTCCATCCTCTCCAAATGCAACTTCTTCTAGTGGTACAAAAAGAAAAGAAATTGATACTCCTAGTGAACCTTGGAGGAGTCAGAGACAAAGAAAAGAAAAACAATTGTCCCACGACTTTGTGTCTCTTCAAGATATTATTTTTCTAGTAGAAGGAAATAGAGATTCTCTACTAAATAAAACTCCAATTTTGTTGAGTGTAGAGGATGATCCTAAGACATATGATGAAGCTATGAAATCGAGAGATGTTGCATTTTGGAAAGAAGCTGTGAATGATGAAATGGACTCAATATTGTCTAACAATACTTGGGTTCTTGTGGACTTGCCTCAAGGTTCTAAACCTATTGGTTGTAAATGGGTATTTCGCAAGAAATATGCCACTGATGAAACTATTCTTACTTACAAGGCTAGGTTAGTAGCTAAAGTGTGAGAACCCAGAGAAAAAAAAAAATTTATTTATTTATTTCTTATTTTATTCCTGTGCACCCGTTTTTTTTTTATTTTCTTTATTATATTACTTTTATCAACATTTTATCAGTAAATATAGTTTTAAAATCATTTTTCTAGTATAAGGTAGTTCGTGAGAAATTTGGAACGTATTTTGGACGTGGGACCCGCTAGTGCATTAAGTGAGAGAAATTCGGCCGATTCGGTTAAATATTGCATATAGGGATTTAAGTACTAGGTGTTAGGAGATAATTGGAGGTTACCTAGATGAATTAATACTGAGGAGACAAGAAGATAACTCTAGCAAGACCAAGTGCCAAGTGTCCAATTTTGGTTGGACCAACCTTGCCTAACTTTTGACCAAACTTACCTTACTTGATTTAAAGTGTAATTTTGACCAAGAGCTCTTCATTTCAGCCTTGTCTTGGCCGAAACTTCTTGGGAGCAAAGGAGAAAAACTCTTCAACCTTTCATCTACAAATTCTTGCCAAATCTTGAAAACTAGCCGTTTGTTTCTTGAATTAGTCCATAAAAACATCTTGCTTAGGGTCTTTGAAGAACGTGGTGGTGTTGTTTTGGAAGAAAATCACCTAAGCTACAACCTTTCTTGAAGAACTAAGGTATCTTGCTTGGAACTCATCTTTTGGTTTTAATTTTGGCCAATTGGTGCCTTATAGTAGTTATATACGTGATTTTACGGAAGATTTGGTGGATTGGAGTGAAGTTTCCTAATTTTCTGATTTTTTCTGGATTTTTTCTGTTTTCCTATGATTGATATGATTGAGCTGGAATTGATGGTTCTAAATGGCATTTTATAGCTCTCTTGTGCGTTAATTGTAGTTAATTGCGGGAAATTTCCGCTTGTGCGGAAAATTTCAGATTTAGGGTTTCAATTTGGGGGTTTTCTAGAGTTGATTGTTGAACTTCTAATTGGCTATCATTGAAGGGTATTGTGACCCTAATGAAGTATATTGAATGGCTTATGACTTGTTTGGGTGCTTGTGGTTATGTTGGATAGTTTTATTGGTTGTCTTGCAGGTTGGAAAAGCTGAAATTTTAGGGGAAATGCTGTCCGAGTGTCTAGGGTATTAGATTCTTGTGAGTTGGGTTGAGATGGACTAGAAATGAACGGTTTTGGGTTTGTTTCTCCTTTTAACCCTAAATGTTATGTATTTTTCATTTCCAAGCTATATTTGGGTCTTGCCTTAATAGTTCCTAGAAAAAGGTATTCGACTTGTGTTTGAGTTTTCATTGTACTTTCTTGCTTGTTATAGGGCGTGCCGGTGATCCGAGGCTCACGTCGGGCGAAAACTTGTGAAATTTCTTTGTTAAACTTGGTGAGTGTACTACTCACATGTTTGTTATTCCGTGGCTTTCTTGTACTTGAATTCTGTGGTTTGGACTAGTGGTTTGGACTAGTTGTGATGATTGTTTGAGCTAGGTGAGGCGAGGGTGTACTTTACCACTCTCGTACTCTCTGGCCTTCTTGACTGGTTATTCTACTAAGCTTACTTGACTGTTTATGATATGACTTGAATATTCTTGACTATACTGGATTTGGTATCGCTTGGATACCAATCTTTACTGTTCACTCTGAGCTCTACCTCATTAGAAGTCAATGGACTCGAGCCAGTAAGGACTTGGTCGGGGACATTTGACAAGCCATGGGGACTGTATTTGGGAATCTTTGGGTATGAGACCCTTGATTCCGGTATACTCGAGTAATACCAATTCTGTACTGTTTGGTGTTCGGGCCCGGTAAGGGGAAAGTGAGGTGGACGGATAATTGGAGTAAAGAGGAGTCTACGGTCATGATTACCTGGTATATATTGACGGAGAGTCAATGAGATGAGATCAAGCATGGCAAAAGAGGAAAAGGGCTCTTGAGAGCCATCCGTATCCTTTTATTCCCTATACTTGGGTGTTGTTGATTTTACTTACTTGACGTGCGTATTTGGACTGAATATTCTTGTGCTTATGTGATCCTGGTATATTTTGGTGATGGTACCTCATTGGGCGAAAGCTCACTCCGTGAATTTTGTTTTCCTTACAGGGATTTACCTTTTGGACTTTTGAGTTTGAAGCTGAGTTGAGTAGAGCTAGTTGAGAGATTTTGTATAGCTCCTCAATAGTTGGTAACTTGATTGTACTTGAATTTACATGTTTCCTTTTGGCTTGTAATCATACCAATGTGGTTGGTAACAGTGTGTGTATTCATGTTCCATGTATTATACTTGGCTTGTATATATATTCCTTTCAGAGTTTGTAAGCAGTTATTTGCATTTGATTGGATCCTGGCTGTTTGTGACGTGGCAGTCACTATTTACTTTATGTTTTAACTTTTGTTTTCCGTTTCTCGTTTGTTGGTTTGGTTAAGCGCGCTAGTAGATTCCCGAACGCCTTGAGTTACTGTTTTACCGTTTTAGTAGTCCTGGCGAGAGCTGGGCAGACAGTCCGCTAACCCCTTTGGTACGCCTTAGGGGAAGGTGGGGCTGTCACATAAAGGCTATAGACAAAAGGAAAGAATAAACTATTTTGACACATATGCACCTGTGGCTAGAATAACCTATGTTAGAGTACTTTTAGCTTTAGCTTCTGTTTTTAGCCTTCATGTGCATCAAATGGATGTTAAAACAGCTTTATTAAATGGCGATTTGAATGAGGAGGTGTACATGGAACAACCGAAAGGTTTTATACTCCCGGGTAATGAACATAAGGTGTGTAAGCTAGTGAAATCTTTATATGGCTTGAAACAAGCTCCAAAACAATGGCATGAGAAATTCAAATCTGTCTTGCTCTCTAGTGGATTTAGGTACAATAATACTGATAAGTGTATTTATTCTAAATTTAATAGTGAGTATAGTGTGATTATTTGTTTGTATGTGGATGACATGCTAATTGTTAGTGCTACACTTAAAGGTGTAGTAGAAACTAAGAAGTATTTGTCTTCTAAGTTCAAGATGAAAGATCTTGGTGAAGTAGATACTATCTTAGGAATTAAAGTTAAAAGACATAGTGGGGGTTTTGCCTTGTCTCAATCACATTATGTTGAGAAAATATTAAAGAAGTATCAACATTTAAGTGTGAAAGAAGTTGGTACCCCTTTTGATCCTAACATTAAGTTGTATGAGAATACCGGTAAACCAATAGCTCAACTAGAATATGCTAGTGTTATTGGTAGTCTTATGTATGCAATGAGTTGCACTAGATCGGATATTTCATACTCGGTTTGTAGACTAGTTAGATACACTAAAAATCCAAATAAAGATCATTGGAAGGCTATTTGTAGAGTGCTTGGTTATTTTAAAAGAACTAAAGATCTTGGACTCTTTTATAATAGTTTTCCTAGTGTTCTTTAGGAATTTTCAGATGCTAGTTGGATTACTAGTATCAGTGAGCAAAAACCAACTAGTGGTTAGATTTTTATGTTTGGTGGTGGAGCTATCTCATGGGTTTCAAAGAAGCAAACGGTGATAACTCATTCAACCATGGAAGTTGAATTTATTGCACTATCTTCAGCTTGTAAAGAGGCTGAGTGGCTAAGAGATCTTTTAATCGATATTGATTTTTGGTCTAGACCAATGCCTCCAACAACTATCTTTTGTGATAGTGAAGCTACTATGTCTAGAGTATTGAATAAAGTTTACAATGGTAAGTCTAGACATATAAGTTTGAAACATGCATTTATAAGACAAATGCTTGCAAATGATGTTGTCAGTATTGTGTTTGTAAGAACACACAAAATTTGGCGGATCCGTTGACTAAACCTCTAACGAGAGAGTTACTGAATGTGACAACATCCAGAATGGGATTAAAACCCTTATACTAAAATCACTTAGCAATGGTAACCCAACCTTTCTTCTAGTACTACCCCTAGTTCAAAAGGTTTAAAGGGTAATAACAAGTTGTTTCAAGTGATAGTGAACACTACGTTTTTGTGTGTAGACCATTCCAATTAGTAGTGTTATGTGTTACTCTTAAGTGAGTATGATGAAAAGTAACTCTTAATAAACATATTTCTTGTGTTTTATTTGTTAAAACTAGAAATATAGTTTACCTATATGGTTATAGAAGTGGTACCGCTTCTAACAAGAGTTTTGGATGATCTCTTGTATATGATCATGAATAGGATGAGCACATGGCCAGTAATAGTGCTACAGATGGTTGTGAATATATAAATGCTACATGATTCATGTATGTAATATTTCATATTTTTGTGAATCTTGTTTAAAGCAATCTAGCCACCAAGGGCTTCACTTAAATGTGTATTTCGGTTTGGTGACCAGAAGACTCCTTAGGAGTTAAGCGTGCCCACGCTAAGTGATCACGTTTAAAGATTAGAGTTCCAGTTACAAAACAGAAGACTTCTTATGAGTTAGACGTGCCCACGTCTAATCCAGAACGAGTTAAGCGTGCCCACGCTAAGTGATCACGCTTAATGATCAGAGTTCCAGTTACAAAACAGAAGACTTCCTATGAGTTAGACGTGCCCACGTCTAATCCACAACGACCAAATCAGACCGAAACTTAATTTTTCAACAAGGGAAGTTTAAGACGAGAGTTACTTTCCTTGATGCATGAACTTTCAGTGTTAGTTTGACTTTCTATTTTGCAAACTAAGTGGGGGATTGTTGATGTAGTTTGCAAAATAGGAAATGTTTGCACCGTTTGAAGCACCCTTTCACAGTGAAACTTCAAATTCTTTTGAAAGCTACATGTGGGCAGTTTCTAACAGCTTTCTGAATATTGTGGGTGTATAAATCAATGGGTAGAACACCAGAAAACCAACTGAAGCATTTTTTATTCTTGACTAGACAAATCCAAGAACTTGCTACTTGGTTGTCTAATTAGAATTCATTGTATTCTAGAGTTTTTGCCCAGAGACCGGATTAGCAAGATAGTGGGGGCAATCAAACTTCAAGGAAAGTGATTACACGCCTTGAATTCTTCAAGTTTTGATCCCTGTTTATGTAAACTTGTTTCTAGTGAATTCTCTCTTGAATTTTCTGATTTGACTCAATACGATCTTGTCATTCTATATTATATCATTTATCTACAGTATCTACAACCTCGTGGCCTATAAAGGTCCATGCTGCAATTGATTTAACTCTTGTATTTATTTCTTTTGTTTTGTATTACATTTTGACTTTGGCCCTTACGTTTGTTTTTTTTTTCTTTTATTCCTTCCTTTTTTTACTTTCCTGATGTAGGGAAGAAATTCCTCTAAAATTTTTCACCTAAAACAAATTAGACTTTTGACTAAATGTACTTTTGATAAAATTGAAATTTGAAATCTGAATACATTAAATTATTAAATTGTTAAATTCTAAATCTGATACATTGAACGTATATTATATTAAGTGATAAATAATTAATTTATCACTTAATTTTGGAGTAAGTTTTGTTTCAAAATTTTAGTGTCACTTAATTAATTTAAATATTTTATTTTTTATTATCAAACATAGCTGACTATTTTAAAATATGAATTCATTATATTTAAGTGTTGAAATAAATTATCAAATAATCCAAATAAAACTCGATCTTCCCATATATATTGTAGTGTCTTAAAACTTGACAGAATTATATGCACGCATGGATGCACCCCAAAAAAAAAAAAAAGAGGAACATTTAAAAGAAAGAATAATATTATAGAGACAACATCCAAAACGATAAAAACAGGAAAGCTATATTGACGCTTCGACATGAGAAGCATAAGAATTGAATGACACTTCGACATGAAATTCACGACTTCGCTTACAAGAGCACACAGCACATCAAGTAGTAGTAGAATTCAGAGTTCTGAGACCATGTCCTCATATTTCACCGACGGACAAGTGTCCACTACTGCTGCAGGTGGCAGCTTTGCACTTGGTGGAGATATCGCCGCCATAGTCGGACATGGAGGGAGGAAAAGCAAACCCATCCAAATCCCGTTTTCACTGATTCAAGAAAACGTGCCTTGTTTGAATTGCTTGTTTTCGTCGGAAAATATTATCATTTTGCGTGATCATATTTTTCTATCACCTTTTTTCCTCACATATATCAAATCGCTACAGTAATTTTTTCATGAAAAATGACAAAAAATGCAATCCAAACACATTAATTTTCTTTTCTTGTTTTTTCCCCCCACCTTTGAAATAAATTGTGCAAGGAAAACATTTCGCACGTTTGATTAAAAACATTATTGATGGTAGCTATGGCCTTAGAAGTCTCTGTCAATATCTGCTACCAGGGATTGTGAAGATGGAAGCCAGGCATCAGAAGAATTGACTCATTGAGAGGAGGATTGTTGACAACTCACAAGGATGATCGGCTGGCAAACGAACCGAACAAACATATTAGGAGGAGGAAGGAACTGAAAGAATCCTTCGCTGTGCCTATAATTAAAAAGCACGCCTTCTTTGGGAACATATTCTTTTTCCTCTTTTCTTTAGCTAAAGCAGCATCTTTCACAAACTTCTATCCTTTCTGGTGTATACTTGCATGAGGTTGCAATGCCCTCTTTTTTTTTTCCCTTTCCAAATTGGCTCATCCTCGTGTACCAACATACTCGATGGAATTTCTTAGGTTGAAGAAGGAAAATTCGTTTCGTTTAATTGTATTTGTAAATGTACTCCTCATAATGGATTACACTCTAGGATGTCCAATATATGTAAAGCCTTAAAATATAGGAATTGATATTCATTGAATAATATGCTCCCAAAGAGTGCAAGACACTAATTTAAGAGTGCAAATATCACTTTTCTAAACTTTTTGAGATCAAAATATTTCAATCATTGAATTAGAAAACAGTTTGGATATGCTCTTCTTTTGTCAATCTCTAAGCTTGTTATTTTCTTATTTTATTTTATTCTTTTCATCTCAAGTATTTTGGAGGTTAACACGTAAAAAGCGAGTAGTGAATCGTGGTTGTTGGATTTTTGTCGGATTGTGTCCAGTGGATATGATTCTTAATTCCCACTAATGATTGAACCGGTGTATTTTATTTTCTTCAAAGGGTGTGAAGTTTTCTTGGTCGTATTTTATTTGAGGTGGAAATATTGGAAGTAATTTTGGTCAAGTGGTCTGCACCTGTCTTTCTCTATCTGCCCGTACGTCTGCGAAGCCCAGCAAAGCATTTTCTTTTATATTTCCGGAGAAATTAAAATTTGGCCTAAGCTTCACGTGGGGACAGTTTGCGGAGCCATGGGCAATTGTCCCCCCTCAAATTTTATGAAATTATAAAATAGATTTGATATTTTGTATTTTTTTTCACTTTTGCACCTCATTTACATTCCCACAAATTCTTTAAAAATATCTAATTGCCCCCTTTAAGTTTTAAAAATTGTAAACTAGCCTTAACATTTTGTAGGATTTTCATTTTTACGCTTTATTTTGACCCTCTCAATTTTCTAAAAATACTTATTTGTCCCTTCCATTCCCATATTCTGTAAAGTTCCTTATGTTACCATTTACAAAGTTTGAATATTTATTTATGTCCCCTCCTTCAAATTTCTAAAATTATCTCTTTGTATATAAAAATTCTACATAGATTCGCTTTATGAACAAATTTCATTCTTTTTTAGTTTAAATACAACTATGATGTTAATAGTAAATCTAAAACAACAATTTAAATATGGGATTAATTTTGTATATTGTCAGTATAAATTTTTTTTTACATGAGCAGATTTAGATGAATGATACATTATCACCTTTCAACTTTTAAATTCACTTTTCGTTCACGAGTCATATATCTATACCTGTTAGCATAGTTATTAAACCAAACCCGGCCCCGCCTGGCGGTCGAATAGGTCAAACCGGTGAACCGGCCATTGGACTGGGCCAGGTTTTGAATTGGATCGGTTGAGCAAGGAGACCGTTGACTAGTCAATGACCCAACGGTCCGACCGGGGTTAAACCAGAAACCCGGCCGATTTTGTCAACGAACCGGGTCTTGTCGAAAAATTTTATTACTTTTGTTGAAATTCGAACCTTAGACCTTTGTCCAACACTACAACATACTTACCACCAGGCTACTTCGAAATATACTAACAAAATAGCTTTATTATAATATATAAATGTTTTTGCAATTCTATCTTTTTTTTTTCTCTAAAGCAAACATATTGGAATCTTTTAATAAAAATTTATTACCCTCCAAACTCTATAAGTTATAAAATGGATTTAAAAAATAACATATTACATAATTCATTTTAAAGACAAATATTATTTTTAATAATTTTTTACATTTAAAATTCATAAATAAGCTAGATAATTACACTAAATATAGATAAAACTTTACACTTGAAGTTTGGTGTATTACTAAATAACTTTATATTTGATTGATTCTTATATGAATTAATTATTTTATAGCAAATTAAATTAAATGAGCTTTTGCTATGGCATTATTTATTACAATTTATATCATATATCTTATATAACAAATTATGAAATATAATATTTAAATATATTTAGTGACCCACTGGTTCAACCACTCACCCACTGGTTGAACCAATAACCCGTTGATCCACCTCTTTCGCCGGGTTTCTTCCCGGGTTGGGTTTAATAACTATGCTTGTTAGTGTGAAAAATTTTTACACTATATTAGATCAGCCATACTGAAAATTTAACTAGGGCTCGGTTTGGATTGTAAATTATTTAAGATATTTTTACTGTAGCATTTTTTGTGATGTGATGTATGTGAGATAAAAAGTTAATTGGAAAGATAAAAAGGTGTGTTGAAAATTATAATGATGATGTAAGTAAATAAATTTTGACAAATAATCCTCAATCCAAACAAACCCACGAATCAATACATTGATAATTGAGCCCCTAACCGTAGGTCTTAACTCTACCGCTGCTTGGGTAGATCTAGGATGAAGCACAACATGTACTGTTGAGTTTTGTCGACACAAGAGTGTATATACTATGGCCGCTTTTGCAGAAGTCCCACCCAAGAGAATCTATAGACGCGCTTGCAATTATTCATCCACGCGCTTGTAATTATTCATCCACAATCGGTTTACTTCGCTTGATTGAATATATTAGGTAAAGCAAGGTGCTTTTTCATATGTCCAAATTTTGTCTGCTTACTGATAGCAACATTATTGTTTTTTAAAAAAGGAAAAATAATTCTAAAAGACTGGGCTTCTTTCCATTGCATCGGAGTGAATTTCTCTCCATTATATTGCAATAAATTAGTTTAAAAATTACTTTCAAAAACTAAGATCATTTATAATATATTTTATCACTTGTGTTACATAAAATTTTGTATGAAGTTGAGTAAATTTTGCTGTCTGATTAATTATTACAAATTTTATAACAATTTTAACTCGATTTTTTACCGTTCAAATGTTTTATGCTATTTGAATACCAAAATATTCTAAAAAGAATATTATTTTTTAATATATTGATATGGCGATCAAAGCAAAAGTAATGACATCATTGAATGATTTTATAATAGTATATTAATTTAGATATAAATGAACGGAGAGAAATCCAATGCAGAGAATCCTAATTCCTAACCCGATTCTAATGATTGGCTTTCGAGTTTCTTTCATGAACACCTTTAGCTTTAAAGAAACTTTTCAATCTAAAACATGATTCAAAACTTTTGAAAGGTTTTTAATATCTACTTTTCTATTTAAAGTTTACTGACCTATACCTCAATACTTGATGAGTCCTGATTTCCTAAATATACTTATAAAATCTTGACATGAAATTTCACAATCATGTGACACGCGGTTAGAAGCATAGAAGAATGTATGCTGGGCAGGATACAAAAAGAAATACTCTGATTTAGAAAAGAAAGCATTCTAATTGTATTAAATAAAATAATTTGAAAATTTTTCCAAAAAAGATTACTAATTTGTACACATTTGACGTCAAAAAAAAATATGCATGATCACGATTGGAGTTATTCTAGGTGCCAACGACAAAAATTTGTGTGAGTATAGACGGCTCTGGCGCAACTTGATGTGTCTGCAGCCCCATATAATTGAGGGAAGAGAGGCATATATCCTTTTTTTTTCTACTTTTGTGGTGGATGAGGAATTCCATCAGGAAAAGGGGTATATCATCCGATCTAGTAAAGTCGTGTAATTGAAAGAAAATGGATGTTGAGTCAGTTTTCATTTTACCGTACATTATCATTAGGTGTGCAAACGAGTTGAGTAGAGTCAAATTTTGGCTTAATCGAACCGAACCTCCAATTAATTTTATGAAATTCGAACTCGAGTTCGAACTCGACGAGTTCAAAATGTCAAGTTCGAACTCGAGCTTTGAGTTTAAAAAATAAAATAATTATTTTTTATTTTTTATGAATCAAATAATAATTTTTTTAACAAATGAAATATTAGGGATATATATGTAATTTTACTATTAAAATATAAAATAAAAAATAAAAAATAAACATAAAATCCAGCTCGCAAATCAACGAGTTTAATATTTTTACGCTCAAGCTTCACTTGATTAACTCGAACTCGATTCGAATTCGATATTGACCAAACTCGAATAAAACTCGTATTCGAGCCGCTCGCAGCCCTAATTATCATCAACAGCAGGTAGCTGAACCGATGTAAATAAGTAGCCGAAATAAGTAGCTGAAACAGTAGGAAACGTTCCCCACGTGCGTGAGCATAATTACCTAAAAGAAGAAAGAAAGAGGAAAAAAAAAAATCTTGAGCAGGGCAAACACTAATGGCTCCCTCTCTATATATAGGGTCTTGCAGATTCAAGGCTTTCTCCAAATCCAACTAGTAGAACTAGCTAGTGAACCAATTTTATCATCTTAGTTCTGATCAATTACTTCAATGGTTGATCTCGGTCAGGAAAAAATGGCTTGCAACAAGTCATTTTGCAGCAATTATATGCTGCTAAGTCCAGAGAAAGCTGGCCTCATCGATCTCGTTTGCTTCCTGTTCTCCAGTAACATACACAACAGAAAATTTGTGGACGTTCCCAAAGGGACTAAGATGCCTTTTGCGCCTAGATGGATCATATTTCTTACGGTATTGGCGCAAATACTTTTACGACTAGTCGCAAAACCCTTGGCATGGTTAGGGAACTTGCTTGAGCAGTGGCTTAACCTGCTGCACATGAATACCAACATCTTCGTGCTTATCTACAACCTAGTGACTGGTAGACTCTACTAATCCCCTCGTCGGTTAATGATTTTACTTTACTACTTACGTCGTCTTCTATAATATTCTTCTTCATTTCTTTCCACTGACGTTTACAACTTTGCTCACTGCAGAACCTTTTTGGACAACTCATGAGCTTTTGTTTTGATATATAGCTAGGGAATATGGCTTTGGGAATTTCAAGTCGTCCATGAGCTGACTATAATTCATGTTTTTGCATTTATGCATGCATGGATATCTTCCATTACATGTAGTGTATATTATGCCGCCACCCATCCCGTGCATCTATTATGGGAAAATTATCATGCTTGAAGGGTAATTCAATTCCAGCATCTTATCCTTTTATCATTAGAGACGGCCAAGGCAGTTCTTTGAACATCTGCAGAAAGCGAACAACGGTACAAATGCCTTGCAGAATAAGGTCACAACCACATCAGAGCCCATGATCCGCATCTCTTTCGGTTTGGATTACTACGGAATGCACACGATCTTTTTAAAATAATATGAACCGAAAACATAATTTTCTGAGAAAAAGATTTCAACAGGTAATTTAAAATATTTATAATTTTATTATGTGGACTCTCATTTATTTAAAAAGGGGGGAAAAAAAAGAGAATAAACTAAAGACAAAACTTTTGGCTTTTGGAGCAAAGAATAGAGATGAAACTTTTAGCTTTCAATCACATATGATTTCAGAGCCTAATATTTAAAACGATAAAACCTATTGAATGGGAGGCGGAGGTGGACACTGGATCGATAGTTGCGGGTTAAAAATTAACAATTGCATGAAGTTATTATTTTTTGATGAAGTGAATGGTTAGACAGATAAAAAGGCGTAAAAGGTTTATTATGCTAAAAAATGGTTAACCGTAGTCATGCGTAGCTTAAGAGAGAGTTAAAGTTCCAAAGAAGTTCTTTGTCCTCATTTCTGGTTTTAACAATTGGTATGTAATATCCTGAAGCAATAAGTAAATTCGCAAGTGATACAGCAGGACACCGTTCATCAGTGTGAATATATATATATATAGAGTTGATCAGTTTTTGTGCTTCTACTTATTTACGAAAATGTTAAATTAGAAAACTCTAATACTCGAGTTCCTTCCTATTGAACAAAAATTCGGTTCAGAATCTGTAGATTCAAGGATTTGTGATGCATGCTAATGAGATATCATGGCAAAAAAGGCGATGCCCTCCTCCCCCCACCCCACCCCTCCCCAAAAAAAAAAAAAAAAGATCAAAAGAACACCTGATTTTGGGATTTGTCTCTACTGATTTTGTAGATCATATTCAACAGAAGTGAAAAAAGAATATCTGTAGAAATAGGAAAGTTTCCATCGTAATGATTATTCCCACTCCGCCACCTGGAACCGACAGTACATTACCCAGAATATCTGATTATGATTTACAAACCATGAAGGTTCAAAAAAGAATTTTCTGATCCTAAAAATTTGTGTAGAAGTTGTCTTACAAAGTTGGAAATATAGCCTGCTAGATCTAAATAGCATAGACGGATAATCAAGAGCGTTCTTGACCTAATGTGTGATTAAAGTGTACAATCTATCTGTGAAGAACTAAAGATTTTAAATTCTCTCTATTTTGCAGCACTAGTATATCACTAATCTTCTCGTATTCTGCAGCTTGTAATCATTAGACCACCAAACTTGAGCCATTATAGTGGCTCTTTCGATCCAATTAAGACTCAGTTTCAATTCGTTTTCATTTTCAATTGTAGGTCAAGTCATAGGCATCCCGGACAAGACATCGGCCAAGTACCTGTCGGTTCTAGCATTTCTGGACTTGCGGCAAGATTTGGATGAGAACATCGCAGCAGGGGATAGTAGATATAATCCCCATCTCTCAGTAATGGCTGCCAAAGTTGCTTATGAGAACAAGGCTTTTATTGAATCCACCGTCACCGACCACTGGAAGGTAATGACGACATTAATCTTTTTCTCTTCCTCTCCCTTTTTTTTCCTCTTTGAAGTCCAGCATCCTGATAATTAACGAAATCGGGTTTAAAAAACTTTGGCAGATGGATTTCGTGGCGTTTTACGATTTCTGGAACGGTAATTATTTCCTACCCAAGTCCTAAGCCTTATCAAGTAACTAGTATATTTGTGTTAGTTTATAGGGATAATCTGAGGTTTCTGACAATTTCATTGAGGTTCTTTGAGATTTGAAAAATTATACATGCCTATATTGTCATTTAAAATGACAATACTATCATTAAATATTTTAATAAAATTCTCTTGTTTCGTATGCTTATATTTAGAATGACTTTAAAATTATTTTTTCATTCTTTTTCCTTCTTATTCTTTTTTATTTTAATTTTTTGCCAAAAATTATAAAATTATCACTATTATATCTAGTTTATATTGTAACCAAATGTCTAACTAATGATTTTTTTGATGACTTTTTTTTTTGGCCAATCTTTGTTTTCTATTTTTTTGGTATTAAAATTAACAATAAATCAAAAGGAAATGCCCAAAATCACTACTAAATTATGATAATCCCATTACTCAAAAATTCATAAACTCTAAATCAATTATTTCAACATTTTATTTTCTATCTTATAAATCTAAATTCATAATTAAATACCATCAAAAGTATCTTATCATAGTGATAAAATTATTATTATAGTCGTTTATCAAATAATAGATATGGATATGAAAAATTCCATACATTTTCCTTATAATTACATTAGATAATCTTATAATTCCATAGAGAAGTAAATTAAAACTTATTACATAAGGGTATTTTTGGGTATTCATTTAAAAATTTGACCAAGTCAATATCATTTTAATGTTTTGTTACTAAAACTATCAAATTAAGGGAGGGATGTGTAATTTTCAAAACCTCAGGGGCGGCTCAGTGAAATTGTTAGAAATCCTGAAATTATCCCGAGCTTATAATCGTCGATCGACTCCCCAGTAACGACCACTGTTATTATGCAAAATCTTTCCTGTTTGACAGATTATCAAAAGAAAGCAACAACACAAGGATTCTTGTTCCGGAAAGATGAAAACACCGATTCGGAAAGGATCGTGGTGGCCTTCAGGGGCACTTCGCCCTTCGACACTCTAGATTGGATTTCAGACGTTGATCTGTCATGGTACGAGTTCCCCGGGCTGGGAAAGGTGCATGCCGGATTCCTCAAAGCACTCGGCCAGCAGAAGCTCACGGGTTGGCCCAAGAACTTGATCCAAATATTTGGCGGCCACGACTATGCTTACTACACCGTTAGGGAAAAGCTGAAAGAGCTTCTGAAGAAGAATGACAAGGCCAAATTCATAGTCACGGGTCATAGCCTGGGCGGTGCCCTAGCAATTCTGTTTCCAGCAATTTTGGCGTATCATGGGGAAACGTCGATGTTGGAGCGATTGGACGGGGTCTACACTTTCGGGCAACCAAGGGTGGGAAATGAGCAATTTGGAAAGTTCATGGAAGACCAAATTAACAATAACCTGCTCCCTAATTACTATAGGACCGTTTATTGCAACGATATTGTGCCTCGAGTCCCCTCTGATAACTCCGTCACTGAGTTTAAACACTTTGGGACGTGTGCGTATTTCAACAGCTTCTTCAAAGGCAAAGTGAGCACGTCCATCCATCTCCCTCTCTTTAGTTTCTCCATCTATATTGCAAACTATCACTGATCAGAACGGATTTTTTTTTTTTCATTTTTTTTAACTGGATTAATTTGTTTGTGTTATGATTGTGCTGCAAGACTGTTGACGAAGTGCCAAACAAGAACTACTTCTCGATCTTATGGCTCATACCTAAGATCATAAACTCTGTTTGGGAACTGATAAGAAGCTTCATAAAAGGATGCGTTTGGGGGTCTGATTACAAGGAAACTGGTCTCATGCAATTGCTTAGAGTTGTATGCCTCTTATTTGGCGGCGTACCGGCACATTGTCCGCCTGACTACGTTGATTCGACAAGGCTGGCATCAACGGAGTTATATGGTACTGGTGGTTCATCGACTGAAGGAAAGACCAAAAATAAGTGGGCAACTGAACTTGATCCTCTTGTATAAGTTAGCAAGCTCCATCATCAGAAGTTCGTCCCTGTGCCTGGGTGTACGCATCTGCTCTACACCTAGTGCAAGTAATAATGTTCTACTGTGCTTTCTGCGTGCATTCAAGTAATCGAAGCGATTAGGTTATGGTTGAGGTTTGTGGTCAAATCTAAGTGGAATGCTACCGCCATCTTTGTACTTTGCTCATGTCTGCATATCAATAAAAGAGCTGAATCCCAAGTCGAACTCCCTTCAGTTTTCCAGTACGTGGTTGGTCATGAATGGACAATCAAGGAAAACATTCATTGTCGCACTAAACCAAAGGCAGGATAAATTAACTACGGCACTAACACGTAGGTTTATTCTTCCTTTTTTGATTGGTTGATCCAAGGGAAGGCAAATGGCCATTAACAAGAAATCAAAACCCCTAGAATGTCTGCTCCTAACAAATCCTTAATGCCTGCCAAAAAGAAATTTATGTCAAATTATACGTAATTCAAAGTATGCACTGTTAAAATACTATCATCCTAACATCAAAACTGAGGTGTTCGGCTAATAGACTAGCCATATTAAGACAAATTTGTTTAGTCAGTTTGTGATTGTGATGTAGCTCCGCCGGACATGGATTGTGTCCCCCCCCCCCCCCCCCCCCCACAAAAAGAAGATGCTACTTCAGAGCATTTCAGCCATCCGTGGACTCTTGAAGGATCGGATAGGAGAAGTAACGAAGTGATGTGGGCAATTTTGCCTATTTGGTCGCGGGCATGAGGTGAGTTGGAATTGCCTCAGCTGATGAAGAGACTTGCAACTTGCAGGTAGGAAAGGCTTAGACAAAGCTAGACTCCTCTCCATTGCATTGGATTGAGAGAACTTCTCCCATTAAACCTTAATAAAATTAATCTAAAAATTATTTATTTATTACTCGTATTAGTTATAAGTAAAATTTTATATGAAATTGAGCAAGTTTTGCCGTTTGATTAATCATTACAAATTTTGTCACAAATTTGATCCATTTTCACCATTCAAATGCTTCATGTAAATAGAATGTCAAAATATTTTTTTTGATTTAGATATCAAAAGAAATATAATGATACAATCGCATAATTTTATAATATTATATAAATTGAGATATGAATACATGGAGAGACCAATTGAAAGAATTTCAATTATATAAATTGAGATATGAACAAATGAAGAGACCAATAAAAAGAATTTCAATTTCAATGCAGAGGATCTTAACCCACTTAGCCCAAATTACCCAGCCCTTGTGTGTTTTCAAAGTGCTTTTAATTTCTTGCTATAAAGGTACTCGTTTTGCCCTGTTTCGGTTCTATTCATTCATGAATCAAATCAATCTGGCGTCCATCCTGCGGATTCGGGTTATTGGCAACCAAACTTTCTTTCTGGGTAATACTGGCTACCTTTTCCGGACACCGTTGGACGGTCATAAGAATTTGTTGGCAGAAGGAACGTCATCACAGGACAAACTGGACGAATTATCTTCCTTGGGAAGTCGACCGGTGGGATTCATCCCATTTATGCGTATATGAATGGTCGAAAAACATGTAAAAAATTTCCTCCATCGAAATGAAAATATTGAAGCCTAAACAATACCTAAGGGTCATGTGTGCTAATGCGTGAACATGGAAATCCGCGTGACAAACAGTCGAGGGCCGATTGCATAAACTGAAACTCGACAATATATGCATAACATTCGAAGGCCTATCAAACTGCTGTTGCTGTACAATCCCAAATTACCGACGTTAACTGCCATTTATATTAGCCCGCCACCGCCTTTTACCCATTGATTACATTTACGACTTCAAAACAAACTGAATTTTTTATTATTCAAGCAAACTCTCTATCTCTCTGTTTTTTTTTTTTAACGCTTCTTCTCGGTCCACCTAAACAGTGGCCACACTGGAAATAATTATGGATCACAAGTTTTGCAGTGGTCTAACTTTGAGCTGCGTGGTGATAGTTGTTCCGTCAGTCGTCCATGACAAGGACTTTGGAAAACTTTGCCGTACACTGATGGGCAATAAAGTTCCTCTATTAATATTACTTGGTTGTTCTTTGAATATTAAAGTTTAACGTGCCCTCTATGAATTATTGCTTTGGAAAACTTTAGCGGGTGGACTGACAAATTTCTATCAATAATGCTCATTTCAATGTCACATTTTTTAATGTTTAGTGGAAATCTCTTCCCCACGTACATATCTAAAATGTGATCACCATGAAATACTAATATCCTTTTCACTTTTTTTTATAATGTGTCAAAACTTCGTGAGATATATTTTTTTTTTACAGGGAAAAGGTTTTTTTTTTATTATTTAATACCTTTGCTGGATCCGATTTGGATGCTGTGAAGGGATTTTTTTTTTTTTTCAATTTCCAGCAGTTGCCATCTGATTTGATGTAATGGCACAAAATTTTGTTTTTCTTTTTACCTCGGTCAGTGATCAACAACTGGTAATGACATTTAGGTTTTAAAATTGAAAATCTTTTTTGTATTATTCATTGATTTATTATCGATCGATGACTAGTAACATGGATTAGATTCTTTATTAAATTTTGTTTTATAATTGATTATCGATCAACGACTAGTAACATGGATTAGATTCTGTATTAAATTTTGTTTTATAATTGTAAACTTTTTATCCTAACTTTTGATTCATCATTGATCAAAGGTCACTAACAAGGTGTTTGTTTGGATAATGTATTATTTGAAATATTATTTGGAATAATTACTGTAACACTTTTTGTGATGTGATGTATGTGAGATAAAAAGCTATGTTTTCAGAACCGGACCGGATATCGACTCGGTCGAGCTCAGGGGTCAGGGGTCAATGGGTTCAACTGGGTTCGATAGGGGTTGAACCGGATGACGTCATAAATAAAATTTATTTAAAAATTAAAATATTATATGTAAAATACTTAATAACATGTTAATATTAATAAAGGTATATTCATATATATTTGATGTTTCAAATATATTTAATAAGAAAATACAAATAAATTAGAGCAATCAAGTAGCAATTTATATTATTGAATAAGCATTAACAAGTTTAGAATTAAAATTATGGACTTAATTGAAAAATAACACCAAACTTTAAGATAACATTTATAAAGTATGAAATATTTGAGATATGTTAATAATTTTTAACAACTTAAGGATCAAAACATCATATTAAAAATATTCTGCCCTTTCAAAAAAAGTAAAAAAAAAAAAAGAAAAAAAGAAAAAAGACCGGGTTCATTTTTCCGGTCAAACCGGGTCAAAACCCCGGTCAAACCCGGGTTTTGACCTGGGTTGACCGAGTTGTTGATTTCCCGGTTTTTAAGATTAACTCGGACCGGTCAACTGGCCGGTTCCCGGTTCGACCGGTCAACTGGCCGGTTCCCGGTTCGACCGGTCGAACCGGCCGGTCCGGTCCGAGTTTGAAAACAGAGATAAAAAGGTGATTTGAAATATAAAAGGGTGGGTTGCGAAATGTGTTTATGATGCAAGCGAAATATTATTTGGGATAAAAGCACTATCCAAACAAACCCCTTGGTTTAGGTTCTATTTTAAAACACAAAGTTTATTTTAAATTTAATTCTATTAGATCAGTTCGCAACCTTTTTTCAAATTTTTTTACTTTTATGTGTAATTTGTTAGGTCACTTGCTACTGGAGACTTAATATTAACTCAATATCTATAAACATAGATAGGATCATATTACAAATGTGGATTAATGAATCATATTTATTTTTGGTATTTATGAATATTATTTATAAGACTTTAATATTTTATAACCAATTATAACTATTACAATTGCATGTAAATATGGAAATTATATAAGTTATTTTTACTAAATAAATTCTATGATAATTCGCAAATGTTCAAACATTTTAAAAAGAAAATACCAATATATTTAAACATTAAAAGGAATTATTAATAAGGACAAACAAGGAAAAATGAAAGTGAAATATTTTTTATGAGTATTATTTTTCATTTTTTGAAATAAGAAATTATTTCCATTCTAAAATAAAAAAATAT
Organism: Coffea arabica; assembly: GCF_036785885.1. Lineage (NCBI taxonomy): Eukaryota > Viridiplantae > Streptophyta > Magnoliopsida > Gentianales > Rubiaceae > Coffea > Coffea arabica. Next base: position 5,677,988 of record NC_092323.1, on the reverse strand, counting down.
TGAGCATTATTGGTAGAAATTTGCCGGGTAGACTATTATGAAATGCACAGCTAGTAATGTCTAACGTTTTTCTTTTTATCGATTTTGCCAAATTCAGAGAGAAATTACACGTGTCCGTCTTAATTTGCTATAGACGGACGGGGAGGAATTGGTTAGTACAAAACTGTTTGCAAGCGCGTGGGTGGGTCTTTCGACAACTCCGAGGATAGTCGTGACTGTCACTAATTTCGTAACTGACATGGATCTGTTTGGGTAGGGTATTATTTGGAATAATTACTGTAGCATTTTTTGAGATGTGAGGTATATGAGATAAAAAGGTGATTAGAAATATAAAAAAATGGATTGAAAAATGTATTTATGATGCAAGCGAAATATTATTTGGAATAAGTTGACTATCCAAACAAACCATATGTTGCATGTCTAAGTAATGTTTAGGGCTTTTTCACTTTTCTTAACTTTGAGAGAGAAACTACATGTCTAATTTTCTTCAGAGGAAATGATTGCCGAATGGAGAAAAATTGCAAGTGCGACTGCCCCAAGCTAATCTCTTTTAGAGGAAGTGATTGGTTGGTACAAAACTACTCACAAGTTAATGAATTTCAATTAGTGAAACACGACTTCTATTAAGACGCTTAAAATTTTGGTGCCAAGAGGTTTCTCTTTGGCACTACTAGGGGAAAAGTGAAAACTATAGAGTCCCCTTGCATTTTGCGCTTGCCCTTTTCTAGTTCCTCATTTGTATGAAGCACGTAATTTTTTTCACCCATCTCTATCTTCTTTTGATTGTTTTTGAATTACAAACTTTTCGAAAATAATAACTTGAAAAATGTCTTCCAATGGACTATCCTGAAACCTATATATGTGAGTAACTCAGAAGTCCTACCCGGCCAGCCCACAAACTCCTCTTACCTCTTGGCTGAAGCAGTCACATCAGTGGCTTGACATTTTACTCTTTCTGACATTTTCTTACAGAAGAAAGAATTTACGCAAATAAATCTAATCTCTATAGTAACTCCAAAAGCCGGCATTTTACTCGAACTTGACAGAACGGAGGCAAATCATGAGGTAGACCGCCGGCGAAAGAAAAGCAAAATGTGTCTGGTGAAAGCAAGGAGAGCTGATTCAAGGCCCCATAGTGCGCCTACGATTAATGGGCTTGCAGAATCAAAAAGGAGGATGAAGATTAGTTGACAATCACCACTTATAGGTGCTTAACGTTTAATTTGCATCATATAATTGGAGAATACGTAGGTAACATAAGATAACAAACCACCCTATACATAGGTAACATATATAACTCACAAAACTTTTTTTTTTTCAAGAGGTGAATGCAAGAGACAAAATAAAATCACAAAACTTAGTAATAATAAACAAATATGACAAAAATTACCAAAAAAAGTTCTGAATACTCGAAGTATGTGAATTACCAAAACTTGACTAAAATACAAACTTTCTAATAAAACTTAGGAAAGTATGAACTTTTAAACTTTGATTTAATTATGTCAACAACTTCATATCTAAATGAATGTTGACAAAATGCGCAACGTGGGATTCAGGTTTTCCATAGGCGTGAGTACAATCACCAAAAAAAGAAAAAAGAAAGACAGATCACTAGATCGATCGAGGAAATGAACTTGGAAGAAAATCTGGATACCTTAAATCGCTGATCTCTCTATATATGCTGGTCCGCTATGCATTGGTCTATCCCTGTCCAACCACAGTACTATATCCTAGCGGCTAGCTGAACCTTTTATCTATTAATTAATCTCCCGGCTTTTAGAGTTGAATCTACAATGGCTTCCCAAAAAACTTGCGACAAGTCATTTGCTAGCAACTCTCTGCTGCTAGTTCCGGAGGAAGCCAGAACCATCGATCTCGTTCTTTTCTTGTTCTCCAGCCATGCAGACAATAGAAGATATATTGAAACCCGAAAAGGGACAAAAAGGTTGATCATAATTGCCACTTGCAAATTATCTTGAAACTATTCGCAAAACCACTAAAATGGTTGGGGTATGCAATCGAGCAGTGGCTTAACCTGCTGCACGTGAATGGCGGTTTTTTGGGGCTAATCTTCAAAATCCTTCGGGGTAGACTCTGCTACTTAATTTCCTAATTAGTTATTGGTCTTGCTTTTCTTTCTTTTGCCTGACTTTTTCCAAGTTTCTTGCTACCTAATTTTCTCAGTGCAAATATTATTTGCTTTTTGGCTTATTCATGAGCGTGGATCGATAAGAACAGAGCTAGCAAAATGCCAAACATAAGGGCATGCATGCATTTCTGTTTATCGTGAGTGTGCTGATTCGTGAGTTAATCTTTGGGCGAGGTATTATCCCAACATTTTATGTGGAAGTTCTCCCACCATCTTCCAAATCCTACAAACCATGTTTTGAATTTGTGATAGGAACAGTATTCTTTTGTTCCCTATTAATACCTCGAGTAAGTGGGGTTTCTCCAAAACGCAAGTCTCAAAACCTAGTACACTGTCACATAGCAAGAACAAACCTGTTGAACAAACGCAGACTAGATTTCAAATTAAATTGCAGCAGTGACTCTAGTTACACTTGCATAATGTAAAGCATGAACGTTAATTAATTAAGATCCATATACTGATATTTGATGCTAGAGAAGGTCTTGATGTCTGACTTGCGCCTAGTTAACAAATCGATCGAACACTTATACTGTGGAAGGAATAAGAACTTAGTCATCGTTTTTTTTTGGTACGGCATAACATTCTAGATAGCTTACGTGTGTCGTAGGTTATTCCTTTAACTAAGGCCGTGAGGTTTTATCCATTTTTATCTTTTATAGGGCGCCGACCAGAAAAAATCCCAGATAGAAATACATCCAAGTACCTGTCATAGTTGAACTTCTAGACGACAGGGAAAAGTTGGACGAGAACATCCCAATTGGGGATACTAGATATAATCCCGCTCTCGCAATTATGGCTGCCAAACTCTCTTACGAGAACTCCGCTTGTAATGAAGCTGTAGTATCGCAAAGCTGGAAGGTAAAACAGTTTTAGTTTCAATTTTCTATATGTATTACGTGTTGGTGTGTTTGTTTTGTTTCTTACATATTAGCAATGTGTTAAGATATCATGTACTGGCAATTGATGACCTCGTTAAACTACTTTTACAGATGAAGTTCCTGGGATTTTACCATTTCTGGAACGGCAAGTATTCCTTATTCCTGCCTTACTTTTAAATTTTAATGGCTGCCTTATCAAAGAGGGATTTGCAATAATCAATTATTGGACAACACTTGTTTACAAAAATTAGTTAGGGATATACAGCTTTTTATTAAGCATGAGTTTCATAACTTTTGAGCATTCGAAACCGTATTCTCCTAGTAGGAGTAGGTAAGATTCCACGTTAAAACAATAATATTCCGGACTCAAAAGGCTACATATGGGATACAAATAATATCAACCTGGAGTTCTAAATTGCTGTTAATTTTATGGTTAAGTGTTGTCTTTCAATCGGAACTGATCCTCCTTTTACTTTTTTTTTTTACTCCCTCCGTTCCTTATTAGATGGCCTGAATAACTAATTCTCTTAGATTAAGAAAGTTAGTTATTTTCTAAAAGTCAACAAAAGTTTTACTTTACTTCTCAAAATTACCCTTTATCTCTCTTCAACTATACCTAATTAATACTACCTGTCATTTACTCTCTCTCACATTTCTCAATCAATAGATTAAATCTGAAAATCTGAATAGTTCCCACCAAATTTGTTTTCATAGATCTCAAAATTTGAATATTAATTCCCACCAAAAATTTTCTCCAAAAAACAAAAGACTTTGACATTATAAGTATGCTGGATGTTAAATCTATTCAAAACAACTTACTTTATCCATGGGTTCAATTCAAAGATATCAGATGCCTGTACTTGAAATCGATTTAAATAATTCATGGGCAGATTCTAACATTCATAGTGAAGACTGAAGAGGCTCAAGAAGCTGCTACAGAGGAATTGCAATATCAATTGCCAGATCTTAATTGCATTATTGAAGAAGGTTTTGTTCTTGACTTCAACCTTAATCAAAGTCCTCCAACAACTGAGATATCCTCAAGTCAATTCCTTTTTGACTTGAACAAAGAGCCATGTGCAGAAGATGAAACAGAAGTAAATCTCGAAGTGATAGAATTGGCGGAACCAAATTTGAATACTGGTATTACAATTTCTTTCCATATTATTGACTCCTATTTACCTTTATGTACCAGTAACTTCTTATTTTTGTTTTATTCTTAACTAGATAACAACGTCAGTGATGACAATCCAAATTTAGAAGTGGTAGAAGCACAAAGTGGTGGTCGCACAAGGAAACTTAAAACTTTGACCAATGAAGAACGCAAAAGAATACATTGTGCTTTATTGAAACAAAGTGTTGCTGGAAAAGTGAAAAAAGGTACTTTCTTGACATTGGCATCATTTTATTCAGTTTCACTGAGAACTATTCAACGTATTTGGAAACGAGCAAATGACAGTGGTGATGTGTGTCATAGGAAGACAAAAAATTGTGGACGAAAAAGAGTTCAGATTGACATGGTTCGATTTCGTGAGACCCCCTTATCAAAGAGGACATCTATTCGATCTTTAGCTTTCGCTTTAGACACAAATCAGACCTCATTGTTTAGACTTCTAAAGATTGGAGTTATACGGCGTCACTTAAATGGCATAAAACCATATTTGAAGGAAGAAAACAAAAGATGTCGACTGCAATTTTGTTTGTCCATGCTGGAAAGTTGCAGCATACCACATGATCCAACTTTCATAGGTATGCATAGCATTATTCATATCGATGAAAAATGGTTCTACATGTCAAAGAAGTATGAAAACTATCACTTGCTACTAGATGAGGAAGAGCCATTACGCACTTGTCAAAGTAAAAATTTCATTCCAAAAGTCATGTTCTTAGCTGCTATAAGTCGTCTAAGATTTGATACACAAAGGACTGAAATCTTCTCTAAAAAAATTGGTATCTTCCCATTCGTCACTCAAGAGCCAGCCAAAAGAACTAGTGTTAATAGATCTGCAGGTACATTAGAAACAAAACCAATAACTTCGATAAATAAAGAAGTTATAAAATTGTTTCTAATTGAAAAGGTGTTACCTGTCATCAAAGCAAAGTGGCCAAGAGATGATCTAAGGCAGCCAATATTTATTCAACAAGATAATGCAAGAACTCACATTGGCATTGATGATGCTGATTTTTGTCGAGCAGCTACAGAAGATGGGTTTGATATTCGTTTGATGATATTCGTTTGATGTATCAACCAGCAAATTCTCCGGATTTAAATGTCTTAGATCTTGGGTTCTTTCGTGCAATTCAGTCATTACAATACAAGGAAGCACCTACAATAGTTGATGAGCTTGTTAATGCTGTTGTGAAGTCATTTGAAGCTTTCTCCACTGTGGAAACTGACAAAATATTCTTAACACTTCAGACATGCATGATAGAAATCATGAAGGCAAAAGGTTCCAACAAATATAAGATCCCACATAGTAAGAAAGCAGTGTTAGAAAGATGTGGCCGACTCCCTACTCGGATGAAATGTAATCCCACATTAGTGCAAGAAGTTCTTGATTATTTAAGTTTTTGATAGCCAAGTTAATTTTGTAATGATTAATGACTAAATATGCTGTTTTGTTTTTTTTGGGGTTTTGGTTCAAAGTAGCACGTATTTGATGCTTCTCCGATGTCTCTATGCTTTGTTTTTGGTATTTTTTTTGTGGGAATTGCAATTCATGTGATAAGCAGCCATGACATCAAGTAAAAGCCAGTAATTTTTTTTTTGCTTGTCCATTTTAGTTTTACGTATTATATGGTGTAAGCAGCCATGACATCAAGTAAAATAATAGTAGGCCATCATATGAAGCAAAATAAAGCCGAACAAGAAAGGACTTTGAAGGAGACATGTCTTATTGGCCTTGAGTTAATAGAATTTGGGAAGATAAACTTTTAACACGATCCTAACCACTTGCTGAAATTCTTCTTCTGCAAAAGCTTCATCTCCTTCGTCTGGAAATTTGTTCAAGTCAAACCCACGATCTGCAGGTACATTCAAGTCAAAATTTAGAGTAACTTTCTTTTTTTCTCCACTGAACACTACACTTGAGTTGGACAATTTTATAGAATTTGAAACATTGATATCTTTATCGATCTCCATTTTCTTTAGATGACTATGTAATGGAGTTGGTCAATCCCAATTTATAGACACATTTCAATTTAATTCTTCATCTCTTCAACTACTTCTATTGTTAATGCTACAAATACTGCATTTAATTATTTAGAGTTCCAATTCAAGAAAGTTGAAAGGGTAAGCAAGGGTAAATTTGGAAAAAAGTTCATAAATGCTTTTTTGATATCATAAAATGACAGATAAAAAGAAACAATGGATGTACTTTTATTTGTTTTGCACTGGTGGTGGCTAGCTTACGAGAGAAATCAACAACAAAGGCATTATTGTTTCGACAAAATGAGAACACGGACTCGGAACTGATATGTGTGGCCTTCAGAGGTAAATCACCCTTTGATGCTGATGATTGGATTACAGGCCTGGATATCTCCTATTATGACTTCCCAATGTGGGAAGGGTGCATTCTGGATTCATGAAAGCTCTTGATCTACAAAAGTGCCATGGTTGGCCCAAGGACATAACCCAACCTCATAAGGAATATGCTTACTATGCCATCAGGGAAATTCTGAAAGATACTTTGAAAAACAATCCCAAGGCTAAATTTATGGGACAGGTCACAGCTTGGGTGGTGCACTAGCAATTCTGTTTCCAGCCATTTTGGCGTATCACAAAGAAAAGGAGTTGTTGGAGCGATTAGACGAGGTCTAAACTTTTGGTCAACCAAGAGTTGTAGATGACAATTTCAGAGCATTCATGGAAGCCAACATTAAGAGCAGCATACACAAGTGCTTGAGGATCGTTTATTGCAACGATCTTGTGCCTAGAATCCCTTGGGACAATGCCTGGAGTAATTTAAGGCACTTTGGGACGTGTGTCTACTTCAACAACCTTTACAGGGGCAAAGTAATTAATTAATCCCTTGGCGTTCCCAAATTTATTTCCAATTTTCTGTCATCTGTAAAGTGTATACCTGTACGTAGGATTAAATATTAATTTTTCCATGTACTGCAGATTGTTGCTAAGTACCAAACAAGAACTACTTTCCAGTCCACGAGTTCATTCCCAAAAAACTAAACTGTCTTTGGGAGCTGATGAAGGGTTTTGGGATTGTTTTGGGACGTGAATACCGGGAATTGAATCTTATGCCAGCGGTTCGATTTCTGGGCTTCTTGTTCGTAGTTGGCATGCCAGCACATTGTCCTCCAAATTATATGTCAATTCCACAAGGTTGGCATCTCAGGATTTGTACCTTCCAAACCATGGCTTCACCTATAGAAAGACCAAGGACAAGTGGTTCTCCATAATCGATATTCATGCAAACGACGGTCCAGCGGAGGGAAGGCCAAGCACGAAGAAGCCGGATGATCCTCTTCTAGTGCTCACCTAATTGAAAGAGTTGAGTAAGTAGACAACTAACACTGATCCTCGTTTTAAGCTCATGTTTGCTGGGTCGTTTATCTTTGTTGCTTATTTATTTGTTTTTTTTTCAATTCCTTTCAGTGCGTGGTGAAAGATTTGCCTTTTAATTCGGGTTAATTCTACTTTATGCCCCCAAACTTTGGATGATTATCCACTTCAGTCCCTAAACTTCAAAATGGGACACTTAAGTTCCTAAACTTATAAATACCCCCCACTTAAGTCCCTAAACTTATAAAATGGGACACTTAAATCCCTAAATTCTTATAAAATGGGACACTTCGACCACCAACGACATTCAGGATTTGTTAACAATTTTCCTTAAGTGGGAGGTATTTATAAGTTTAGGGACTTAAGTGTCCCATTTTGAAGTTTAGAGACTGAAGTGAGTAATCGTCCAAAGTTTGAGGGGACAAAGTGGTATTAACCCTTTTAATTCCTGTCTGAAAAAAGGTGCGCTTGAGGCGACAGGGTTGCTGCTTTGTAGTTTGCGTTAGTGTGTTTTTTTTTTTTTAATGCACGGCGATCACGGAGTTCATGCTAAGTTCTCCACCATGCCTTGCTGAAGTTCCTTTATATTTTTTCTTTAAAAAAGAAAATGGGAAAAAAAAAATTTGAAGGCAAAGCGTATGTTTAAAGATCATGGCTTTCCGTCAAATCATCGGACGAGTCATATGCTTAGATAATTAAATTGCAGTGAAAAAAAAGTGAGCCAATAGACATATTTATTTGTTCAATCTAACAATTGAAAACTATAATAAAAACAAATGTGAAAGGAAACAAGTAGTATTTATTTATGAAACTAGAACCTTCCAAAAGGTAATTTGCAGTGAAGAGAACGAGCGAAGGAGTGGGGAAACCTTACTCTGCTGAATAAAGCTCATACAGGGAATTGAGTCCATATAGGAGTACTTACGCAAGAATTAGTAGAAAAGTAATCGAGAATTCAGATATTAAGCAATTATAGCATGTGGATTATGTTTTATTCTTCAAGAATTCAGATATTAAAAAGTTATAGCATGTGGATTATTTTTTATTCTTCTCTCAAGTCATTTTCTCTTCATTTACTTACCTAATTTTTTTACTTGAAAATTTCAGTCCGAAGAAATTGGGTGATCACATCATTAATGCCCTCTTAACCAGTGGATGGACAAACTTGGAAGCCCCCTTCATTACCAGTTTTTTGTTACAGGATTTGCATGCAACGTTATGGTCGAGGAAAATTGGTCAAAATTATGAGAAAATTGTACCATTAGATTAATTTGCATAACTAGAATCTCCAATGAAGTGTTCTTGAATGACATTAACTTAGTGTTAGAATCCCATCTATCAGAAGAAGAATGAAGGAACAGTTTCAAGATTTAATTAGCAAGAATCCTTATTCTTATCAGATCTGCATTTCAAAATAAGGGGGATTGAAGGATGAGACACGTATACTTCACTCCATATGAAGAATTAGAACAGTACTTCAAAGTAGAGTCATAAGCCGGTTGTTGGAAGTATTGAGTTTGTCTTTGTATTCCACATCGAAAATTTTACAAGAAAGTATCTACTATTGGTGGTTATAAATATAGTGGGATTAAGCAAATTTAAATGTACTAAAGACACGAACCCAAGAGAGTTTTCTAGAGGTCCATGTCCTAATTTAAGAGAAGTTTTGATTAGTCATTAAATCAAAAAAGTAAGTTATAGACCTTTGGATTATTAAGTATTCGTGTTATTTAGATTTTTTTGTGTTTTTAGTTTTGTCTACCTTTTGGACCTTGAAATTATTTCTTAGATTTTGTACTCTCTTTCTTTTGTACTTTTTTTTGTTATAATAAATATGCTACCCTTTTGTCGGTAGATGTAAGTCAATTCGACCGAATGAGGTAAAATTTTATATTTCTTTTTTGATTTGTCTACGTTGTCATTGTCTTTATTGGATTGCTAAGAATTTGTTTGATTTAGTTACTTTGTTATTGTCTTTATTGGATTGTTAAGAACCCTGTTATTTTCATAGATCAATTTTCTGGAACCAAACCTAATAAACTGGTTTCAGAACTTCATATTTTGAATTTGTTATGACAATAACAAACTATCAAAATCAATTTTTTGGGCTATAGAGAGTGAAAAAAATTATCTATTGGAGTTCAGTTGGGTTTTGAAAAAGATTTGTTGGAGTTCAATTGGTTGGATTTTGAAAAAGAGTTATTTGGCATGTTGGAACTCGTTGAGAGTTTTGTGAAAAACGTGGAATAAGGTTACTATATTCGTGATTTTTAACCCATTAAATCTATTTTATCTTTTGTGAAACTGTTCGTTGGTGGCTCTTTGGGATCTGTTGAAACTTTTGTGATTCGTTGAGACTTTTCTAAAAAAGGATGGAACATGTTTGCTTTTTGTCTACTATTTATCGATGTTGGATACACGTTAGGGTAAATATTTATTGAATTCATTTTTGTATCTCACATCGAAAATTTTACAATGAAGTTTTTAATCTTGGTTATTGTAAATATAGTGGATTAAGTAAATTTAAATGTGCTAAAGGTACCAACCCAAGAGACTTTTTGGAGGGGCTTATGCTCTAATCTAAGAGAGGTTTTGGTTAGTCATCAAACCGAAAGAGTAAATTATGGATCTTTGGGCCATCAAGTATTTTGTATTATCTAGATTCTTTTGTGTTTTCAATTTTATGTGCCTTTTGATTCTTGAAATTATTTTCTAGATTTTGTACTCTCTTTTTTGTACTATTTTTTTGTTATATAGTAAATCTGTTACTCCTTCATCCGTAGATATAGGTCAATTCGACTGAACCATGTAAAATTTTGTGTTTCTTTGTTTGATTTATTTATTTTATTATTATTTTTATTGAGTTACCAATAATTATATTGTTCTCGTAAGTCAGTTTTCTAAAACCAAATCTAACAAGAAGAACTAGAGACCATGAACGCCAAAGGTTGAAGCAAAAGCTCCACGTTGGATGATGTACAGATTTTAATGAGTCACCAGTTAGGGTTTTTGAGAACTGCAAATTGGTGCGTAGATTTCACAGCCAATGTAGGAGTTTGTCATTAAATCACACTTTACTTCGCTAGCACAATATAGAATCCCTCAAAATTAATTTTATCAGAAAACGAATTTAAAAAGGAGTTCATTATCAACTATTTTTCCTAATAAGAAAACAAAAATGAAATTTTGTTCATGCAATGATTTTGTTTAACAATTACATCGCATTTGTTTCATGGTTTTTAGAATGTTTAACATATTTAAGCTTACGAAACCAAAAACAATATGCACTTTCTTATTGTTGACTTTTACATATGTGAAAATTAAGGCCTTGACAATCTAATTTAATACTTAAATTTAACGAGTTCAAATATTGATATCTCTCATGTGTTTGATAACAAAAAAATAGAACCTTTTAATTAATTAAATGGCTCTGAATTATTTAGGCTAAACTTATACAATATAATAAGTAATAAATTGTTCAGATTTGAATACTTAACAGTTCAGCAATTTAATAGATTTAGATTTTAAAATTTCAATACTTAACAATTCAGTGGCATACTCAAATATTAAGATATTAATACTCAACAATTAAGTAACTTAACAGATATAGATTTTAAAATTTTTAATACTTAACAATTCAGTAATTTAATATATTTAAATTTCAGACTTTAATTTTATCAAATACACCCTAAAAAAATAGCATATTCATATTTAGATAAGCATATTTACATTTTTTTCTAAGTGTAAATGGGAGGATTCAAATTTGAAATCTCTTACTTACATACTCTTTCTCAAACCACCCAACTCATCTCTCGATGTATTCACATTTTAATTACATTAACAGCGTTAATAGCAAAATTTGATCATGCAACTATCTAGATTCACTCCTATATATTTCTTCGTATTAAAAAGAAATACTTGTTCCTCATAAAAACATAAGATTGATATAATATATTCTTCCGGTCCTGCTGTAAAGGAAACTTCATATTTTTTTCTAACAAAGATAACTAAGGACAGGCATGAAGTGATATAATATATATTTTAATTAGTAGGATTTGAGATTTGCATCAATCCGATTCGAACATAAAAGAGGACAATTAACTCTGTTTTCTGACCTACTTGGGAAAGCCTGTGCTAACAAGTACGCATTTTCGATGAAGCTTGAGCCTTCAATGTGTAATCAGGAATTCAGGATGAAGAGACAGCAAACTTTCAAGGAATGGTATATTCAGGAACTCAATAACTTCATGGGCTCTATTTGGATTAGCTGTTTTAGGGTGTTTTTAAAAAAATTTGCTATATCAGAGTTTTTAGAGTATATTTTGGAATATTTTTAGAATATATTTTGGAATAATTAAAAGTAGTAGAGTTTTTAAAATATATTTTGAGATATTTTTTAAACATCAAAAAAATTTAGACTACTTTTTAAAGTATTTTTAAAAAATTTTATAATTTTTGAAAAACTAATTTTTGAAAAACTGAAGGATTCAAACGAGCGACTTTGCAATGGCTCCCCAGACAAAATCACTAATTTGATAAATGAAAAAAATAAAATAGTGTGGACCTAAAATTCAATACCAAATCAACAAAATTTGGTGGAAACATAACATAACAATGATGAGTTTTTTTTTTATGTTAATAGTGTAAGTGGAACAATACGTGAGGTTAAAATAACTCGAGTACAAAACATATTTAATGGAAACTCTTTGTTACAAATGTGCGAGTATGGAAATGGAAAAGCATTAGCATGAATGTACAATAGTAAATGCAGCGATAGAGTTATGACCTTTATTCACGATGTGTAATAACATGAACTTAGTCTTATAAGGTGTTGGTTTGTATATTTTTAGAATAACTAAATATTTCTAATAGAAAATGTGCAACTTGAGGTTCTCTATTTTTTTTGCTCATCCAGTGGTATAAAATTATGCAGAAGAATACAAGATATATATTCTAATTAATATATATAATTGACAAATAATTTGTACTCGATCATATTACAAATATATACAATTGACAAATAATTTTTCACAAAATTATGTTTTAAAAAATTTATTTGTACGTATCTGCTCTATACGTAGTGCAAATGATAATGTTCTACTCATGTGCTATATTGCGTGCATCTAATTAATTGAATTGATTCGTTTGTGGAAAAAAAATTAACTGAAGTGATTAGGTTATGCTTAAGGTTTGGGGTGAAAGAGGTGGTCAAATCCAAGTGGAATGCTACCGCCATCTTTGTAATTTGTTCATGTCTGTGCATTTAATAAATATAAAAGAGCTGGTGCCCAAATCAACCCCTTAGATAAATTAACTACAGTAAGCCCAAGGCAGCAGGATAAATCAACTACAGCACAAACGCGTAGGCTTCTTCGATCGGTTGATCCAAGGGAAGGCTAATGCCCATTAACAAGAAATTAAAAGTGTGGTGGCCACTCCTAAAAATCTTTAACGCCTGCCAAAAAGAAATTTATGTCAAATTATAAGTAATTGAAAGTGTGCACTGTTGAAATACACTCTATCATCCTAGGTGAATTTCTAGGAATAATGTTAATATGAGAAAATATCTCAAAAGTGGTATTTTGTAGGATTTGTGTATAAGATAAGGGTCGTTGCATGTCACAATATCGGCGTAAAATAAATCTGTTTCATTTTTTGCAAATTTTTTCATTGCCTTAAGAATATTTGCGAGATAACATTTTCGACTGAATTTTTTTAGCGTAGATGGACTGTTGATTAAAACACGATTAACAGTCATGATTTGAAGGTGTAATTTTTTTTTTTTAAATTCGATTGCCACACACAAAATTTGCCACAAGCAATTTTTTTCCGTGGCAAAATTTGTGGACCGTTGATCCAGTGATCCACTGGATCAACGGTTCCAAAATCGCCGCAGATATGATTTGCAGCTAGTGATTTTATTTTTTTGACACGGCACATTTGATTTGCGGGGGTTTATTTGGAACCATCATTTCCTATTATATTAACAAGCTGCTTCAAGAAATACACATCTGTCGACTGCAAACAATCATCAAAGTCAATACTGAAAATAACGCAAAAGATGAGCCTTTGACACCATACAAGCTTCTACCTTCTCCCCCCGTAGCATCAGGTAGCCATGATATAAATAATAAAACTCCCAGCATTTCTTTTCCTTTTTCAAAAACTCCAACTAATTTTATTGCTGAATGGGAAATCGAACAAATAACAATTGAAGAAGTTGGTTTCAATTCTTAAAGAAAAGCCCAATAGCCAATAACAACACAGTGCAATTGCTTTAAAAAGAAAAAAAAAATCCATTTTCTTGTTCCTCAGCTCTCATTTCCTCTAACATTCTAAGACACATTAACCAACAAGTCTTTCTTTCCCCCCTCTTTATTATTACAATAACTAAAACTTTCAGTAGTTATTAATCAAGAAGATAAAAAGCAATCAAAGAAATTTTTTTTCCCTCCATATAATAAACTAAAATACCATACTGGGGTTTGATTTGGTGCTAGAAAGACAACATAGTGCACGAGTCCAGCATAGAGTCCAAGAAGCAACAACTCGTCGTCCTCCTCCTCCTCCGGGTCCTCTTCCGTGCTCAATGAATTGTAACAAAAAAAAAAAACAATTACTTTTAATAAAATATTCTTCGCTGCTCATTTCACGAGCGGCGAATTCCTTTCAAAAAAATTTTTAAAAAAATTCAACAAAAAAAATTGAAAATTAAAATATTTTTATTTTATGTAGTCTCACTTCCTATTTGCGACGATCCTTAAAATTAACATTAATTTATTTTGTAAAATTCGCCATCATCCTAACATCAAAACTGGGGTGTTCGTCTAATCGACCAGCCATATTAAGACCAATTTGTTTAGTCAGGATGTGATTGTGCTGTAGGTCCGCCGGACATGGACGACGTTGCCCCAGAAGAAGATGGTACTTCATCGCATTTCAGTCATCCCGGTCTCTTTGGTCGCCGGCATGAGGTGAGTTGGGATTGCGTTAGCTGATGATGAAGTGGGTAGCAACTTGCAGGTAGGTGAGGCTTAGGCAGGACAAATTCTGTATGAAATTGAACAAATTTTGCTGTTTGATTAATCATTAAAAATTTTTGTTACCAATTTCATTCATTTTTTTTAACGTTCAAATGTTTCGTGTAAATTGAATGTTAAAATATTTTTAAAAAAATATATTATTTTTAATATCTTCATTTAGATATCAAAAATCAAAATAATGACATAATTATATAATTTTATAATATTGTATAAATTGAGATATAGATAATCTTGGCCCACTTAGACACTGTACTTGGAATTAGTATTTGGCTACCGACCTTTTGTCCGGACCGGACAGCCATTCGAGAGCCATAATGCATTTGTGCTATCGTTAAGTGCATCTTTTTATTTTATTTTATTTCTTTTTTTTTTTTGTCAAAAATTTTATTTTATTTTATTTCTTGGTCAAGTCATTTATGTGTATCTGGAATAGTCGTATAAACAAACGTGATTCAGCAACCCAAACACGCTGATATGATTGATTCCACTTACTGGCCAAGTTGTACTTATTTATTTTTGGAGGATAGAGTTACAGGCTGGGACAACTTTCCACCTTGCATTGTAAATGCTGCTTTTCGTGTGATATGAATGGATAGAAAATTTCTTTTTCCTTACCCAAAAAAAAAACTAATATCTAACATGGAATTCACGTGACAAGCAGGCGAGGGCCCATCGCATAAAGTGAATCTCAACCATAGTTGTGAGACTCCGGGCCTGTCAAATCAAACCGTTGTTGCTGTGCGATCTCCGGTGATCGCAATTTTTTTTCAATAATGATATATTTGTATAATTTATTTTATTTTAATCTAAAAAATAGGAGAGTTTAAAGAGACTGTTGTATGCGTTAGTGAGTATATAGATCCACTCAAATCGAAGGAGCGACCGCAATTAATCGCCATTTATTTTGACCCAAAAAAAAATCACCATTTATGTTAGAGTCCTTGGAAATTCAAGGATACCTTGGCAGGGCAAACGAGGTGATGAATCACGGTTGCCCAATGGTAGCCGTCCAAGTTACAATAATATACTATAAGAAATGAAAAAACAAAATAAAAATGAGAAGATTTGACTTATGACAAAACGTCCACGTGAAATGATTCCTGAAAGATAAAATCATAAAAGGGCTGGGGCCATTTTATGCAGCTTCTGTCGTTTACTTTAGACACCTTGGAAACACGACAAGTTTTGATGTGACAAGCCCTTTCATTGGAACCGTTGCGCCCAATTGTGGGTAGATGGGGATTAAAAAAGTTTGATGGGCCCTCTATTCTATTAATCATTCAGTAGTATTATTGAATTCAGGGAGAAATTGGGATGGTTATATAGTGGAGATAGTACGGATGTCTCCAGGAAGAGTAAAGCAACGGGTTGGAAAGATGTGGTGTACAATGAGCCACCGCGGCAGCATGAATGGGGAGGGCCAGCATGTGCTGTGTCCTTGCAGCACAACCGTATCGGTTTCAAATCGGTTTGAAAGTGAGTGAGGTGGCATCCATGAGATCCGTGAATGCTTAGTGGTGGATCGAGGTGGCAACAGGTAATTAAAATAATTCAAATGAATCAGCACCAAGGACTGTTTTGCAAAGTACAAATACCCCTGGACTCCAATAAATTGCTTTGGAGGACAATGGGTAGGGACATTTGTGCAGGCTTTACGTTTAGCGGGAAATAAAAAGTGCACAATAGCGGGCCATGTTTGTTTGTTAGTAACTCATTTAAAAACTGAATGCATCCTCCGGGCTCCAATCTCGCATAGGCCTTAAACCGCTACGAAGCTAGACCCTTGTCAAATTGGCAAGTATCATTCAGTTTTGAATCTACCTCGAGCTTAAAACATTACAAAATAATTTTTTATTTTTTAAACAACATAAACAAAATAATAATTTTTAAATAATTATTAAAATATTACAAATGTATTCGCTTCATCCTTCAGAATTATATCACATCCCACATTTAATAAAATAAGATGAATTGAAATGGTATTTTGTAAAGACATAAGCATCTTCAATATATTTTTTCGATTGCCTTCACGGAACATACACAACCCTTTGTCGTTTTTTTTAACGATTTTTTTTATCTTTATTGTACCTCTCTGTATGATTCAAACCCGGATGAAATTATGACCATCTATCAGAGACATAAGAATGAACCAATCTTGTAAGATTCCCTTTAAATTCTTAGATTGCTTTGGGAAGAATTCTTATTTTAATGTTCTCAGTATTGGCTATTTTAGACTGACGTAAATTATATAAGTACAAACTACAACACATTTCCATACAATTAGTTATTTCATTTTTAAGATTCACATTTTAAGTTATCCATAATTATGTGAATACTATTTTTTACGATAGGCATTCAAAAAATGTACATACAAATGAGATGCATTGACACCTATGATATATATTATTAATGTTACATTCGTTGACAAATGGCCTAAACTTTTTGGGACTTCATTAAAGCAACATATTGCATCACTAAGTTCTCTCATAATTGTTCCCATTTAAGAGGTTAACGGTACAACTTGGAAATTTTTTCCCATTTTTTTAATCAATAAGGTCATTTTTAATGCAATGTTGTAACTTGTAACTACATCCATGAGATAGTCTTAACGGTTTTAATGCATTGCTAATACCTTGTGCATTTTGCTCTCTGCCAAATTATGGACACAATTTTTTTCCTTTTTTTCTACTTACCAAGCAATCATTCATCTACTTTCCATTCTGTTTCTCTACCATTTAATTTTACTAGTTTCACAAATTTTCTTACTTTTATTATACTTGTATAATATGTTTTCCACAAGCCAAATCCATCTAATTACATGATGTTCAAGATCTATTCACATATTATATGAACATTATTCGTCCTTCATTGAATATTAAATGACCTATAAATGTTGCTCGAATTGCCTTCAATAATTTGTATATATGTTACACTTCAAATTCATTGTCAATTTTTTAAATTAAATCAATTGAATTCAAGCTTCAGCTCTAACTCCAATTTCATTTTGAAAACTATTTAATTATGCATTTTAAAGATCACTTGTGATTTAGAATAAATTCATAATTATGCTTATTTTTTTAACAAATTAAATAATATTCATTTCATGTATAATTACTTTTTTTATTCAAACAAGACATATATATCGTATATTTAAAAATATACTAATATTGCTATTCATTTATTCGTTGTCATTATATATGTGTTCATGAACTATTCGAATAGTTTGTGAATAGGGTCGTGCTCGTCTCGACTATTAAATGAACCTAACATCGTGTTCAACTTTGATTTATTTATTATACAATCAATCTTTTTTGTCACTCAAATGAACCAAACTCGAAATGTTCGTGACACCTTAACTTGTACTATAGATGAAACTTAGAGAGGAAGGGATGATTTGGATGGTACGTGGAATGGACCTATTTTCAAGTTCGAGACCTGCCACTTACACTAAAAAAACGTGACAATACTTAACTCTTCTTTGCTTCCATCCTATTACTTTTAATCACACCTTTCTTGCAGCCCGTAAATCCCACTTCTCATATTCGCCAAAAGTGCGCCTATATGGAATGTTCGACTCCATCATTGTTACTAGTAAACTAGCATGAATGCCCGTGCTACGCACAGTGCTGAGATTATTGAAAAAATTGAAAATAAAAGGATAAATAAAAAAAGGTTAAAAAATTGTACCAACACATTTAGTTGCACTTTACCCCTTAGCTCAATAAATGGACACTTTGCCTGTCTACTTTACGTTTTAGAACAAAAATGCCTCTTCTATATTTATTAATATTTAATTTTTTTTTTTGCCCTTTTTCATCATTCTCTCATATAATCAAATACTTTCTTCTCTTTGCTATTTTTATCTAGATATTAATTTTAATCATTTTAAAACATTCTTTATTTATTTTTATCTTTTTTACCTTACGTTATTAGGAAAATAATGATCATAAAGGGTATGCTATAACAAAATATATGTTATTTATGAACACATGCTATTTAATACTGGTGAGAACGGCACACCTTATATGTTTGCAAATTTAAAAGAATTTTTTAAAAATTTATTAAATATTTTAGTAGTTGTTGGTTTTTGTTTTAGAAATGTGGAGTGGGAAATGTGGGGGAGATGTGGGAAAAATGTGAGCATGATTATAGGATTTGTAGGAGCGGTAATCTATAGGAGCCCCTTAACTTTATATTTAGTTGCACTTTACCTTCTCAACTCAATAAATGGACACTTTGTCCGTCTACTTTATGTTTTAGGACAAAAATGCCTTTTTTATATTTATTAATATTTAATTTTTTTTGCCCTTTTCCTACTTCCTCATTTTCTTGATATTTTTAATCATTCTCTCATATAATCAAATATTTTCTTCTCTTTGCTATTTTTTATCTAGATATTAATTTTAATCATTTTAAAACATTCTTTATTTATTTTTATCTTTTTTACCTTACGTTATTAGGAAAATAATGATCATAAAGGGTATGCTATAACAAAGTATATGTTATTTATGAACACGTGCTATTTAATACCGGTGAGAACGGCACACCTTATATGTGTGCAAATTTAAAAGAATTTTTTAAAATTTTTTTAAATATTTTAGTAGTTGTCGGTTTTTGTTTTAGAAATGTGGAGTGGGAAACGTGGGGGAAATCTGGGGAAAATGTGAGCATGATTATAGGATTTGTAGGAGCAGTTATAGGAGCCCCTTAACTTTACATTTAGTTGCATTTTACCCCCTCAACTCAATAAATTGACACTTTGCTTGTCTCCTTTATGTTTTAGGACAAAAATGCCTCTTCTATATTTATTCATATTTAATTTTTTTGTCCTTTTCCTACTTATTCCTTTTCTTGATACTAAAAATGCAAAATTAAAGTATTTCTTAATTATAAAAATGTAAAATTGTATTAAAATAGCTTACAAATAAAATTTGTCTTTAATTAAGGAGTAAAAAGGATTTAAAGTATAAATAACAAACTGTTTATGAAATAGATAGTGGAAAAGTTTTAAATTTTAAATTTGCCTAGTGATAGGGTTGGTTATAACTCATTACTTTTTATGTATTAAAATAAATACAAAAATTTAGGAAAAAGAATGAGAAGTTTAGAAATCATGGAGAGGGTTTCTGCTAAAAACCCCTTCCTGAATACATATAGATATAGATACACATATACACATGTATGCACGCATACATTAATACACATATATACCATAATTATTATTTCAAGAATTAATCATTATTTATACTCTGCCAATATAGACATTATCAACTTTGATTGTATAACAACTAATTTGTTCTACTTGAGTTTTACTTATTTTTCATCTAACTCTCTTCCAACTAATTTCATTTATAATCTGTCTCTTCTAATAACCTCTATCACACCTAATGCATTTGAGTTATTCTTTTTATCATTGTCTTCTAATTTTATTTATCCTTTTTCAATACACTTGCATTATCATACATAGTAACTTCGTGTACATTTATTAATACACTTTTTATATTGCTTAACTTATTAACTTTGTTACATACCACTACATCACTAATGCACAAATGCACTATGCTATGTTTCATTTTATTCCTACTTAAAATGAATACCGATGTCGATCAATATAATCACACACATCATAAATTTAATTATCATCCTAGAGAATACATTTCATCTATTGTATGAATTATAGTATTTAGCAGATATGATTGCACCACACTATTTTTGTATACATAAGTTTTTAAAGACTACTATGGTACATAAATACTTCAAATGCAATTATTTCTTCATACAACTATGAATACTTTAACAAAAGATTATTATACAATTATTTACACCTTGGATCAATTCATTATTAATCATTATGCAAAAAAAAGATTGCGCTGGCAATCTTTTTTGTTGTTATTCATGAACATACTAAACTTGCTACAAATTACTTGTATCTATACTATGCTTTTTATTTGGGGATGATTTCAGAAACCTCTCCTGGTAAGCGTAATTTTTGAAATCTCATGAGTCCTGAGGTTTCTGACAATTTCATCGAATTCTCATGAGATTTCAAAAATTATGCTTACCTCCATAAATTCAATACTTTTAGTAACAATGTATTAAAATAATATTGATTTGGCCAAATTTATTTGAATACCCATAAATGCCGTTGTATAATGAGTTTTAATTTTTTTCTATACAATTATAAGATTATGTAGTATAATTATATGAAATAGGTGCCAAATTTTGAAAATGTACATATTTGCTATTTTATAAACAACTATAATAATTTTATTATTATGATTAATTAGAAACTTTTTTCTGGTATTTTATTATGGATTTAGAATTATAAACTACAAAAAATATGTTGACAACTCATTTAGAGTTTATTAATTTTTCAAGTCATGGAATTATCATTATTTAATAGTGATTTTGGCCCATTTCTTTTTCATTTTTGTCAATTAAAAAGAAAGAAATACAAAACAAAATAAACAAAAATATTAAATTACATATAAAATTAACTTGTAAAAACTTTTTCTAATTCGACATTTAGTTACAATACAAATTAGACACAATAGTGACAGTTCTACAATTTTATTGATGAAAAATTAACAAAAACAAATAAGAAGGAAAAATAATTAACAAATAATTTGGAAACGCATTGTAAATATACGTATACCATATAAGAGAATTTTATTAAAATATTTAAGAGTTAAATTGTCTTTTTCAATCCCAAGGGAGGTATGTGTAATTGTTTAATTTTTAAGGGAGAGGGAGTTCAGAGAAATTGTTAAAAATATTGGGGGATGTTTCTGAAATTACCCCTTTCACTGGCCACCCTTTTTAGGGGCCACTTGCAATTTAGTGTTCCGTTGGTAAACGTTCTTAAATTAATCATCTTTCCACGCTTGCAATGATGTGGACGTCCAACTGGAACATCAAAGATTTCTCGCCATCTGGTTTGACGTGGAAGTCCAACTGGAACATGTGCGCCTGCAACAACACTGGCTCAGCAATTCTCCTTTCGGTTTCCATGCAGCCTTGATTTCCGTGGCTGGACAGGTGCCAATGGATGCTTCATCTGGCCAGCTTTTCCCTTGCTGGAGACATCCGTACTGTCTCCATCATAGAAAAATCCGAGAAATTGCCCGTCCCCTCTAATTGGTCTGACGTTTTACGCGCTTTTGCCAAAATTCAGAGTGAAATTATTACACCCTTCCATCCAGAAATCTATTTTCTTCCTTAAGAGTTCTAGTCTCAGTGAGAGTGAGGATGCTAGACCTGGTCTACAGCTCCATATGTAGGTCAAATGGCTCAAAATTTGCCATGTCATCACTAGGCATTTTGTGTCCAAAAACCGTCCTTTTGCCAGCAAAGGATTTGCTTGGGGAAGAGAAGGACGACTGAGGATCAATTAAAATATCAGGGATAGTTTCCCAAATCTACTACAAAAGAATGAGGATTTTGGGGTTTAAGAGGAGGAGCAAAGGAACGTCTGATATGGGTGCTGTCTTTTCCAGTGATATGATCTGCCGTCTCCTTCAATGATATGGATGATGGATGGTGATGGAGGAATGGGTAGGAGATGACAGAGTGTCACATATTAATGAATGAAATTATTCATAACTTTCTTGCTTAACCGAGACGGCAAACTACACTTTTTGTTTTAAAATATAATACTATTCCCTCCGTCTCACTTTGATAGTCCTGTTTTCCTTTTTCGTCTGTCCCAAATTGTAGTCCACTTTCTAACTAAAAAATGTAGTTGTATTGGCCATGCTTGGATTGCTTGTTTCCATCGGAAAATATTATCGTTTTCCGTGATCACATTTCCCTATTACCTTTTTCCCTCATATATATCAAATCGCTACAGTAATTTTTCCATGAAAAATGACGGAAAATGCAATCCAAACACAACCGTGTCATTAATTTTCCTAAAATACCCTTATTCAATATAAGTTGTTGTTACTATAAACCTACCTCATTTAATAAGAATTGATTCTTTTTTTACCATCAATTCAAGTTCCCATAAAGTTGTACTCTAATTAATGTGAGGGTATTTTAGAAAAAATAACTATCTAAATTGATTGTTCCAACAAAGTTAACTATTTTTTCTTAAACTGTGTGAAAAAAAATCAGAACTATTAAAATGAGACGGAGGGAGTAGTATACTTCAAAATCCCACATTTAGCTGTCCTTTTGCGCCATTGGGCCTTTGGTTCGGCGATCAAGTGTTCGATACTTGCCTTCCATCAAAAAAATTATCACAATATATCACGGTTTTAATTGGCCATCTTCAATGGAATATCTACTCATATCGAGTTTCATTTTTTCGCCTATCTAAATTAGACTAGATTATGTTATAAGAATTATATCGTTGCGATAAAAAAAAAAGAAGCTGTCTTCTTGCTTTCTTGCCCATACTCCATGTCAACTTTTTGGTAAGATTTCTAAGCCTGACTCTACCGCTATCTTCTTTTCTCATTTTCTGTAATTTTTGCTTAGACTTCATATGTAATTTGTGTATTTGAATTTTCTTCAAAACACGTTTAATTCAAAAAAATTATTAAATATTTTAGTATAGTTATTAAATGTTTTAGTGCTTTTAAATATATTATTTAGAGACATAGTTGAATAAGTTTTATTGTATTGAATAATATGTAATTTGAAAAATTTAAACGTATTTATCTCTTTATTTAATTTATAATATAGAATAAAATGATTAAATTTATTTAATTTTTAAAATAAAAATATATTAAAAACATCAAATTTGAACTTTCACTAAAAATGCTTTTCATATCAAAATTTTCATTCCTAATTTTATGAGACGATATTCACCAAATACCTTTTAAATATTTTTAACATCTAAAAATATTTTTTTATTAAAAGTACCGCAACTACAATTGAGCCCTGAGCCTGAAATACTTTTGTGGCTTCGTTCAAATTGAATGATGTGGCAATAAATTCCACAACTCGGTCTACATGCTCACCTGTAAACCCAGTCTACACAAGTACTTGCCCATCTAATTTATTACAGCGGGAGTGGGAGTAGTTGGTTGGTGCCATAATTGAGTGCGTGGGTGGGCCTCTTAACAACTCCGAGGACATTAGTGACAATTACTGATTTTTTTATCTCATACGTAGTAATTTAGGTGTCCGACTATTAATAATAATGTTTAGGGCTTTCTCCCTTGTCTTAACTTTGAGAGAGAAGCCACTTGTCTAATTTACTCTAGAGGAAATGATTGCTTAGGCTAGTGCAAAACTAACAACTCCATACTTGTCGAATGCATGTTCTTGCAATGTTTTGGGTTTTCCCACTTCCGCCAAAAATCTACTTTTCCATCCTAAATCTACTTTTAATTTTTTTTTTAACGCACACAACTTGTACTGACTGTTCTCAATATTGCACGTCACGAAGTGTTTAGGATTTTCGCGCTTTTGCCAAATGCGACTATATTAAGCTAATTATACGACCCTTAAGATTTTGGTGCCAAGAGGCTTCCCTTTGACACTAGCAAGGGAAGACTACACAGACCCCTTGCATTTTACGCTTGTCCTTTTCTAGTTCCTCATTTGTGTGAACATTCTTTCACCTTGCTCTATCCTCTTTTGATTGTTTTATTTGAATTACAGACTTTTCGAGAATAATAATGCAAAACATGATAAGTACGTATCTAAACGAACGGTGATAAAAAGCTCAACGTGGAATCTGGGTTTTCCATATGCCAAAAAAGCCCAAAAAACAAAAAATGCAAAAGCAAATCACTAGATTGATCGAGGGAATGAAGTGGGGAAGAAAATCTTGATGCCTTATATCGCTGATCTCTCTATATATATATACTGGTCCGCTACATGCATCGCTGTATCCCTGTTCGACCATATTACTAGACTAGATACTAGCTGCTAGCTGAACCTTTTATCAATTAATTAATCTCCCAGCCTTTAGAGTTAGAATCTTCAATGGCTTCCAATGGGGAGGCGGCATTTGCTACCAACTATCTGGTGCTAGATCCGAAGGAAGCCACAGTCTTCGATCTCCTTCGTTTCTTGCTCTCCAGCCGTGCAGACAATAGAAGATTTATTTTTTCCCCAAGAGGGACGAGATTACCATTCCCTAAAAGGGTGGTCATAGTTGGCTCTGTCGTGATGCAACTTATCTTGTTCATGTTAGCAGGACCGCTAGCATTGTTTGGGTATGCACTCGAGCAGGGGCTTAACCTGCTGCACGTGAATGGCGGTTTTATGGGGCTTATCTTCAGAATCCTTCGGGGTAGACTCTGCTACTGAATTTCCTAATTAGTTATTTCTCTTGCTTTTCTTTCATTCGCCTGACTTTTTCCAAGTTTCCTGCTACCTACTTTGCTCAATGCAAATATTATTTGCTTTTTGGATAATTCATGAACATTTATCGATAAGAATAGAGCTATCAAAATGCCAAACATAAGGGCATGCTATCGTGCGTGTGTGGATGGGTGCGTTAATCTGCGGGCGAGGTCTCATCCCAACATTAAGTTCTCCCACCATCTTCCAAATCCTCCAAACCAGGGCGAGTTGTGATGGGAACAGTACTCCTTTGTTCCCGATTAATACCTCGATTATGTGGGGTTTCTTCAAAACGCAAGCCTCCAAACCCATAAATTAGTGTCTTAGTGTGAAGGGAATGAGAAATTAGTTATCGTTTTGTTGTACAGCATAACATTCTATATAGGACTTCTTTTTTACTTATATTTTATCGACCAGGTCATTAAAGATTACGTGTGCGCATGGTTGTTCCCTTAATAAAGGCTGTAAGGAGGTTTGGATCCATTTTGATCTTTTGTAGGGCGCCGACCAGTACAAGCCCCAGATAGAGATTCGCCCAAGTTCCTGTCGCTGATTGGACTTTCAGACAACCGGGAAGAGCTGGATGCTAGCATCCCAATTGACGATGCGAGATATAATTCGGCTCTCGCAATAATGGCTGCCAAAGTCGTTTACGAGAACCCCGCTCATATCGAATATGTGGTCTCGAAAATCTGGAAGGTAAAACAGTTTCTGCTTCAATTTTCTACATGTGTTACGTGTTTGTGTGTATGTTTTGTTTCTTACTTATTCGATAACCTACCTTAGTGTAGTCATCTGTTTAGATATCATGTAGTGACAATTGATGAGCTCGTTAAACTGCTTTTACACAGATGGAATTCATGGGATTTTACGATTTCTGGAACGGTAAGTATTCCTTGCTCCTACCCTACTTTTAAATTTTAATGGCTGCCTTGTGAGAGAGGGATTTGCAACGATTAGTAGTTATTGGAGAGCACTTGTTTACAAAAATTAGCTGGGCTTTTCATTAAGAACGAGTTTCATGGCTTTTGAGCATTCGAAACCCTGTCCTCCTAGGTAGTACTAATACGTAAGATACCATGTGAAAGCAATAATATGACGGACTCAAAAGGCTGCACGTATGGGGTTTTAAATTGCTGTTAGTTTGATGGTTAATTATTTGCCTTTCAATCGGAACTGATCCCCTTTTATTTCTTCTCCTCCTCCTCCTCCTTTTTTGTGGTGGTGGCGGTTAGCTTTCCAAAGGAAACCGACAACACAAGCAATGTTGTTTCGACAAAATAAGGACTCGGACTCGGAACTGATATGTGTGTCCTTCAGAGGTACAGAACCCTTTGCTGCTGAAGATTGGATTACAGACATGGATCTCTCCTATTTTGAACTCCCAAAAGTGGGGAGGGCGCATTCTGGATTCATGGAAGCTCTTGGTCTACAGAGGGGCAGTGGTTGGCCCAAGGACCTACCCCAATCTACTAGGCAATACGCTTACTATACCATCCGGGAAATTCTGAAAGATGCTTTGAAAAACAATCCCAAGGCTAAATTTATAGTGACAGGTCACAGCTTGGGTGGTGCACTAGCAATCCTGTTTCCATCCATTTTGGCGTATCACGAAGAAAAGGATCTGTTGGACCGATTAGACGGGGTCTACACTTTTGGTCAACCAAGAGTTGCAGATTCCAGATTTGGAGCATTCGTGGAACAAAACCTGGAGGGCAGCACGCGCAAGTACTTTAGGATCGTTTATTGCAACGATCTTGTGCCTAGAGTCCCTTGGGACAATTCATGGAGCGATTTTCAGCACTTTGGAAAGTGTATCTACTTCAACAGCCTTTACAGGGGCGATGTAATGAATCCCTTGGCATTCCCAAGTTCATTTCTAATTTTCTCTCATCTGCAATGCCGTATATCAGAACCTAGGATTAAATATTTTAATTTTCCATGTGCTGCAGATTGTTGATGAAGTACCAAACAAGAACTACTTTTCAATCTTCATGTTCATGCCCAAAAAAATGATCTCTGCTTGGGAGCTGATGAGAGGATTTGGGATGGGAATGTTTATGGGACCTGAATACAAGGAATTGAAGGTTATGCGAGCGGTTCGACTGATGGGCCTCTTCGGGTTGGCTGGCCTGCCAGCACATGCTCCTCTAGATTATGTCAATTCCACAAGGTTTGCGTCCCCGAATTTGTACACTTCCAAGCCATGGCTTGGCCAATAAAAAGACCCAAGGGCAATTGGTTCTCCGTAATCGATTTTCATGCAAACGACGGCCCAATGGTTTAAAAGCATACTTTCAAGCGGGTGAAAAAAAAAAAAGTATGCTTGGGCCTGCAGGATTGCTGCATGGCTTTGTACTTTGCTTTAGTGTGTTGCAATGCACGGCGGGCTCAAGCATGTGCTGGCAGTTCGTTTAGTGTTTTAAGAGAACTTAGTACTGTGTTAAAAGCATGTGCTTGTTTGGCTGCTTGTTGAAACATTTTGTATTTTACTGTACTTATATCCATTTAGTGTTTCCACTAACATAATTGGAGTTCTAATTGTGACAATTATTAGCGGACATGTTAGCCTAATTTAGTTATAGAATATCACTAATTGCTGGTGTAAAAAGTGAAGGCCATAGAAATTATTTTTCTGTGGTTAATTATTTGCTTCATTATATCAGCATATTTGTGTACTATAGATTGCCGGAAAAACTCCTTCCAGTGAATTTTCCAAAGTTTGCTCTCAGTGGTGCTTTTTTTGAAACCAAAAGTACAGATAAAAGAGGCAAATAGTTTTGTCTTCAATAAAATTGTCTCCAAAAAAATGATTCACGTATTGTGCGTGTAATTAACCAAACAAAAATTTGCAATGCTATCTAAATGTGTTAATTGCCATGAATAATTTTGCCTATAAACAATTGTTAAGCAAAGAATGAATAAATTACTGTTTACTTTAATGAAAGTGAAGACTCTAGAAATTATTTTTCTTTGGTTAATTGTTTCCTTCATTATATGAGCATATTTGTGTACTACTATAGATTGCCGAAAAAATTCCTTCTATTCAATTTTTCCAAATTATTTGATTACTACTTTTTCCAAATTATTTGCTAATTCAAACCACAATTATAACAACTATATAACTCTGTACATTATACCGTTTTCATACAACAAATATTCTACAACAAAAAATTGTGCAAGTTAACACAGGAAATATAGTCTCCCCTACGCAGCAGCGCAAGGCCATCTCACTAGTTATAATAAAAAGACCCAATTCATAACTATCAGCAGGATACAATAAAAATAATTACTGTATTGGCAGATATATATAAATGTACAGTTTAACCCAATTGATTAAACTTATTCTCACTTTTTTTGTATTAACTGTAACTACAGAATTTGCATTTTCAATTATGAAGATAATCAAGACAAAACTCTAAAATAAGTTGAAAAATAATTTCTTAAATGATTGCCTATTTATGTACATAGAAAAGGAAGTTATTGAAAAATTTATCACTCATTCAATCATAGATAAATTTAGTTATGTGAAAGAACATAAAACTCAATTTGCTTTTAGGAAAAGAGAATGAAATTTTATGGTATGTTAATATTGCTTTTATCTTTTTTTTTTTAAATGAAAATAGTTATATTTATATTTGTATTGCATACTTATATTTTTTTTCATAGGGTGACATTGGAGCATTTTCTTATAATTTGCAACTTGATTAATTTGTGACTTTATAAGATATTTAATCAAAAATTATTTATTGTATTAATTCTCGTTATGCTATACTGCATATTTACAAAATAGACGTACCTTTATAATTAAAGTTAATATTTGATATTTTAAATGTTATATATTTAAATAGATGAAAATCATTTGAAACAGAATATATTAAGATAATTTTGTTAACAAAATTTTGGCCGCCCAAGAAAAAAGAAGGCTAATGCCCATCAACAAGAAATTAAACGTGTGGTGGCCACTCCTAAAATCTCTGCTCCTAAAAATCCTTAGCGCCTGGAAAAAAGGAAATTTATGCCAAATTATACGTAATTGAAGGTGTGCAGTGTTAACATACACTGAGCTGTTCGTCTAACAGACTAGCCATATTAAGACAAATTTGTGTTGTAGCTCCGCCGGACATGGCTAATGATGCCCCGGAAGTAGATGCTACTTCATAGCATTTCAGCCATCCTGGTCCATTTGGTCGCGGGGATGAGGTGAGTTGGGATTGCGTCAGCTGATGATGAAGTGGGTTGCAACTTACAGGTAGGTGAGGCTTTAGATAAGACTAGACCTCTCTCCATCTCCATTGCATTGGATTGAATAAAACTTCTCTATTACACCTTAAAAAAATTAATTTAAAAATTATTTATTCACTTGTGTTAGTTATATGTATAATTTATATGAAATTAACCAAAATTTTGCTATTTGATTAATCATTAAAAATTGTTGTTACTAATTTAATTTATTTTTTACCGTTTAAATGTTTTGTGTAATTTGAATGTCAAAATATTCATTAAAAAATTATTATTTTTAATATATTTATTTAGATATCAAAAGTTAAAATAATGACATAGTTGCATAATTTTATAATATTGTATGAATTGAGATATAAATAAATAGAGAGACCAAAAGATTTTCAGCAGAGATAATCTTAGCCCACTTAGACACTGTACTTGGAATTATCATACGGCTACCTTTTCCGGACAGCCATTCGACAGCCATTTTTACCCATTATTGATTTCCTTTAACACTTCACATCAAACTACTGAATTTAATTATTCAAGCAAACTCATACCGTCGCTCTCTCTCTCTCGCTGTCTCTCTTAACACTTCTACTCAGTCCACCTAAGCAATAGTGACACTCGAAATAATTAGTCGTATAATAATGTTTAGAGAAAATTTAAACAAAATGGTGTAGGGGTTTCTAATCATTTTGTTGGTAAAAAGTCTTTTTAACTTGTATATGCATGGCACGAAACCAAAAACTGAAGTCAAGGACAATTTTGGCAGAGCAAACGAGGTGATGGATCACGGTTGCCCAATGGTAGCCGTACAACTTACAGCGTTGAAGAAATAAAAAAATCAAAATAAAAATGACAAGATTTGGCTATGACATGACGCGCAAGCGAAATGATTCCCGGGGCAAAATGAAAGAGAAAGGGCTGGGGCCATTTTATGCAACTTTCTATAATATATTATTGTTTCGACTCCTTCGAGCCAACATCCCGCTGTTGGTATGAATGTAATTTTCTTTGATGAAAAAATTTCGTCAATTTTTCCTTCTCTCGGACTAACTAGATTAAAGTAAATTATTTACGATAAAAAAAAACTTTAGACTCCTTCGAAACACGCCAAGTTTTGATGTGACAAGTCCTTTCATGGGAACCGTTGCGCCATTTTGAGTAGACGAGGATCAAAGTTTGATGGCCCTCTATTATTTGATGATTCTATTCTTTAGTAGTATTATTGAATGTACAGCTAGCCATGTCTGACTTTTTACCCCCTTTCGCCAAATTCAGAGAGAAATTACCCGTCTCGTCTAAATGGCAAAAATTTGGGTAAATGTACGGCTCCATATATAGGCCAAATGGCTCAAAATTTGCCACGTCGTTACTAGGCATTTGTATCCAAAAACCGTCTTTTTCCCCGCCTATTTCCATTTGTGTTTTTTGTGCTGAAGAAGATAATGTCAGATTTCTTCCTCAAACTCCGTCCAACCGTTTGCTAAGATCTCCAAACTCTCCCAATCACATTTGAGTGTGTTTGGATTGGAGATCACTTGGAATAATTTTTTGAAAAAATATTTAGTATTTTTTTGATGTGATGTATGTGAAATAGAAAATTGATTGAAAAGTGCATTGATGATGTAAATAAATCAATATATGTAAATAACATGCAAATAATGTGTAATCCAAATAAACTAAATTATTTTTCATTGATCTATTAATTTCCGACAATTTGATTTTCTTCAAACTTTGTTTTGCTTTAGAAAGAATAATTTTAGACCATAGATTCTGTGAGAAAAACAAGGAAAATTTGAATGCGGCAGAGACAGGGTTCGGTGGAGTTTCGCCGAGTAATCACTTCTACAACAATGATGAAATCTTCACCGTTGCTAACAAAAGATTTGCTTGAGGAATAGGAGGATGATTAGGAATCAATTAAAATGCTAGGGAGAGTTTTGCTGAATCTACTACAAAGAATGAGAATTTTGGGGTTTAAGAGGAGGATGATTGAGGATCAATTAAAATGTATGGGAGAGTTTTCTTAAAGAGTGAATGGAGGAAATGATCACTCAACTATTAAAAATGGTATCGTTTGGTCACTAAATTTTTTTTGTGGCAAAAAAGGTCACTAAACTCAAATAAACACGCCAGCGGAATCATTTTGTTAATTCTTACTGGTGAATTATCCAGTTATAAGGCTATGTTGAGTGGAGGAATATTTGTGAGCAGGCAAAAATGTCCAAAAACTATGACAAATATGTTTTTTTCTCACAAGCCTTGCCCTTAGATCTACAAGTTCATTGATTTCTTCTTTCATTGACAGATAAAGCCTTGTTTGGATTGCGGCTTTTCATCAGAAAATTACGTTGTTTTCCGTGATCACATTTTCCTATTACCTTTTTTCCTCACATACATCAAATCGCTACAGTAATTTTTCCATGACAGGCAATATTCTCTTGAAGATATTCAAAGCTTCGGAATGAAACTGGTAATCTCATCTTGCCTTGCGCGGATCATCTTGCCGTTAACTTCAACAACTATGCCATCCTTTCCAGAATTGTCCAAATTTTCATTAGTCCTCTCCTTTCTAACCCCAAAAACAAATCTTTGCCTAGAAAGTTTCTAATTTCCGAATCAATTCTTGGAGGGAAAAAATCCAATAGTATTTCACAATCGTTGAAGAATATTCCATCAAAAGCCACACTGGCTGCTTTATTATTTTCTTCAATCACCCCACCAACTTTGGTTGTGGATAACGCTGTCCCACCAACTCTACCTCCAATAATTCAAGCTAAAGCCCCACAACCCAGTACTTCAAACCCATCTCCCTTTTCCTAAAATTTGATTTTGATTGCCCCAAAGTCCCAAACTCAGCCCTCCACTGACCTCTCGGAGGAATCTTAGTGGCGATACAGTGAATTCTTGAATGTTGTCAAGAAGGTTAAAGTTGAGAGTAGGGTTACAAATGAGTCGAATTGAATTTTGGTCTAATTGCGCTGAATCTTGACTTAGTTTTATCAAACTCAAACTCGAATTCGAACTCGACAAGTTGTCAATTTAAAACTCAATCTCGAGTTCGAAAAAATAAAATATAAATATTTTTATTTATTAAAATTAAATAAAATAATATATTTTTTAATAAATAATAAAATATTAGGAATATAAATGTAATTTTACTATTAAAATAAAAAATAAAAATATTTATACTCGAGCTCATAAGCCATTTTAATATTTTTGAACTCAAATTTGAGTTCGAGTTCGATTCGAAGGGACTCGATTTGTTTGCAGTCTTAGTTGAGAGGGCTAGGTTCAATAAAAATGATAGCGTCTTTTAGCTCACTGCCATGAATGCCACAGAGCTATTGTAATTGTGCCTAATGACCCCGACTTGATTGACATTTTGGCAATGAACGGAGTTGACGTTTCAGTTTTTTAGGGTGATTCTGGCAATGGGTTGTTTAATTTTATTGGGTATTTGCTTTTCCCATTTCTCACTTTTGCTAGCTTGTTCTTCCTTTTTCGACAGGCTCAGGGAGTACCCCGTGAGTTTGGTGGTCTTGGGGAGCCTTTGGGTTTCGACAGGTCCAAGTCAAAGTTTCAGGAGGTTCCTGAGACGGGTGTGACTTTTGCTGATGTTGCTGGAGCTGTTTAGGCAAAACTGGAGTTGCAAGAGGTTATTCTCTTTTCACGCTGATGGCTTCGAGATTGTCTTTCTTCTTCATATTCTCTTTCATCACGAACCTCCAGTCTCTGTGTCATCTTTTTTTTTTTTGATATGATAGAATTATTTTAGACCTACTCCTACTCTATACTAGAGGGAGAGAGAATCTAAAGAGACCTAAACCAACAATGGTCCAGATGGGTACCCACGCACACATTGACAAACTTTTTCAAGAAAGTTTGAATTTTTTAAAATGCAGGCCAAAGGATTTGATTTCTTGATCCACACCCAAGTAGAGTTTTAAATCTCTCTTGATAACCAACTACTATGAGTAGTTAGAGTAGTTGATTGGCTTCTGTGTAATCACTCTAGCAAATTTTTTTGGGCACGCCTTGCGAGGAAGGAAGAAACATGTTAGCCATACTTTTTTGGACATTTTTGCTCTCTCACAAATATTCCTTCACTCAACATAGCCTTGTAACCGGATAATTCACTGGTTAAAATTGATAAAATGACTCCGCTGGCGCGTCTATTTGAGTTTAGTGATCTTTTTTGTCACAAAAAAAGTTTGATAATCAAGCGATGCCATTTTTAATAGTTGAGTGATCTTTTCAGCCATTCACTCTTTCCTAAATCTACTAAAATGAATGAGGATTTTGGGGTCTAAGAGGAGGAGAAAAGGAATGTCTGATATGGGTGCTACCTTCTTCAATGATATAATCTGCCATCTCCTCCAATGATATGGCTGTTGGATGGTGATGGAGGAATGGGTAGGAGAGGAAAGAGTGTCACATTATTAATTAATGAAATTATTCATAACGTCTTGCTTAACCAGAACGACAAACTGCATAACTATGCAATTGCATTTATCTCTCTTTTCTGTTTAAGTGATCGTTTTGCTTTAAAATACTAGTACACTTCAAAATCACATCTTTAACTGTCCTTTTGCTTTATTTCCCAAACTCCATATCAATTTTCTTGTAAGATTTCTAAACCTGACCCCAACGCTATATTCTTTTCTCATTTTTTGTAGTGTTTGCTTAGACTTCACATGTAATTTGTGCATTTGGGTTTTCTTCAAAACTCATGAGTTTAACCAAAAAAAAGTATTTGTTTTGTGAGAAAGAAGGGAATAAGACATGTAGAAGGAAAATGAAGAAGAAGGTGATAGATAGAGGTGGATGGCAAGTTTCGATAGAGGTGGATTGGGCAGTGATCGTGGTGGCATAGAACAAGGGGAAGAGAGTGGTGTGTTTGGTTTTTGGTGGCAGCACAGTACAAGGAGGAAGTGATGGTGGTGGTAGTGATAGAAATTGGGAAGTTGGGATTAAGCCGGTGGGGATAGAGGATCTGTTGGGACCACATGAGATTTGAAGGACTGCACCGAAAGAGTAGGGTGAGGGCTTGTGGTACTTTCTCAATAGAACTTATAATAAAAGTAATTATTAAATATTTAAGTGCTTTTAAGCATATTATTTTGAAGACATGATTGAATAAATGTTTATTATATTGAATAATATGTAATTTAAAAATTTTAAATATATCTATTTCTTTATTTAATCTATAATATAGAATAACATAATTAAATTTAATTTTTTTCAAATCATAAAAACTACTCTAAAAGTATCAAATTTAAACTTTTGTGAAAAGTATTTTTCACACAAAAAATTTTATTTCAAATTTTATGGAATAATATTCATCCATCTTAAAAATATTTTTAACACCTAAAAGTATTTTTTTATTAAAAGCACTACAAGCCCAATTGAGACGTGAGCTTGAAATAATTTCGAGGCCTCATTCAAATTGAATGATGTGACAGTTTTTCCACCACTCAATCTACATGTGGGCCGACCTGTAGACAGAGTCTACGCAAGTATTGCCCATCTAATTGACCACAGGGGCATGGGGAGCAGTTGGTTACTGCAAACCCAGTTTTTGCAAGGGCGCGTGGTGGGCCTTTTGACCACTCCGAGGATATTAGTGACAATTACTAATTTTAATATCTCGTAGCTTGTAGGTGTCTGACTATTAGTAATGTTTAGGGCTTTCTCACTTGTCTTAACTTTGAAAGCGAAACTACGCGTCTAATTTACGCTAGAGGAAATGATTGCTTAGGCTAGTACAAAACTACTTGTTTCTAAGTGGGTGGTTTCTAACAACTCCAAGGTGCTATATTTGTCCGATGCATGTGTTGTAATGTTTTGGGTTTTCCCAATTTTGCCAAATTCAGATAGAAAAAACATAGAACCACTGAGCACTCAGTGGCCATTTGCAGCGAAAAAAATCTTTCAAGGTGGTACCAAAACACTCCTTTGATTTAGTAAGATCTGTATACCTGCTAATTTCTAACACAAGTCTCTCTAGATTCTCCCTTCTCGATAGTTTAGGATAGGATATATTATGCAATTGTTATCGTTTTCGAAAAAAAAAATAGAAAAAACATAGCAAAGAAGCAGGGTGGTAGAGAATTGAGGTGCAGTCTGATTGTAAAACTGTCATTGAAACAATCCAAAAGGGATGCAAGGAGGAATCATCAATAGCAACCATAATGAAAGATATATGACAGCTGAGTGGCATGTTCCAGTATAGTACTTTTTCTTTTGTATATAGAACTAAAAATAGGTGTGCACACATAATGGCACAATTTGCAACTAAACTTGTTTCCAACATTAGATGGAAACAAATATATGAATATGTTATACTTTGGGAAAAAAAAAGATAGAAACAACAAGTTTTCCATCCTAAATCTAATTTACATTTTCTTTTACGTACACAACTTGTACCGACTGTTTTCAATATTGCATGTCACGAAGTGTTTAGGATTCTCGCACTTTTGCCAAATGGAGAGAGATTGCCAATGCGACTATCCCAAGCTAATCTCCTTTAGAGGAAGTGATTGGTTAGTACAAAATTATACGACGCTTAAGATTTTGGTGCCAAGAGGCTTCCCTTTATCACTACCAAGGGAAAACTACACAGTCCCCTTGCATTTTACGCTTGTCCTTTTCTAGTTCCTCATTTGTGTGAACATTGTAATTTTTTCACCTTTCTCTATCCTCTTTTGATTGTTTAATTTGAATTTCAAACTTTTCGAGAATAATAACACAAAAAATAATAAGTACATATCTAAACGAACGGTGATAAAATGCGTAACGTGGAATTTGGGTTTTCCATATCCAAAAAAAAAAAAAAGCGAAAGCAAATCACTAGATTGATCGAGGGAATGAACTTGGAAGAAAATCTCGATGCCTTATATCGCTGATCTCTCTATATATATACTGGTCCACTAAAGGCATCGCTCTATCCCTGTCCGACCATATTACTGTATACTAGCTGCTAGCTGAACCTTTTATCAATTAATTAATCTCCCAGCCTTTACAGTTGAATCTTCAATGGCTTCCAATGAGGAGCGGTCATTTGCTAGCCACTATATGGTGCTAGCTCCGAAGGAAGCCACAATCTTCGATCTCCTTCGTTTCTTGCTCTCCAGCCGTGCAGACAATAGAAGATTTATTTTTACCCCAAGAGGGACGAGATTACCATTCCCTAAAAGGGTGGTTCTAGTTGGCTCTGTCGTGATGCAAATTATCTTGTTCATACTCGCAGGACCGCTAGCATTGTTGGGGCATGCAATCGAGAACTGGCTTAACCTGCTGTACGTGAATGGCGGTTTTATGGGAATTATCTTCAAAATCCTTCGGGGTAGACTCTGCTACTCAATCTCCTAATTAGTTATTGCTCTTGCTTTTCTTTCATTCGCCTGACTTTTTCCAAGTTTCATGCTACCCACTTTGCTCAATGCAAATATTATTTGCTTTTTGGATAATTCATGAACATTGATCGATAAGAATAGAGACATCAAAATGCCAAACATAAGGGCATGCATGCATGCTATCGTGCGTGTGCTGATGGATGCGTTAATCTGCGGGCGAGGTCTTATCCCAGCAGTTTACGTGGAAGTTCTCCCACCATCTTCCAAATCCTACAAACCAGGGCGAGTTGTGATAGGAACAGCACTCCTTTGTTCCCCATTAATACCTCGAGTATGTGGGGTTTCTTCAAAACGCAAGCCTCCAAAACGTAGTGCACTGTCACACAGCAAGAACAAACCTCTTGAACAAACGCAGACTGGATTTCAAAATAAATTGCAGCAGTGACTCTAGTTACACTTGAATAATGAAAAGCATGAACGTAAATTAAGATCCATAAACTGATACCTGATGCTAGAGAATATCCTGGTGTCTGACTTGCGCCTAGCTAACAGATCCAACACTTGTAGTGTGAAGGAAATAAGAAATTAGTTATCGTTTTGTTGTACAGCATAACAATCTGGATAGGATTTCTTTTTTACTATATTTTATCGACTAGGTCATTAAAGATTACGTGTGTGCATGGTTGTTCCTTTAATTAAGGCTGTAAGGAGGTTAGTATCCATCCATTTTTATCTTTTGTAGGGCGCCGGCCAGAAAAAACCCCAGATAGAGATTCGCCCAAGTATCGGTCGCTGACCGGACTTTCAGACGATAGGGAAGAGCTGGCTGAGAACATCCTAATTGACGATACGAGATATAATTCGGCTCTCGCAATAATGGCTGCCAAAGTCGTTTACGAGAACCCCGCTCATATCGAATATGTGGTCTCGAAAATCTGGAAGGTAAAACTGTTTTAGTTTCAATTTTCTACATGTGTTACGTGTTTGTGTATATGTTTTGGTTCTTACTTATTCGATAACCTAGTGTAGTCATCTCTTTACATATCATGTAGTGACAATTGATGACCTCGTTAAACTACTTTCACAGATGGAATTCATGGGATTTTACGATTTCTGGAACGGTAAGTATTCCTTATTCCTACCTTACTTTTAAATTTTAATGGCTGCCTTGTGAGAGGGGGATTTGCAACGATTAGTTATTGGAGAACACTTGTTTACGAAAATTAGCTGGGCTTTCATTAAGAACGAGTTTCATGGCTTTTGAGCATTCGAAACCCTATCCTCCAAGTGCCTAGATAGTACTAATACGTAAGATACCATGTGAAAGCAATAATATGACGGACTCAAAAGGCTGCACGTATGGGGTCCAATAATGTCAACCTGGTGTTTTAAATTGCTGTTAGTTTGATGGTTAATTATTTAATTTGTCTTTCATTCGGAACTGATCCCCTTTTATTTCTTCTCCTCCTCCTTTTTTGTGGTGGTGGTGGT
Organism: Coffea arabica; assembly: GCF_036785885.1. Classification (NCBI taxonomy): domain Eukaryota; kingdom Viridiplantae; phylum Streptophyta; class Magnoliopsida; order Gentianales; family Rubiaceae; genus Coffea; species Coffea arabica. The sequence continues at coordinate 5,640,018 of NC_092323.1, read as the reverse complement.
TAGCTTTCCAAAGGAAACCAACAACACAAGCAATGTTGTTTCGACAAAATAAGGACACGGACTCGGAACTGATATGTGTGGCCTTCAGAGGTACAGAACCCTTTGCTGCTGATGATTGGATTACAGACATGGATCTCTCCTATTATGAGCTTCCTAATGTGGGGAGGGCGCATTGTGGATTCATGGAAGCTCTTGGTCTACAGAGGGGCAGTGGTTGGCCCAAGAACATACCCCAATCGAATAGGCAATACGCTTACTATACCATCCGGGAAATTCTGAAGAAAAGGATGGTATAGTAATAGGATCTGTCGGAGCGGTTAGACGGGGTCTACACTTTTGGTCAACCGAGAGTTGGAGATTCCAGATTTGGAGCATTCGTGGAAAACAACATGGAGAGCAGCAGGCGCAAGTACTTTAGGATCGTTTATTGCAACGATCTTGTGCCTAGAGTCCCTTGGGACAATTCATGGAGCGATTTTCAGCACTTTGGAAAGTGTATCTACTTCAACAGCCTTTACAGGGGCGATGTAATGAATCCCTTGGCATTCCCAAGCTCATTTATAATTTTCTCTCATCTGCAATGTGTATATCAATACCTAGGATTAAATATTTTAATTGTTCATGGGCTGCAGATTGTTGATGAAGTACCAAACAAGAACTACTTTTCAGTCTTCATGTTCATCCCCAAAAAAATGATCTGTGTTTGGGAGCTGATGAGAGGATTTGGGATGGGAATGTTCATCGGACGTGAATACAAGGAATTGAAGGTTATGCGAGCGGTTCGACTTATGGGCATCTTCTCCATAGCTGGCCTGCCAGCACATGCTCCTCTAGATTATGTCAATTCCACAAGGTTTGCATCTCCAGATTTGTACGCTCCCAAACCATGGCTTCGCCAATAAACGATTTTCATGCAAACGACGGCCCAGCGGAGGGAAAGCCAAGCACGAAGAAACTGGATGATCCTCTTCTAGGGCTCACCTAGTTGAAAAAGTTTATTCTTTCAGTTAGTGTAAGTGGATAATTAAAACTGCTCCTCGTTTAAGCTCATGTTTTCTGGGTCGTTTATCTCTGTTGCTTGTCTATTTTATTATTATTATTATTTTTTTTTTTTGCCCTTTTCGGTGTGTGGTGAAAGATTTGCCTTTTGCATGCAATAAAATTAAAGCATCCGAGTATGCACTTTTAAGCATACTTTCTCCCTTTTTTTTTTCAAATCTGAATCTTTTGAAGATAAGAAGCAAAATACTTTCTTGTAATGCACTAAGTAAATTTTGAACCACTGATCTAGTGCATGACTCTCCCTGACCGTTGGATCATAGTCCAATGGTTTGTTATAGGATTTGTTATAGGATCTAGTGCATGACTCTCCCTAACTTAGAAGCCCGCTTTCATTAACAGTGTATTTTGTTATAGGATTTGCACCCAATGTTATGATCGAGGAAAATTGGTCAGAATTATGAGAAAAGTGTACTATTAGATACTACAAAAGCTTTAGCAACTCTAATATATATATATATATATATATATATATATATATATATATTGCATAACTAAGAATCTACCATGAAGTGTTCTTCAGTGACATTAATTTAGTGTTAGAATCCTATCTATCAGAAGAAGAATGGAGGAAAAGTTTCGAGATTTAATTAGCGAGAATCCTTCTTCTTATCAGATCTGCATTCCCAAAACAAGGGGGGAGGGGGGATGGAAGGATGAGATTCACTCCATACAAAGAATTAGAATAGTACTTCAAAGTAAAGTCATGAACCAGTTGTTGGGCGAGCTAGACACCATGGACGCCAAAGGTTGAAGAAAAAGCTCCACGCTTGGATGATGTACAGATTTTAACGAGTCACCGATTAGGCATGTTTCGAGAGCTGAAAACTGGGGTGCAGATTTCACAGCCAATGTAGGAGTTTGTCAGTAAACCACACTTTACTTCACTAGCTCAATATGCAAGCTCTCAAAATTAATTTTCTCAGAAAATCAATTTAAAATGTAGTTCGTTATCAACTATTTTTCCTAATAAGAAAACAAAAAAGAATTTTTTTTTTTTCGTGCAATGATTTTGTTTAACAATTATATTGCGTATACTTCATAGTTTTTAGAATGTTTTACATATTTAAGCTTACCAAACAAAAAACGTGTGTTTGGATAGTAGATTATTTGGGATAATTTTTGAAGAGATTGCTACAACATTTTTTTTATATAATGAATGTGAGATAAAATAGTGATTAAAAAATGTAAAGAGATAAAATTATGCAAATAATTCACTTTCTTAGTTTTGACTTTTTCACATGCCAAAAACTAAGTAAATAGCATATTCACATTTTAATTACATTTACAAAGAAACTCCTATACATTTCATCGTACTAAAAAAAAAAAAAAAACACACTTGTACCTCATAAAAACATAAGATTGATTTGATATTTCTTCCGGTGCTGCAGTAGAGCAAACTTCAATTTTTTTAAACAAATATAACTAAGGGCGGGCTTGAAGTGATATAATATATATATATAGAAGCATTAGTAGGATTTTGGACCTGCATCAATCCGATTTTGAACAGGAAAAAGGGCAATTAACTCGTCTTCTGACCTACTTGGGAAAGTACGCATTTTGGATGAAGATTGACCCTTCAATGCGTTATTTGGATGAAGACGCAGCAAACATTCAAGGAATGGTACATGCAGGGGACTCAGTAACTTCATGGACTTTGCAACAGCTCCCCAAACAAAATCAATAATTTGATAAATGACCAAACAAAATAGTGTGGACCTAAAACTGAATACCAAATCAACGAAATTTACATGGAAATGTAACATAACAATGAGTGAGGTTAAAACAACTCAAGTACAAAACGTACTCAATGGAAGCTCTTTGTTGCAAATGCGTGTTGCGGTATGAATGTGGAGAAGCATTAGCATGAATGTATAATGGTAGATGCAGCGGTGAAATCGGGACCTTTATTCAGGGGTGCAATAATATTAACTTAGACTTATAAGGTGTTGGTTTGCAGATTTCTGAAATAACTAAATATTTATTATAGTGAGCATGTAATTTGAGATTCATTATTTTTTGGATTATTATCACTTTACCCCCTTAACGTTTGGCGCTACTATCAATTTCCCTCTTAACGTTATTTTTTAGCCACTTTACTCCCAAAACTAACGGTCAAACTTAACGGAAGTTATTAATTAAAGTGAAAAGACATGTTTAATTCTTAAAATTATTATTACTTTATCCCCATAAAATATAGTATCATTTTCAATTTACCCCGTAGAGTTATTTTTTAGGCAATTTATCCTACCATTAAACCAACTTAGTAAGTTAAAAAACTTTAGAAAAAAATACCTTCTTCTTTGCATAATAAAATTAATAAAAAATTTAGAGTGACTTTCCTCCTTTTTAGTATCAAGAAAAGAGTTAAAATATTAATTTCTTTTTTCTTGGCAATCTTATTAATATTGAAAAAAAATAGAAAGATGGAGAGGGGGAAGGGAAGAGGGAGAGAAAGAGCTCAATTCTTTTTTTAAAAATTACAAATAAGAAAGAATTAAATACTTTTATTATTTTAAAATTATTTCACTTTTTTGTTTATCACTAAATTCCAATCCTAATCTCGACAACTTTAAAGTAATACGATAATGTTAGACTTTTCTTTATTTTCTTTTTTTACAAAATCTAATTTTTTTGTCTCCTTTTTTCCTATCTCTTTTTCTTTTCCTAGTATTAATAAATGTGAAAAAAGAAATTTGAGAAAATCTTTTTATTTTTATGTTTTTCGATCTCTTATAGTGAAAAAAAAGAATAACCATTCCAACTTTTTTATTTTTAATTATATATAAAAAAGGATAAATATATTTAAAATTTTCTGACCATACTAGTTAGATTAACGATAAGGTAAAATGCTCAGAAAATAATGTTAAGAACTAAAATGATTGTATCACTATAATCTAAACGAATAAAGTGATAATAACAATGTCGCAATGCTATAAAATCAAAGGGTATTTTTATCCAAAATTTCTTAACATGTTGAGTTGAATTACTCATGGGGATAAAGTGATTAAAAGATAATGTTAGGGGGTAAACTGATAGTAGTGATATAATTTAAGGGGGTAAAGTGATAATAACCCTTATTTTTTAACTCATCCAATGTTATAAAATTATGCAAAAGAATACAAGATGTATATTTTAATTAATATAAACAATTGACAAATAATTTGTACACAATTAAACTGTTACATGAATAGTTAGTGGACTTGTAATTCATATGAAATAGACATGTAAGAAAAGTTAAATATTAAACAAATAACATTTGCTTCCAAAAAAAATTATATTTAATAGAAAGCAAAAAAATAGCATCATGTAATTATATATATTTTAGTCCAAGGTTCACTATTATGGAGATGGAGAAGACAATTGTAAAAGATTTCAATAATTTTGAGGGACAATTGTGAGGTTGGTGGGAATACTACCAAAATCTAGGGGGACAAGAAGAAGGCAATACTAGAATTTCTAAAATTTTTATAGGTTAATTTTGAGCTTTTAAAAATTGAAGGGGTGCAATTGTACTTCTCGGCTTGACATGACTCGCTGCCGCCACTTGCATAGATGTATGCCATACGGATTAAAAAAGAGAAATCAAATTTGAGCATGCATCCATACACGCAGGGGAAAAATGGAAAATCATCCCGAAGTTAAAATTTAGGAAAAATCGTTCAAAACGTTCCTCATATTTTATAAAATAATTTTTTTCGTCCGTCATTTTTAAAAGTATATTTTTATGTCCCTTACAAATTTACATTGGTTAAATTTGGCTCCTACCTAGGTTTTCAACTAGTTTTTTGCCAGAAATTATCACGTGGCTTACATGAAATGATTTTTTAAGGGTAAAATTATCAAATTAAAATTTACATAATTCGATTTATAGTCTCTTACATTTCATAAAATGAATTGTTTCGTCCCTCACATTTCACAAAATAAATTTTTTAATCTTTTACATTTCACAAAATAAATTTTTTTATGCCTCATTGACCATGTGTACAAAGATTTTTTTTTTAAATCTATGTATATATCTATTTGATTTCACTTGAACAGTACCAATAACATGCAATATATCTCTATCTGATTTCACTTAAACAGACTAATTGTAAATGTAGACATACTATTCAATGATATATACATGAGTTTAAATCTAACAATTTTATTTTAAACCCACATATATTTATTTAATTTTATCATATGAATCTATTCAATATTTGTAATCTTTTTCTTTTGGTAATAATTTATTTATTGAGTTGTGTAATAAGACCATCTAATTAATCGGTTATAATTTGAATTCTATAGTCACGCTAATAAATTGCAGTTTAAATCTGAGATTTTTACTCACAACTTTTAAGACCAACAATTGAATTTCTTGAATTGTAATTGTTTTAAAATTTGAAAGTGTCAATCACTGATTTCTTTTTGTCATACTTTTTCTTTGTTTATCTTTTCTGTCGAAATTTAATTCGATATAAATACTTGATAATGTTTAGAATTAAATTTCTTATTTATTTTCAATTTTCAAGTAAAAGAAAATGAATATAAGTGAAAAACTAATAATTTTTTTAAATTCCTGTATATATCTATTTAATTTCACCTGAACAGTACATTCAGGTGACATCAAATAGAGATATATTACATGTTACTCGTATTATTTAAGTAAAATCAAATAGATATATACCCTGGCTTTAAAAAAAAATTATTCGTACACATAATCAATGGGAGATAAAAAAATTTATTTTATAAAATATGAAGGATGAAAAAATTCATTTTGTAAAATGTGAGGGACGAAACAATTCATTTTGTGAAATGTAAAGGACAAAACAATTCATTTTATAAAATGTGATGAATTATAGATCGGCTTATATAAATTTTGATTATTTGATAATTTTGCCCTTCAAAAATAATCTCATACAAGGCACGTGGTGAATTCTGACAAAAAACTAGTTAAAAATTTAGATAAAAACTAAATTTGACCAATATGAATTTATAAAGGACGTGAAAGTACACTTCTGAAAGTGAGAGACAAAAAAAATTGTTTTATAAAATATGAGAAACGTTCTGAACAATTTTCCTAAAATCTATGTCAAAAATTTCACAATTTAAAGGGGAATATCGCAAAATGCTAAATCGTGGGGGGCTATCCAAAAAAAAAAGAGCCCTTCATATGTATACATTCAGCAATTTACGGATTGCGGGATGTAGAGATAGAGAAATCCTTTGACGGGTTTGAGAAGCTGAGCTGAGCGGCGGGAGGCTGAGCGAATCGTCGTGCGATTCGAGCGCTAGGGAGCGTGCGAGCGAGGTAGCTAGAATTTTGAGAATTCGAATCGGTAAGAAGGTATTGAGCGTGCATACATAATCAATTACTCGTCGTTCTTTTGGTTAATTTTTTATGGGTTATAATGAATTCAATTTCCGAATTTTTGAGAAAATTTGAAGGAGAAAAAATGGTGAGTCTAAATTGGTGTATATTGATGATGATTGTGTGTGAGAAAGAGGTGTCTGTGTTGTTATTATTGTGTGCAGGAGGAGGAAGAGGAAGAGTCGTTGAGGTGTGTGAGCGATTTCAGTTTCTAGAGAGAGAGCTTCGATATAAGATCGGGAGAGGGCAAAAGGAAGTAAGGGAAAGAGAGGAATTGGTGAGAGGCCTGCGCGATTTTCCTATAAACTCCACTGCAGAGCACGATTCCTTAACTTGACCGTCTTCAATATGTCTGAGAGAAAGCTTGTTGTAAGTTCAAGCCTCCTTTCATTAATTCCTGTAATATCTATGATGACGGTATTCGGAGCAGAAATTATACTGATGTATATTGTGCAATGTTATTTAGGTTTTGGGTATCCCGTGGGAAGTGGATACAGAAGGTTTGAGGGAATATATGACCAAATTTGGGGAATTGGAGGACTGTATAGTCATGAAGGTTAGTCGAGACTATTTTTCCTATGTTGGTTGTCTGTCTGTTTGTTTTTTCCTGTACTTGGATCCTGACTCCTTATGATTCGTCAGGTGCAGCTTGTGAAGTAATTGTATTCTTTTGAAAACTTGAGTTTTTGGCTTATACGTGAGTACTGTTGATGCTTTTAAATGGTTTCTGGAGGTTGAATTGATGGGCCGAGGACCAGTTGATTGGAAATTATATGTCTGTAATGCTTCCAAAGTACCATCTTTCTCAACATTATGACAAATTAGTTGTACTTTCTCAATACGGAAAAATTAGTTTTTAGCACTTGCAATAATCAAAGAGGTGTATTATTTGCATTAGACTGTCGTACTTGTTTTTGGAGTAATACATTTAGTATCTTCTAGAAATATCTATCTAGATTGTATGGAAGGCTAAATTTATGCAACTTTTCTATAACTTTTAGGAGAGGTCTACTGGGCGATCTCGTGGGTTTGGCTATGTGACCTTTGTAACTGTTGAGGATGCTAAGGTTTGGCTCATATATGTTTTCCTCTTTCTAATTTTTTTTTCTTACTATGTTATTATTTCTCTTTTCCGGATGAAAAAGTTCAAATTCTGTTCTAATGCTGCTGCCCCTTTGGCTTTGATTCTTTGTATTTATTCTGCAGGCTGCGTTGTCAAGCGAGCATTTCCTTGGTAACAGAATGCTGGAAGTAAAAATAGCCACTCCGAAGGTTTCCAGTTTTAGTTTTGCAGTTATATAATTCAATTTGAGAACTTTTAAACCTTCATCATCCTTTTTAGCTTATATTGTTTGCCCATAAAACTTTCTTGAGCTGTAGACCAATGTAAAATTGTGATTCCATTACTTGAATTTGTTTTACATGTCTAATGAAACACACCAATGCTGATTTATAGGAGGAGATGAGAGCTCCGTCCAAGAAAGTAACACGGATTTTTGTGGCAAGAATTTCTCCATCTGTCTCAGAAGCAGCATTCAGAAGGTCATTGTCTTTACCTCTTTATTGAACTTGAGAGATATTTTTAGTTGCTTTTTCTGTTTCATGTCTCATTATGCTGACATTATTCTAAATTTTGAATGTTTTTCTCCATGTGTTTTTTGGTGCAGTTATTTTGAGAAATATGGTGACATAACAGATCTCTACATGCCCAAGGTCCATTACCTCCACCCTACCTCTTCAGTTTTCTTTAACTCTCTATGAAAATTCAAGATTCATGATTATAGAAATGGTAGAGAATAACATACTTTTGTCTCATATCCTAAGGATCCAAGCACCAAATCACATCGTGGAATCGGATTTGTCACTTTTGCTAATGCTGGTAAGTCCCACTTGAATGTTCCCAGGTGGAACCTGATAATCTTTTACCTGGCGCAAGAAACTTACTTTTCCTCTGTTCAGCAGAGGGAAATAATTCACCTTGCTCACATTTTTTCCTTATCTCTTTTGTTTCCCCTGGTGCAAGTGTTGTCTATGTGAAAGATATCGATCTCGAATTGGGTCATTTGGACATGTGCATACCGAAAGAATATGCATGTAGGCTGCAATCTCACATATCGCATATTTCCTCCACATGATTAACTGATTATATAGGTGGACAAAGCTGGTAATTTGGAGTGAGTTGCCCAATTTATTGGGATAAATGGACGTCTGTATAAGTTGCTAACTTTCGGCATTTCAAGTTGGTAAGGTCATAATTATGTCTTTTACTGGTTCTATTTGGGACCTGTATTTTAGAGGTTTTTCTAGGATCTGAAGAGTTTCTGCGGTTTGGAGAAAGTTCTTCCTTCGAGATTCAACAGAAGAGGATTGGTCTGGGTACTGATTGGAAAGTGGACTTGCATTGGATTATGGAGATGTGGCTTGTTGAAAATGAGTGCTTATGGTATTGGAAGTGGACATTGTGGTCTGACAGAGTCGACGTTAACGATAAATCTAATCCTTTGTTTCGAATGATAAATTTCTTGGTTCATCCACCTTTTCAAAAGATTCTCTTTTCTGATGGTGGAAGCAATAGCAATGGGGATCATTAAGGGGGAACGCAGGTAGAAGTTGCAAGTACTATTTAGCCTAATTGTTATGCATGTCACCTCCCCTGAGAATTTTTCAAGTAGTCAAGGAGCACCAGGGCACTTTATGTTCCAACATTTCAAATCTTTTAAAATTTTTAACTAGGCTATATTCTCCATGACCTTGAGTGAGAACTGAAAAGTTAATGAAGTCTTATGAACTAGCTTAGCTGGTGATTATGGCATAGTGCTGTGACTGTGCTTAATTTTATTTGAATTTTGCCTCATAGGTGTGGTTAATTTAGTTTTCTATCAAGAGGCCTAACTTGGTGGCTTCTTAAGTGATTTTTGTGATATGCTGTTTCAAACTTTTTACTTTCTTTTTCAGAATCTGTGGATGATCTCATGGCTGAGACCCATGAACTGGGGGGTTCTACAATAGTTGTTGACCGAGCCACACCAAAGGCAAGCATTTGTCAATATTCAACTCGCTAGTTATTATCTGTGTCTGGAATGTTAAGTGGGGTTATTGGGAAACTTAATGCTCTCTCTCTCTCTCTCTCTCAGGAGGACGAATTCAGGCCAGTTAGCCGAGTGCCTCAGGGTGGATATGGTGCATATAATGCTTACATCAGTGCAGCAACCAGATATGCTGCACTGGGTGCTCCCACCTTATATGATCATCCGGGTTCTATGTATGGAAGTAAGTATTAGGGACAAAAAGGAAAAGTTAATGCACTTTCACTATCTGGTGCCAATTGTCTGAGAACCATTTATAATTCTTGAAAACCAGGAGGAGGCCCAGGAGGCCCCCCTCGTGGGATGGGTAAAAAGATATTTGTGGGAAGGCTTCCTCAGGAGGCAAGTGCTGAAGATCTTCGTCAGTACTTTGGTAGATTCGGCCGTATATTAGATGTCTACGTTCCAAAGGTAAGAAAAAGCAGTACTTGTGATTTATGGTTGATGAACAGCTTCTTACTACCCAGACATGCTATTGGAATCAGGATCCCAAAAGGACAGGCCACAGGGGGTTTGGTTTTGTAACCTTTGCTGAAGACGGTGTTGCAGATCGTGTGTCTCGAAGGCCCCATGAGATATGTGGACAACAGGTAGTTGATGAAGTTTTCATTCCGGATGTTTCCTAGATGTTCAGTCTGTTGATGAGTCGTATAGTTAATATTTATGCTGTGACTCAACATATTAAGTCTGGGAGACCTATAACAAGTCCTGTTTGCACTATTGTGGACAATCAATTTATTACTAATTTGTGGGTTAATTAAATCCTACTTTAGATGGATGTCATTCCAAAGTTAATTCTGATTTAGCAAACTTGATTTTTACATCTTAATTTTCACTTTTGAAGAATTAGCATTTGTTTAAGATAATGGATAAGGATAGAAATTTTATTCTTCAAATAGATCTCAATGTTGTCAGAAGCGTAAGTCTAAGACTTAATTGTATGTTAAGAAGAGAGAAGATGGTTGTAGAATATCTGTAAGTCTAAGAAAAAATTTCTTGGCTAATTACACTAATTTTCCATGTTATATGTAGAAATTTTAGAATTATCCTTTAGCTCTTGAATTAGAATGGCATCATCTCTCAAACTTGCAAAGTGGATGCTGCGCACAGTAAATGTTGTATTATTGAATTGACTGATATGCTTGAAATGCATAATCTATGTACTCTGCAGGTTGCAATAGATTCAGCTACTCCCATTGACGATGCCGGTCCAAGTAGTAATTACATGATGGATAATCCTGAACCATATGCAGGTTATGGCGGTCCTATGCGTTCGTACGGTAGGATGTATGGAGGGATGGACTTTGATGATGTGAGTATCATTTCCATATTTACAGCATTGCATCGCTCAGAAAGATGAACATATTGCTTTTTGAGTCTTCAATCTATCTATTAGCTTTTTGTGCATTCTGTGAAGCACTAATATGGATTTGCTCCCGACTTGTGTGTGATGCCAATGTGTTTGGAGTTAAGACCCTTACCTTAGCTAGAGCTCGACAGTCAAGTTCATACATAAATCTAGCTTTGCTTATTGAGTAGAATGTTGCTGATGAGTGGCTCTTCGACTAATTATTGTAGCCACATAATGTGTATGCAATCTTCGTATGTGGCTGATCTGAAGTCCTCGTTTTCTCTCCTGTACTGACAATACAAATTAGATGACAATTTATACGGATTGTTTTCTTTTTTGATTTTTGTTCAGCCCCTATAGTTAATTGTGCTGTGTTTGTTTTGCAGTGGGGGTACGGAATGGGTGCTGGAAGACATTCCAGAGCAGATTTTAGGTATAGGCCTTATTAGTTGTCCGAGGCATAAATGCTGCTGCATCTAGAATGGACCTAGATAACTAGTAATGTTCGCCTTTACAAATACCCAGTGATGGCTCAAGTAGGACAGCTTTTGTTCGAAACATTTATATGCCAATTTGTCGTTGAAACACTCGTTAATTGGTTATGTTATCTGTGGTTGGATGTCATTTAAGCTGACTTTATTTCTATTGGCAGGACTGATTAATGTAACTTGTACCGTTATTTGTTTTGCCAAAACTACTGCCTTTCCATTTGGGAAAATGGCAAATTTTGTACCTAAATTTTTTCACTAATGCTGATTTAGTCCCTAATTTTTATTTCTAACCGATTTGATACGTGAACTTATTTAGCAGTTTTAATCAAGGACTTCTATAGCGGCACCATTATTTAAAACCAATTTGACTTCTAATTGATCAACTAAATCGGAGTACTTTGGGAATGTCACTTACGGAATTGTAATAAATTAAGTAAATTATATAAAAATTCATAAGATTAAACTTTTAAAAAGTTTTATTTTATGATTTTTTACATGATTTTAAAGTTTTATTTGATGATTTTGTAACATGATTTATTTATTTTATTACAGTTTCGAAATCAAAATATCGTTGTTAGTTAGTTAATTAGGAGTCGGATTAGTTTTAAATAATGGTGCCACTGTGATAGTCCTTAATTGAAACTGCAAAACGAATTCAAGTATCAAATTGATCAAAAATAAAAGTTAGGGACTAAATTGGTATTAGCAAAAAAGTTTACGGATGAAATTGGCCATATTCCTTTCCAGTTTGACGAAGTACGAAGGTGCTAATGTCGAGAAAGATGCATGGAAGATCAGTCGTTGCTTTGTAGTTGTGCTCGGGGATTATATTGAGGTTAACATTGAGAACCTAAGCACTCACAATTCTAAAGAATCTAAGCAAGGAACAACCTTGACAGCATTTGTTTATAACTCTTAATTGAATGGCATGAGTAGAACACGCAAAATGTTTTCGTAACATCGTTTCTGCAAAGACAAGCTTTAGATCGTCCACCTTAGGTCATGATGGTTTATACATGAATGTGAAGTAGTTTTAATCCTCCCTACACCTGTTTAGCATGTTATAAGAAGAAAAATGGTTTACCCAGAAAATTAGTGATATTAGATGTACGATTAAAGGGAGAGGAATGAGTTATGTGATATAAAGGAGGTGAGTATAAGCAGTGCAAGTGGGAGGTCTCGGACACTATTAAAAGAAAAAAGGTCTTCTAATTTTGGATAAGCTTTTATTTGCAAAAATATAATTTTAGTTATATCATATACATGCTTACTAATCAATATTTTATCTTTTTAACCACCTTTTTATCTCACATCAGTAAAAATACTACAATGTTATTTGAAAAAAATTTCTCAAATAATTTCCTATCCAAACACATATTTCAAAGGAAAATAATCTCCGAACTTATTAAAAAGGCAGGTGTAAGAAAAAAGTAACTTACAAAAAAGCTGCTTCAAAAATTATTACTGCAAGTATTGCTTAGGAATGCCTTCAGAAAGTGATTTCTCGCGAAGCTGGCGAAGAAAATGATGAATGATCACCTCATAGCTTCTTACTTTGCATGAAGTAGGGCCTACAATAAACTGATTGGCATAATCAGATTATATTCCTCTTTGAGGATGCTTGTAGAAATTACTCGAACACAATCAAGATGACTTGCACAATGTTTGACTGGAGAGCAGCAAAAGCTTTATCACTACTAAGAAGTGCTGTTTGCCAGTCCCAGTAATAAGTAGCATGTCTAATTATATACATGAACGAAGGTAAACTTCATTGTAGCTGGAATTTGCGACGAACTAGACGTTCTGTTCTGATCTTCAAGAGATAGCCGAGCTACTATGCCAGTATTTCCAATCGTTGAGAGATACAAAAGAGGCGAAAACAATACTATCGATATTCACAAGTTTATAAGAGAGCCTACAAGGATTTGCAATCTCCCTCAGAAAACGTGCACAGAATCGGCAATTAAGTGCAGCAAAAGAAGCACTCAATCAGAGGACTTGTCTTCATATACTTGCGAAAGAAAGATTTATTTGAAATTCTAGACTGATGAGCGTGTTTCTCTGTAATCGAGCTTCTCATATCTTGCGCTTTTGTCTGAGCAGCTCTCAGTTTGTTCAAGATTTTATCCATGGATGCTGATCTTTTCTTTTCTAGTTTCATCTGAAAATGACAGCAAAAAACTTTCAGAGCAGTCAAAGAAAGAAACCGTTCTTTACTTTCAGTTAGCGCATCAGATATCTCCACAATTGTCAACTTTGCAACAGAAGCAACGGTGTAATACCCGAACCTCAAGTTTCCGAAATTCTGCCTCAGCTTTTGCCTTCTGCAAGTTCTCCCAGGCAGTGATCTTGGCTTCTTCTCTTCGTGACCTGAAACAATACGCGGAATTAATATGTAAATTGCATGCCAAGCAATTCTCTACATTGCAATATAAACATTTTCTGCAATTCTCTTCATTTGCAAAATGCAAATGTAATTTACTCAACAGTTGGAATACCAAGGTTGCAAAGGATCTCAATAAGAAACTTAATTTGAATTACAAAATAAGCTAAGCTACGCATGTTAAGGCAGAGTTTTGCAGAGAAATGTTTTAATCTGCAGATGCAGGAAAAATAATGCCTTGTGAATTACAATGCTTTCTGGTTTCGTGATCCCAAAATATATTCTACGGAGAAGAACAGAGGGAATATTTCGATAATCAAAAGATACTGCATGTCAGAAGAGAAAGAAAAGGTACTTTGACAAGGTCTTTGCAGCCCCTGAAATGTCCCACGGCGAAGCTAACTCTTTAAAGTCAGATGATTTCCTTCTCATCCTCCTTGCTCCAAGTTTCTTGGACTGCCGGGTGATAGTGGCTCCCTTATCGACCTGGACATCTCTAATTTCAACTTTAGCAGAATTGTAGTTGTGCTGCTCAACTGCAGCTGGAATTGGCAGAGGGAAGGCTGAGAATGATGAGTTTCCTTTAGGAGATGAATAGGTGCTTCCCTCAGGGCTCATCTGAGTGGCCACATCCCTACGTGAGATAACATGTGATACACCCCTCTCTGCCTCTAAATAGCCAAGTTTATGGTCTGCACATTCAAAAAGAAATATGTAAAACCAGAAAGCTTTATCCAGAAATATGAGTTTTTCCCAGATGGAGGACCAACTATGGTTTTCACTTAAATATGAAGGATCATTCATAGACCCCATTAAAAAACATGAACGGGATGTATATCAACAAAGTGCTCCAAGCAATTTTCCCCGTCTGCCCACTGAGTTTAATGTTTGGCGCAAGTGGACCACAAGTAAAGTTCAAAAGAGTGGACGCGAGCACAGTATGAAGAAGAATCAATATAGAAGAACACTAGTCGAGTGGTAAAAATATAGATCATGCAATTTAATTTTCTATAGCTATAAAAAAATTTGAGAGAGAATATGCATTCTTCGCACAGATGATGATACAGAGTAGAAGCTTCCAACCATCATTTAATTTGGACACTGCCTCCTGCATCATCAACCACATTGATAACCAACAATTTACACTCTTAAGACTTCCCAAGCACAGAACAATGACTGGGCGACTGCCTCATTGCCCACAGCCGAAATGGATTGCATGGGAAGAAAAAAGTTTCCAGCCGCTGATCGTATCAGTATTCTTTTTCAAGTTTTTTAATATGAGAGACTACATGTTCATACTAGAAGAGGTATACACAATCACGTTAGAATTGCAGACATACTCAGACAACGGTGACAGGTTATCTAGGGTACATTTAGGATGACCAGTAGGTCACTAAAGAACCTAGTACCTAAAGGCAACTCTGCAGGGAGAAAGAGATCCATCTAAAACAGCCTTCTGAGCCAAATTATACATCAGGCATCCAAATAGAACACACAAATAATATGTAGAAGAACCGATTACGTTTAACAGATTGTCCACACTTCTCCAAGTGAGACCATTGGCCTTTGTTTATGGCTATCAATCATCACGGCACGGCAGAAGTAGCACTACAAAGATATAAAATAGCAGCATATCAACACTTCAAAATGCCTTGAGATGCAATTGAAGTGGGGTGGAATATTTGGTTTCGCAACACTAACCACCGAGGTATCTAAAAGTAACTGCAGCACTTGCTTATTGAACAATCAATCAGATTGTCCATATCTGCCCCCCCCTCTTCTGAGAGAGTAAAAAAAATTTTAAAGAAAAAGACAATGGATAAAATAGAAGGAACTCTGGAGTCTGATGGTAAGGTCATGCAAGCATCAAATTTAAGAACATCTGGCTTCCAGCTTAAGAACTTTTGGCGTCTCTGGGGTTTAACTTGAGTTAGACAGCACAGAGCAAATGGACACCAGTTATAGATAATTGCGAGTTGCTGTACTGATCAAATTTAACAACTTAGTGCCTGGTGTTAACTGAAGGTTTTTGTCAACAAAACTTTTTAAATTGCACCTGGATTCTGGTAATTGTTGGAAAAGCTCATAAATCACATCAGAACTTACATTAGCCCACTTAATCAGCATCTAAGAAAATGGAAGAAATTGGCAAGAAAAATGTCAACTAAGAGAGAACACACACACACCCGCGCGCGCGCGTTATACCTTGAGAGCTTGGAATAGAACACTCATTTAAAAAATCGGACAATCCAGGTGCAGTTGCAGCATGAGCAATTGCACGCTCAGCGAAGACCGAGTTAGATTTCACGCCATTCCCCGTGGCATAATGAATGGATAAACTATCAGGGACCAATACACCAGTTGTTAATGGCGAACCTGCCATGAAAGTACTCCCACTTCCACCCTCAAGAACTGGCGCGGTAGGGGAATAATTCGGCATATACATGAGTCCTGGAGCCCCAAGTGGTCCACTCTTTGATTTAGGCCGCCTCTGAGGCTGTACGTTTGAAGTCTTGCATACCCCATATCCTGAAACAGGGCTAGTAATCCACCTCTCAGCATCATCCCACTTTGAAGGCAAAGTCCTTCCACTGTTGAATGGCATCAATGCAGCAGCACTAACGTGCCTCCTGCTACTATTTGTCGGTAAGGGAACTCGTTCAGAGCTCCAACCCTTTGGAATCCCTCTGCCATAGTTGTCTCCATATTCTGGGGTTCCTGGACTTGTATACGCCCCTGAATTACCAATAGAACCAGAACTTTTCTTCATGACTCTCAATTGAAACAAGATACCAGCTGCTGCATCGTTTCCTCAATAGTCTGAATTTCCTAAAGGCCACATTCCCATGCTGTATCAGATTCAGCAACAAAAACCCAAAGGACAAATAAATAGATCCATTCACCTATATACTGCTCAAATAAAAGCAAAAACAAATGAAAAAAAAATCTTCGTTTTGAAATGGTAAACCAGAGTGGACTTAATTTTCATCCCTCACCAGTCACCGCACAAACTCTAGATGTCAGTATATGACAAACATACTATCTGTGATTATAAAAATAGTAAAAGGAAATCGACCTTTTTTTTTTTTTCTTTTATCGTAATTGGGGAAGTGGGCAAACTCTGAAGTCAGGATCCATTGCTAGATTCTGGAGCACAGTATTACTCGTGAAGTGCAGGAGAGTGCTACAGTACAAAGTGCTGTGTCCAAAACAAGCCTTAAACTTCTGCTGTCAGAAAATTGACCAAATGTAACACAGAGACTGTTTAAGAAGCAACAGCAGACCCACTCCCACTTCCACAACCTTTGTTCTTATTCTCACTCAATTTTTAACACAAATTTTCACGCACACAAAGGGAGACAGACAATAAGGTAAAGTATTCAGAATAAAATAACATCACCACGAGAATGAAATTAAAAAAAAGAAAAAGAAAAAGAAAAAAGTGTTGAGGCTTTTAGCAAAAAGCAAAGTTAGCTTGAGATTGTTGGTCAGAGACGAGAGCCTGAAAACTTGCCCATGTAGTTGTGAGTGGCAATACAAAATGCTGCTTTTCAGTCTTCAGTTTGGTTGTTTCTGCTTGCTTTCTAGTTTCCTTTCTAGCACAACATTTTGTCTCTGAGTCCAAGGAGAAAGAGAGGATAATGTCACTCGGAAGGAGTACTAACTACTAACAGTAGGAGGAGGAGGAGGAGGAGTACTAAGTTTAGTTGGATAAACAAAGATTAGTTTATTGAGAAGAAGGTTCATCATCTTCTGCTGGGGCTAGGGTGAGAGAACTTGAATGTAGGATTGCTAACCGATGTACTAGTAATGAGATACTTTAAAAGGTTTAGACAACTAGCAATTAAGAGGGTTCAATTCCATTGGGGTGGTCTCTGATCATCTTAGTCTTAGCCCACACATTTTGGAACAGAAGAAAGAAGAAGAAGGATGCTGGAGGAAAGGAAAATGCACCTTCTTTAATTATCGAAGGAAGATGGGCATCACTGATTATTACTGTACTACAAAACGAGTGCTGAGCGTCGAGGCCGAGGGGGGGAAGCATTCCCATTGGGTTTGGTCGTCCATAAGAGCCAAAGGTCGAGTTGGCGCATGTTGTCCCCATCTGTGAAAGCGCGGTCAGTCCATGTGACGGTGCCATAAAGTTTGGGAAGGACTGATGCAGCAGACCCTCAATTTTCAATTTTGTCCCTTTGAGGGTTTCCGTTTCTAACTTTCCCTGCTCCATCATTCCAATAAAACTCCCTAAGTGGCTTTTACTTTTTTTTTTTTTTTCTGCTTTTTGGTCCAAATAAAACTTAGAGAATTATCTCTCTGTATATACAATCACCTTTGAATTGAATAATACATGTTATTTAATTTTAATTCTTTTTATACATATGATATGACGTGCATTCGGTGATGTTAGTGTATACATCGAGGTAAAACCATATTCAGGAGGACAGATAAAAGTGAATCCATTTCAAGGCATTCGCAGGCCACCAACACGTTTCTAGTAACTTATGGTAGTTTAGTACCAAATCGTAGCACGTTTTGTAGTTTAAGCAAGCAAAATGTGAATGAGCCAATACTTGTTTTTTCCTTCTTTTCAATTATAGTAAGAAGTGAATTCTATACAATCGAAGGTCTTTACGTTTTTTGAGAAATAAAATACTAAGTTCAACCATCACATACTTCAAATAATGGACATTATTCACACCATCAGCTGGCTGACACAATTGGACCTAAGCTAAATGATCCGTTAATTCTCCTCCACAAGCGCACATTCAGAGCGAATGACATGACAGGAGATCAATTCCTGACGACGCAATTCTCTAGTCCACTCTTTTTTTTTCCTTTTTTTTTTCCCATGGCATCTTTAACCTAAGCAGCTAGTAGGTGATAAGAATTATTATTGATAGCAGCAGTGATACCCAAATTTCAACCCAGATGAGTTATGCTGCAGTTTTGAGAGTTTGCATGACTTCTTAAGCAAAGCCTCTAGTAGTTGGGATTTGGGGCAGGACGGTCATCTGGCGAATCGTTCTTGAGCAGTTCACGGTCAAGATTTGGTCAAAAAAAATTATATGATCCGGATCTCGTCTTGTACCTCATTTTTAATAACATGTGTGTGTGGAACTCACAAAATTTTGTTTTAAAATTATATGTTATTAAAAATAAGTTACACCATGTACAAACAGAATTACGCTGTGTGCAAAATGCACATAATCTTCAGGAACGATTAACTTACCATGTACAAACAGAGTTACGCCGTATGTAAAATATACATAACCTTCAGGAACGGTTGCAGGTGGTTGGTCCATTAGTTCCTTCCCTTCAAATAGAAATGGTCTTGGAAGGTTTCCGACTTCTTACGTAAAGCCTCTAGTAGGTAGAGTTGGGGTGAAAATTACAATTATATCAAGATTGCACGAGTTTACTCTTAAAATTAGTTCTGTTTGGATTAGGGATGGCAACGGGGCGGGGTTGGGGCGGGGGACCCCTCCCCCGTCCCCCGCCCCGTTGCCTATTAGTTCCCCCCGTCCCCCGCCCCGTCCCCCGCCTCCCGCTCCCCCCGCCCCGCCCCGCCCCGCTTGCCCCGCCTTGCCCCGCTTCCCCCGCGGGGGCACCCGCGGGGTTAATAAAATTTTATTATATAATTTTATTATAATTAAATTTTAATAAATAATCAAGTACTAAAATATCAACACATCACCAAATTATTATTCATTGTAATTTTACAATTGAAACTCATAAAAACAATCAAACAGAAGTTATTTGAATACAATCCAATATGATGAAATAAATATAACTAAAATAGTCAAATTTTCACTTTTAGTACAAATGCAATCACTAATTCATCATTGTGTTTGTGTTTTTTTTTGAGAAAAAAGTGTTATTCTATTAAGTGTAATTAGAAATTTAGTATAAATGTATTAGTAAATTTAGTATAACTAATTAATAAATTCTATTAGTAGACATGTATAATTATTCATATAATTGATAATATCAATTATATTACATAAACTAATATACATTATATAATACATCTAACTAATAATATCATTATCATAAGTTTATAACTAATTAACTTACATATAATATATAGTCATTTATATATATATATATATATATATATATATATATATATATATATATAATTTTTTTTTTTTTGCGGGTGGCGGGGCGGGGGATGGGGCGGGGGAGTATACCCCCGCCCCCCGCCCCGTTTCTAAGCGGGGGGAAAAAATTCCCCCCCGCCCCCGCCCCACCCCCCGCCCCAACCCCCGCCCCGTGAGCCCCCCGCGGGGCGGGCACCCGCGGGCACCCGCCCCCATTGCCATCCCTAGTTTGGATAGGGTGTTATTTGAAATATTATTTGGAATAATTACTGTACCACTTTTTTATGATATGATATATGTGAGATGAAAAGGTGATTGAGAATATAAAAGGTAGGTTGAAAAATGTGTTTATAATGCAAGCGAAATTTTATTTGAAAAAATGGGGTATCCAAACAAAGCCAAAACAACAATCGGACTGAATCAAATAGAAATCTCCCATTTTCGGATTGTTTTTTCACTGCCAAATTTGAAACGCAAGCAATATAAATTAAATCAACAACTAATAATTAACAAGTGCCAATCAACTTGCCGGTGATTTATCGTCTCAGGCTCTCACTCGTCACAGTTCATATGATGACCCTTTGCAGGACCATTTGTGTGAATGTGAAGGAACGAGGACAAAGCTCAAAAGTACCAACACATATAATTTTGTGATTGATTATTTGCACCAGTTCACACATGGGTTTTTAACTTCTCGTCCGTTCCTAACTCCTTTCAACAGCCAGGATCATATGTCTGAACTCAAACTTGTTAAATAGTGCCGTGCCATTAACGGAGCATAAATAGTTTCTAGGACAAAATATGCTAGTAATTTTTTTGAGCCTTTAATGCAACTCAAGACAATGGGAAAAGGGTTAGAATTTGCTGCTACCGCTCATAATTCACGCCTGTCATTTCCTGAGCATTATTGCTTAACTCTGTCTGGACCAAAATAGTTCCGAAATTGCTAGTTTGATAAAGTCCGCCACCTGCAAATCTGAGCGAAAATGAAAGTTTCTGGACGAATGTTGAGGGGTTAGCGCGCGTCCTCGTGCCTGAATTTGCTTCACATACAAATCACAACAATCTCTCTCAGATATTTGCTTCGGTTCAATTAATTGATTTTGCAAACATATTAGTAGACGTTGATAACAACCACTAGCTATTTCTTTTTCTTTTTAGTTTTTAGTTTTTTTTTTTTGTGGGGGGCCCCGGGCAAGACTACTGTGTTTTTTGTTGTTTTTTTTGGGTTGGGGGTGGCGGGAATTAGAAGCGAAGGAATTAGGTCTTGTCTCAAGGATGAAGTGCCCTTTTCTTTTTTAATTATCCTAATCTATCTTCCTACTTTCTGCGCCTATGGGCTTTAATTAAAGTTTTTAATTTGTGATTTGCCTTCCCCACACTTGTGCACGAAGCCATGGGTCAGTGCCCCCACTGCACATTAATACAATTTATTTCGCTACTCGCTAGTTATAACTAAGGAACAATAATGAACCAATGCTGCTACTCGTTCGTTACCCTCGGAACAAACATTTCGGAGAAATAAGAATGGAAGAGAATATAGGATTTGGGACACTAATATGAATAAATTTTTCACACTCTCATTGTTTATGCTAACGAATTTAGATACATATCATATATGAAAACTTGACGTTTAAATTCAAATTTAAACGATGTGAGATGCATCAAATACACGTATCGATAGTGTAAGAAAAAAAGATGTATGCTACTATTTTATATAGCAAATACCAAAGGAAATAATTCATCAACTTTAAATACATTAGTTTGTTGCAACAAAGTCTCGATGCATTGTCTAAAATTTACGAACTTAGCAAGAAAGATGGGAGAAATTCTATGACTAGAGAGTCAAACCAATAATGGCTAGCCAGGCAAGAATGGAGATTTTCGGCTAATAAATATATGGCCTATGGGCTTTGGAATATTTATAAGCCAAAAAATTTCGACCATAGACAGACGAACGTCTGTTAAAAGATTTCTTTGGTTAAGCTGAGTAACGCAGCGCACAAATACAATATGGGCGCGCCACATGGCAGGCAATCCTCGTCAACAGTTTCTGTATTCAAAGGCATTGGCCCTCAACCCTTCATGCCCCACCACCACCGTCTCCATCACTTGTACGCTGATGATGGATTCATGCCTAAAACGTCATTCTGATTCTGGGTTGCCGATTTTTAACCAATAAGCAGAGTAGAAGATTTCCAAGAAATAAGATTCGGTTTTGAGCTTCAACCCATACCTTAGTTCTTGAATACTACTAGCTAGAGCAGGGGTGACTTCCATTTTTCAAGTGAAAAAGATGAGTTCAATTGTTTACAACTCAATGAATCCTTCGACTGCAATTCTATCAAGAAGCCAACAGTTTCCACTTATGGTAGCAAAAGATTCTTCCTTTGTATTCTTTCAATTCCTGCACCAGCACAGGTGTAATTATTTCAGAAACCAAGACGAGAATAGGCGTTTTAACAAGATAAAAAGAGTAAAGGCCGGGTTGCGTGAAGCTCAGAAGAGGAGGGTGTCAACTAAAGAAAGTGTTGTTGCAAAAGTCGATGATGAGAATAACTCATCAAAGGCAACCCAGAAAAAGAACTTGAGGATTCTTGTGGCGGGGGCCGGGATTGGAGGGCTGGTTTTTGCACTGGCTGCAAAGAAGAAGGGGTTTGAGGTGGTAGTGTTTGAGAAGGACATGAGTGCTATAAGAGGGGAAGGACAGTATAGAGGTCCAATTCAAATACAAAGCAATGCTTTGGCTGCTTTGGAGGCTGTTGACATGGATGTTGCTGAGGAAATTTTGAATGCTGGCTGCATAACTGGGGATAGGATTAATGGATTGGTTGACGGTATTTCTGGCAAATGGTGAGCTTCTCGCCTCCGTATCTCTTTAGGGATTATGTATTATTTCCTTGTGTATACAATTGTCTGGAAAATTTTCTGAAACTTAACTTTTGCATGCTTGTATTGCATAATTGTTTGAAATCGATATTTGATAGTGGCATGAGTCAAGTTGCTAATAATCACCGTAGAGCTTTTGCGTTATGATTGTGTAAGAAATTTTAATTCAATACAATCACACGCGAACCACTAGCTGATAGGTCCAATAGAAGGCCTCTCAACTTCGTGGACTATGCAATTCATACAGACTGTTAACCACGTAGCAGCCATAGCATCTAGCCTTTCTTGCTTGCAACCACTCTGCAGCCCTGCATCTCTTGTTTTGCAAATTGTACACTTCTGGCATGAGGGAGGCTGATTATGAAATCAATGCTCTGCCATACTCTTTTGACGTAATTGTTTGTATGGATAAAGTATTTGCCGTATAACTTCCTAGATTTTGGTGGTTTTACAAATTTGTCAACATTAAACATGCTGCAGATCTTGTCATATACTTGGTGCAGCTGTTCTCGGGGTTTCAGTTTCAATTGTCAGAAATGCTGAGAATCATCAAGGTTTTGGAAAATTATTTTTCTTACCAATTGAAGGGGATAACGGAATAAAAACAGCCTAATATTTAAAAAAAAATAATTCATGCTTTAAATTGAGTAAATCCTGAAATTTGCTATAGTTGGCATGCTTGAACAGAAGTAACCAAAGCATTTTAGATCCTTATTTTTGGATTATGTGCTTTGAAGCATAAGGATACTTCTAGTGCGCAATTGTACTGGTGCAGAGTCAACGAATGATGCTTTTAAACCTATACAAAGTTTATATTTCTGTATAGACTATAGTTTTCTCCAATTGGAATTGCTGTTACCAATGAGGGATTTTACCTTGAACTTTCTGTTTCAAGAATAAAATAGAGTATTGGCAAATCGGTTGAGATGATACATGGTTATCAGGTACATCAAGTTTGATACATTCACTCCTGCGGCGGAACGGGGGCTTCCAGTGACAAGAGTTATTAGCCGTATGACTTTGCAACAAATACTTGTTCATGCAGTAGGAGAGGATGTAATTATGAATGAGAGCAATGTGGTTAACTTTGAGGATGATGGTAATAAGGTAAAATAAACTCTGAACTGGTATGTTCATCTTATTTTTCAAGTAGTTTTGTGCATAGTGTTCGAAGACTAATGTTTTCAGCACATCCATTTTATTCTTTAACGAGCATGAAGCTATTCAATTACTGATGACTGTCAGGTTCTTATTGCTTTCTTGCTTTCTTTGAAATTCAGGTCACTGTGATTCTTGAGAATGGACAGCGATATGTAGGTGATCTTCTAGTTGGTGCTGATGGGATATGGTCAAAGGTAAATCTTATATTACATACTTCTAAGTAATTCAATCTTTCTTGACAACTACTCCACTTTTACTATGTATGATGTAGTTGTCCTTCAGAAGGAATTGTCAAGAAACTAAAATCTGTTGCTAAAAGTGGCAGTATTTTGTCTGAGGGGTTGGAAACAAATGTCTGACTGGAATTACACTTTAGATATAACTTTGATTTTGGGACTTTGGCTGGTTGCTTTTCTTTCAACAGGTCCGGAGAAATTTGTTTGGTCACACAGAACCTATATATTCAGACTATACTTGTTACACTGGTATTGCAGATTTTGTTCCTGTTGATATTGACACAGTTGGGTATGTGACGTTAGTTCTGGAATATCCCTAACTCATTTCTATTTCATCATTACTTTGATTGAGTTACTTACTGTCAATTGTTCTTCAGGTACCGAGTTTTTCTTGGTCACAAGCAATATTTTGTTTCTTCAGATGTTGGTGGTGGAAAGATGCAGTGGTATGCATTTCATAAGGAGCGACCCGGAGGTGTTGATAGTCCAAATGGTATGTACTATATTATTTGGACCCTTTTCTCATAAATGAGTTTTATGCCTGACACTAGGACCAATATACAGTTTAAGCCTTTGTGGACTATTATTGGCTTATTTTGTGTAATGATTTTTCTTCTAAGAAAATAATGGCATGTTAATAGGTCCTTTTCAAGAAGATATATAAGTACTCTGAAGAGATGATACATAGTGCATGTGAATAATATTTAAATCAATTTATATCCTGGGAATAATAATTTTGGTGGGCAATATAATCGGTCTTAGATTTACTGATATCTGAAGCTCTTATGCTGGCAAGTTCATGGTTAGGAAAGGACTATTGATGATGCAGTCTTGTCGTATGCTTTTGGTGTATTTTCTACACAGGTAAGAAGGAAAGGTTGCTTAAAATCTTTGATGGTTGGTGTGATAAAGTGATGGAACTATTGCTGGCCACAGACGAAGATGCAATTCTTCGTCGTGATATTTATGACAGAACACCATCATTTAGCTGGGGAAGGGGTCGTGTGACTTTACTTGGGGACTCAATTCATGCAATGCAACCTAATTTGGGACAAGGAGGGTGCATGGCAATTGAGGTCGTCTTTTTATTTTGTCCGTCATTTTACATTTTTATTGAATATGAAGTTTGAATGCTGTAAAATATCTTATTCCTTTCCTAATAGCAATTGAATTTTTCACATCCTTTTCTGAAGGTTGTGATATTTCAGAATTTCATCTCTGTGCATTACATTTCTTGTTAGAAATTTTCCATGTAAGAAAAACTATAGTCTAGTACTAAAGTTCTTCTCAATGTAATCCCAGCATAGCATCGGGCTCTCACCTCTCTTTGATGCAGTGAAAGATTAGAACTTGACTTCCATTTTCATGGATGCAGGACAGCTATCAATTGGCTTTGGAGCTTGATAAAGCTTGGGAACAAAGCATAAAATCAGGGAGCCCAATGGATGTTGTCTCTGCTTTAAAGAGGTAAGAGAAGCTATTATACTGGTTAACAATTGTTGCTCCACAGAGTTTAGTGAATTTTAACCTTCATGGATTATATATAACACCAAAAGTTGGTAGCCTTTTATGAGATTAAGCTATAAGAAACCCAGAAATGCTTAAACACAAAAATCCTCCAGGCAGGAGAAGAACATTTTTCCCCTACCATACTGGAGATAGTGAGCCTCTGCCAAAAAAATTCTAGTTGCACCATTTTTTTCTGCAGATTCTTCAAGTTGTTTAAGTTAAAATTTTCGTGAATCAAATATAAATGTAATAAACCAGCTCCCCCTAGGCAAGTTGGCCACCAGGTGAAGTATAAAGTGCAGGCCTGATTGCAAGTCAGAGGTTCAAACCTCTGCACCTATAGTAAAATCCAAAGGGTCTGCTGCACTCCTTTGGTCTAAAGGTGGGATCCTCTCTCTAGCCCCCCTTGGCCCAATTGGGCCTGCCTCTATAGGTTACAATAAGAATAGGAGTAGGAGTTGACCATTGAAAAAATAAATAAACGAATATATATATGTATATATATATGTAAATGGACTAGGTCTCTGCTTCAGAATGCTTACTCTTATCTGATTTGCCTCTTTGCAGCTATGAGAGTGCTAGAAAACTACGAGTTGCTATCATTCATGGATTGGCAAGATTGGCTGCAATCATGGCATCAACTTATAAGCCGTATTTGGGTGTAGGATTAGGGCCACTATCGGTAAGAACATCCTATGTAGTGACAAATCAGATGGAAATAATCAATGGAGTTCAGTAAACGGAACCTTCTCTTCATTAAATGAAGCTGACAATCTCTGTTGCAGTTCTTAACAAAATTTAGGATACCGCATCCAGGAAGAGTTGGTGGGAGAATATTTATCGACATTGGAATGCCATTAATGCTAAGTTGGGTCCTAGGTGGCAATGGGTAAGATAAGAGAATCTTTTTTCAAACTCATTCCCCAGAAAGATAATTTTCAAGAACTTTGCCTTGTTCCGTTCTATTTGAAGGGGTCACAAATTTTGTAATGGAAAAGTATGCTGGTCTTCTTCAGTGTATAACTGCTTTTATGGTAGACACTGACTTGTATTGGTGAAGGATGTGATTATTGTATATTATGAGCTTTAAGAAACAACTTGGTTTCTTTAAACTTCCTTTTCAATGATTCTGCATTTGTCATGTGGAAAGAAGCTTGGTCAATGGCGTGTTCCCTAATACTTTGCCTCTTGGAAATCTGAAATCCCAGGAGAGCTGAATGTCCATTTTCTGATAGGAGAACCTTGGTATTACTAAAATTAGAAGGGCTGCATTTGGAATTCTGAGATTTACTCAACTTAGTTGCTCCAGAATTTCAAAGACTAGCATTGAATATAATGCGCTTTATTAATTTACTTAACTTAAGAATGACAATGGAGCGTTTTCTTTCCAGCTCAAAACTTGAAGGCAGACCATTGCATTGCAGACTTACTGATAAAGTATGTGAGCCTTGGATTCATTTTGTCATGATTTGAAAATAGTTGCAGCTTATTTCCAGCTTTCAACAAGATATATTAAGTACCCTTTTTTCATGGATAATTCATGAATTTTCAATTAATGAAGGCAAGTGATCAGCTACGAAAATGGTTTCAAGATGATGATTCTTTGGAGCGTGCTCTGAACGGAGAGTGAGTGTAGCAAGCCGAATGATTCTGATGTCTTTGACCTTCTTTTTTTTTTTCCTTTTGTCATCAGGCTTCCCTAACTGTAATGTCCATGCTCTTAACAACAGGTGGTTCCTGCTTCCCATTGGACAAGCCAATCCTGATCCAGTAGCTATTTTCTTAGGCAGAGATGAGAAGAATATCTGCACAATAGGGTAAGCTATTCTGTTCTTATATGTTTGATAGAGTGTAGAAAATGTGACAATAAGGCAAGACGACAATATTTTCATGCTGCATGAGAATTCAAATTGTGTTAGCATGATATGGTTTTATGATAACTTGTGCTAGTAAAAGGGTTTGAAAGATTCTTTTCCCTCTAACAGAATAATATTTATATTTTCATGTAATAGGATTTTGTGTGAAAATTCTGTAATTTTGATCCCACGGATGTTAGATGTCAACTGATTTTTTATGCGTTACTTTAGTCAGCATAATTGGGAAAGGAAAGATATGGAGGTCAAAGTTACCAGTTAGGGCTTTGGCTTTATTGAGTGAAGGCTTGTATCACCCAAAAAAAAAAAAAAAAACTGAATTGAATGAACAGTGGACCAGGCGGTGTCTTGCTATCATATTTGCCATAAGAAACATATCTTGGAGAAGAATTAGAAGACTTCTCTGTTGGAAATTTTCCAGGCAAAATGACATCTAGTAATACAATTAGAGTTGGTGACTTGCATGTTTGTGATCTAATATTTGCAAAGCTTAAAATTAGAATTGGTGACTGCCGTTTATGATTTCAGGAGTGCATCACACCCTGATATTCTTGGAGCATCCATAATTATTAACTCACCCCAGGTGACATCCTTGGTGTTCAATGTCTTGTGGAAATTTCCACTAGTCAATTACTATAGTATTGCTGAATGAAATCTTGCACTTGGTCAGGTCTCCAAGCTGCATGCTCAAATAAGCTACAAAGATGGATTGTTTTTCTTGACCGATTTACAAAGTGAGCATGGCACCTGGATTACAAAGTAAGTCAAATGGAAACTGAATTTTCCACCGGTGGTCCGTTTACTATTTTTTTCCCAGTAGACTAAATTCTTCAAGACTAATACATATATGTGTGTGTGTGTTTATTTATATATGTGTTGCAGCAACGATGGTAGGCGCTACCGGCTGCCTCCTAACTCACCAGCTCGTTTTCATCCGTCAGACATCATCGAGTTTGGTTCTGACAAGGTGATGACGTTGTTCCTTCCTCCTTGTTATTTTAAATATCTACAATGCTATACAAGGGAATTCTGGATTCTTCATCTTTATTTTGTTTCAGGGTCAAGTGTCACTGTATGTTGTTTTTTTTTTTTTTTTCAATTCTTCTGTACGGATATATGAGTGCGAAATCTGTTGCATGATGTGGTTGTTCAACGGATATTCTTTTTGTTTTACACGAGTGCCATCTTAACCAATCATCTTTGCTTCATCGCAGGCTGCATTCCGGGTAAAGGTCATGAACCAGCCACCGTTCTCGGGAAATAAGCGAGAGACTAAAGTTCTTTCAGCTGTATGAAGCCAATGGTCACGTTCTAAAATTTTCTGAAATCTTGGACACGGATATTGTACAGCATTTTTTTGCATGGCAGCGGAGCCGTGTGAAGCTGCTGCATTTTGTATTGTGAAGAAAAAAGGAATAGTTCGGTACATATGATCATATTGGGAATATTCTTACATAGACTAATGATATTAGACTCATGGCTAGCGATTTAATCACCGAGATGCAACAAGAAAAAGTTCTTTTAATCTGAAAGAAAAAGAGCTTTTTTCTTCTTGCAGGTGGAAGTTGGAATACAGGAAGTGTTATCGCTTCTTCTGCAGAATTCTACTTTTAAAAGCTTGTAAATTCAACAGGAAACTACAGCATCGCTGATATTGTCTCTTGTATGCCTTTCTGTGTATCATCCTACCGCTCCAGACTCTCTGGTGAGGCAAGGTAAATGCAGCTCAGAGATTGGGAAGTGATAGTTTTCAAATAGTTGTTCTTCAAAAAATACAAGTTGTTGTCCAAAGTAATCTTCAAGAAAGTAATTTTGAAAAAATGATTTCTAAATGAGGCCGTAAGGTATGGTAAAAACATTTGTTCTTCTTCTTTCTTGGAGGGATGAAGTCAAAAAATTCAGTTTTCTAAAAAAGATGTTGTTTTGAGCTCGATCCGAACCCTTAACGAACAGTTTGAGTTCCATCCGAGTTCGATTTTTAACGAACTCAAATTTGAATAGGAATTAGGATTTGTTTATAATATCGAATTGAATTTGAACTTATACATATTCATCTTGTTAAAACTCGATTCGATTCAAATAAATTTTAATATTTTATAATTAAAATATTTGTTAATATTTTACATAAATTTATATATTTATTATCTTATTATATAGATATTATATATGTATTAGTGATAATTTAATATTAAAGAATTAGATAAATTTTTGACCTCTCGAATCAAACTCAAACTATGGAAAGTTCAGTTTGATACTTTGATTCACTTCATTTATAGCCTTAGGAGGAGGTAGTTCTCGCGACAAAAAGAAATGAAATTCTAAAGCACAAAGAAAGTTACAGGCGTCATTTGGATTGAAGGGAAAGGAAGGAAAGAAAATGAGAGGATTTTGGTGGGAAAAAAAAAAGAGAGAGAGATGAGCAAAGAAAATAGATTCTATCTCTCATGTTTATATTAAATATGAAAGAAAAAATTAAAAGTATTGTATGGATTAAATGTTCTTTTCCTTTGCCTCGCCTAAGAAGTAAAAACTACAAATGAAAAAAAAAACAGAAAGGAAGAAAGAAACATTAGCTAGATCTGCACCAGAAAGTATTAGCCAGATAATATGACATGACAATGGTTGCATGTACAAAACAACTTCTGAGAACAAATGGAGAAGAACTAAGCAAAATCTATCCCAGTAAAGGAAGAAAAGAAAAAGTTTTCTTGCTTTCTTTATATTTTTCTGTGGACATCTCTTTCCAACGTCTAAGCACACTGTCAACAATCATTAAATAGAACATTCGGCACCAAACCCAAAAAAATTAAAACATTCGACAGTAACCAATTCGGCCAGCCCCTCCTGGGCAGCTCAATTGGTCACGAAAGCTCCTAGCAGCATCCGTTGTCCATCTCCTCCATCAGGGATCGAGTCCCAGGGTTATCGTGCCCAAGGAGATAAGACCTCTCCTTTCAGGCCGGAGGGGGATTAGTCGGGCCGCAACCTGGATATCCCCTCCGTCAGAAAAAAAAAAAAAAAAGAAAAAAAATTTAGGCCCAAGTTGTTCAGCCAAACGACCACGGAGACTGGTGGTGCAATGGCTGCCCGGACAGGGTACATTTAAGGTCAACGTGTGGTCACCATCCAAACCTGGACAAATTATTGGCCCTGGTACGTTGAACCTAGATTCCAACTACACATCCAAAATTCAGAATTCAACTCTCAGAATATGGAGACTAGTTTTGTGTTTCCTTGCCATCACTATAATAGACATCCCATTCATCCGCACAGCAACTGCTTTAGATCCTTCTTACCAAGACTCCGCAGCCACCACCTTCGACTACCATCACCAAATGACAAGATGCATCAATGTCAATTCCACTTCCATTATTGTGCCATTATAGAAGCACTATCTCGGATTTGGTCATGTCAGTTGGGTAGTATTTCACTAAGTTAAGTTGATGGACTTTCTATCTTTTGCATGCTTATCAACTTCATGTCAAATTGTGCAAATGACGACCAAAACGTCTTCATGTACAGATGCCAAGAGAAAATGCATATCGCGACATGAGGAGTTTGTTTAAACTTCTGCACATAGATAGTACCCTTTTCAGCCATGATTTTATTAATTCTAGATATCAATACACATCTAGAATTCACTAAGAATGCATATCCCGAAAGAAGTTGGTGAGGGCATAACTTCACCATGCAAATTTTTGCATATTATATGGCAGGCTTATGATGTTCTAGATTGATAAAAGATATCTTTCAAGTTGTTAAAGTACACTATCGATGTTGGAGGCATGAGTTTGAATCTTTTCATCTTTAAGGATAAAGGATTGTCTGTTACAATTTTTTCTATTATACTCTTGTTACATAATCTATCTCATTAACATGTGTCTTATGCAATAATAAAATTTTTAAATATCTCTCTGATAACATAGAAGTGTGTACCAGAAGACCCAAGCCAATTCCTAAATTGCATCTTAAAGAATGGAACCCTCACCACTTTTATTTTTTAATACAAATAATACTAATATTATTAGTACATCAATATTTACTGTTGTGAAACTGGAATTTAGGACCATCTGCTCTGGAGCACCAAGTGTGTTTAGATATGTAATTATATGAAAAAAATATTTTACGTATTTCACAAATATATTTTTCAATCACATTTTTATCTTCAAATCATATTTTTATTTCATATATGTGATGTTATAAAACGTACTACAGTGATTATTTTGAAAAAAAAAATAAAAAAATCTTCTATTTAAACACACTAACCACTTGATTAAAGTCTTATTGTGCAAATTTTGTAGGTAGTAGAAAACAAAAGTTACTTAATGCTAGAGCTTTTAACGAACCAAAATGTTTATGAATAGGTTCGTGTTCGGCTTGTTTAAGTTCAAAAAAGGTTCGGTGTATAATAAATGAATTGAGTTTGAACACAATATTAGATTCGTTTGATAATCGAGGCAAACACAAATATGTTCATAAATTATTTGAATATGTTCATGAGCACATATTTTATTATAAAAAAATAAAATATACAAGTATAAGTACATTTAATATTATTAAACATATGCATATATGCCTCATGTTTTCCTTTGGAAAAATTAATTATATGAAAAAATAGTATTATTTATTTTCTAAAATAAAGAATATAATTAAACTTATTCTAATTTATGTATTATTTGTATAAAATATAATTAAATCATTTTTAAACTCGAATTTAAGTTCGAATTCGACTCATTTAGTTTAATGAGCCAAGCTCGACTTCGAACTTGAATATCTATACAAAATAACGAATTGAATTCGAACAATATTTCTAACTCATTTAATGTCCAATCAATCTTGAACCTTATTTATTATACAAATAGAGTTTGAACACCAGTTTGATTCAATTTGTTTAAAACTCTACTTAATGTACACTGGTGGATTTGGTTGTAGTGTCGGAGACACAACAGCTAAGGATGCAAGGCCCTAGTAGAAAGAGCTAAGCAACTGAATGAGAAAGGGTCCAGCCTAGGGATGCAATCGAACCAAAATACGAGTAACTCAATTAAAAGCTTGACTCACATTCGCTCAAAATCGAATGCGAGTCAAGCACGAGTAGCTGGATAATTATTCAAGCAAAATTTGAGTATTGATATTTCAAGTTCGATGGCTCGTCAAGCCTTACTGAGCACAAAGTAATTAATTAAAAATTATATATTTAGTTATTACAATTTTACTTTTTTAGGTTTGGAAGTTGTATCAATTATTAGAATTACTCTTTCAGTCGAGTTAAGTATTCGACCTCGATCATACTCGCAAGAAAATCGAGTATAATAGAGTCGATCTCGAGTTTTCAAACCATTTTTCGAATTCGAGTTCGAACTCCATTTCTGCTACTCCCGTCTACTATTGAGTCGAGTTCGATTATAGCAATACTCGGTCTCGATTTGACTCGACTACATCCCTAAGTCCAACAAGCAGGTTTGAACCGCGATTCGGTTCGGTTGGTATTGCTTGGCAAAACTCACCCATCATTTACACGTGCCATAGGAGCAACTGCCGGTGATGGCACGTGAAACAAGAGTCCCCGCCGGTGAGCATCACGTGACTGTTCATAACGGTCAATTCAGCTTAAGTGACCGTTGGCAGCAATTAATTATCCTAAAATGCCGTGCACAAACAATTATTGCATATCGTAAGATCAAAAAAAAGAAAAGAAACCATGCATATCGAGCAATTCCAACCAGGTCAAAAGACAAAAGAGAATCTACTTTTACTTCCTATTATAGGGATTCAACATTAATTTTCATATTCCGTTCCTCCGAATATTAATGGATCCAACAAGAAAGAAATGGTAGACCAACTTCATGTTAATGGATCCAAGGTTAAGGTCTGGTCTTCGTTCAAAATCAAATTTCATGGAAGACCAACTTTCCGTTGAAATATTAATGCAAAATTCCTTAAGATTGGTACAAAATTTTGTGCTGCCAAAGCAATTGAGTAGGGAAGACAGGTCCTCCCAATCAGGAATTTGTTAGAGCTAGAAAGAACTGGATGTGGGCTCTGTGACATTTTAATTATTAAGACTAAGAATGTGATTAGCGTGAAATGATTAGGAAGAACGCTCCTTAACAGAGGCTTCCCTCTGGTAAAAAACCTTTTTATGCTAGGAAAAGGACCTTTTTTTATGCTAGTATGCGATATGGCTTGGAGCTAAAATGATGGTGTCAAGGTACCGCAATTAGAGAAAAAGTGGAGCATTATAATTACTCTGTTAGCTTGACTAATTATTTGCTGTAGTGAGCAGACTCCCACCAATCTAAAAGCCAAATATGGAGGCGTCTTGCTTAACATATCAACGGGCAAAAATGGTTCATGATTTACCAACGGAATCATATGATTGAATGTTGTTAACTCCGATGGGTGAATATCAAAGCCACAGAATTTTCCTCTCTGTATAAATTATGGTCTGCATGTCTTTCCATTTGGATGCTTCCAAGTGGCCCCAAAGTACTTTTAATTTTGTGATCATGGTTGATGCCTTTCTCGTTAGTTCGGTGTTTGAAAGAGATATTACTTGCTCCTCCCCCCGAAAAAAAAAAGAAAAAGAAAAAAGAAGAGACGAGATATTTCGGTGCTTTTAGTCGCAGCCGCTCCTTGGACATTATATTGTTCTAACTTCTAAGCGAGGCTCGAGAATGTCTTCTTCGAAATAGTGGATCTAACCATATCTAGTTTTAGTCGAAAAAGAAAATGATTAATCTTGTATACACTGCGACAGTGTACAAACTATCACCGTTAGATATATGATATATGTGTAAAATTTAAATTTGATATTCAAATTTTGTTCACGTACCATTCATCCAACAGTGATAGTGTATACATTGACAGTGTATATAAATTTTACTCAAAGAAAATAGTCATGTTTGAATAGGAGATTATTTTCAAAAAATTAATTTGAATAATAATGTAATATTTTTTGTGATGTAATATAAAAAATACAATTAAAAAATATATTTATAATGTAAATAAAATAATATTTAAAAAAATTAGGCATAATTAATATCAGTATGCTAGTATCACTCAAAAAAAAAAAGAGTTTGCTAGTAAGTAGTACCTGCTACCTTTTGCCAAAAGAATAATACCTGATTCATACATCATCTACTTGTGGTGGCGATCACTGTTATAATGTAAAGATTGAAAACACTTATTTTATTCTATATTACTTTGTTATGTCAAAAGAGATTTCTCTTTAGTCTGCTCGTTTCTTTTCTTCTCTTCCTTGTTATTTTGCTCACCCTGTCTACAATCAGTATTCCTGTAATCAAGCTTGCTATACGAAAAGAAATTCTCAGACACTCGCCAATTGCCTAGAGATTTGATGCCTGCTCCAACTAGATCGAGATGTTAATTTTGTAGTGGTAGAGAGAAGGGTTAATAATGCTTTGTTCCCCTGAATTTATAGGGTGATAACACTCTTTATCATCTTGTATTTTAAAAATATATATGCAACACGTGTGACAAATAAAAAGTCACAATAAAATCATACTTTTATTACAAACATAAATAAAATGCCAACAATGACTACATCATTTTATCACAATAAAATATCATTTTGTTAATTTTAAATTACAATAAAATATATACATGCATATTAGTATCATAATATACTATATATAGGACGAGGGTAGGACGCGAGTGGAGTCCTATTTAAATCGATGTTACATTATACATAAATCTACATAATAGGTTAATTAAATCGCTGTCCAATACTACACATCATATAGTAGTAGAATATTTTGATGAATATATAATTTAAAAAATACAACAAACTAAAAGTTGACCATTTAAAAAAAAGAAGAAGATTGGGGATAATTTGAAAAGAAGAATATATATATATATATATATATATATATATGTCAAAATTAAAAGTATAAATATAATTTACTCAGGGTAAAATATATATATTTTTGAAGTTTAGGTGATAGATAAATGTTAATGCCCATAAAGAGCAACTTAAAGAACCCCAACCAAACAAGATCAACAATTGAAAGAGGGCAAACTTTTTAACTGCTACGAGAAGCTGTATAGTAAGAGCCACTGGCCATTTGGTCCAGTGGTCATCACCATTAAAGGTGATGCTGGAGGTCAGGGGTTCAATCCCTGCCTCCCACAAATTTGCCACAATTTGTGACGGTCTTAATTGACCTTCATCGATGGAGTCTGTACTCACATCGAACCCCTTCCCCTTAGACTAGGCTAGATTAGGTTATAGGACATCTATCGTTTCGACAAAAAAAAAAAAAAGAGAAGCTGTATAGTAAGAGCAGTAAACTCCCGGTAGAATCATTTCTTCCTCGAGTACAACCCCAAAAAAAAAAAAGGGAGATTACCTCGTTGTTCTGTCTTTCAAAAGCTAAACCCGGGGACGGGACGGGAGGAGACTGGGCAGCGGAGGAGCCCGGGGGGGGTGGGGGTGGGGGCGTGGGTGTTGTTTGTATCGTTGTCAGGTTTTTCTTTTCTTTCCCTACCCTTTTCCACCTTGTGAATAGTGGATAGTGGAGAGCCCATCCCCTCCCCCAGACGACAGTTTTATCCTTTTTTTTTTAATTTTCTGTTTCCCAATTCCAAGGAAATTATACACATATCTCCATCGAATTCTCCGTCTCTGGCATCAAACTCAAATTTTGCAGTTTCTCAAAAGAATAGACGTTAGGCAGACATAATTTCCTTTTCACTTGCTATTGAGACCCGTCTAATCAAATTCACGCCATTGTTCATTTCATACCTGAGAAAGGGAAAGTAACAAGATGAAGAATTCATGATAGACAAAAAAGTTTGGAAAAGCTAAAAGAACAAAAACCGCACGCACATCTGAGTTGCAAGTGCGTATACATTCAAATGATAAAATAAAAATTGCATTGAATTATATCGATGATGTCAATTATCAAAAATAAATTTTGTTAAAGCATAATAAAGTGAAAATCTCTTCGGTCCAAAACGAAGAGGAGGCTACTGACTGCTCCAGTCAGTGCTACAATCTGCCAAAAACAGGCACACAAATAACTCCGAAACCCCACATATCGCCCCAACAGCAAGACAACGTATTCAATTCATGCATTCATTCATTCATGGTTGGGCTGAGAGGCTGGGAACAAACGAAGCCGTTGCTGCTGTGGCTTATTTCAGAAGCAAAAATTGGCCAGAGTCCCACCTTCCACCAGCCAGTTGCAATTGATTTGAGCTGATTCATTCAACCCCAAAAAATGTATATATGTATATATACATTCATTCATTGGTTTCAATTTTTCCAAGCCGGGGCACACACTCTCTGCCTGTGTCTCAGGTTCGGGGGTGAGTCTGACAAGTGACGACAACAACGTCTTTCTGCTCGCCCCAAAAAGAAAAAAGAAGCACACGTGCGCTGCCCCATTCGAGTCCTGTGCCATTTGATTTCTTTCCCATTGATCCGCTACAACCCAGAAACGTACAAACGAAAAACCACAAAATTTCAAAGGGGGAAAAGAAAATATGGTTCGTCGTGGTTTTGGCAAATTTCAATAGCTTCTTAGCTGTGAGCACGATAAACATGATGGGAGTAGTAATTATCTCTCTCTTTTGCCGACGCTAATACTACTACTCTTTTTATCATCCATATTATCATAATATATTATTATTGTTAAGTGTAGTAGCTGTACAAAACTAGAGGAGCCGGAGGAGGAATGAGGAGTTGTTTCAAAATCAAAACACCACCAACCACCAACCAGTTTAGTTCCAACTTCCAAGCGAAGCGATCAAACACACACACACAACCTTCTTTCTTCTCTCGACGCTTGACCTCTGCCATCCATCCGTTCGTTAAAATAAAGAAGAAAAGATCAAATTTCATATGATTTCTTTTTGTTAAAATTCCACATACACTTTACAACAATTAATATCATCAAATCCTCCTCCTAATAGTAACGTAACCACTTTGATACATGCACCCCCACCCATTTTTCTGTGGAACCTAGCAAGTATTTGACAAGAAAATCGTTTGATACTCTACCTCTCATTTCTTTTCTTTTCTTTTTTCCGGAATTTTTATACTTTTCTTTTTCTCTCCTATACCCAAAAGAGGCAAAAGGCAAACCCGAGGTATTGAAAATCTCAAAAACCCAAAAAAAAAAAAAAGAAAAGAATCTCGACGTCTGCTGCCGATATGCCCCAGATTTTTTTTATAGTACAGAGGGCTTGGCTGTCCATCGTATCATGACGACGACCTGGAAACCGACTCAGCCAGTTTCCCAATTTTCTCCACCAACTCCGGAGACAACTTCTTAGCCGGTTTCCTCTCCTTCTCCGACCGGAAATCGAAACCCAGTGCTTCCGAAACTTCCTCAGAGCTCCACCCAGCTTTCCTCAGCGAATCCGAGAACCGATCCGCTTTCACCAGGAGAGCGTCCATGACCGCCTGATTATCCAACAAAACCATCTCCCCTCCCTCAAAGAACCCCGATGCTGACACCTGCACGATCTCTGACACGTCCGATTCGTCCCACCCTCCTTCCCTCAAAACCGACCCTATTTGCTCCACGTACTCCTCCACCCATTTCGGAATTTCCGACCTGGGCATCTCGAAGTACCTCTCCGGCGACGACGATGACGAGGACGACGAGTTCGAATTCCGCCGACGTCGATCCACGGCCGCGTCGCTCCAGAACTCCACCCATCTCGGCGTTCTGCCTCCGCCGGCGGCCAGAGCGTCCAGGCTTCTTCTCGAAAAGTTCGTCGACGACGACCCAGCTGACCTCTCACTCACGGATCGTTGTCTGGATAGAATCTGAGGGTCTGAGCTCTGGAACAGCGACGATTCCCTGTCGAAGAAGTCGGAGAGATCAAAACCGCAGCAGAAAATCCGATGCTCATCGACGTAGAAAATGGGATTCCCGGCCAAGCAAGGATTACAGGGAATGTAACAATGGTTAAAAATGGGGATCAAAAGCGGGGCCCGTTTCAGGGCATTTCTGGCGATCTTGAGCGCCTTTTCCGGGTCCGATGGCCTGGGCCCCCAAGATTTGGACCACAAAGAATTTCGGGCTATGTGAAAGGAGATAGCGGCGATAGGGAGATTAATAGAGGCCCGGAGCTGAAGACGAGACGGCCCGGCAGACCTCCAGTCCGGGAATCCAGGGCCCAGCGGCAACCCAGCTGAGAGAATAGCTTTAAGGTCAGGTGGAAAGCCAAACCCAAACTCCGCTTCGGCCCGTGCAAATTCGGATTCGCTCAAACCGGGTTGGACTTGAACACCCGAGTTCTTCAGATGGGTTAGCACTTTATCAGCTAAAGAAGTGAAGGAGAGGAGGCTGTTGCGCGGAGGGAGAGGCGTGGAGGGAGTCGAAGCGGAGGCAGCTGCGGCTGCTCTAGCGGAGAGCCGCCGGAGGCCCGCCACGTGGGCCGGGTTTAGACCGGTCATCCTCCGGTCTACGTCCACCATTGTCAGTGATAGTAAAGATGGGCTTTATGGGCCTCGGAGAAAGAAGGAAAATAAAGAAGAAGAAGACAAGAAGTAAACAAAAAATGAAGAATTTGTTCTGAGAATTTGTTCTGGGTTCGAGTTCTTGAAAGTTGGCAGGAGAATGGCTATTCCTTTTTTTTTTTTCTTTTTTTCTTTCTTTAAAACGAAAAACAAAAAACAAAAAACTTTGGGAAGACTAGAGACGAAGAAGAAAGAGTGATGATAATAGTGAAGTGGAAATGGAGGAGTTTTATGATTTATCATATGGGGCGGATGCAAAGAAAGCAGGGATACTTATAGGGAAGGGTAGTGGAGTGGGGCCCCGCTTTTAGATTTTGGTAATTGACATTTTGGTTGAAAGCAGAAAAAGATTAAAAAAAAATGATAACAAAACAAGCATGAATTGTTGTTTATGTTTGTGAATCATTTGATTGCTGCTGGGATTTTTATGGGAGTGACTAGTGAGTAATGACAGATTATTGTTAATGATCGATTTATTTATACGGGGATTTGATGGTTAAGATGGATTCTACTTTTATTTTTTATTTTTTTGGGGGTCTTCCACTCTTGAGGATGTGGACCGCTAAATTGATAATAATATGCGTGTGTATCTATTTGTTCTGCGAAGAAATAAAGGGGGGAAACCAAAAAAGGAAAAAGAAAAAGAGAGAAAAAGACGTTGGCAAACTACTTGCACACTGAAATGCATGCTCATGCTACTTGTTATGTAATTATTCGACTCCCTGTGGTCTAGTCTGTGGAAGGGAAATGCAACAATATTTTTAGCAAGGTTTTGAAACCCAAACCATTCATTGATCCAAAAAAATGAATGGGATAAGGGTCACTGGTTCAACCGTTGAACTGATCGTATTAACCTGTGATGTCATCAATATGTCATAAATATTATTAATATTTTTAATAATCTATTATAAATAATCTCACGTTCAAAAATACCCAAATATCTCCATAAATAAACACTTTAAATGTACAAATATGAGGAGATTTCTGTAAACATATCAAAACACATGCTATCATCACTTGTGCGCAAAACTAAAAATAAACTCCACATCATTTTACATTTCAAAAA
This sequence comes from Coffea arabica, assembly GCF_036785885.1. NCBI lineage: Eukaryota > Viridiplantae > Streptophyta > Magnoliopsida > Gentianales > Rubiaceae > Coffea > Coffea arabica. The sequence goes on along the minus strand of NC_092323.1, from coordinate 5,599,962 downwards.
TTCCCCTATCCATGCGGTTGAAATTCAAAATCCCTCTTTAATCACAACAATTTCAACCGCAACTCATTTTTATATAATATAAGGATTCCATTTAGAAGTTGGAAATGAGGGGGAAAAAAGGGGGAATAAGAAGAAGCATACAACGGGTTATGAAGCTTATTATTGCCAAAAAAAATGTTTACTCAATCTTATGCAAAAAGGAAAAAGCAAGCAAATAATCAATCTGGTTAGATGAGAAGGCTTATACTAATACAATTTAAATATTTTTTAAATATAAATTTACAATATCATTCTATTGACATCGTTTGCATTGCAGCTTTTTTAAATTTTCGAAAATATTTACTGAATATGTTTTTCAACCATTTTTTTTTCTTGTATAGATTACATCTAGAAAAGAGTGCTTTAATATTATTTTATTATAAAAACTCCCAAAATGCGCAATCCAGATGAGCATTGTTTTGTGGTAAGATTGCCAAAGTAGTTTTGCCAAACATTACTTGCTCGATGAGTATCATAGTTGTAGTTGATTACGAAAATGAAAATGTGGAGACAGGGTCAATTTGAGAATAATATAAAATGATTTATAGATTTATATTATTAATGTGAGATTATTATTAATATTTCATATATTTTTAATCTTCCTAAATTATATGAGTACTGGTTTATATGATAAAAATTGAAACACTTAAAGGGCATTAACAAATAAATGAAATGCAAACTGATTGAACCGGACGGTTCAATTGGTTTAATTGAAAATTGATACACACTGATTTTTTAAACATATTCAAACCAAAAAGAAGGCCGGTCGGTCAATGATTCAACCGATCAGTCCAGAATGGGTTTTAAAACATTGATTTTTAATATTCTATTAGTATGATTCCAGATGAGCATTCATATTGCTTTAGTAAATCTTTAGGCTTTCTTTCCAAATTTTTTTTTATATAAAAGAGAGGAGTAAATCTTTGTGCTTCGAAACTTTATGCTACGGAGGGAAAGTAGTGAAAATATCAAGGTCAAGATAAATGTTTCCTTTCATTCGTTATCGCCAGTATAAATTGTGTGAATTAGAACGTGTGGGTAGGGGAACTACTAAAAATCATGAGAATTATGCTTCAAAGTGCAATTGGCATGAATGATTAATTCTTTCTTATCTAATGGCAGCAAGTGGTACAAATTTACTTACTTATTCTGGTCCACTTGTAGGATCTTTTAGAAATCGTGTACTCTCTCTCTCTCAAGTGTGTGTTTTTCCGCGTATATAGAAAGATTCTTTCTTCTTGCTGTCCGGCTGTTAAAAAAACAAAGAGAGAGAGAGAGAGAGAGAGAGAGAGAAGCAAGGAATGGAAATTACTATACAAAGATGCTAAAAGAAAAAATGAAAAAACTATTCCAGAAGCCAGCAAAACGTGAAGTATCTGGATCAGATCGAGGTGCTTGAGCATCAGTTCATACCAGTCTATTTATCTTCAAAAATACTTTGAATTGATTTAAAGATTTTGTATATCAACAAAACACCAAACACAGATGAAGTTTTACCTTTTTTTCTTTTGGTGGATTAGTTAGCAAGTGGAAGACAATAAACCAATTGCACTTATTCAATGGTAGCTTTAATTCAGCTCACAAAGTACGCACAATAGATTTCTTACTTCTTCTTCGTAGCTGTACCAAAAAATAGCCAATGAGACGCTACACCAAACAATGCCTTGCTACCACTTTCTTTGAACCTCAACTTCAATGGAAAAAATTCAAAGATGGAGATGTTAGGGCAATTATTTGATCTAGTCTAACATGATGTATACCTGCTAATTCTTAATACAATTTCTTTAGATTTTTCAACCTCTAAAATAGAATAGATTATGTTATAAGAATATTATTGTATCCAGAAAAAAAATAAATAAAGTACATTACATTTGGTGGTATTAATTATATATCTATATCTAGGTGACTATTTATACAAAACGAATCTCACTTTTGCTCAATAAATAAGTCGTTTGCTACTAGTACTTAATAGACGGCACATCAATTTTTTCTTATTATTATTATTCTTAAACGGATAAAGTAACTCGAGATAAAAAAAAAAAAAAAACATTTCGAAATTGAATCAAATGCGAAAAATCATTTCAATATTACGATCCTACATAAATGGTGTGCATTGTATGACCGATCAAAATGGTGTCGTTTTTCTGGGGGGACCTGTAACTACAACGTTTGGCTGTACTTGTGATTTCAACCGCCGGCCTCCATAATTTATTTCTGTTCTGTTTCGTTTAGGAGATGAAGTCACATGAAATCAAACAGTAGCCCTACTTTACTAAAATTCACGTATCTTCTTTTATTTTTATGTTTTGCCCGCCATGAATACCTTCCCACGAGTCACCGGTCAACCACCGTTTGCCTGCCAATTGAGAAGGTACCTCTCATGAGTTCATCATATTCATCACCGGCCTAAAATTAAAAAAACCCCAATTTCTTTGCAGTTACAAAGAATTTCAGAACCAGAATAAAAGTAAAATATATGGACCTCAGCTCTCCTCAATTTTCCTAGTGTCCATTCTATTGCGATCGAGCTAACTGCTAATAAATTAAGCTTGTGATTAGGAGTAACGGTCATGAATTCGAACCCAAGCACGTGATATAACGCTGACAACTTCATACATTTCCAGTTTTTAATCTTTTTTGATTGATAGTCATCTGCCAAGGTCTCGAGGAGAATATATATATATATATATTTTTTTTTTTTGCCCTCTTCTTTTGGATGAAGTTAATTGCTGGTTGACTTCGATAATTTTGGGCTAACATGTGCATATCACCTTAAAATTCGGAGCTTAATCAAATTTGGCTGGCCGATGCTTCATTCCAAAACATTCATTTGATCCCTAATTAAAGACTACAGATCATATGGTTAGTCAATCTTTTGACCGCTAACTTTTCTTCATCTTACGTTTCAGCACCTTTAATTATGCGCATCAACTGATATTATGTTATGTGACTCTAAATTACTACTATGAGCCCAAAAAAAGAAAAGATGAATTGCAAGTTAGAAGAAACCTTAAAAAAAGGAAAACCAGATAGCAAATGGCAACCACTTAAATTTCGATCACACAGGTCACTTATATATCCTCGATGCAAGCATAATACGTTGGTGTATGGATCAGGGTTGTAAGGGATTGATTGAGTGGGAGGATAGCTGCCTCCAAGACTGTATTGTATTGTTTCATATACAATCGTTGATGCAAGTGAAATTTATGTGTGTGTGTGTGTGTGTGTGTATATATACATAACCTTTTTTTTTTTTTGGAAGAATTATGAAGGCAAAAGCTCAAATCCCTGGTCTGCCACGGACGACACAAGGCGGTGACGAAGCATGACCTATGTGGACGCATTTCTCTATTAATATCTTAAACAGGATCAAAGAAAAAGACTGCACACCTTCACCACAAACTCCCCCCCGCAAGACAGAGAAAATGCAAGGGGTCGGGTCGGCTAATTAATTACGAAAAAGAAATGGTCAATCCAAAGAGAAAATCTTTGTTACGTGGGACTTAGATTTGTAGGAGCAAGAGGAGAGCAGCAGGGACCGAGCGAGCATGGCTTCTCACTTTCACGGAGACCTACAACTACAAAAGTCCAGAAAATGTCATTAACGGTCTTGGCAATGTGGGAACCAGCTGCCCATGGGAGCATGCTACGTAGAAAAGACTGGGATAGAAAACCAGTTTTCTTGTCCATGGAATAAGTGGGCAAAAATTGGGTTGGGGGGTCCATGACCATGCATGTTCGTCTTGAGCAAAGAAAGCTCACGTACTCTTGTCATTTTAAAATCAAATTTCAACGACTGTTGACTATTGAGCAAGCATAGTAGGCAGCATTGCTTTCATTTCATGTCCGGATCTTACAAGCTTCGCTTGCTCCCATAATTTCTGTTTAGTCAAGTCGTGTTTCCTTTGCTGGTGACCTTTTCTTCTCCCATAATGCCTTGCACGGTGAACGGTAATCTGGAGTTTTTTTGGTGCCAATTTGTACATTACCAACAATGATTGGTAAAAATATAAAGATGATTCAAGAATTAAGCAGCTTTTGATCTCACTAAAATCATTGGAATATCTCTGCACGGATAAAAAAAGATCATTGGGTTCCCGATATCTTCTTGCTAGCCAAACACCAGTACAACAAGGGTACAGCAAAATTAAACAGGTATCAAGCAAAATCACATGACCTCCAATCATTAGTTAGTTCTAACTTGCAGGCCTGAGTTAACTTTTGCGATGCAACTTATTCCTGGTTTGTACTCTTCGCAAACCAGCTTCTTCGGAAACCTCCATTCGGATACTTCTTCATCCCTTTTTTTTTTCAAAAAAAAAAAAAAAAAAGTTAATATGCTTCATCGGGATACTTGTTCCAAAGTAGACGCAAATGATTAAATTACAGGTATATAGATATGCATGAGATTACAGCTTAACTGGCATGGACCTATGAGGTGATGACCTCAGCCTGACGCCTCCATTTGTGTTTGTGTCTGTGTGATTGAGACGGAGCCATGAGCAAATTTATAATCATAGGTGTAAACCTAATTAAATCTGCACTGAATTGAAGAAAAAAGAAAGTGATTTATTTGGGATCTTCTAAGTTGCTGCAAGGGTAGTAGTTAAGGGGCCCTAACGATTATAATAAGAGAGGAGATTGCATGTTTACTACGATAGAATCATTCGGTAGGGTCTTATTATAGTCACAAATAGCAGCATTAGACATTTCATACGAGAAGATTATATATATACACATATAGTATTATTTATCGAAGAGAGATTCACCATCCCATGTGCTTCCCATCAACGTCCTTATAATTAAAAATTGATCCAAAATAGGTAGGTTGTCTACGTGCTTAAAGAAATAATTATTGGCTACAGCTTAACCAGAGGTGGTTTCCCGAAGAATAGATTGCATCACCAAGCCACTTATATATATATATATATATATATATATATATATATATAGACACACACACACGCACGCACGAATGGAGTGCAGTATAAAAAGCTGCACAATCTTTGAGAATTAATTAATCTAAAGAGCCCTTTTTGAAAGCTATCGATTGATAAAATTAGATGTAGTATGATATTTCAAGTTAGTCGGTGGGGTATGGAAAGATTAATGGTGGTATGGTTCTCCAAATAAATTGAAAAAGAAATGGCACTCTCCGCTCCGGTGGCTTACTACTCGATGAGCAAGTTAAGCAATTAACAAAATTGTGAAACAACAAACGGTTTTTAAAGTTGGTTTTCCATATTCAATAAAATGATTTCCCAGGGAGAGGGAGGGCGAGCGAGCCACGGGCATGTCCTTGTCGAGTTGTGGGAGTTTGAAGGAAGGACCTCATTTCTCGATCCGGTGGGATGTGGATCCCACATTTGTAATAGTTTTATATGGGATTAGGATTAGGCGTAGGGTGGTTTAGGATTTAGGATTAGGATGGGACTGCAGGGAAGGTCGCCGGCCTAAAACCTCTGCAGCCACTCGAAAGCAAAAGAGACTAAAGTAGCATGGAAGCCCCTCGTGTGGTGATTCAACTTTTGATATCGTCTAACCTATAGATAGCTACAACAGAGAGCTTTTTGAGTAGAGGAGGTTTGTGAACCAAAATAAAGTCCGAAAATGGAAAGTTAAAAGGAGAAAAGAGCATCTCTTTCATTTTCATGGAGGTCATTCGATGAGTGAGCGTGATTCAGAGGCACAATAAAGCAAGGCAAAGCAAAGTTCCACCGGCAAGATTTGCTTTCTTTGGGGTTCGCTGCCAAATCCGTGGCCAACACGGGATGCTTGAGATGCGAAGTTAGAACCATGAAAAGACAAAACGGAATGGAAGACCTCAAACGACCGATTCTCTTTCAAGTCATTCACGCTAGGCCGCCAGCTCTTCTTCTTCCCACTTTTTTGCCCCCCTTCATTGACATTACTACTGATGGTTTAAACGATTCGCACTTCCAATCTACCGTGTCAACAAGCTCTCGAGTAAACAAAATTTAACTGATACAACTTTTACCACTTCCAATTTCCCTACCTGTATCACTTTAGTTATTACCCCCGCCCCGTTTATGGCTGAGAACAGAAATTCACAGGGAAATTTCATTATCTATATACTCTAATTACTTCAGTTAATACATTTAAAGGGGAAAAGAAAAATAAGAGAATCCCAAATAGATGAATTTTTCAACTCAAACCACACTCCAACATAGACACTAGCACATAATGATCTGCATCCCTTTTCAAAATTAATCTTCAGTATCTCGATCGCCTTCTTGCCCTGTGCAACACCCAGAATTATGTAAGTGACTAAACATCAAAATTCCACTGCACAAAAAAAAATGAAAGCAGTTAACATACCGAGGTGAGCCAGAGCGAGAAATAGAGCGCGAGTGAGAACGCGAGCTAGAGTAAGAGCGGGATTGTGAACGTGAACGTGAATGTGAATGCGAGGAGGAGGAGGAGCCCGACAGAGAACGGGAGCGGGAGCGAGAGCGACGTCGTTGAGAATCCCCACCTCTGCTTCGACTTCTACTTCGACGATACCTTCTGTTGAAGAACACAAAACTTATTTAGAGAACCGAAGTAGGAATTATTCCAACCACCAAGAAAACGAGATGAAAACCAAATTACCACAACAACTCATCTAAATGAAAAAGTTAACAGCATGGATGCTTTAAAAAAAAATATATGCGTGAAGAGTATTTCTCCCTTCCTACTCCCAACCCCTAAAAAACCGAAACCTAACATTTTGTATAGTTTGTAATAGATAGCTTTAAATAGCTTGTTTCAGTTGCTTTTTAAAGCAAAATGATGTTTCAGTAGCTCTCTTTCCGTTTTTAACCTCTTAAGCTTATTAGAGCTGATCCTAGGAGGCAGCATGGAGGTACTAATAATAGCTTTTGCCTTTGCAACTTAAACAAAAGTTTCAACTTCTGAAACAACTTTATTATGCATCACTTTTCTTAAGCAGCTTTCTTAGGGCTGCAGCAAAAGAGAATATAGACTACCATAGCTTTCAGATATATAACCCAGTTGACGCTTCATATTCGTAATGCTCAATTCAATTATATCTGAAACATAATTTCTTTGAGTGCCTGACTTCCCAGGTAGAACAAGGGACCGTACAAAGACATCTAGAAAACTAGTAAAGATTCAAATTAACATGGATGACAAAAAGCTAAACCAATATGCCACCATTGGATTCAAAGACATCTAGAAAACTAGTAAAGATTCAATAAAAGCTACGATACCACCATTGGATGACAAAAGTAGCTAAACCAAGAGACAAAGGACAGAAGGCAACAGAAATGCAATAAAGATTTAAGCATGACTACATATTCTGTGGAGCTACACCTTCCTGACAAATTAACACTTTTCCAAAGTACTGCATGTCGCACATGTTGCCATGTGGCTTAAAAGCTGCATAGCTTGATATTAAACACAAATAGCAGTGCACACTACCTGGAAGGAGATCGGCTGTAGCTTCTACTTCGACTGCGATGACGATATCGACTAACACGACTTGTTTCTGCAAGTTTTTCAAGCCTCTGTCGTTCCTGTTCTCTTTTCTTAGCCATTTCAACGGCTGTATCTTTTTTAACTGCAACAAGAACCAGTTATGCCACCAGGAAAAAAAAAAGAAAAGAAAAAGTCCACACCATTGATCAAAGGTAAAATTTTTGTGTTCTTTCGAGAAAAGATAATGCAGGCTGTGAACTCAAATTAAAGTTCAATATATACTTTCCACACAATTGCACATGAACTTTTTGTCCATATGCTATATAACAAGGGAGGATGAATACTTTGTTTGTTTAGTTGCTTGCTCATAATCCGTTTTAGCCGCTCTTGTGGCGTTTCCTTCTTCTCCACCTGTTGCTTAGTGAGGCTGCCACTGCTAGTTGCCTTGCTTAATTTGGCTAACGCTGAGGATGTGCTGCCAAGCAAATGAAACGCTGAACATTCACAGTTTTACCATGAACATGCATGTCCATTGATTACACATGCCAACATAAAAGTATAATTAAGAATTCCAACAATAGCTTTTAGTACCTTGCTGGTGGTTTCAACAATTTGGCATTTTTTTCCTTGTCAAGAGATACACCAGATGCAGGATCTACATGGAGAGCCTCAAGTATGCGACCAGATGATGGCCTGCATGAAATCAGAAACATTAGAGAATTCCTTTGTAACATCCTGGTAACTGGGATACAGTCATATTATGTTAATTCAGGGGAAAATGTGCTTCAGAAAGGAAGCTTCCTTCCCTCTCCCTCTTGGCAGTTATGCTGATAACCCTAAGAAGTGATCTATTCTAAACCACATAAGTTTGTCTGAGGTAACAAAATGGACGATAAGCTGCAGCAGAGAAAAACTGTCCAATATCTTTGCAAGAATTAAAGGTCGAGTGCTCCGACCGGTTCAGTGCATCAGCTTGGGTTGGAGGAGATGGTGGTGGAGAATATCCTTCAAATTTTGGTTCATTTCCATCAGACCCTCCAAACTCTGTTATATACTCTATCTTAGGAGCTCTATCTTTGCTTCGATGAACATCATCAGAATGCATTCCACGAGCATTGCGCCTTGAGTGGGAAGGTGAGTAAGATCTAGACCTTGACCTTGACCTGACAAAATAATACAGGTTTACTAGTATTGCATAAGTACCACTTCATTCAAAAGTACGACATCACCATAAGCATAAACTCACCGTCTAGAACGTGAATAAGCTTCATAAGTAGGGCTTCTTCTGGGCTCACTGTAAATTGCAAGCAAAGGATATAACAAACACAATCCAATATAAAAACTTCTCCCTTTGATCCTTATTCCAATAACTACACAAAAAGAAATTCAGGGTGCTCACCGGTAAGGATCACGGTGAAGTACTCTAGTACCAGTAATGCGAGATGCTTCTCTTTCCCTTTCTCTTTCCATCTGAGAAGCCTTTCTTCTTTCCTTCCGACTCAGCTTCCTCTGCAAAATCCAATGTTATCAGGAGATACTGAAAGATATATCCATATATTGCATCCTTCTATCATAACCAAGCTTTTGGAAAACTTACAATTGCAGGATCTCCCTTGATAACTTCTTTCTGCCTCCTTTCTTCTTCTTTAGCCTTCTTATCCATGTATACAAGCCATCCATAGCGCTTAACACCAAATTCCTTTGCAATTGACTCCATTCCCACATCATTGCTGTCATCACTGTTAAACTCATCATCATCTTCATCGTCTTCATCTTCATCCTCTTCCTCACCATCTGAGTCGTGGGTTTCCTCTTTCCCATCTCCATCATAAGAGAAACCAACTTGTGAATATGACCCCTTGTTTGCCACTGGCTGGGGAGGATGAGATCTATATCATTTGGAAAACAATACACACGTCAAAAATACTTAAATACAAAGTAAACGTGTACATAAATAACTAGAATCATGACATTGCAGCTTCACAATTCGAGATATATACACCTGCTTACAGAGTTACCATAAAGAACTCCTGCCCACGTTTGAAAAAAGTTGATTGTTGTAATAAAGTTCTATCAAAAGATCCACTAAGAAACGTGCCAACCAACATTAATTACAGAATAAATACAAAAATCAAAAGTTTCACTATTTTCAATCTTGTCCAACACCAGAACTCAAAACCCAAGGTCACTACAATAACTCAACATTTCACAATATTACTGAACACATAACCGGTCATACAAACCAGTATAGCCAAATTCTTTTTCAGCATGCCCCTTCATCCCTTCTTGTTTTCCTTTCTTATCCCGTAGTCAAAGATAATTGGTACCAGTAGCAACTTTGAATTTCTCACAATGGTACAGCAAAAGAAAGGTCTATATCCTCAAAGGAACTAACTAAGCGCATAATTGTAAGTCACGATGATGTTGCAGGCAAATACAGTAGACAAATAAACTTGAACCTGTCTGATCCAAAAGGGTTGATCTTAGCCTCAATCTCTTGATCAACATGTTGCAAAGCTTCATCATCGGCAACTGTCAGTAGGAAGTGTTAGCTCAAAGAAGTGTAGTAAGCTGTCATCTTTTGACTGGATGTGGTATCCAACACTAAGAACAATGGAGAGCATAGCATGAATTCACTACTTTGCATAATTGAATCCCAAAGGACAGAAAAATTTGATGGTTGACATATGCTATTTATAATGCCATATATTTAATAGATCATCAAAAATTCCAAAAAGTACCGACATCCTCTACGCCGATGCTTAATTAAATCCCGATAACGCTCAAAATTAACAAACTCTTCTAATTCTTCCTCTTCTTCAGACTTCTCAGGAACCCGAATATGTCTCGAACTAGAATCTCTAATAAAATCAAGCAAAGCACGACCATCAAATCTGTTAACAAGGAATTAGATCAGTTAGACCAGTAAATATGCAGTCCAGCTTGTCAACCCCATTCCTACTTAGCAAAAATAGTCGGATCACAAAGGTTTAAGTACCTGTCAATCAAAATATCCTGCTTTCCGTTCCATGGAATCCTGGTCAAAAGGACAGCGTAAAGGTTAGATTTATGTCATAAGTCAAAATGATCAAGTCAGAAACAACCTGAAGTACTTTGCATACACAAAGTAAAGAACCAGAGAAAAGAAGCTTCAAAAAATAAACTCCCTCCCGCATTGATATGCATATTTTGATATAAATCAAGCTTCGAGAAACACACCTAGATAATTTATTTACTAAAGCAGTATCCTTTAGTCGAAAACAGAAGCTATGGTAGAACTTCTTTCCAAGATAGGTCAAGGCCACCTAATTTACAAAGCAAACGCAAAATAGGTACAAAGGTCCAACAATACATACTAATATACTATCCCTTTTCAATTTCTTAACACATCACTACATGCAGTTCCCAACTCTCATAGTTTCACCAGTCACCAACTCACATAAACCGCCACGCGCCCCAGGGCATTACTCGAATCTGCCAACTTTCACATTCAACAAATGACATCCACAGCCACACACAAAATATAACGCTAATCTAATACAAATTTAGAAAAAGTATATTTCACTTTCCAGTTACCAAATCCTTAGAAACGTAAAAGAAAACATAAAACTGCTCGCTATATGCAGGAATTCAATAAGGGGAAATTGTAGTCCTAGGAGAAATGAGAATATAATAAGAGTAAATGATTCATACAGGCCCTGCTGATCCTGGGTGGCGTGGTAGAGAGCATCGTCACGATAGATACGGCAGCGAGATCCGACGGCTTGGATAGACTGCTGCGGGTCGCCGCGCCTCTTAGCCAGGTAGACAGCGCGTCTCTGAGCCCGCTTCCGAGCCGCGTCCATCATGTCATGTACCTTTTTCTCCGACCGCCTCGCTTCGTGCCACATAATTCCGATCAAATCGGTTATCACAGTCACCGTCCGGCCCCAAGTTCCCGGTTTGATGGTAACTTTTTTGTTCTTTCAATTGAAATTTGGAATTTCAATTGGGAATCAGAAACCCTAATCCCCGGGAGTCATTTTAAGCAGTCATACATGGGAGTAGGAAGAAGTGAAGAACAATGAGAAAATCTGCGAACAATTGCCAGTATGTGTGTACAATAAGCTAGCGGAAGCTGAGGACGAGACCCGGATTTAGATAAGCTGCAGGCCCGTGTATACCTGCGAAAGCGTAGTATAATTTTATTGGATTGGGTTCTAATTGTGTGTTCGTATAGCTCACAGGCCCAACCAAACATGTTCTGTTTCTTACCCGTCCCAGAAATGAGCGGGTACTCGATTAAGATAGGATCGAGTCAACGGACACTCGTCCCGTCTAGCTTATCATTTAATTTTTTAATTAATTTATACTAATTTAATTTTATATCTTTCATATTCATTTAAAACTTAATAAAAAAAATTTTCAAAAAAAGTCTCTTCCCAAGAAACAAATGTGTGAATAGAATACAAGAAAAATGAAAAAATTTAAAATAATTCAAAATTAATGAAAATTTAAAATAAGTAGTACCTTTTTAAAATATTTATTCTACATTAATTAAACTTTTTCCCAAAAAATAAGATCATGACCTCTAGAAATGGATCTTGTCAACAAACTATAGTTTTTCATATTTTTAATATAATTTGTTCAATTAAATTACTTTTTTAGCTCCAAAAATATTGGCCCCGTTTGGCAAATGATTTTTTTTTGTCACTGCCTAAAATTTTACTATAATTTATTGTAGAAGTTGTAGGAAAAATTTTTAAGATGGAAAACTTTTTTTCCCTTTTCCCTTTCTCTCTCTCTTTCTTTATTTTTCTTTCTTTTCTTTTCTTCCCTCTCTTCTTCGTCTCCCTCTCCCTCTCCCTCCCCCCATTGGAAGCTGTAGCAACAACAACAACAATTTTTTTCTTGCATTTTGCTCTCTCTCCCTCTTCCCCCTCTATTCCCTTCTCTCTCTCTTCCCCTCCCTTCATTTTCTCCTTCCCTTCCCTCTTTCCCTTTTCTCCCTTCTTTCCCGCCACCCTCCCTCTCCCTCTTGCGCAGATCGGGCGACCTAATCTGGCCGTGCGGCCAAATTGCATAGGGGGGAGGGATAGGGTGGCGAGGGAAGAAAATGAGAGGGAAAGAGGTGGCAGGGAAGAGAAGAGAAGAAGGAAAGAGGGGAGGGAAGGAGAGAAGGGAGAAGAGAAAAAAAAATACTTATCTCTGCCGGCATCAGATGAAGTAATCAGCGCTGAAGGTGATGGTGGGGTTGATGTGGGGGAGGAAAAAGAGAAATGGAGGAAGGGAATTTTTTTTTTGTGTGTTTTGGGTATTTTAAAACATGTAGTTTAAAAATTTCGAGAAATTTTTTGAGATTATTGTAGTTAAAATTATTTAAAAACTAGTATGAAATAAATTTGGCCAAAAACTCATTTGCCAAACAGGGCCATTATTTGTGGTATATGTATAAAAATAAATAAATAAATAAATAAATATATATATATATATATATATATGCGGGGGGATCAAGTGCCTGTGAGTTCTTAATCATGTAACCCTAACCTGACTGCATATGAGTTGGTGTCGCATTCTCTTTCAACCCGATCAAATAATGCTGATTGGATACTTTATTTTTTAGGTCGGATTGGATCAAATATGATAGGTTTCGGGTGTTTTTGCTAACCCTTAATGTTGGCTCTTTGAAAGTCTGTGACCAAACCCAATGAAGTTTAAGATCCTTGTCTTCTCATATTTCAGGTCAAATTAAATAAAAAACAACTATACAAACTAGTGATGAGGCACATCCAATGTGTGTGCAATTTAGAAACAATCACTTTTTTATATGGAAGAATTTATATAAAAATTTTCAATGAAAAAAATAAACTTTGATGGTTTAAAATTTTTTTAGTAGAATTTTAATTAATTTGATGGTTACAATATTTGTGGGTGGTTATGGGGGTGAAAATTAGTTGTTGTTACATCCGTTTGCTATATGGGCAACATGCAATCAGACGGTAGAGTTATAATTTAGTGATTTGTGGGGATAAAGTTGAAAATTTAAGAAGCGATGAAAAAAAAGTTTATACTAAATCCAAGATTCCCCCTTTATCGATCTTTTATTACCTATATGTTTTAACTTTTTAGCAGTTTGCTAAGATCTCAAATGTAGAGCGTGCCAATTTAAATTTTTATTGGTGTTAAAGCCACAACCTATATTTTATTTCCACAAAAAATTTTAAATGAAAATTTCAATTTGCCCTTCTCAAGTTCAAGCCCAAATGCAAAGGGCAATCTAATTTTTTAGCACAAATCACCGGGTAAATAAAATTTAGGCTGTGACAATATCATCTGTCCTCTCAAAATCATAGCTTCAATAAGCCAACAGGTAATGTTGCAACGCAAATATTAAAGACCACAGAGCTATTGTCTCAAGGAGATTAGGCTTTGGTCGAGGTGGATGCCTTACGACTTCGATTAAATTTTGTGCTGAAAGTTACATATTATTTTGTATCCTTGCGTATGCATAGAAAACAAATACTTTGCGCCGGCAATCAGACGACTTATTATACATATTTCCAGTAATGTCTGATTGCAATCATTCTTATACATACTTCCTGATTACGTATAAACAACATGTTTGCGGCCCAAGAAGATAATCTTCCGCCGAACCATACGCTAGTCTTTTGCGTCCTGTACTTGCGCTGTTCTACCACTGATTATAATAATTGGCCCTGGAATTGGGACTCCGAATATTCCTAGTGTCGATGTATTTATATTCCTCACTATTGTGTTATTTTGGACGTGGAAAAAATTGTTGGCAAATTTACAATCTTCATCTACCCTGCACCTTCTTCGTCAACTCATCCAACATGTCTTAACCAGAATATCCAAAATAAGAATGTAATTTACTTTACCAAAATTACAACTTTTTAGGGTACAAATACTTGTTTGTTTTTTGCACAGTAATTTTTGTTCAAGTCCTATTTTTTTTTAGAGTTTTTGTAAAGAAAAAAAAGTAATACATTTCGTGTGAGATATAGTATACGTGATATTAGAAAAATTGTCAAGAGAATATTTTTAAAAATTCAAGAAAAAGATGGGACCTAAATTTGGACCTACCATTTTTCCTTTTAAATCTCAATGCGCAGCCATAACATATGATGAGCTATTCAGCTTCAAGTTGGAGAATCCACCTTTGAATATCAAAATAACGTGTGTGTGACTGTGTGTGTGTGTGTGTGTTTTTTTTTTTTCCTCATTTATTTTTCATTTTTTAGCAAACAAATCCAATTCACTTTTATTTTAGTGTTTTCTAAATGAAGAAAATATGTATGAAGGAACAGGTCATCATGAGCCGGACCAACCAAAACCTAGCGTGCAGACCCCACACAAAAGACTCAGAGGACCAGTATAAACTAAACCCTCAACCCAAATCAACCCTTCTTTTTAATTGACAATAACCAGGTAGCCATCGACCTCTTCGCCAAAGCCCCTCCTCCCCGTCTCCCCGCCTTTGGGGCTGGGTGAGAGGCGAGACGTATTATTTCTCCATCATGTCCCACAACCCCACCATTCCTCCATCACCCACACCTCCCCCAACGGAGTTCATACCGGAGCCCCGGCAGGTTCAGCCAGTGCTCACACCTACTCCATCTCTGTACAAACAAAAATCCTGGTCTCCGGACACTTATCGTGATGAGGCTTGGCAGCGGCGGAAGGGAAATCACGACATTCGCTGCAACCGTCGGAGTAAGAGTGTGACCGAGGAAGACCTTGAGGAACTTAAGGCTTGTATTGAATTGGGTTTCAGTTTTGACTCCCCAAAAATCGACCAACGTTTGTCTGATACTTTTCCGGCCTATGGACTATTTTATGCTGTAAACAAGAATTACAACGACACAGTTTCTAAGCATATCACTTTGGCATCGCCTTTCTCTTCCACTGTCTCGGACTGCGACACGCCTTCCCCTCTTGACAGCCCTCATAACATCTTTGGTCCAGGTATATATTGCAAAACCCTCTTTTTTTCATTTCGGATCATCTCTTTCAATGTTTTTTTGGTCTCTTAATTCAATTACTGGTTTTAGTTTTTGGATGTGAATCTTAGTGTGGATTGTTGTCACTATTATTGATTAAGGATTGGATTTCTTTATTCGGTTTCCCCAAGACTGAGCTACTTTCGTGGACAGTACATATCCCAACTCCATTTCTCGTTATAGGGAACAGAAAGCACCCTTAATTCGAAATTCAGTTGATTTGTTTTTGGAGCTGTTTTGATATTTAAGTTTGATACAGATGTTTATTTTTTGGGCATGGGATTTTGGATAGAAATCAGATCTTGATTGGGATGTATGTGAAACAGGTGAAAATCCACAAACGGTGAAGACAAGATTGAGACAGTGGGCACAAGTGGTTGCTTGTGCCGTTCGTCAATCTTCAAGGTGAATGATGACGATGAATTGGATACAGGTGATGAAGATGAACAGCTTAGTAGATGAAGTCTTGTTGTTGTTCAACCAAAGGGATTCATGATAGTTTGAAAAAGTAACCAAATTCCAACAAATTTGGTGAAGTCATGATAGTTCTCCTATTCATGTTTCACATTGATTGACATAAATTATCCAACACGTCCACCGACTGGATTAATTGCTCGCATGCTTGCTTGGTAATTTGGTTATGTGTAGGAGTACTAATATACCGGTAGTGCCTCACCTAATGGGAAAAGGATCTTGGAATTTCTTGAGGTGTTGACTTTAGCTACTATTTGGGTGCTTGCTTTCATGATTGGTGTTGTTGAATCTGTATTACATTAATGCTTTGCTTCGGCTTTTTTGCATCTGCTTTTACCTTTTCCCACTTGGGTTGAGGTACTAGATTTCATTGATGTCTGGCCCATGATGAATGATGTGGGAAAAGATGATGCCCGTTCCTTTGTTTGATTGAACATACTCATTCTTTGTTTTGTTGAAGTTTGCCGCCCCTTTTTTTTTTTTTTGGGTAAAACGTACCTGCTAGCTTCTTGTATTAAGATTGGATCAGCGTATCTCCTGTCTTTTGAATAATCTTCTCTACATTCTGGCTCAATTAAGCGACTTAATTCCTTAATATGCTTCAAGCATCTGCTTATTTCTTTGTAACCCAGTGAAGTGTACGATGATTTAGTTCACAGGACGAAAATTTAATAATTTCTAGTTTTCTACTGAAATTCCCATTTTTGTAAAATTGCACAAAATTACCTTGATGGTTGAAATACTAAATGACCTGGGTCCACAGGAATGTTGGTTCTTTTTGACCCAGTTGTGTCACTCCTTGGAATAGATTAGAGTAGAAGTAAGAGTAAGAATAGAAGGTGACAATTGATAAAAAAAAAAAAAAGACGACTAGTCTTCATTTAAAAATGAAAAAAAAATGAAAGGAAAGAAACTTGTTCATGCTAGAGCTGCTGTCGAGTCGAGTCGAGCTCGAGTAGTGTACTACTCGAGTTCGACTCGAGGCAAAATAACTAAGCTCGAACTCGTCAAGCCTAATCAAGCTCAAGTAATAAAAATTAATATTTTATATATAATTTTAAATAAATGATATTATTGACATTTCACAATAATAATAATTAAAATATATATTATAAAAAGCTCGATAGAGCTCGTTGAACTTTCGAGTATCATATTTTCAAACTCGAGATCGACTCGATAGCTCTAACGAGCGGCTCGAACTCGAGATCGAGTTTGGTCAATCGAGCTCGAGCTCGAGCTGCTGATCAAGTAGCTCGCGAGCTCGAGCCGAGCTACTTGGTTCAGCTCCACCCCTAGTTCATGCTTCGTTTAAAAATGAAAAAAAAAAAATGAAGGGAAAGAAACTTGCCCGTCTCGGATCCTTTGAATGTGGGAAGCTGACGTCTAGTATTTCGCATAAAATAACATTTAAATAGCCGTGATTTTTACTTGAACAGCATGTTGTAGTGAGCCATTCTATGACCAGAAAAGGTAAGGGCTGTTTCCAATTGCTTTACGTATCACGAAAACTTGTTTAATCAAACCTTTACTTTTAGCTTCTTTACTTATCAGAGAAATTTATAAATCCGCGCACGCACATATACCCATCTACGCCACTTAAATCAAATGTTTGTAGATTTCTGGATTCTTCTAAACTATATGATTCTCGATAACAATTTGGTTAAAAAAAAAAATGGGCCACGGCCCGTCGAATAATAATAATAAAAAAAGGCAATAGCGACCTAATGGACAAAATTTTAATTTGTATGGTAGAGGCCCAATTACGAAGATTGCTGATGCAGGCTACTTACTAAGGTGCCCAAAAAGAATTCTAGAACACCGATAGCACGTTCAATTCAAGACCGGCCCGGGAAGAATGTGATGATAAATTTTACGTCGCTGCAGTTTGGCTTGACCGCTAAGGCTGAGAAACTTGAGAATTGAATATTTCTGCAGGCGCCAAACTTGGCTGATATTTATGATTGCACGGTCAAGATGAGAGCTTCAACTTGATGTGCTCTCCCAACTGATTGAGTCAGGATAGCTTTTTTGGGCAAAGATAGTAAGAAGTTCTTTTGACTTTTTTTGTGTTTTTTTGTTTTTTTGGGGGCTGCTGAAGACAATAGGCACACTTGAAGAGTAATAGAAGATTGGAGGTCTATTCTGACCAAAAGAGAAGAAGACGGGACATGGGAAACTGCAGAAATTGGCAATGAACAAAGCCAGGATTTTGCAGTCGTTTCGCTTAGTAAAGGAACTGAGAGTTTGGGTGCGTATAGATTTGATTCTCGAATATTCAACAATACGGCAGGTTGCGGAAGAAGATTAACAAATGTGCTTTTTTTTTTTTGACCGGATATTCTGATGCCGTAATATTCAGACTAAGGAAAAACATGCTTGCATCATCTTTGAGGTGTTTCCATTGCTTTGGATGCGAACGAATAGGGAGGGAAGACCCGAAGAATTGAGGTGTTTTCCTGTCCACTGTTAAAAAATACATTAGGGTTCCGTTGGGTTGGATGCAAATCTTTTGTACACAGGGTAATGTGCAAATAGTTTTAAAAAAATTTTATTTTTTTTTGGTAAATTGAAGAATCAAGAATGTTGATTCCATAAGCACAGTCGATTTCTAATTCAAAGCTATCATGTGAAGTTACAAGACCACTACATGGAAACATTCCTGCAGACATATTTCTTAAGTTCGACTTTGACCTTTGAAAGCATCGCAATTTCTTTACTGTTACTTCTCCAATTTGAACCCAAAATTCGAGTTCCATTGTTACATCTGGCCACCCAATGCTTCGAATAAATGTTAATATTAATTTATTAACATCAAAGTCAAATTTGACCCAAAAAAAAAAAAGAAAAGAAAGTATCGAAGTCAGGTCAAAATAGAAACTTAGAAATAATGCTGTACATTGCATAACAACTAAGTGATATGAAATCACTTTGACGAAGCAGTGGTAAATAATTCAGGCGCAGTGAATTCTAAAATAATATGAGGATCAAAACAACCCAAAAGATTTAAGAAAGAAAGAAAGAAAGAAATGGGAGGGACCAAAAGATTTGCCTGCATTTCCATAATCATGACGAGGAAAATGGAAGGGGAAAAAAAATGCTTGTGTAACGAGTAAGAGAAGAGCAAAAAAAACATATTCTGATACAAAAGTATAATTTCAACAATGTCCACTTCAACAAAAATTTGTGAGTGCACTAAATGATTAATAAGTAGACTAATATTAGTTATGGTTAATGACGCACTCAATTGAAGTTATATTTTCTAATTGACCCGAATACGTATGGAGCTGCTGTTGAACACGTTTCCTCGAGCTAAGTAGTACTGCAGCGGAAAGAAGAAGAAGAAAAAGATGTCACATAGTTTACCCAAAAAAGATGAAAAAGAAAATGAAGAAAGCAACATTTTTGGACTTTGATGCTCTGAGGAACAAACTAGGTTGAACGGGCACTCAGCTGCAAGTGTTTGACACGGTCACGATGGAAGTGAAAGCCACAATTGGCAACTTGTATCTGGTGACTATTTTCCTTAACCTTTACACCGATAATTGAGGTAATTACTCTGTACAAAAAAAAAAAAAAAAAAAAAATTAACAATTTGCATATTTGTCATTCATTCGACGCTGACATTGTATACACTGTCAGTGTAAGAAAAATTAATTCTTTTTATAATCTCCGATCAAATAATATCCTATAAGCCGAATCTTTTAACCCAGTCTCAAAGCATGAACCATAACAATGGTAAAACTCGAACTAAAGTCGGTAACATTTCAGGCTTAGCTCTTTTCACTGTAGTACAATTAATATGGTTACACGGGATTATTACGTAGGTCATGCTCGCGAATTGTACGCGTGCGAGGTTGTTGTAAGGGAGCAGCTGCTTATGCATGTATAGGTGATGAAATTGACGTCCATTTCGGAATCTGCTAATGTTCCACTAGCATGTGTTAATGGAGTGATTGAGACTCCATTTGCATTCCCTGGAAGTTTCATTCTTTTCATGTCCACATCTGGATGCTTATTATCACTACTAATTATTGATTAACTCTTCAAAAGGTTTAGAGATTACATTGATGCAAAAGCATATATAAATAACGCCTTGGCTGGACACTTATTTATAAAGTCTGCTGTAGGAAGCCAAGAACTTCTACAAATTCATATTTTCCGTCGTCGGCAAAACATAATATAAAAGGGGACCACAGCAAAACTAAATAAAAATTGGGGACCATAGCAAAACTAAGTAAAATAATGAACAATCTTCAATTAATTAACATAAAATACAGTCCTAAGCAAGATTCGTCAACAATTGCTAACCACATTGGTAAAAAAAAACTTACCATAACCCATTGTGAAGTCCCATTTTCCTATTCATTCTGCATCTTTTTGAAGATTTTCTTCATGATTTTCTGGCTAAACTTTCGATCATTTCTCAATCACACCCTACAGGTTTGTCAGCGTCATCATCGGCAGTACATTTCCAAGTTATGCTTGTTAATTTGGGGATGCAATTAGGGTTTCTTCAAACTGTAATTTGAGGGCCAAAGGTGAAATGTGTATTTTGGTGGTGGTCCCCTATCCTTTTACCTTTAACCGGTAATGAAATGTGTTTTTCGATTTTGCCCCTAAAGATATGACCACGTGAGAGGGGCGTGCTATTTTTAGTCGGAGAAATGAGCAAAAACGAGCAATAGGACCAAATTGGCTCATAATTTAAATGTGAATGATCATTTTGGCTGATTTTATATGTTAGGGACTAAACAAGTTTTTTTGATAAATGTTAGGGACCAATTTGGCAAATTTTCCAAAAAAATAGGAAGGAAGAAAATAGTAGTATGTTTTTATCTTTTACTTTTGCAGGAAAAAAGGCTGGTGGTCCGAATAGGCACGGGCTCTTGCTTTTCGAATATGAATTCTGGGAGCCCTAACTTCTGAATAAGCAGATTGATTCCTCTATAACTAAGAGAAATGTACCAATTAATTAATCCCTTATAGCGAAAAATATGCAGATTACTCCATCTAATAAGAGAAAGGGTAGTAGTTTCCTCCATGCTTTGATACATCACTGCGTCCATTAGGCTGGTCATTGGAAGCTTTTGAAAGCACAGTGGACGTAGGATTCTTTTGCATGCATAGCAGAAATCAATATGGCATACTTGGGTAATTCCCGTAAATTCTACATGATGGAAAAGTTACTACCAGAAAATTATTGGAAAAACTACTTCCTTTAGATCCGTTGGTTTCGGGTGAAAATGTTTTTTAGGAAAATATTTTTCTAATTTCCCGTGTTTGGTTGCACAAAAGTTACTGAAAACATTTTCCTATGTAAAATATTTTCACTCATCTTATGGAAAACAACTTCCCTTCCAAACTTATTGAAGTTGTTTTCCGAAATGCATACATCCCGCCTGTAATATGTTCTAAACTTATTGAAAACATCTTGTAGTATGTTCTTTTTTTTTTTTTTTAGTATAAACAAGAGAACTCGAACTCAAGACCTCTTCCTTACACTCCCTCCCCCGTACCACCCAACCCTCCCCCTAGTATATTCAAAATAAAAAAAAACTCATTCTACTCATCCTATGTTAGTAATTAATTATGTATAATAGGGATATTCTTTTCTAGAGAAACTTTCAGCAGTGAGAGTGCAAGATATATGTCACAATAAGCATTGCATGTGATTGATATTTGACACTAAATGACCAGCAATTTGTTTATTACTTAAAGAGATATTTTTTATTCATGTATACATTTCTCCAAGATTTTTTAAAGTTAAACAATTAAATAAATTTTCTTATTTTGCATGGAAAGAAGTATGTAGTTATAATGTGTAGAAAGTAAAGATAGAGATAAAAGTGAAAATATTTCGAAAGTCAAACAAACACCAGAAAAATGAAGTAAGAAAATATTTTCAATAAGCTAACCAAACACCCGAAAATAATGAAAGGGAAATGATTTTCATGAAAAATTACTTCATCGAAAAATATTTTCATAAGAAAAACATTTTACTTCCAACCAAACAGACCCTTAGGGCGATTGCAGTTCATTTCAATCTAATGGGGTTTAAATTATTTCATTAAATGGTGGTGAGAATTAGATGGTTTAGGGTAGACGGAAATCAGATGTAGTTGTCTAGCCCTATGCCTCGACAATCAAGTAATGACTACAACTTAAACCAAACGCCAGGCCTTCCGCCCATCATACTTACTTATATCTCTTCATATCATTGACCCGGAAAAGGGTCAAGGAAAACACCCATACTATACGAGTTCTACAACTCCACCTTAAAATGAAATAGTTTACAACCCGTTCTTTATATGCCACTGGTCATTTGGTCCAGTGGTCATCACCATTAAAGGTGATGCTGAAGGTCAGGGATTCAATCCCTGCCTTCCACAAATTTGCCACAATTTGTGGCTGTCTTAATTGACCTTCATCGATGGAATCTGTACTCACATCTATCGTTTCGACAAAAAAAAAAAAAAAACCCGTTCTTTATATATGCTGCTCTATATTAGAACCATCTTCCTACAAGGAAGACATAAAATCCATTTTCCTTGATTTTTTTTTTTTAGTGCATCCAGCTCGACCTAGTAGTAGTATTACTACTATACACATTCTCAGGCTTCACTAGTCACTCCTCTTGTCTTGAATAAATTGGGTTTGTTTGGACTGAGAATTATTTATCAAAATTTATTTGTTTACATCATCATTACAATTTTCAACACATTTTTTTATCTCACATACATCACATCACAAAAAATACTACAGTAAAAATATCTCAAATAATTTATAATCCAAACAGAGCCAAAGATTATGAAATGCCTACTAGATAATATTGCATTCCTCAATCCATTAGGGTTCTAAAAAGAGATTTAAAAAAGGAAAAAACAATTTGTTTGGATAGGAAGTTATTTGAAATAATTACAGTAGTACTTTTTGTAATGTGATGTATCAGAGATAAAAAAGTGATTGAAAATTATATGTATGACTCAAGCAAAACAAAAATTGAGATTTTTATTTGAAAGTCTTGCAATCCAAACACACTCTTTAGCTTCTGAATCATCCTAGTAATTAACATGCAAGTCCCCCCCCCCCCATCTCTCTCTCTCTCTATATGTATGTATGTATACACCCTCTTCCTCTTGAAAGATAAGTCACATTATTAAATTTATGCAGAAGTCCGTTGTCCTATATAATTCCATCTTGAATTTGGATGGTGAAGGGTATTTGACTCATCGACGAGGTCCACATGCATGTGCAATTTACTTTCTAGAAGCCTTAGATGGCAGCTCAAATCCTCAATCAACCTTGGAAATTTTCTAAAAATTTTATTGAAAGTCCAACACTTGTTCTAGCTTCTTCTTGTTTTTTTTTTTGGTCAAGTTTGTACTGGATTATTCGAAGTGTCTTTCTTTGTATCCAATATATAAACTAAGCTGAAAACGTTAATAGTGAAAAATGTAATTGGACACTGTGTCAGAATACTGCGGTAGATTTTTTGCGTTTGAGATCAAACCATCTTTGCAATTGTTTGAAGAGGCCATCTTTCATATGTTTGAGTAAAATTCATTCGTCAAAATTGAATATATGGAGATGTATCGCTGGATCAGTACGAAAACTTTTTTAAAGTGTTTTGGAGTACTAGAGAACCATTCAACCGAATAAAAATTTTTGTTTTGACGGTCGTGGGTGCCATTAGATATGAAGGGAAAATTTGATGTCAACTTTCTTCTATGAAGTCGTAAGCATCATCGAGAGGATTTTGATCTTTTTTCAAGAAGGCGTTGCAGAAATATCATTTTAGGAATGTTTCGAGTGATTTTAAGGGCTTTGGACGTTAGTGATCATCATTGCGCGGCATATCTTGACAATTTGAAATTGCTAGATTTCTTCACGGGACCACGGGTCTCACAAGTTCTGTTTCAATCCAGTTAAGAATAAATTAATTTTTTCCATACTTTTTTACAGCACAATTTGACATATTTATACTCCGTCTAGATTTATTTAGGCCATACCTCTGTCTATTTATACCTCAATAACAAACTTGTCTAAACTGCAACTTGGGAGCCCTTGATCTCTTCGAATCTTAGTAGCATAAGCGGTTAATAGCTGTTGCTGCGTACTTAAACAGTTATATCCACTATTACTATGGTATTAATATGAGTAAATTACCTTTTATTCTCCTATAATTTAGTATTTTATCACATAACCCTTCTATGATTTAAAAATCTATACATAACCTCCTAATAATTTGAATTAATATATCACCGTTAGTTTTTTTCATTAAAACTAACACTCAATAGTAAAAATTCAAAATCAAACTAATAAATTGACAGATTTACTCTCTATTATTTTTTTTCTCCAAACATAAAAAAGAAGAAATTGCAATAAAAATAGATAAATAATAAATAGAAAATAACTTTAAAGATTTAATTTAAAAATCTATAGTGATATCTGTAGTAAAAAAAGATTTGATATTTTTTGTTTCTTATTTATTTATTTTATAGTTTCCTTCCATCTTTTTTGTTTCTTATTTATTTTCTTTTTATTTCCCTTCCACCTCTTTTGTATTAGGAGAAACTTAATATTTTATAGGCCCCCAAAAAAAAAGAGAGAGAAAGAAAAGGAAAAAAGAAAAAGGAAAAGGGTGAATTCATTAATTTATTAGTTTGATTTTGATTTTTTACTATTGACCGTTAGTTTAATGGAAAAAACTAATAGTGACGCTTTAACTCAAACTGTATTGAGTTATATATAATTTTTTAGACCATAAGAGAGTTATATAGTAAAGCACCAAATCACAAGAGAATAAAAGATAATTTACCCTATTAATATTGAGTGATAATAAGACAGAGAAAATTCTAATGCGGAAGAGTGTCGTAAGTGTTGATGCCCCAAGAAAATTCTAATGAGGATAAATGTCGTAAATCATGATGCCCCATGATCCCCATCTGATCATTCAAATGGTAAATTTGGATATTAAGCAGTATTCTTGGAACTATGGGCAATACTTAAAGGGTTAGAAATGGCTTGGAACTCGGGGGAGAAACGAGTGATTTTGGAAACTGATTCAAGGGTAGCTTTGGATCTAATACAGGGCGCAGGTTCGGAATCACCATTATCCAACTTGATACTTCTCATCAGGAGTTACACACGTAGGGATTGGAAATGTAGACTACAACATGTTTGGAGAGAAGGGAACAAGTGTGTAGACTGGCTGGCTAAGAGGAGTGTTAACGGTGAATAAGGGATGCAGATTCTAACTGAACTTCAACAGGTTCGGATTCACCATTATCCAACTTGATACCTCTCCCATGTAAACAAAAAAAAAAGTTAGTTAACGGTCTAAATTTTGGACGGATCCTTCCACCGCAACTGGGCATCAACTCTAGTAGAATCCTAGCTGACTAGGATGACGCAGGAAGCTTAATTAGTGAAGAAAAGATTGAAGAAGCCATTACGCAGTAAAGCAAGTCAGAAACAGTTGAGGACAAAAGGGCGATGATGGTGATCAGAATTTAGAAATAACCATCCCAAACAATAAAATGATCCAAAATCAGTTAACAATGTTGAAATTCAAATTGTGCAGATGAGAGAACATCACATAATTTTCACGTAATAAATATGTAAGGGCCCATGTAAATAGTTTTCGAACATTAACACATCTCTGTTGTGTAAGTGTGTGCTCAATTTACAGTGTGTTGAAAAGCCTGCCAGATAGCCCCCTCCTGTATCCATCTGCAAGTTGCAAGCGACCTTTCATTTCTCCTCGACAATTTTCTTTCCCATCTATGGAACGGGTAAAATGCCGATGAGTTGAAAAGCTGGCAGTAGCCATCATGTAACCAAAATAATAATAATAATTATTTATTGAAACCTTCTCAAGAAACCATGGATTCGAATCTAATCCACGCTTAAATAAATTTAGATCGCCCTCCACCCAAAACCAAAAAGAGAAAAGCGGTGAATGTGGTCTGGAAAAAAGATAGTTAGCAATATAAAAAAATAATTAAAAATGTATTTATAATGTAATTAAATAAAATTTTATAAAAAAGTAGTAAGCTACCCAAACAGAGTCAGTCACTAGTATTATTTTATCACATTCAATTATTTTTTAGGACAGATAAATAGTTTCCATTAAAAAATCGCCAATCACCAGACGACACAGCCGTTTCGATTCCTTGGATTACTTTCTTTTTTTTTTTTTTTTCCCTCTCTCTCCTTCTTTTATAATAATAATAATAATAATAATAATAATATCTCTTTAAGTTTAACACGCTGCAGCCGGGATTCTTGGTTTGAAAGTGTGGCGTCTGAAGACTAAAAGGTGGGCTGTGGTTTCTAAATATTTCTAGAACATAGGCGGTACTACTTGCATAAGAGGGCTATTCCTCAATCACGATTGCCACTTTCTTGCTTCTTGGTCTTTGTCCCCATTGATCGAGCTTTTGTTGCATTTATAATTATACTGCTCCTATCTTAGTAAAGTAAGGGTCCCGTACACGTCTCTGGAAAAGAAAACTCAAAAAACGCTCGCAGTCCATCCCATATTTGTCTCTGTCCTCCTCCTTTCCCCTTCCAATTACCGACTTTCCGAGTAGTTATGGTCGTGTTGTCCTTTAGGCGGATTGGCAACACAGCTTCTGAAGAACGATCAAGCCACCCCCAAAACTAATGGATTCTAATTTTACTTTCATGCCTTCAAACGACGATCGCCTTCATTCTCGCGTCTTCCTCTCTGGATTTTACTGCTGGGGTTGGGAATTCCTCACTGCCCTCCTTCTCTTTAGTTGTTCTTCCATCTAAGTTCAACTTGCCCGTTTTTCTTTTAACCCATACAACCTCTGGCTTGACCATCATCAATTTCTTTTAAGCCTAAACTAGAGTATTGTACACTTGCAGTTCTTTTTCCTAGTATTTTGTTGTCCTATATAGTATCTTTTTTTTCCTTTTGGACTTGTGTTGTTTTTGGCGAGGGGCAGAGAAAAAAAGAAAAAAGAAGGAGATGTCTCAAAGGACAGTTCCGGCCCCGTTCTTGACCAAGACGTATCAGTTGGTGGATGATCCCTGCTCGGACGATGTAATATCGTGGAACGAAAGCGGTACAACGTTCGTGGTCTGGAAAACCGCGGAGTTTGCTAAGGATTTGCTGCCTAATTACTTCAAGCACAACAACTTTTCCAGCTTCGTTCGTCAGCTCAACACCTATGTAAGTTCATTTATCTCTGTAGATTACTTTGCTTGCTTATTTTTGAGCGATTAAACTTTAGCCGAGCCATATATGCTCTTCTTTATTCATTTCGCAATCTTTTGCCAAAATTATGAAAAAGAATGGACTAGCTGTTATTATCAAAAGAATTGGAGTGTGATCACATAAAACCCGAGAGCGAGAGAGAGATACTTGGAACAACGCACTTTCGGAGTAGTTGTGAATTGTTTTCCGCTCCTCCTTGTAAAAGTTTGACTTTTTCCTTAGTTGTTTGAAACAAAAAAAAAGGAAAAAATCGCTCGGAATGATGATGCAGTACTACTCGTTTGAAGAACAATTTTACCAACCCCCGCCGGGGGAGGGCCGAGGGAAGGTTCTCCTTTCCAACTCTCTTATCTTATTTTTTATTATATTATTATTTTTCTTTATAAACACATATTTTATTTTTTTGTTTCCTTAATCTAATATTTAAAATCTAATAATTATTAACTGAGTAATACATAAAATTTAACAAACTTGAAAATTCAAAATGTATAAAAATTTTTAACTATATTTTTTAATTTTCTATTATATAGTATTACCTTTTTAAGGCTATTTTATTTTTTTATATTAGTGAATAGTTATTAAATTTTAAAAAAATTAAAAAAATTTAATACAATGTTTATAAAGATAGCAATATATTAGAAATAGGGATAGAAAGAGGGAATGACAGAAGATCCGTTCTGCATTTTACCGCTTGCTAGCTAGTAGAGAATCTTTTGTAGGTGGCAGGGTTAGTCCTCTAAGAAAGTATGCTTTTGGTAAAACGATTAGTTTATACGTATAAGTACGAGCGTGCACACAAAAGTGGTTGGGTCTATTTAACTATCCACACAATCAATAATCTTTGGTAAGCCTTAAACGAAACTTCAATCATTCAATCGTCATCGCCCTTTGCTAAAAAAAAAAAAAAAAAAAAAAAAGAGAGAGAGAGAGAGAAAAGGACCACACTGGATCAACGTAGTAGTATTATGTAAACTATTATTGGTATAGAGTACTGTTGTTATAGTACTTGTGTCTAAATGAAATATTAGTGCATGAATCTCGCACTTTCTAAAGACGCAAGGCAAAAGGAAAAGAAACGTAGAAATAATATTGGGAGTGTTTGGATAGTGTATTATTTGAAATATTATTTGGAATAATTACTGTAGCATTTTTTGTGATGTGATGTATGTGAGATAAAAAGGTGGTTGGAAATATAAAAAGGTAGGTTGGAAAATGTGTCTATGATGCAAGCGAAATTTTATTTGGGATAATTGAGGTATCCAAACAATTATTGTCCTTCGAAACATTTTTAAACAAAGATGGGTGAAAATGAAAGAAAACTTTAATTCCGAGACCATTTATTTTATCAACTACCTTGTTGAAAATTGTGGGAACCGATAGGACTGTTTTACCACGGCGCTTTGTCTTAATCAACCTGTATTAGGTGGTAATTAGACTTGAAAGGGTTCTCTCTTCTTTTTTGGGTGTGAAGCAAGCCACGATGAAGTTGGAAAAAAAAAAGGGAAACAAACGAGGAGGGGGGAGAGAGGGGGGGGGGGGGGGGGGGGAATGTAGCAGCAGCTTTGATTGATATTGGACCTGGTTTAGCTGGCGGGTCCATTTTAGTGTCGAAAAGCTACCAGCCAAATTACCAATCTATTGCGTGCAACAGAGTTTGAACACTTGAGAAGCTGGGCCCTACCACTAAAAGAGAAATGTCCGTTTCTATAGGGAGAAACTTCCTGAACCAGGTCAAGTGGCACTGGTGGGCCGCGCAATTTGACATCGCGTACCACGATCTGCGTCTGCATCACGTTTTTTTGAAATGAACCTGTCCTAGCCGTACCTGAAGTTTGTTCTTTCTCCTTTATTAAAAGTATTTTTTTTCCAGTTTGACGGCGGAGAAAAATAAAAATTATTTTCTGGTAACTGACCTGCGTGCTTTTGGAGAATTTGGCGCGTATTTAGGAGGAGAAAATGTTTGGCGCCGGTCAATTTTGTTCTTGCTATTAATTATTAGGTCTAAAAAGTCGTAGGTTTCTGTTGGGAAGGCTGGTCTTATCTTCTGAGCTGCAATGCCGGACAAGGGCAGGAGTGCAACCGTTCCTGCGGTTTTGATCATTTTCAATAGGGCGTAATTTTGATTGCACACGACGTAATTTTAATACAAAATTTTGTGGAACCTACATACATGAAAATCGATGCACAACAAGTGATCTAAATTGCACATTTTGTTTTGGTCAAAATCTGGCCGTGAACAGTTCAGGAGCTGTCATTCTGATGACCACTCCTACCCCTCATCCTGCAATGCCTACTTTTATTTGGTCAATCATCTTTCATGAATTGAGTTGAAAATTGGCTCTTCCCTGCATGAATATTTTTTTAAAAAAATTTTCTAACAACTACAGTTGTGGGCAGGAAGGTTAATTGCACTTGGAGCATCCTTCTCTTATAGGCCATTCGAAAACCTTCTCCAAAAAGTGAAACAGTTACTGACTCCTATTTTTAGGAGTTTTTATTAAAAAAAATGCGATATAGTAATTTGATATAACATGAGTTAAAAAAGAGTAAAATTTTTTGTTAAAAAATCATAATCCAAACAAGTAATAATTGTTTTTAGGGTGAAGTAGCTTAGGATTTGATTTGGAAATTGTCTTAGCGTTGATATTTGTCCTTTTTTATTTGCTGCAATTCCAAGATTTAATTGATGTTTGATTTATCAGTAGATGTTACAGCATGCTAGAAAGTGAATTTTCATCTGTGGTGCTACTACATCAGCTGTCATCAGTTTTATTTTTTACTTGTTTTTACTTTTTATGAAAATAATCGACTGTGGAAAACAGAAGGGGGGTAAAAACGAAAAAGAGGAACAGAAGATTAATTTTGACGCGTTGACTACGTTTAAGTTTGTGCAATTCACATTCCCATCCTTCGTTCTCTAGGGCTTCCGAAAAATTGTCCCCGATAAATGGGAATTTGCCAACGACAATTTCAAGCGAGGCCGGAAGGAGCTCCTAACTGATATCCGTCGACGGAAAACCACGACGTCAACACAGTCTACAAACCAAGCTGGGGCCGGCAAGTCCATAACCACTGCCAATCCCACCTCACCAGCGAATTCCGGCGAGGACTTGGGCTCAAGCTCAACCTCATCCCCCGACTCGAAGAGCCCAGGGTCGGTGGACACCCTATCTGCAGAGCAATTTGCGGACTTGTCGGATGAGAATGAAAAGCTGAAGAAAGATAATCAGATGCTGAGTTCAGAGCTTGCACAGACCAAGAAACAATGCGACGACCTCATTGCATTCTTGACCAAGCATGTAAATGTTGCACCTGATCAAATCAACAGCATCATGAACCAGGGAGCAGCGGTGGGTGAGATGAATTTTAATGAGATCAAGTGTGTTGTTGATGATCATGTTGACAACAAAGAAGCCGATGATGATGATGACGAAAATGGAAATGGAGGGAGCTTGAAGTTGTTCGGTGTGACCTTGTTAACAGAGAAGAACAAAAAGAGGGGTCGTGATGACATGGATGTTGGTTATGCTGAGGTTCGTCCTAGGAGAGACGTCAAGACACTCGACTTTTGTGCACCTTGGATGAGAATAGCTTCATGCGCTGGTGAAACCAGCAAGGTTTGTAACTGAAATTAAGGTCGAAGTAATTAAAGCTAGTAGTACTAGAATAACGACCTAGTACGGAGGGCGTAGTTTTTTGGAGCTGGAGCTATTATGCTCAAGAAGGCCTTTTGCAACTGTAAGGTTGGTTTGTGAGGTCAGAATAATGGAGAGTTTTCAATCTTTTATTTATTATTTTTTTAAAAAAGATTCAGTTAGTTGTAACTCGAGGGAGTTGGAATTGAAGGCAATGTGGATATCCAGCTCTGATTAATGTCTAGGGTTTAATTCCTAAATGTATGTGAACTGTAAAAAATTGTCGCAGTTTGCAGCTTTATAGCTATAATACAAATCACTTTTAAGATAAAAGTCTGGTCTATCTTTGCTATGGTGGTCTTTTCAATGTCGGGAGAGGATAGATTGTAGTAGTACTTTCTCGATGATAGGCCGTAAAAAAGTATGCACAAATGAGGAGAATCTCGAGTTTGGGTTGCTCTGGAATTCCTTTCGCGAACATTCAACTGACACACCGTGAGGACGGAAGTCATGCCATACTCTGGTAGTGCTCAGGAATTGACGGTTCTGTGTGTGTTTGGATAGCTATTAATTATGTGAACAAAAATTATTTATTTGCATCACAAAATATCTTTCAATTTACATTTTTTATCTTTTCAACAAAATTTTGTCCTTTTTTTGGGCTGATGCCTTGTTTTTTTTTTTTTTTGTCATCACTGGGGTATCCGGACCTACACCCGACTAGTCCCACAGCGCCCCAGCAGAGCGGGCCCGACCGATGCTGAAGAATTTAACAGCTGGGTTGCTGCCTGGGATCGAACCCAGGTGGAACTCAGCTAAGGAGCCTCCTTCCACCAGCAGACCAACCCAGCTGATGCCTTGTTTGGATTGCGATTTTTTGTCGAAAAATTATGTCGTTTTCCGTGATCACATTTTCTTATTACCTTTTTCCCTCACATATATCAAATCGCTACAGTAATTTTTTCATGAAAAATTATGAAAAATGCAATCCAAACATAACAAGAAGGCCTAGTAAATTTTTCTAAATTGTCAATTCTGTCCTTAAATCACAATTGGACAAATTTTTTTCTTACGGGGAAAGGTTTACACAAAACGCGAACAAAATGTAACTTAGCTAACTCAGCGAAGAAACTATTATGGACCAAAGGGATAATTGTTAATTGGTCAAACTTCAAGGTTCATTTGGTAATATGGACAAGTCTCAAGGGAGGTAAATGTAATTACTCCTAAATTAAATGCTAACCGACCACCCTATGCTCTTTTTTTTTTTGTTTTGGTAGGCTGGCGGGAGGAGGGAGTTAGTAACCCTCCCATACTCTATAAACCAACAAAAACTTTTTTAAAAACTCATCACCTGGCCCAAGCCCAAGTGACCTACGACGCCGTTGGCGCGCTGAAACAAAAGGCCGCAGGGCAGAAAGCGAGGCAAAATTGCGGAGATTCTTCCTCGTCACCGGTCAGCATCTCTGGACAGCGGAAGATGGATTCAACCGAAACTCCCTTATCCACCTCCCCATCCCATTCCAATTTCAGGTACTTCAACGTTATTGTTTCTTATTTCCATTTTTGTCTTTCAAAGCATGCTAAAAATTTATTTTTAAAAAAAAGTGGTCTAAATTTTTTTTTTTTGTATGCTACCGCAGCCAACAGCGCCATTTCTATCTTGCCGTGGATAGGCTCCAATTCAAGATGGTTCCACACAATTCTGTCTACTTATTTCTACCAAAAGTACCAATTTAAGTTTACAAAAATAAACATACTATTGATGTTTTTTTTTTTGTGTGCGCGCGCGCGCGCGCGTATGCGTATAAAACAAGCAGGAAACCTTGGTGGATCTATTAGGCATGGCCGGACGGCAACCGTTGCTACGCATGGTGGTCTGCTGCAGCACTCGTGACGAGCTCGACGCCGTCTGCTCCGCCGTCTCCCGCCTCTCCTACATTTCTATGGCAACTCTGGTATTATATCATTATGCATCTTTTTACTTGTTAGCAGGATTTCAGAATCTTCAGTTGTTTATTTCCTTGTTTTGGGGAGATGAAGTGGTGTGAAGTTTTACCTTGAGCTTATGATGCAGTATAGTGACCAGGCGGAAGCTGAACGAGCGCGGATTTTGGAGAAGTTCAGGCAAACGGCAATTAATTGGAACAATTGCACTGCCGATGGCGAAGAAAAGAAAGATGACAAAGAAGAGCGGAACAAGTCTCATATGATTATTGTTACTGATGCTTGCCTGCCGTTGCTTGGCATGGGGGAGTCGCCTATCAGCTCTCGAGTTTTGATTAATTATGAACTGCCAACTAAAAAGGTCAATTCCATTTCCTAAACATATGTTTTATTTTATGATATATATTGAACCTAGTATGCTTGGCAATAACCAAGGAACTGTTGCTTGCCTCTGAACTTTATTCAGCTTACAGTTTCTAACTTGTAATCCACTCCTCTTAAATTATCTGTTTGCTGTAATCTAGTGGATAAACAGGCTTTCTCGAGTAAGTTGGAGAGTTGTCAGACTTAACCTTTGAATACCGGAGGATAAAAAGGCATTTTGTTCAGTTAGGAAAGGCGGGCAGGAAATTATGCTTAATTATGTTGTAGGGTTGAATTTGTAATAGTGACATTTGATGATTTATGTGTTTCTATGTCCAAGTTTGTTTGGTCACTCATCGTACAAGCAAAAGAAGTTATGCCCATGGAAAGATGTAGCAATTAGAATTGAAGGCACCGCAGCCCCTCCCACTAGTTGGATGTCATGTGCAAATTCAGGATTTAAATCTCAGTTTTACCTGTATCTGGACTCTACTTATTTGGTTAACAAGTTTCACCTATTTGCTTGGTATACTTCCAGTCTATTCCCTTTTAACTATTTGTCAGGATTACTCTTGAATTTCGACGAATTTTCCCACTTCATCTCTATACTAGTGCATCTATGACTTCCAATATGCATCACCTATGGGATTAACTTTACTGCTTGATGTTTACATGTAAACGTAGGTGTCTCCTCGGGATACTAATCAGTTATGGTGTCTCTTTTTAGATGTTCCAAGTTTGTGTACTTCTGAAGTTTTAACATGTTTTATGGTGTTTGGCTTTTGTATTTTGGTATAACTGAGACATTCTTCATATGCCGATTGATCAAGGAAAGTTTTATCCTATTTAGCTACTGCAATTTGTTGCAGTTGAGGCATTCTGTATAAGCCAAGGCCACAAGGTAAATAAGAGGTGATTAAGACATTCTTTAAATGTATTAATACAAAAAGTGTCTACTATATTTCACTTGAATGATTGAGATTATTTTCAGACAAAAGCAAAGCTACAAGAGTATTTCGCAGAATTAAATTTTACCTTGTTCCTCAACAACTGCGTGAACATTTTTTTGCTTGGGAATTACTTTCTTCCCCTATTCAGAATTTTGCTTCTATATTTTCACTTTGTTTGTCATGTTTCCATCTCAGTTGGAATTGTTTGGCTTCCGGAATATATATGCTCATACATGTATTTGTCCATGTCATTTTACTTCTATGTTGTTGCCTCCATAGCCATTTTATTTCTTACTATGGAAGGTAACTTTTTTTTTTTTCAATTCAGGAAACTTATTTGAGGCGTATGGCGACTTGTTTAGCCACAGGTTAACACCCCTACCAACCACATTTTTCCCCCTTTTGTGAGTACATCATGCATGGAAAGGAGAACGGGGTGCATTTAGTTGATCCAGTTCTTGCTTTCACAAATTAAATAAATTGCAAGCATGTTTTTGGCATCATGAAGAGAAAGGAAGGGAGGAAAAAAATGAAAGCAATGTTAAGAATGCCAAAGAAGGAACCAGCTTATTGCTTCCCTTTTTTCCTCATCTCTGTGCATGAATTAAACAACCATATGGAGCAAAAGTTTGTCTTGCTGTTGTTTAATGTTGTTCATAGTAGTATGTTGAGTTTTGACATTTTCTCTTAGTAAATATATGCAGATGGGATTGTCATTAATATGGTGGTTGGTGGTGAAGTTGCAACTCTCAAAAGCATTGAAGAGAGCAGTGGTCTGGTCATAGCTGAGATGCCCATACATGTGAGTTTCTGACCTGTTCTATGATGCTCAGATATGTTATTGGAGATTAGATTGATTATACATTTCATCCTACATGTAATGAAATATACTACACTACAAAAACCATATTGTTTTCATGGGTAATTGATTCTTGATTTTTTATTATCCTTTTCATTGCTGTCACCACTGTTTCTCAACTTCTTCAATATTAGAATTATTTGTGGTTTGAACAGATCTTTGAGATGATGTAAAGTTAGTGGGCTTGTGGAATGTCAAAAGCTGTAAACGTGGGTCATGCCATTGCAAATGAGGTATGTAATGTAATTAACAATATCTATTTGTTCTTCGAGAAACATGTCATTTTCTGTTGCTAAAATCCATAATTTCTGCATCAAGAATAGCCCATGTTTGAGCTTCGTGAAAACATCACCCATCTTGGAATGCCCCAGACTATAGTAGGACTTCAGACTTATGCTCTTCAAATGGATCAATGTGGCCTATAGTTTCTGTTACTTTGTTGTGAAGAATGTGGATGGTTAAACTTTTTTGCCAGTTTTGCCTCCCATGTTAGGGAGGAAAAAATGGGAGGCATAGATTTTGCAATTTTGTACCATTGGTTTGAATCAGGGTTGTTCATCGAATGCTTAATTCATTTCACTTCTTGAGGGGAGCAATTTTAGTGTAGCTCATAGTTTTTTACTCTTGAAATGAATCTGAGATAATTGTAATGGGATGGACCAAAAAGGTTGTACACAAACTTTTGCTTTTAACTGTATAAGAGATCATAGAGTTAATATCCATAACCTTTAATAGGAGGATTTTGAATTGACAAAGAGATGTTTACGGAAGCAAGAATCCAAGTTATGAATAAGGTGAAGGGATGTTTGTGAGTATTTCTGTTTCAGTACTGTTTTTCCACTTATACTCACAGAATTTTGGAACCTTATTTCTATTTAAAATTCTTGCTTGCACATCCAGCAACAATAGTTTAGTGATGCTTCACAAGTGTGGATGCAAGTTGTATGTAATGAATATAACTCTGTGCTTCTATGTGTTAAATTAACAGTTGATTCTTGATTAACCAGATCAGCTACCATTATTCGTACAGATAATTTTCTCAGGTCAGTCATGTTGGCTGGCGATAAATAGCTATGACATAGGCTTTGCAATGGGTATGGAGTATTCTTCTTACTGGAGTTAATTATGGTAAACCGTTAAGGTGAAATGGCATTGTAATGCAACTGATCCTTTGGCAACAAAAGATAAATTACCAAACATGTTCTTATTGGCCAAGAAAATGACTTGAAACATGGAAGTGATCATTGAAAACATTATCATTTTTAGACATATTAGGCTCCACATTCTTTTGCTGTCATGATACAGAATGAAGTTGGTTGGGACCATGTTCTTTACTAAGAATGCAGATTACTTGCACAATCCTCTAATAAACATCAGTAATTGGCCCACTTTAGGCTGAACTCAATTATAGTTCCATGTTCTGGAGCTGGATTTATGGGTCGGGCATGGTCCCCTCTTTGGGCTGTAGGTTTCTTTTGTGTTCTCTTTCTCGGGGCATAAAGGTGTTTGGTAGCATCAGATATATACATTTACTCGTATCCATAAAAAGTTTCCGTCCTTTTTTGTTTGCTATATTGAAGTGGAATTTTTGACATAAAGGTTAAAGAAATGCTTCGTTCAAGTTTCTGTCTTAGGAAGATGATAGGTGATTAAAGATCAGATCTTCTAAACCTTCCTTCTTCTTCTTCTTCCTTTTTTTTTTTTGTTGGGAGAACTGAATCCTATAAGAGGACAAGTTTATCTTCCATTGTCCTACAATGAATTATACCATTGTGGTGGCCTGTACTGGACAAATTCTAGCGATAAGAGGATTCCATCCTGGACTGGAAAAAGCAATAGAATCTCAAGATTTGACATTAGTAGTAAAGTGGATTGTTCTAGTCAAGTATTTTGTTTTTTGCCTCACCAGTTATCTTGGAGGTATATCATTACAATGAATGCTAAATTGAAATTAACAGTAACCGATAGACTGAAATTAGGCAGAACTGGTTATATTTAGTCATTGAATATTAAGCTGATAGTAGTCACTCATGGTGTAAATCACCATTAGAAGCTGCCTGATCAATTTGAGTGAGCACATGGCACAAGTAGTTGATATTGCCGCAATCACTTCCGGGTGAGCTATTTATTTTTGCAAATATTTTATGTGCTAGGCAGTTTTTCCAGCTGGCTGACTTTTTCTTTCTGAAATTGTCTGATCCATAATGGTGCAAATATGTACTTGCTATGTTTAGCTACAACACATTTGAGCTGAAGAAGATCTTTGCTGCTGTCAAAGCAGAAAAATAATTAGGTGAAAGCTTGCCCATGTTGGTGCTATTTAGTATGTTGATGTTAGATTTTCCTTTTCTCTTAGATAGAACTAGGGTGCGGGAAGATTCGAATATTTGGAACCTATGGTCTGTGGTATCCTTATCAACTCATTAGATGGCTGGATATCATCCTTAAAAATTCACCATACCATGATTGATCCCAGCAGTTTCTCTCTGTCTTGAATTAAAAGTAAAGTTGAAGTCGGTAGAGAACTAAAACTTCTGGAGATTGGCAGCGGGGGCTTTTCTTCATAACACTCGTATAAAAGATCAATAATTCCCATGGTATTGGATGATTGGAACCTTCCAGCCATAAGCCTTTTACTTTGTTGTGTTGATATATCCATCTTCCCATAGCATTAGCATTCAGCTCATGGTCCCAGCTCTCGCGACATGAATTGAATGTTGCAATCAATTTAGGCACCAAATCAATTCTTAGTGTCCATGATGAGAACAGTAAAGCTGACGTGAAAATTTTGCAGTATTGCTCGGCTATTTCCAGCAATAAGCATCTCTCCCTCTTCGAGATGGAGCAGTAGATACTCTTAGATGAACAACCTGTCAAACGGATGGGAAGAAAGGAGGCAGAAAGAGCGTAGACGAGAAATGGTCCCTGCCTTCTAGGATAGTAGGTGACCCGTATTCCATGATTCTCCTCGAAAGAATGTCCAAAGGACTTTGCAAATGTTATTGTCGTATTTTAGGGAATGCCATTTTGGAGGGCTTTTTTTTTTTTTTTTGGTCGACACGGGGGTGTCCGGGTCAATCCCATGGTTGTCAAAATCGCGATCCGGATCGTAGGTTCAAATCGATCCGGATCATATTCAGAGTCGCAAATCATATTAATCTATGTAGGATCGTAGCAGGATCCGTAGGATCGTACGATCCTACAATTGTTTGTAAATTTGTGAAATACGAAGCTCCATTTTGCAAGTAAATGAAAATATTTGTGGTATATTTTGTAATTTATCAAAGAATTGCAGCCTTTAATTGCAATTAGGAGCTTTTGGTAGGATCTTACGATCTCTACACCGAACACGTTAACACCGG
The DNA here is from genome assembly GCF_036785885.1 of Coffea arabica. Classification (NCBI taxonomy): domain Eukaryota; kingdom Viridiplantae; phylum Streptophyta; class Magnoliopsida; order Gentianales; family Rubiaceae; genus Coffea; species Coffea arabica. The sequence goes on along the minus strand of NC_092323.1, from coordinate 5,561,645 downwards.
GATTCGAACCCTGAACAAGCCAGGAAGGTCGCCATACCCTAAGGAGGGGGAGCGGACAGCTCGAACTACCCGCGGGGATAAAGACCAGCCACGTAGAATGGTAAGTTGTGGGAGGCAGGGGTTGAACCCCTGACCTCCAGCATCCCCAGAGAAGGGGATGACCACTGGACCAAATGGCCAGTGGCCCATTCTGGAGGATGATACATCACTTTTCAAGGACCTGGCTGACCTACTTTGGGGTGTCGGGAGTGAGACTGGACCCTGGACTCTATTGGTGTGGAGAGAGTAGTGTGGTGGAAGCCAGCAGATGTACCCTTTAATATCTGGATTTGTGACAACAAAGGAGGTTTGACATCAATCCAATATTTTAGAATCGTACGTAAATAATTGAGTATGAATGAGAAAAATGAAAAGAGGTTGGTTTTACAATAATGGTAACGAGGACTTAATGTATTTGTTGTCACTTTTTTTTTTTTTAAAAAAGGTATTTGTTTTCACATGAATATTTTGTGCCAATGTGAAAGCTTAACGTGTAATTAATAATTTTAGAGTATAATTTCATTGCAATATTGCACTGCTGGCATAAAATATATCAAAACACCAACACGCATATATAGATTTGAAAATTAATTGTGACAATAAATTTGAAAAATTAACAAACATAAGGATAAAATTGAAGCTTCAAAACTATCTTCTATTTGGATGAATCACTGAAACCCAATGGATCTGGGGGTCCCTTCTAACATAAAATTTGCTACAAAGAGAAATTTAAATATGCCATAATATATGTGAGAAATTCTAGATCTAAAAAAAAATCAGATTTATGAAATTTCTCAAATCTTACGAGAGAATAATAAAAACTGAATCTCACAAGGAAATTGTAAGAAAGAATATTTAACTGAAAAGAATTGATGGATGGATCGAGTATTTGGGTACAATCAATTAAATTTCAACTAACTAAGCAAATATTACTGTGCAATCTCTCTCGTCAAATCAAATTTGTAATCTTTTCTCTCTATTTTAACAATCTTACTTCTAAGTTTTGAAACATTGAACGGTTTTTGGTGTTTTGTACCATAAAAGTAGAGGATAGGAATTGCCAATGGGATAAACTCGCTATAACATCCTAACATATTGCAAATTTAAGCTTTTGCGGTCAATATAATATTGGACAAACCCTTTATCCGTATTTTATTTCATTATAAATATTGGTTATCTTGCCCATCAACTTGTCTTAACGATTATAATTGGTTAGCAAAAAATTCAAACAACGACAAGAAATTGTTGAAATAAGAAAAATTAGTTTTCATATTTTCAAGAGAATTTTGTACTTGACAGTGGCATCAAATTTTGCATGATAGGTGTATTTTAGCCATTAAAAAGAGGAGAAGTTTGAGGAGAGAGAGAATCTTTTGTCGTAAATATTTGGATAAAGTTTTTATGTACATCTTTTGTGGCGAAAACAAAGTGATGCAGGAAACTTTGCTAGGTTGTCAGTTAATTCTGAATTCAGGTTTGTTGAGTGCGTTTAGGGTGAATCTATTTCTCCTTGTTTTGTTGAGCTCTATCTACTATCGTCCGTCCCAGTGCACGGATTTACTTAGCAAAGCAGACGAATAACCAAAAAAAAAAAAAAGTCTAGGGTTGGTAAACGACATAAAAGTAAAAACAAATTACTTCTTTTGAGAACTGACAAAAAAATGTTCGGACGATTTCAGTCTTTTTCAGAGAATCTCGGTTTTTTTTTGTATTATGCAACTCCATTGCGAGCTTTTACAGCAATTTAGGTCTCCTGTCTGGATGAACTGATGCAACTTTAAAGCTCAAACCTTTCCGTTCCGTTTGTCAGTCGAGCCTCCTCCTGTGGCCTTTGTTATTAATTTTTTTTTTTTTTTGGAGGAAATGCTAGGGCCTTTATCGACACAAAGCTGACAAGCAAATACTTTTCACGCTGCTTGGTTGTCTATTTTGCCTTAATTTCTTGTTTTGTCAATAATCGACGTAAAAATGGTACAGAAAAAAGAAATAAGAGAAAACCTATAAACGTTATTATGTTGTAGTCTTGTTGAATTTTGAGATGTGACACTATTCCCATTTATCCAAACTTTTTGTCTCCGTTTGGGGAAGTGTTTTAGGGAGGCTTTTTTAGACAAATTTTACCGTAGCAATGTTATTGGAAGAATTATGAAACAGAAAATGTTATAAGTTTTAGCTCCCCCTCCCCCTCCCCCTGCCCTTAAAAAACGGTTGTTTTTTTTCTTAGAAAAAAAACAATCCAAGCAAACGTAGAAAAGAATATATTGATAATAATAATCGTTCAAACCTTACTAATTTTATCCTCCAGACTCAAACTTTGTACATTATGGTACATTTCGTTCACAAAAAGTAAGGAATGAGAGTGGAAAAAGAGTAAACATACAATATCTGAGTACGACAGGGCTGCTATTTAGTTCATCACCACTAGAGTTGGCAAAAAAGTCTAAAATCGCCCAACCTGCCCATTAATTTTAAATGATGGGTTGGGTCAGTTGAGTTATGGATTTTGTTAGATTGCGTAAGAGCAACCCAACTTATTCATTGGACGAGTTGGGTTTTTTATTTGGACAGTCAATACCCAACTTGTTTAAAAGTAATTCAAAATAATAAATACAATATTCAATGCACATATATCCAACCACTTGCATTTGGACATGTGTTAAAATTCATTGACTAATTTGTATTTAAAATTCTCATATATATATATATATATATATATATATATATATATATATATATATGTTTTCAATCAATTTTTTTAATTTTTATTTAAAAGAACAAAGAAACTTGAAATAAAAACTCATGCTTATTTTACTTTTACAACAGTAGTTTAACTTGCTCAACTTCTATAATAATTTATTATGCCTTTTAAGAGTGTGTTGTTTTCCTCCCCTTTTTTTTTTTTTTTTTTTGTGGTTGTTCTCAAGTTGTTACTTGCTTTTGTTTGTTAATATTTCATGCACGTAGAATAGGGTTTTAAATTTGTTCTAATTGCATTCTTTTACTTTTCTCTAACTTGTTTTATTTCATTGTTAACAATTCCTCATCAATATTATAATACTACTTACATTTTCAAGCATAATATAATCTAGCATTCAATAATTTAAATACACAAAATATTACAACTTACAATAAAGCAGATATGAATAGTAAAAGTATTAATAAGTTGTGACAAAAATAAGTTTCAATCAATTAGTAGTATTAAAAAGTAAGTAAACAATTTTTTTAGCTAATCTATTTAAATGTACAATTTATTATCTAAAATTCACAATACAAGCAATATAAAATATTATTCTATTTATGATGTGTTTCCAAGGGATTTAAAAAGTGAGTGTGTGTTTATGTGTGTGAAAATATATTTATGTATGTGAAAATGTGTTTATATGTGTGAAAAAAAATATTTTTGTGTGTTAAAATGTATGTGAAAAAGTTTATGTATCAAAATGTATTAATTAATATGTTGGGTCATATTTGGATTATGGGTTTGAAATAACCCAACATGACCCGATCCACAATCAACCAAATCTAAAGTTGGATGAGTTAAATATAACCCATTTAGATGAAAACTCAATATTAATCCATCCAAGATTCGTTGAACCAGTCCAATTGCCAGGTATAATCATCCAATTGCCAGGTATAGTCCATCAGTCCATGGGTACCAAGGATGTATCTGTGTTGTAGTCAACAATTATTGCAAATCCTACCAACGTTAGGTGCGGCCCCCCGCCACGCCGGGTGTGTGTGTGTGTGTGGAGAAGACACTTTCTTTGTGGATCTGTCTGATGGAAGCGCATGGCACGTCCAATGCGGGGTGCTACTTCGTCTAAATCCGGCTCCTCAAATGAACTTGTGTCGTGAACACTAGAAAGACTTGGCAAAAGACAATTACTATTTGGACTTTGCTTGACTCATCTTTTTCTTCTAAGAAAAAGCTAAAAGCAGGGGAAAAGAGGGGAAAAAAAAAAGAGAACAAAAGAAAAGAAGAAAGAAAAGGAGAAGATGAAAACAAAGTAAGAAGCTGTTGTTAATGATGATGATGACACACAAAATCTTGCAAGGAGGTGATGACAGCTTCACAAGTATTGGTAATTGCATGCATGGCCACGGACTAACCAGGCAAAATGATGATGAATTTGGGAACTACTAGTATAAGTAACACTAGATGGGATATGCCTTCCACTCCCAGATAGGACAAGACTTCCATGGTCACCTTACACCTTCTCATCCCCACTCTCGTCTAATTTACTCGCACACCACCAAACTCCTTTAACAAACACACGCATTTTCACATACATATTGTCTTCTTGGGCACTGATGATATCTCTTTGATCATGATTCATGACTGTAGTAAGAAGATCGAAGGGAGGGAAATTAATTGATGTTGCCTTTATTCCTGTTTTTACTTTACTCTCCCCCTTCCAGGAGCGAGGTTTCCAAAAGACCCCTCTCCCCCTAGCTACATTTACAGCAATCTGATCTTTCATTATGGTCGTCCTTTTCTTCTTCTTTGAAAATTAACTAGTATAAATATCTTTTCCTCATTCAATTCAAGCAAACAAGTTTTGATCAATAAATAGCTGATATGGCTGTAGAAACTTCAGCTCCTCTACTGGTGGACTATATTAATGGCCTCCCAAAGTCGAACGAAAGCTTTCCAGATCACGAACATCGCGGTTCCAGGCCAACCCTTCCAGAGGTTAGCCAATGTGTATCCATCTTATATCGCTCTTTTTGGAATATCTTGCCCTTACTCTCGCAACAAATCTCTCAGGTTGCTGAGGAGATTAAAAAGCTATACACCATAGCCTTTCCCATGATCATCACCGGCCTGCTTGTTTATGGTAAATCCATGATATCAGTGCTATTCATGGGAAGACTGGGGAAAGATGCACTGGCTGGGGGGTCTCTTTCAAGTGGCATAGCCAACATCACTGGCTACTCCATCATCTCAGGTTTAGCCATGGGCATGGAAGGCATCTCTTCTCAAGCCTGTGGGGCTAAGCAGTGGTCAGTCATGGGTCAAACCCTGCAACGCACAATCGTCATTCTTTTGTTCGCTTCAATTCCCATTTCCCTCTTGTGGCTCAACATCCAGCCAATACTAGTCTTTTGTGGCCAAGACTCAAATATATCTTCAGTTGCAGCTAACCATCTTGCATTCTGCATACCAGACCTTGTATTCCAATCCATCATAAACCCTCTCAAAATCTTTCTGAGGACACAGAATGTAACGCTGCCCCTTATCCTTAGTGCTGTCTTTTCTCTGGCCTTGCATGCACCAGTAAATTATCTCCTCATTCATAAGCTCGGCCTAGGCATTCGAGGCGTTGCTGCGGCATCATCCATTACAGACTTCGCTACCCTTGCAACACTCGTTCTTTACATAATCTTTTCTGGGGTGTATAAAAGATCATGGCCAGGGTGGTCCCTCCAATGCTTCAATCAGTGGAAGCCGATTCTAAGCCTTGCACTCCCCAGCTGTGTATCAGTATGCTTAGAGTGGTGGTGGTACGAGTTGATGATTCTATTATCTGGTTTGCTCTCAAATGCGGCCGAAGTCGTGGCAACCATGGGAATTCTCTTGCAGGCAACTTCTCTTGTTTACATTTTTCCTTCATCTTTGGGCTTAGCGGTGTCTACTCGAGTGGGAAATGAGTTAGGAGCCAACCATCCTAGCAAAGCAAGAATTTCGTGCCTGGTAGCATTAGCATGTGCAGTGTTTACAAGCATAGCTGCAATGTCATTCGTGACAATATGCAGAAATGCTTGGGGACGAGCTTTTACACAAGACAAAGCCATTCTGTCTTTGACCGCCCTGTCCATGCCGGTGCTGGGCCTCTGTGAGATCGGAAACTGCCCCCAGACCGCCGGTTGTGGAGTGTTGAAGGGATGCGCTAGGCCGGTGTTGGGTGCTACGATTAATCTGGGCTCCTTCTACGGTGTTGGGCTACCTCTCGCAATCATCACTGGATTTGGATTGGGAAAGGGCTTATTAGGCCTATGGTTGGGTCTACTGGTGGCCCAGGCCGTGTGTTCGGTCCTGATGGTTTTTGTTCTGAGGGGAACAGATTGGATGGATCAAGCAAATAGAGCGAGCGAGTTGATTGGAATTACAGTTGATCCTGATCGTGAATCTCGGGGTGAATACGTAATATGGAATGATCATGACCGTCAACTAAGTCAGGCAAAAGAGTCTTCGGTGTGATTTTGAATCAGACCATGTTCGCATGGGAAAAAAAATTCAACCAGCGGATAGAGAAAGTCATAATGTGATGCATATATAAATTATGATGGGGTTGTGTTGTTAATATCCATATGCATCCATTTGGAAAATTTTGATGCTAATAAAGTGTGTGTTTTGAGTGTTTGTATAAAATTTTATTTTAGTTTCTCTCTTCTTCTTCCTCCTTTATTCACACAGCAGCAGCTATGGAGCTTTCGGCCACCATCAGCATTGGTGGTTGGCCACCGATGTATCTGTTGACCAGAATTATACCCTCCACTCCATTTTTCTACGTAAATTCCATTTCCGATATAAGTTTTCACAGGAAATGAATAAAAAGTAGTCAAAATCAAAAGAACCACTGGTGTTATTAAAAATGTAAACAGCATATAGAGAAAATAATAATCTAATGCATGCATATAATTACCAAATATAAATTCTGATAGTTTTTTAGGTGTTTGTATAAAATTTTACGGGAGAATCTGTAGAAATTTTTTTGTATATTTGCAGATTTAGAAAAACTAAACAATTTTTGTTTTTTTTTTCATTTTTCTCCTTCTTTTCCTCTCTTCTTCTTCCTCCTTTGCCCACACAGTAGCAATTATGGAGTTTCCGGCCACCGCTAGCTATCACCAATGTTGACCGCAACCCCTCTGTTGACTAAAATTCATCAAAATTACACCTACACTCCATTTTTTTTATGTACCTTCCGTTTCCATTATTAATTTTCACAGAAAATGGAAAAAGGGTGGTAAAAATCAAAAGAACAGGTAGTGCTATTCTTTCTTCTTCTTCTTTTTTTTTAATTTTTTTCCTTTTCTCCTTTCTTTTCCTCCTCTCCCTTCTCCCTTCTCCCTTTTCCTCCCTCCTTCCCTCCCTCTCCCCCATTCTTGTGTATCTCGCCCACCTCTCCTACCTCGATTTGGTCCAGATTGAGGCAAAAGAGATGGGTGAGATTAACGGCCAGGGGGGAGAGGGAGGGAGGGAGGAAAAAAGGAAAGAAGTAGGAGGGGAAAAAGAAGAGAGAGAAAGAAAAAAAAGAAAAAAAAAAAAGAAGGGGGAAGGGGAAAAGGAGGAGAAGGGAGAAGAGAGGCGAAGAGAATGAGGGAGACAGGAGAAGAGGGAGAGGCGATGGCGGTGAGGTGGTGATAACGGCGACAGTGGTGTTGGCCTAAGGTGGAATGGTGGTGACAAAAGAAAAAGGTGGATGTTTATTTTTTGGGTGTTTTGAGATATATATTTTTAAAAATTTTTGTGTATTTTTAGAAGTTACTGCAAACAAAATTTTTTTAAAAAAACTTGTACTATAAAATCTAGGCAAAAAACTAGGGTCCTAAGGTTATGCTGTTGCTTAAGTTCTCAAGGTCTCATGGTTTTAATATTTTAAGATCACAAACCGAGGAAATGGTTTTATTCAAGTTATTGCTTAAATTGAGACTCCAAAGACATAAATGTAACGATAGGATCGTACATCCAGCTTATTTTAGTCTCCACTTTGAACCTTTCTTTTTTATCATGATCTTCCGATTCTTAATTACAAAGCTTACCCATGTTAATCGAAAAGAAAAAAAATAAAGAGATATTCCGAAGGCAACTTCCCACGCCAAAGTGATGGATAGTCTAATACCACTAGTTCGACATTGGTGGAAAGGAAAGGCACGCAGGCACCTACGCGTTATGGCGGAATAATGTAGCAAATTGTTGGCCCTAAGAGGGGCTGGGTGGACAGCGGAATCAAATAATAATTTAATAAGTACTTATTGTATTATGATAATGTATAATTTGAAATTTTTTAATTATATTTAGCTCTTTATTTAATTTATAATATATGATAAAATTTAATATTTTATTTTTTACATCACAAAAATTACTCTAAAAGCACCAAATTTAAACTGTTACTATTAAAAGTGTTTTTCACACCAAAAGCTCTGCTCCTAATTTTATAAGGTGGTATTCAAGAAACGCCTTAAAAGTACTTTTAATACCTATAAGTGCTTTTTTATCAAAATCCTTAATCCAACTTCTAAAACGGAATTTTGTTCGTGGTCCACAACGCTCGATTCAAGAACAGGAATAAAAGCAATTTTATCTGCCCAACTCATTGCAGGAAAGAATGTGCTTTTATTGCCTAATTAGTGTAACGATTTCAGAAAAAGGGGAACAAATCAAGTCCTCAGCATCTATCTGATCCCATCGGAGCTAGATTATGTATAATAGATATTAGCCCGCAATGCAATTAAATTTTGTAGTATCATTCAAAAACTTGGAGCACGAGAGCAAGACCAATTTAATCATTAAAAAAAAAAAAGAAAAAAAAAAAAGAAACCCCATGTCGTCTTTGAGCTTTCTCAAGTTTCAACACAACGTCTTGAGTCGCTCTTCACCTAAGCAATCCCGAATTTCTACAACAAAAGATCACCAAATTAGGCAGAAGCCAAATGTAACGTCAAAAGTTTTCCATCCAAAGGTGGAGGAGTTACGAAGCTTTTTTAACAAGTTTGACGCAACTAAAGATGGGAAAATCTCCGAGGAAGAATACAAGTTAGCACTCGGGGTTACGGGAGGAAAGAACAAATATTATAGCAAAAGAGTCCGAGATGGGCAAGGTCGCTGATTCGGACGGAGATGGATGTATCGACTTTGAAGAGTTCACGAAAGTCCACAGGGCTAAAGGAGCTGGCGTGAAAGGCTTCAAGGTGCCTTTCGAGTATTTGATTTTGGACGGGAATGGGAAAATAAGCGCGGAGGAATTGTCGGAGGTGATGACGAGGCTTGGAGAAAAGTCGAGGATCCTGATGGTGATGGATTCATTAACATGGACGAGTTCATGATGCGTACCATGAACCTTTCTCCATCCTAATTACTATATATATATATAATTGGTTCCTTAATAACTAACCTGCAGTCATGTCTTTTTCTTCCTTCAAAACGGGGAAAATGAGCGCGGCGGGATTGTCGGAGGTGATGAGAAGGCTTGACAAAAAGCCGAGCTGGAGGCGTCCAGGAAAATGATAAAAGGGGAGTGGATGCTTATGAGAATGGATTCATTAACATGGCCGAGTTCATGATGTCGATGACGCGTACCATGAACCTTTCCCCATCTTAATGACTATAATTGGTTCCTTAATAATTAACCTGGACTCGCGTCTTTTTCTTCCTTCAACACCCCACCACCGCCCCGGTTTACTTTTTTTTTTTTTTTTTTTGGGTTTGGGGATGGGATTTCTCTGCACACTTTTTCTGGTATGCGGGGATTAGGGTGTCAATCGAACTTTTTGACCCATGTTTCAATGAATCCAAATTCGGTTCACAAAGTATATGGATCTCAGGTTTCAAACCATGCTAAAAGTACTCGAGTTCAGCCCCCACTATTATGTGAGTTTTGGCCTCAAATCAGATTTGACCCAAACTATAATTAAACACATAATTATATACAATATATACTTTATAATTATGAATTAATAAAAATTTACATATAAATTATTTACATTTTATGTCGTAATATGCACTAGTATTCAAGGCACATACTAATGTGTGTGCAACTAATAAAAAAATTGTGAAATATTTTGAGTATATTTATTGAAATCATTTTCAAGAAAATTGGTTTTCTATTTTTTTTAAAAAAAATGTAAAAAATTCATCAAAATAAAAGTTATAAAAATTAGTTATTTAGTAGTTCTTCATAACCATAATTGGTGGTTGTTAATTAAAATTAAGATTTACTAATAAGTTGAAAAATAGTATATGAAAAAATACATATTATTTGGTAAAAAAAATCATATTGGTAGTAGTTAGTTATCAAAGATAGATAGATTTTCATTTATACCGAAAAGTTCTCTCACCATCAAGGGTAGTTTAGAAAGTATATGAAATGACAGATTTTTGTTTACCCCAAATCCCCTCGTCTCCAATTATATATAGTATAGATAATTAGAAGTTATGGATATTATTATATATATTTTACATATATGCTTATACTCATATATGGATTGCGTTTTAATCGGACATGAGCCTAGTATGACCCAAATTCGGATCATAATTAGTTTAAACCTAATATTTAGGCTAAAACTCTGTTCGACCCAATTAAAGTTTAGACTCATTTATCTTTTATCGAGCCAAACAGGCTAAACTCGGGTTGGTCCGATCCCATTAACGTTCCCAGTAGGAATGGGAATGCACTCAATCTAGTTTATAAATGCGTAGGGGTCATTTTGAGCTGAGGGCATATATCCCTATTCAGCCCATCATGCAAAGACATTGCTGGTACAGTATTATGTACAAAGTGTGATTAATAACAGAAATTTTTTTTCTTTTAATTTGGAACCGGGATTAATAACACTTTTTGTTTCTTAAACACACAGTAAAATTAAAAAAAAAAAAAAAAAAACGGGTTCATGGCTAAACTTGCTAGTCGCTATTATATATACGAGAAGAAAAGCTTTTTAAGGCACGTGAATGACAACCATGCATTACTGCAACATATTAATTTGACTCCTCTTTCAGGCATCAAAAACAGATTAACTACCTTAAAGATAAGCTACGAAGTTCTTAACCTTTAATTTGGAATATTTTTTGACTAACTATTGACTCAGAGAATTTATTAATGTATAACATTGGCCAGCTCTCCAGGAAAGGAAGAAAGATTTTATGTGCCCGTCGATTGTATTCGCCAAGCAATGGCAGCCGTAAATTTGAGAATGGATTTTTGTCAAAACCCCTCTCAATGGTAATTTGATTGTTTGGTATACACGATACACCATTAGGAATGGATTTTAGAATTAAATATTATTATTTTTAGATTTTCTTTATTCTGATTTTCTCTTCTCGTTTTCGTCCCCCTTTACCAAACCGTCCTGCCACCTAAAAGTAAAACATAGACAGCCTCCACAAACCACCAGTTACCCTTGCTAAATCTGCCACTTCTTCAACATTTTTCTTTGGGAATAAACTGATCTATTGCAAGTTAGGCGGCAGGATAGACTCCATATTTGTGGGGTTCCTATACTTTCAACATCCAAATTCATTGTAGATACAAATTAATAAACCACTCCTTATCTTTTTTGTTTTTTCCTGATTTCCTATCCTATCTCTTTGGCACCGACTACTGTCTTGTAAGATAGGAGAGGTAAGGGGCGAAGTAGTAGTAGTATTGCATGGAGTGATAGGGAACTGGAGATGAAAAAGGGGTCAAAGTGATGGCTGAGGGCGAGGAAGAGAGGAAGTGCGTGGCTGGAGTTGGGAGGCAGATAAGAACCAGACAGAAGATCAGAGGGAGGGAGTTGTTGAAACCTATAGATTTATTTCGATAGAAACTCTAACAATCACTTTCATTAACTCTTAAAACCCATTTTTTAGTCTCATATCCCTTGACCAAACGAGTGGTTAGTCCCTTTTTGGATAGCAAATTATCTGGGATATTTTTTTTTTTTTTTTTTTTACATAGTGTAATACTTTTTTGACGTGTTATATGCAAGATTGAAGAATGCATTTACGACACAATCAAATCAAGTAAATTTTTACAAATAATAATCCTATATAGTTAGCCATGTTTTAGTTCAGCGAAGACTCCATACCTCTGATGAGGGGAGGAGAATCATTTTAACCGTTGGAGATAATTTTCAATAATTTTCAATTTCTATGTACTTCTCCAGTACATGTGGAAGTTCTACAGAATTAATGTTTACCATTGTCAGAGTAGTTGCTTAAATTAATACGTATTAGTCATTCATGTCTTCGCAAGCCATCTCTCTAGCCTCAACCTTTGTAAGAAAACCCAACAATTTACAATTGCATTGTACAAAAAAAAAAGCATGCTTCACCAAAAAATATTTTTCCAATATCACTCCTCCACCAACCTCATTCTCATCCTTGACCTCTTTTTCTTTTTATTATTCTGTTTTCATCTTCTTGGGCGAATGACATCAGCATGCTACCACCACGGCGCCGTTTTCTCTGCCCACCACAGTGCTGATCTCTGCAATCATACCTCAAACCCCAAAAGCCTCAAAACAGCATAAATCGCCCAAATCCGTACTCTAAACAACGGTCTATATTCAAGTTCCTTTGACTAGCCCTAAACTCACCGCCGTGGAGAACTCTCGAAACTGCAGTCCTCTTCAAGTTTTCTTCTCTTTATTACTCAAATTAATGCTTACCGACACATAATTTTCAAAAGGGCGCGCAGACGAAATTGAATCTGATGGGCGCTTTCTCCATTGCTAAATAACACATCTAATTATCGATTCATTAGAGATTCGTGTGATAATATTCAAAATTTGTAATTTTCTCTTGTTGATCGGCTTTAAAAAGAAAAAAAAAAAAAAAAGAAAGAGGGAAAGTGGTTGGAGATTAGACAGAGAGGCAACAAAAGAAGGGAGAAGAAATTAAATTTAAATTGCTTAATTACGTTATATGAAAATTGGAATTTAGTAAGGGATTAAACTGACTTAAAATGTTCGTAAGGTGGTTAGGAATGTCTTGTCGTACGGCCAAGGAATGTTAAAATCGCATAAATGTTCAATGAAATTGTTAAATACTTTAGGGGATGTTTCTGAAATTATCTCTACCCTTTTTTGTTATTTGGGGGCAAGCTACGTAGATCTCATTATACATGTCACTATCTTTATTTTCCTCTTCATAGATAAAAGAAGCGAAAATTGTCAATTTGGTCTCTCATATTTTGGAGAAAAACTTTTTTAATCCCTCACATTTAAAATAAGTTAAAATAGTCCCTCATATATAAAGAATTTGCCCTTTTGATCCCAAAGCTTATTTTTGCTCAGTTTTCTACTAAAAAAACACACGCCTAGCTCAATGCCCATAATTACAAAAGCAAAATAGATATAAAATTTGTATCCCTTCATCAAACAAAAAAAAAAAAACACACACACACACATTACGACTCCTTCCGCCATTTTCAACCACTAAAACCCTATTTCTAATTTGAAGTAACTAAACCCCAATTCTCAGTAACAAAACTTTGGTGCGTGTACCTTCACAAAAGGCGATGAAGAAAATGGCACAGGGATTTGATTGAAAAAGGATAAAAGCGATTGAGAAGTACCTGTGAATCAATACACATGATAATATAATTTCAGAAGGATGGCAAACAAAGCAGGAAATTAAAGCTTCAACCCATTTGATCTGACTATGGTGACTTTATGTACCACTTTGATAAAATAAAAGGATGATTGTGTAAATTCTTATCTAAATACCGTAATATATAGTTTTTGTGAACTTGCTAAAAGCTTTGTTATTGAGAATTGGGGTTTGGTGGTTGGGAATTAGAAATAGAGTTTGATGGATAAAAATTGAGGGTAATGGGAGGTCATGTATAATAATTATTTTTTTTTTTTGGTAAAGGGAAACAAATTTTATTCCCACTTTATCCTTAAAAAAATCATGGGCGCATGAAGTAGCCGTGCATTTGTTGGCTAGAAAATTGAGCAAAAATGAACATCGGGACCAAGTGTGCAAAATTTTTATATCCAAGAGATTATTTTGACTAATTTTAAACGTGAAAAATGACGGAAAATGTTTTTTTTTTTTTGCCCTGAAATGGTGTGTGTACTATTTAAGGTCCTCAATGTAGCGTGAAAGTCAGCATACCTTTTGGGTTGGCTGTGGTTTCCCTTAGATAGTGGGTGTGTGTGACGTGATCCTGCCGACCCGTCAGTATCCCGACCAGCCCACCATTTTCTAATGTGATGACTTGGAAAGTCAAAGCTCAGTCAACCAAGCCCACTGCATACCATGGTGCCAGTATCCCACTATTCAAACAACTACTATGCCAGCAGCCTCTGCGCTTGTGCTGTGCCTTCCATGGCCTGATCTTTGTGTTGTGATTCCCCTTTCTTCTCCTTCAGTTCAGGGCCTCAGGCATCTTTGCTTTGTAGATGGTGGGATTTCTAGCTTCTGGTCCTGCCACCAATTTTGTCACCCTTTTCTTCTCTCTCTCTCTCTACTTACAAATTTTCCAAAATGAATGCGTAATAGTACAAAGCACAGAAGAACACAAAAAAAGGCTCAGTCAAAAACATCTGATACATTTCAATTTTAAAGTCATCAAGAAATGAATGCGAGCGTCTTACTATTTCAATTGCTTTATTACTCGCCAGCAATGGAAACTGTTACACTTGCCAGGCGCCAGCCTAAAACTGGGTACCCGATCCATCACATGTTCATAAATCGTCCCAGTTTTTACCAATTTATACTAGCTCACTCATTAAATCTCTGTCGACCCTCCGCCTGCTGCTGCCACATTGCATTATTATCACTACTATTATTCATTCTTGCATGAGAATTGAGATAGGGATGAGATGAGAGGAGCCCCACCCCACCCCTCCCTTTAGTTTTCGATTTTGCATATATGATGAATCAATGCTAACATGTGCATTCTTGTCTTCTTCCCAATTTTTTTTTTTTTTTTAATTTCCTTTTCTGCTTTTGGCTCTTCCCTTGGAGTGTAAACATGCAGGAATCCCGGTTGCCACCAGCACTGGGTTATATATCTCAAAAACACATGCCAATAATGTTCATCTTCTTAAATTGCATTTAAAGGACAACGGTGCAGTATTTTAAGAGTAGCACATCTTTTGTTCTTCCACGTTTCAAAACTAGGTTGCATTGCCACAAGCTCAAAGTCGACCAGTTGATATGCCTGTTCTCGTTTCTTAGTTAAAGGATAGGAGAATCTGAGTGAATGATTTCGTTTAAAACGCAATGCCAAATAGTAGTTGCGTATTCGAGAAAAAAAAAAAAAGAAGAAAAGAAAACAGAAAACAATAATAGAATGTGAAGCATGTGATGCTGATGCTGGTCAAAATGCTACAAAGCGGACAGACTACTTGCACCAGAATTGTTATAGTACTAGTGTTGTTACTATCTGAATTCTGAGTTCGCCAAGCTAAAAGCGAGTGCATGAAAGATCCAAAAGATGCACAGAATGTCCGGCACGAAGCACTAAAACGGTAGTGGTAATGAAATGACAGATTGGCTTCAATCCCACGAGCAGTCCAAACCCTTGACCAGGAGCCCTGGATTCTAATCCAAGATTTGGAATCGGCCATCAATGCACTATCATCACTCAATGCCAAATTATCATGCAATGACAATAGCCATCACATCTTGACATGATCGCCTTGTCCAGAAAACATTAAACCTACCTTCCTTGTTTAGATAGCATTCTTTTTCCTTGCCAATGCCCACCTTGTTTCCTGTCAATTTGTACTTGTCCCCCCTAAAACAAGAAATCCGCTTTCACTTGCGATCTCTTGATTATAGGTGAAATATCTTAACAACTAAATCATACATTCATTGTCAACTTATATATCACTTGATAAAATTCAGTCGAAATTGAAGACTTTAGTTGACAGATCAAAAGAAATCATGATTTTAATGAAGTAGTTCAATTTTGAAGACATAATTTATAAGCAAAACTCTATAGTTAGATATCTTTCTTTTTATTCAAGTTTAGGATGACACAAGTCTTTCAAGGTGGACTCGTCGTTTATTAAAAGCTCATAGGACTCGTCGTTTATAAATTTTTGGGAAAGACCCACCAATTAACAATTTTTTTAAAGACCCAATTAACTCATTTATGTTTATGCAAAAATATTTTGATACTCTCTAATTTCTTGAAAGAAAAAAAAAAGGCTTATACGACGTAGGGAGGGTTTCCCTCATGTGCAAAAGAAAGAATTCTGAAATTTTCAAGGGGTGAAACTGAAATTCCCTGTTTTGCTTCCAAGGGCAGTCACCTTCCTGTTGGATATAAATACAAGCATCTTGAATTGGTGAGACGCTGCCGTGGTACTGTGCTAGCGCCCCAGAAGAGGAAGGTAGGTCCCCTGTTTCCCCACCCACCCTCCACCCCCGCCTCCCCATAAGAAAAAACCCCATCAACCCCCATTGGATGATTTATTTAGGTGTAGAACCATAGGGCTTCTTTCACTTCGCTTGACCAAACTTGAATTGAATTTCCCCACCCTTTTTTTCATTTTTGATGTCTTTATGTTGTTGGTTGTGAGTTGTTAGCGTTCCATGGCATGCTTAGACATGTACAACCAGAACAGCAACGATCAGCACAGCAAATTACCTCTTGGGGTTGGGGCTCCCAATACTCCTCCTACTACCATCATCAGCCCCAGGATCTCCTTCTCCAATGACTTCATTGAATCCTCCTCCTCCTCCATCACCAGTCATTCTACTTCTCATCGTCCCCACATGGTGAGGACCTACAGGGATGCCCCTGTTTCTTCAGACTTCGAATTCTCTGTGTCCAACTATTCCATGATGAGTGCTGATGAGCTCTTCTCTCAAGGCAGGCTGCTGCCCCTCAAAGAAAATTGCGGCACCCGTCAGTTCCAGAAAACAACTACTCTCAGGGATGAGCTGCAACAAGTTGAAGAAGAAGACGACGAAGATGATATTTTCTCGTTGAGGCCTCCCAAGAGCTCCAGTACCAGGTGGAAGGGCTTCCTCGGCCTTAAAAAGTCTCACATTGGATCTAAAAAAATTGACAAGGCTGAAGGGTCCAGGTCTGCTTTCGCTCAAGACGAAGCTCATTCAGGTACATTTGTTAAAGAGTCTTTCTTCTTTGCTTTTTCAGGCCCGCTTTCATTTGTTGAGATTCGGATATATTCTCGCGGTTAAGTGTTCTTTCTTTCTTTCTTTTTTTAATAAAATATCATCGTTCTGGGTACGAGAAGGGTCTTTTCCTTCTTCCGGTAGTAGTAAAAAGAGTCTCTTGCTCTTTTCGTTTTGAAACAGAGTCTTCTCACCGTTCTCACTTACCCAGAAAAGTGTTTTAGAAAATATCCTTGCATTGGTTTTGAGTAGTTTACACTTAAGAGTTGAAATAACGTGACCAGTACTGATACATAAGACGGTGTTGAGTTGCAGGAAATGGTGAATGATGGAGGGTCAGGTTCCCAGATGAACGAGGATCAGCTTCGATTGTAGTGGATGATGACAACGTTGTACTATTAGAGTGCTGTAGTGTAGTCAGTAATGGAGGTTTGTAGGCCGACATTGTACTAAAATTGAGTCCATCATTTCATCATGAATTTGGTAGTATTAGCCGGGGTTCGGGTTGGATTGTTGCATTTGTAGCAAGTACTTTAGTGCAATTGGATTTAACATGTTATCCGTGGTTTTGGAGTTCCCATTTCATCTTTCTTCTCTCTCTTTTTTCTGTGCAGAAGATTGATGTTGTTTCGGCTGCTTTCTGTACAGAAAGTGTTAGTATTATTATTGTTTGCAGTTGAAAAGCGCTTTTTGCTCTGTCAAGCTTAAGCACTTTCCTTCTGCAACATGTGCTTTTAAGCTTCTGGGATTAGAATTGAGCTAGCATTTCGTTTTTATGCAAGACGAAAAGGCCTGATGGGAGGAAATGTGTCTTGGTAGTGCAGTATTAGAGCTTAATTACATTGCAGTTAGTAACTAATCAAAAAAAGAAAAGTTCTAAAAAGGGTATCAACCGCCGGGGGTTTTCCAGAACAATGGAAAAAGCTAATGATTAAAGAACTCAAGAGGTGGCAGTGCAAGTGCAGGAGAAGCGACTCTCTGGCAGTCAACATGACAGCTAAGCCACAGCTGTGAATCTGTGGCACAAAATCGCGTCGAGAAGCACACAACAATAACATGTTGTACGAAAAACTTCGTTCCAATTAATAAAACTACTATTAACTAGTCCCACATCTGACAAAGTGCAAATGGGCGTAACTTCACTGTAAATCCGGTTTTGTCACCGGTCAAAGTACTAGCTAGTCGTGGAAGCACCACCAGTAGTGGCTCAAGAACCTTCTTGCTCGGTTCGCGTCCCTGACGAAATCTTGGCCTATCTCCGTCCTTTCTTTTTCCCTCTCTTTGTTTTCACTCTCCTCTTTGACCGTAACAATTCCTAATCCTTTAAAGCTTTTTCTACTTAACCGTCCTTCCAAACTCTTTGGAGGCTTTTTCTACATTTGTCTAGTCCTTCCAAAGACTAATGTGGAACAGATGTGAACTACCAATACTAAGAGAAGTTCATTAGTCAGTGAAGGCGAAGAGGAGTATATGAATCCCTGTAATCTTTATCGGGCAAACCGTGTCACAGACCTAACGCCTGAAAACGAAGAACCAGTCAAGGGAAACAGGTAAATTACCAGAAAGACAAAAAGGCATAAGGCTGATCCATCCGGTGCTTCGCCTGCAAAAACACGAACAATGTCCCAAAACCCGCCACCCTACCTTAACCGAAAGGTGACAAATATTACTATTGTCTTTTGATTATTATCAGCTACCTAAGCCCTCAGTCTCAGAAGACGCACCGGCCTGGTGATACCACTAAATCTGAATGGAGCTGCCGCATCCATGACCCTTTCCTTCTTAACAAGAAACGTGTTTTTGTTGTTGTTGGGGTGAGCTGGGGGAGGATGGATGTGGCTGTAATATGATTGATTGATTGTCCCTACCATGCACGGTCTAACAAAGTAACAACCCATGTATTACAAACATCTTCATCAAAAGCTTCACTAGATCTAAAGAGCTGATGAACTACTCTCAGTACTTCTACGTAGGATTTATATTGCAAATTCACATCTTTATAATATTATGCTCTTCTTCCTTTCTCCATGCTGCATATAACACATGGTAAATGCACAAGATAACCAAGCTATCAATATGATTACCATGGAGCATTAACCTCTTCCTGGAACAGTATCTCATAGCTCTCGGCCTTCGACTTTAGTGCCTCTATTTCAGCATCGTATTTTTCAGAAGTTGCCTTCAATTCTACAAGCTTGGCTTCAAGATTTCTGATCTCATCTTCAGTGCAAGCTCGTGCATTTTTAGCCTCCCAGTACCTCTTTGCCTCTGAGGCCCCTTCACCTTCGAAAGCCATACTCAGCAGCCTGCGCATACGTGCTCTTAAAAATCCAACATTCATGCCCAAAAGTTCAAAGGACCTCAAAGACTTTTCCCATTTCTCAAATTCTTTTCGGGAGGTGGTCACTTTGCAAGCTCTTATGGCTTCTGCGGTATTGACAGCTTCAAATATCATTCCAGCAGCCAACTTACAATGAAGCCCTGGGAGAAAACGTTCATGAAGAAAAACATTCTTGCTGCAGCAGAGCTCATAATACTTTCGTCGTACATGTTCAGGAAGCTCAGAATCTATGCATACCCCATTCACCATGATGCGGAACTCCTCAAAGCCTTTAATGTCCCTAAAACGAACAGCATCAGCTGAAAATTTGGAACCCTCCAAAACTTCTGAAGCCACCTCATCACTATCATTTCCAGATTGTTCCTCCAGGTGTCCCAAATGCGGGAGTATTGATCTTGACAGGCCAGCTTTCTGTTTCTTCTTTTGCACCACAGTCAAAGGAAGAGATTTTGGACGCTTTTTTTTCTTGTTTTGAAGATCTACATTTCCCTCCACTTTTTGAATTTATTGCATAATTTGAAAATTCCATGATGCCAGAAAACAATAAATAATTAGCACAGAAGCTTGTGACACAATAAAATTAAATTATTCAACAGATTATTGACTAACCAATTGCATCACTTTGTTTTGCAAGTGTATCCAGATTTAAAAGGCTAAGAGCACCATCAACCTCAGTCAGATCATTAGCCCTTATTACAAGGACCTGCAGACGAGAAAGCACATGAACAGAAGAATATGCACAGCTTGAAAACAACATGGTCATCTATGAAATAAATATTCGTCTGCTCATATCTGCCAGGACTTATTTGGTGGACATGAGCTGATAAGCTTTTCTCAGAAAAGCTTGCTTTAATCTGAAACAATACTATAACCTTTTCCTTAGTCGGAAAATATACTGTCTCCTTTATTATTTTCTTTGGGCTTGGGGTTTGTTCTGATCATAGAGCGTAGTTGAAATCAAATTGAGCTCAAGCTTCAAAATGGAATAAACACCATTATCACATCTATGTAGCTAAAAGAACATTAGAGAAACATCTAAAATTGGTCCCAGTCTTGTCTCCATTTCTTCAAGGAGCAGGAATAAGGGGAAGGATGTCATAAATTGGAAGGTAAAAGATGTTTTATTTGCATATTGATGGACTCAAAGACATGCAGGTTTCCAATATCGCACAAGATGCATAATTGGACTTAAAAACTGTCAAAAACATTTCCATAACTAAACAAAAAGTTTTTTCCAAGTTCTGATAGATTTGCAACCTGGTCCAAGTTTCCTCAAGGGAAAATGCAAATAAAATAGAAGAGAAAGAAGCAGTCAAAATTCATGTTTATTTATACCTTCATTGCCCGTGCTAAATGGCTGCTCTCATATGGCACACACCTGTGTCCTTGCCTAATAGTTTTGCTTCCAATGCCACATGCACTATTTTTATTAAGATAAAATCATGTTTGATATACAAATTTTATCACTATGTACACCACCATGCGCTACAAATTTCTTAGAAAACAAGATGGAGATCACCTATTATGGGATCAATGCTTTTGGCTTAATATCACATCGTTTTCTATAAACAAGTAAAGTTTGAAGTCGATAGAAGATTAAGCAACAGATTTCACGCAACATAAGAGTTTAAGCAGAAACAGTTTCTTGCACCTTGAATGTCGTAGGCCCAATTAATTGGAAGATTAAGACATCTCCCTCCACCAACTTGTGTGCAGCAACAAACTTTCTCCATCCAGCACTTAGTCCTGTCTTTTCTGAAATGTACTTAATCTCAAACTGTTCCCCACTTTCATCTTCAAGAACTACTGCAGTGTCCTTTCTTGGTAGATGCGTCTTACAAAATGGCACAGGAAGGCCCTGAACAACAGTAATTATATAACCAAAAGTCCATTGCCAATCCAAAGGATTAATTGCAGTGTATTAAATTAAATCCTTTAAAGCAAAGCTTACCATCCAAAAACAACTACCAACATGCGATCTAACCAACAATTTTACAAAGCTAGGATACTCATTCCCTAAACTTGATTGAACCTCCTCTGCTCGAATCATGGTAGCTGGCTTTACTTGGACAGGGTTCCTAGACCCATCATCTGCAGACTTCTCCTGTTTACTTCATTACATAAATCAACAAGCCATTCTGACTTCAGCATAAGCATAAAAGGTTAATAAGCGAAGTTGAGAAATTTAAGAACTGAACCAACCTCACATGTTTTCCTCCACCATCAGTTATTGCCTGCTATGCGTAGACCATCAGATTTTCATATCAATAATTGCCATTAAGCAAGAATAATAAAGGAAACACCACAACGAAGATACATTGGCAGTATGGCATAGCAAAAAACATAGGGCTTTAGGGACATTCCATGACAAGCTGCAAAAACATACAAATCTACCTATCAATTCTGACCTAAAACCAAGATGTTCTAGTATGTATACTATGGAATAAATTCTGATTAGTAAGGGAGGGACAGGAAACTCAAAAGAGGAGTACAGAACCCATGGGGCAGATGAGAAAATTAAAACGACAAGTGGAATTATATTTATACCTTGATTGATCCAAGCCACATAGAGTTTCCTCATGATCATGGGTGATTATGAGGGGACAAAGAAGCTATAACAGAACCAAAAAAAATCTTCAAGTAGGTTTTAAAATTAGTTGACAAACTTAAAAGCTACATAAGCCTTGCTTGAAACTCAACCATGTTTCCACTTTGTTGAGTCCAAGCTGATCAAGTAGACCACGAAAACTTGAAATTGAGCAAACCATTACTCGGCTTAAGACTTACTGTGCCTAATACACGTTTGCATTCAAGGCCACCTACATTCTATTTATGAGAGGACGCACAGACATAATTTTGGTCAGTAAACTATTCGACATGTCAACTATGATAAAAGGTTCCTTATTTTTCTCAAAGAAGTTCATGAATAAGAACCAAAAACAAAATGTTAAAGAACACAGCTCGTGGATCTTTAGTTAGTATCGGGCATGGGATATTCTAGGAAGGTAGAGAGTTCAGTAATTAATCCATGGGAAAGAAAGAAAGGAAGTTGCCACCCTTCTCAAAAATTGCCAAACAGTTGACGGAAACAGACTAAAATAGATAAACAGGATGACATCTCACTTGTTCAGATTTGGAAACAGAAGGCTGCTTCTTCTTCCTTCTTACGATAATAGGTGATATCTCATCTATCAACTCCTTGGGTTTCCTCTTCCTTTTCCCCTGGACAGATGAACCAGATCTACCACCGATTAGAGCAAATCGACAAACATATGAACAAACAGAAGCAGAAAGGTTAAAAGAATAGAGACCAGGTACTGGGGAACAGGAGTAGTGGTTGGAGATAATTCAGGCGGGTTATTTTTGTTATTTTCAGAGTTGGAAATCATGGGATTGTTTCCATCAGGGATAAGCCATCCGCAGGCCTGTCCTTCTTCCTCCACAGCCTCTGTTTTCAGGACTTCTTGATCAGCAGTAACCTGGTGGTTTTCTTGATATTGGACTTCAGGACTTGGACTTGGCTGCACTGGCTTTATCTTCAACCTCATATCTGTTAAAAATCAAAACTTTAACCCAACATAAATAGAAATGGAACCGAGAAACAGGAGGATTAGTCGTATTCAGGTGTACTTTTGTCGCAGATTTGTTGTTACCTGTGCGAAGAAGAAATGAATGTGGGAAGGGAAGAGCAGAGGAAAGGTAAAATCGAAACCTGGGAAGATGTGGGTGCCGTGGTGCGTGGGTCAGACAACACAAGCCCCTGCTATTTTTTCTCTTTTTTGTTTTTTTTTTTAATTTATCTTATTTTTCTCTCTTGGTTTGGTTTTAACTGTTGAAAAAGAAAACAGGGGCCTGATGGCTCGGCCCTGTGTCTTATGCCTTCCTTGTACTAACATCATTCTACAATGAAAGACGATGGTATTTTCATCTCTGAAGATCTCGTCTCATCCCCTTGTTTTTTTTTTTTTAACTCATCCCATCCTCTTGGAAACGCACTCCCAATTTAGAAAGCTACGGGGTAAATTCAGGTTGGAGCTATAAGGTTTTGGACAGTATGTCAAGACTGATCCGTTTTTACTGCTTTAGACAAAAGGAAACGGAATGTTGCAATCGAAGCTATAAAGAGTCGAAGTCGTTTTACTTTAAAAGCCGAAGGGGTAATTTTATACCCTGCGTCAAAACCTTTGTGGGGTGACCCATCATTTAAATCTAGAAATTGTTGTGGGAGCTCCGCAGCATAATCTACAATGGCAGATAGATCTGAAGATTGAGCGGTGCCCACCTGGTTTATTACGGCATACACCTGCACCTTTTTACGGTGGACTGGGAAAAAAAATGTGTACAGGTTTCAAAGTACTCAGTTTCTGCATCTGCTTTTTCCACTCTGTTTCTTCCATCTGGACACTGGATGTGGCTGCCGGTGCAAGGAGGGGCGGGGATAAAGCTTGAAATCCGTTTCCTGTCTGGAAAATGCTTGTCGAAAATTAGGATAATTCAGGAAGAATAGACATGAAGGATTTGGCCAGAATTAGACTTATTTTTGTCTTTTGACCTTTCTGATCTAATTCTGATTAGAATTTTTCCAAACCTTTCCGATCAATTCTGATTAAATAGCACCTTGGGTTGCAATAGCATCTTCCAGGGATAAAAATGATTTCTCGGTTTCTCCACCATGCTAATGGACCAACGACCTGTCTGTGTGGAAGGGTCGAGTGGAGTGGTTGGAAAAGGAAAACAAAAAAAAAAAAGTGAAAACTAGAGAAGTAGCCCCTGTAGCAGATGCGAACGAGTTCATGGGCCTTGTGCTCTAAATGTTATACTGCATTATTTCGATCACGCAATGAATAACGAGCCTAATTAATGACCCTTATTGGGCTTTATATTCACTACTTTTCCCGCATTCGCACACTTCAACAGAAGGAAGGGTCTGTGGATCTTTATGTACCTAACCGGGAAAACGATGTTTATGGTGCCTAATTGAAGCTTGTAAAAATATCAACCGGAACCCGACACGAGGTTTACCAAAACGTGAGAAAGACAATCCAGAGAAGAGAACCACAACAAAGCCTTCTCGACAACATTTGCCGCTTACCGGAATCTCGTAGATGCGAGATTATGACGTTGTTAATGTACTAAGGATTTGGATCAAACGTCTTTCCGTCTAGTTGTTGTTGGTTCAGCGTTTTCATGAGGATGGACGGGCTGCGGATGAGTATCCCAGCTTCGCAATTGGAATATGTAGAAAACGATGGCAAATTGGACCAAAAGCAGCAGCATAGCCTGCTTCCATACATTGACCGCTTCCAAACTTTGAAAATTTGTCTCTTTTTTTTCCCATATTTTTTTAAAAGAATTGATGAGTTATACGGGATTCTACGGTCAAATCAGTATTCTATCATGTAGATCAAAAAGCCTTGGATAACCCATCGATGCGCCAATGTGTACTTGGATCCTTTCCATTGGACCAATTCCCCCGCAATGACAGTGGTACTTCGTAAAAACATGGAAACGAGTAGACATTAATTAATTATTTGGCTACGAAATACTTGCACAGCAAGAACGAACGGGAAACCACCAGCCTTTGGGTTAATGGTTACCACCAAAGTATTAAAGTTTGGTGGGTACCAATTGTCATATTAAGTGACTCTGTTTAAAAAATTCATACGGGTGTATTGTGCATCGGTTTGATCCGCTGGTGGTTCAGTTCCTTCTGAGTTATTCTTGGACCTCTCCTCCCTCTCCTCTTAGTATATGACACAATAGGTTATACAACAGTTATTAATTCGGACAAAAATTAAAAAAAAAAAAATGAAAGAGGGAGCCCCTTTCCCGTAAACTGTTACGACTAGACCCAGTTCCTTTTGACACGGAATGGAGTACGTATTTAAAGAAGCAAATTATGTTGGATTTATAATTGTTGACCGTTCTAACACAGACATTAAAAGATTGCAATGATTACTAAAATATTCACCATGAAGTGAACATTTCGGTTTCAAATCGAATCCGCTTGGATAGTAAATTATTTAAAATATTTTTATAAAAAAAATATTATAATATTTTTTTGATGTGTTATATATAAAATAAAAAGATGATTTATAAAAATATATTGATAATCTAATTATATCAATGTATGTAAATAATGTGTAATTCAAACACATTTCCTAACAATGCGTCAAAGGATTGGGTTAAGGACGACTTTAGGGTGCAAAATGATTGCGATCTGACCAAGGCTGAGGGCTTCGATACAGAAATATCTCCGGCCCAAGATTGATGAACTTCTTCGGAGTCTTTCAAAGTCGCTATGAAGTGATTTAACCATGACTTCCAAGGTTTCAAGGAGAGTTTGTCATTTACGCCATACAAGAGGTCTCGTTACGGCGGTGGTTTTGAATTCCAGACGGACCCTCCACAGATGCATAATAGTTTTTGGCTTTCGGAAAATCGCCAGCAAAAAGGGCGATGTTGGAATTTTCAGCATTTTCCCTATTGCAATTTTTATCCAAAAAAAATGTAACTTGTTTTCGGTAAGCATATTTTTCAATCACCTTCTTTTTCATATATATCAATTTGTTTCAGCATATTTTTTTTAATGAAAATTTTAAAAAATAGCAATTCAAGAGAGTTCAATTCTTATGTTTCTCAATCACCTTTTTTCCTCAGACACATTAAACCGTTATAATACAACTTTTTACAAAAATCTCATAAAATAGCAATTCAAAGAGGCTCACTTTTTTTTTTGGTGGCAATAACTTTTGTCTAATGCTTTAGACTATGGGGGGAGGAATGCCCAATTGGATTTGTATAGGAGTTTTGAGGATAACTGTTAGACCAAACATGTACATTATTTGGATGCACTCTTTAAATTTTTCAAGATTTAGACCTCCGATCTAATACACGAAGAACCATCCTTGACCATTTGGACCAACGCCCAATGTTTCCGATGACTAATAAGAGTTGAATGAATTGTAGGGTAGGACAGAAGATCTGACTTGTTTCTCAAGTAGTGTCCGACTGATTTTGCTAAGCATGCATTGTGTCCCGAGTCCAGAAAAGTAATCTTCCTTCTTTCTCCTTTTTTTTTTTAAACTAAAATATGAGTACAGGTAATTCATGCCTGAAACGATGAACACGGGACTATAATTGAATAACATTGCAATTATTAACTTATAAATAGTAGGATTAAACTAATATATAGTCAGAGAATTAACATTCAATCATTTTTTAAAATAGAAACACAAATTTGCACCGAACGTACCTGCTCCTTGGCAAAAAAAAGGAAGTAGAGTTGTTTTAGCATAAAAAAGTAGGTAGATTTTACAATCCATTTTGTGTATCATACTCTTAAATTAAATTCATTAGATAGTGAAATATGTATTTTTGACATTTATAGTACAGCAATCTCAATGATTTAAAATATGAATCACTATCTAAATTGAAAAATATAAGTTTGAGGGAATGGTAAGTTAAAGTAACTATAAAATTTTCCTGAAATATAACAGCGAGTACGTGATTTTTTTTTATTATTTTTTAGCAGAAGATGGATGAGACTTAAGAAGCGAGGAGAGAACAGGAAAATTTGAATTCAAGATTTTTATTTTCTGGGCCTCAACCAGTGAGTACATGATTAGCAAATGAACAGATATTCTGTCTCACTCCTTACTCTGTTTTCAGATCCACTTTTGATTATGTTGCTATTTTTTCTTCATAAATATCATATTTTAATTCTTTTTTTCTTACTATCAAATAACTATTAATGCAATAAAAATAAATATAATAGTCTCAAAAAAGTAATATATAACAGAAAATAAAAAAATACAACGAAAATTTCATTAAAAAAATCTCATTTTGTGTATTTTGATTTTTTGAGTTTCTTAAATTATGTGTATTACTCGGTTAATAATTATTAAATCTTAAAGAAATAAAAAAGAAGTAAAACATGATGTTTGTGAAAGAGAAATAATAATAATAATATAATAAAAAGAGGAACATATGGTATAACAAAAAGTGGAACAAAAGATCTATTGCAAAATGAATTATAGCATCAAAAAAGAAATGTCATATACGTATTGAATATATAATTATTAATAGTTACATATGTCGACTTTAATTAAGTATTATTAGCAGTCAATTTGCAATTTGAGCAATTTTATCCAATTTCTTTTCCAAGGCTATAACCACATCTACAATGTAACATGCACTTTTAATAAAAGGGATAGAATCACTATCCTTTTATGGGAAATAAATCAAGTGAGTATTGTTTATTCTCTTAGAAAAGGTTTATCATATATTTTTCGATCGTTTAACTAGAACATCTTATCTTTGGGCTCGGAGACAAGGCTTGGTGGGATGGGAGGTAAGGTTTGACAAAATGTGACCTTACTTAAAAAATTCAGACAAAAACGTATCATATTGACCCAAAAAAAAAAAAAAAAAAACTAGAACATCTTATCATAGCTTGCAAGATGCTTGTATCGAGCCGCATCAAAATTAATGGTCCTTTTGTCTTTGACTATGACAGAACGTAGACCAGAAATAGCGGGTTGTGATTTAACCTCATCCTAAAGTAGCGTCTCATCCGTCCTCATGTGTTAGTTCGATTAGCCCCGTAGTCAAGTAATTACTAATAAGTTTTGTGATTAATTTTCGTGTGCTATTTCACTGTGCATGTTTGAGACAAGACTCTACACAGATTTAGAATATTAATTTCGACGAAAAGTTGGAATATCTCTGAACGAAAAAAAAAGTAACGTCTCACCCACACACCCACATATAAATATATCCACTCTCGGAGGGTAGTATTAGTATATAATTTCGTGCTGATAGATAGCTGATGACCATAATATCTGGTAACCTAGTCATAGTTGAGTTACTTGCCAATAAGGGTGACATCCTTGCTGATGATTTACTAAGTTCCTCTATGCATATTGCACTGTCATTACGTAATTTTGAGTAAGATATACTGAAAAGTCTCTCTCGTCTTAAAGTTATTTTATGATCTAAGAAAATTATGATGAGATGTGGCTGCATTGCGGAACTTATTAAATATATATTAATTAGCCGATTTTGTATATTGTAATGATTTGACTTTGACGGAAGATTGGTACATAGAATCCTTGAATAATATATATAAGATGGCAGCCTCATTCCATTCAGAAAAATGTAAAAACACGGAAGCATAACTGATAACCAACCCCCTTTAAAAAGCAAAACCAAAACATGAATTGCAATAATAATAATAAAATTTAATCACCTATGGTTCAATTGCCCAACAATTTCCCTACTCCTAAACAGACGAGATAACACAAGCGAGCAAAAGGAATAAAAGAGAGTGATTCGGAGCATCCGATGCTAATCGTTATGGCGAGAATAATTTAGCAGCGTGAACTTACAACCGACCGCCATCATAACTTATCCCAAATAATATTTCGCTTGCATCATAAACACATTTTCCAATCCACCTTTTTTATATTCCCAACCATCTTTTTATCTCACATACATCACATCACAAAAAGTGCTACAGTAATTATTCCAAATAATATTTCAAATAATACCCTATCCAAACAAATCCATTATTATTATTTTAAACGTCGTTGACTTTTATTCTTCCTTTTTGTTCCGGTGCCCTGAGACGGCGGACTACTCACGCTTGTAGTGTCATCGTGTCTAAATACCTATTGGTTTCTTGATTTATCCCCATAGTGTTTTGTTGTCTCTTTTTTTCCTAATAACATGACATGCATGTATACACAGCTGTATTAATTCATTCATTAGAAAAAATCAAAGATTTCAAATCATGCGGTACAAATTTTATCCCATTTACTTGTCGAGAAGACTTGATTTAGTAGTTAAAATTGAAATTTCAATACGAGATCTTGGGTCAAATTTTTTTTTTCTTTTTCGTTTCTTAAATTCTACCCCTTTTCAGTTAGAGAAAAAATTATCTCTTATTTACTTCTTTACGTATAAATTAAGAAAATGACACACTCCTAGTTTTTTTTTTTAAAACGAGATGTCTCATCTCTCATTTGCACTATATCCCCCATATCATCCCATTCATCTCTTATTTCAAGAAGAGTTTGTTAGTTGAACTCTCACCCTTTGGGCACTATTTTATGCTTTCTTTTGGGGTACTGTATTCATGTCAAGACTTAATATATGGGGTTTTTCCCACTAAAATTTGAGATTTGTGATTGGCAAATAAAGTTACTAATCCAGCAAGAGGAGAGTATAACTCTCCACCTCATGCGAGCACTGAGCAATATTTCAAAAGTCCATAATTCACGTTTTTTTTTTTTTTTTTTGGAGAATTAGTGGGTTTTATTATTATTATTATTATTAATTTCTTTCCGTCGTTGCACCCTTCTTTCGGGCGCGTGATGTACTGTCGCGTAGTTGTTGTTCGCCGCTGGCTGGTTTAAGACTACAAAGGCCTTTTGCTTTTCTGGCTTTTTGTAAACCATTTTTATAGTATTCTGTTTTGTCATGTATCGAGCAGACTTTCTCTCGATCAATATATTCTTTGTTCTTCATGAACAAGTCTCAAATTCGTTGGGAGCAATAAAATCCCAGTTGGTCTCTAACTTTCCACTCTTCCCCTTGTTTTCGTTTTCTGCTTTTAATCTGTGAAACGAACATGCCAGCAGAACACTTGAAAGATTGTTTGAGGACCCTTTACGTGATATTTGCATTCTGCTCTGCCCTCTGTTTGGGTGGTCTCAAAAGTTAGTATTGAAATAGTAAAGCTTTTTGCTATTTCTATTAATCTTTTACCAAGTTTCACGCTTTTTCAGTTGTGCTTCTGCTCTTAGTGTTGTGCATGTTTCAGGTTTATTGGTGGGTCCAATTGCTGGTCTAATACTGATACTAGGGAATGTTGGGGTGATTTTGGGGCTCTTCCCAGCACATATTTTATGGACAGCATACACTATTTTCAAGTAATGACCGTTTCTAAACCTGTGAAATTGTTATGCTTTCCATGCTCTGAATTTGATGCTCGACGACAATCCTTATGTTGGGTTCTTGAATCTTTTTTCCTCAAATTTCTATTTACAGGACAAATAGGTTTGATGCACCCCTGAAAGTTGCTTTCTTTCTGGCTTTGCCTGCCTTATTTGGTATATGGTTAGGTTTAAGCATAGCTGGTACTGTCCTTGTTGGAGTGGGATATGGTTTTTTCACTCCTTGGGTTTCTGCTTTTGAGGCCTTCAGGCATGATGATGAGTCCAAGAAGTTTTTCCATTGCGTTGTGGTACAGTTGGAATTTTGTCTCACCTGCATTCTGCAGTTTATTTACCGTCTCTCTCTCTCTCTCTCATTTAGTTTTTCCTTTCTTAATGGAAATTTAGGATGGAACTTGGGGAACTATCAAAGGAAGCTGCACAGTTGTTCGAGATTTTGCTGATCTGTGCTATCATTCTTACCCACTTTTCCTTAAAGAATTGCGTGAATCCCCCTCTTCAGAGGGGCTTGAAGCTCTTAGGTATACTCTCTGCTCCTTTTGTTTGATGATAATGGGAGAAGAGCTCATTTGAATTGTATTAGTTTAGTGCAAGCTAATTGTTCTGAGAGGTTAGCTTAGGAAGCTGTTGGAATGTGTGGTTTGAGGTAATGTTTCTTTTCTTTTTTTTTAAAAAAAAACCTTGTCTTTTGCAGCAGGAGAAGCTAGACAGAATGAAATTCATGGAATCTCAAGAAGTTATATTGCGTTATGCTTAAGTACTTGTGAAGATACTCATAAATACGATATTACATATATTAAACAGTGGAAGAGAGTGGTCATACCTGCGCGACATATCTGATGCATTATTGGAATTGTCATTTATCAGTTAGGCAAATTTTGTTTGTAGTTATGTTTCTTCTGGAGTAGCTCATTCGTGACAAAAATTTGTTGAAGTTTTTATGTTGCTCATTAGTACACACTCGTTTGTTGCTCGTTAGTACACACTTATTTCTAATTTGCTTCAAACTCTGTTACAGGCTCATCCATGTGCCAGCATGTATCCTTGCTGGGATTGTGGGGCTTATTGTCGAAATCCCTCTGTACGTGGCTATTGCAATTGTAAAGAGCCCATACATGTTGTTCAAAGGCTGGCAGAGACTGATACATGATCTAATCAGCCGCGAAGGGCCATTTCTTGAAACAGCTTGTATTCCGATTGCTGGTTTAACCATCCTTATGTGGCCACTAGTTGTGATTGGCAGCATAATAATGGCTGTTTTCTCAAGCTTTTTCATAGGATTGTATGCATCTGTTGTTGTATATCAGGTTTATTTTCCTGCCATTCTGCTTTAGTTTATTGTTTTTATAATTGAAAGTTTGAATTTATCTGTAAAATCTAAAATGATATGCAGGAAAGGTCATTCAAGAGAGGCATAGCCTACGCAATTGCCATGGTTGCAGAATTTGATGAGTACACGAATGATTGGCTTTACCTTCGAGAGGGATCCATCCTTCCAAAGTAATTAGTTGAATCATACTCGACTTTGATCTGCTAATGTTATTATTCGTATTTAGTTGATAAATGCTTCTACAACTTAATATATGGCTTTCCCTCTTAGACAAGACTAACCAAGTCTTTGGCAGCCAGGCCCCGGTATAGAAAGAAGAAGATATCCAATTCTACGGAATTTTCTATCGGACAAAGATCCTCAGTACAACGAAAATTTGGTACTGATTTTACCCAAGCACCAGCCGTAATTGTACCGAGTTTGTCATCTTCAAGATCAGTGAGGGAGGCAATACATGAAGTGAAAATGGTGCAGGTATGCTCTTCTTGAACAATTGGTGGAGAGTTTTTAATTTTTAGGCTTTATAGCATTCTACCAATTGATACATAAAACTAGATAATGCTTCCAAGTATGTGGGGCTGTTTGGGAGCTTTCATGAGAGTTGGGGTAACTGAGATTTTGTTTAAGTAGGTTGTTGGAACTACATTGGGTTCACTCATCTGGCACGATATATATTTGGCATTGCGTGTGGCCCGAGCTAGTCTCTTCATGTCACATAACCCTGTTTGATGTGCTGGGTTTCATGATACCTCGAAATCTATTAGCTTAGGTTATTGACATCTCGAAACTTAAAAAGTATGTATAGCTAACTTAAAATGTAACAGACACACCCAACTGCAAATGACGCAGGTTGAATTTTGATTGTCCAAAACTCTTCAAGTAGCTCAGAGTTAAGAGTAAAAAGAACATTTTGGAGTTGCAATAGTGGAAAACAATAAAATGGAATATCGAAACAGGTGTCATGGTATGATTTCTTAATTTAGACTTAGCAATAAGTTATGAGATCTCAGGGCACTCTGTCAGCCGTGTTACCAAATTTGACTCGTAATAAAAGATGC
Organism: Coffea arabica; assembly: GCF_036785885.1. Classification (NCBI taxonomy): domain Eukaryota; kingdom Viridiplantae; phylum Streptophyta; class Magnoliopsida; order Gentianales; family Rubiaceae; genus Coffea; species Coffea arabica. The sequence goes on along the minus strand of NC_092323.1, from coordinate 5,529,112 downwards.
AAATTTAGATTTATTACCATAAGTTCTCCATTTTTGGCTGGGGGGGGGGGGGGGGAATAAATGAGGTGGTAACTCATGTTTAGCTTGGAATGCTACAGGTGTGGGGAAATATGATGAGGTCATGTGAACTAAGGGGCAAAGAGTTATTGGACGCCAACGTAATAACACCAGCTGACCTCTATGATTCATTGAAGGCAAAGAATGGTAATGAAGCACCCATTGTAGACATTGGGTTGCCTTGTTACTCATTCTTGCAGGCCATCCTTTACTCCATTAAAGCTGGATCAGCTGGTTTATTGCTTCTTGATGACCTTGAGATCACCTACCTGAATCGTCCTCAAGACAGATTGCTGGACTGGTTTTTCCAGCCTGTTATGGTCCTCAAAGAACAGATCAGAGTAATTCATCTCGAAGAAAGTGAGACGAGGTTCCTGGAGAAAGTACTTCTTTTCGGAAGCAATACTGAACGGTTGAAGGCTTGGGAAAATGGCAGTTTAATACCTCAAGAAGCTCTAAGAGCTGCTCAGATTGAGGGCATCAGCAGGAGGTGAGAAATGCTATTTCTACCTTACAGGTTACTGGCATCATTTTCATGAGTTTAACCAAAAAAAAAAAAGATGGTATTTCAACATTGTCGTGTGTTATTTCATTCCTGTAAAATTCTTAATGTAGTTCATTAACATGGTAGATTGTTTTTTCTTGTAGGATGGTCGGAATGTTAAGGAGTGTCTCGAAATTCCCTACCTATAGGAGGAAATTCCGACACATTGTGAAGGCTCTGATCATTTATTCTATAACTAAGGAGGGATCGAATAAGCCTACATCTTATCCTCTCACAAAGGATGGTTCGATGAGATCAGCATCTGTGAGATCGGTTGCTTCCGTTGAAATTGTGTAACACACTTCTTTTTTTTCTTTTTTTTTTTTGTTGGAAGGGGGGGGGGTGAGGGGTGTTCCATACTTCTACATATTTCTCTAATTAATTATGGAGTCAAAACATTTTATAGGTTATAATTGCCTGCTAAGCTCTAGTGATCAGTGATGAGCAGGTTCTCTCTGCTTTGCTTGAGGAAGCTTTCTTGTACATATAATTTCTGTCCAAGGCTAATACATTGTCGAATTAACCACCAATTTCTGGTGCATTAAGTTGTCTTTTGAGTTTGTACAATTCTTAAATGCTAAAGTACAGTTTACAAGCCTTCTTAGGCTTAGTGGTGCGGGAGGTCAAGGGTTCAAAGCTTGCCTCCCACAAAAATTGTCACAATATGTGACGGTCTTCATTGACCAATTTCGATGGAGTTTCTACTCACATCGAGTCCTCACCCCCTTCCCCCTAGAATAAGTTAGTTTAGGTTATAGGAATTCTATCGTATCTACACAAAAAAAAAAAAAGTACAGTTTACACATAAGACTCAGAATTGAGGAAGATGGTTGTGTTGCTGAATTTTCTTAAATTATGAAGGCCTTGCCGAAGCCTACAAAGTGCAGCACCTACAGGTCACAGGCGGTAAGAGAGTCCAGTGGCTGCCATAACGAGGCCCAACTCATAGTAGAAGGCCTTGGCTGTTTTGAACACTGAAGGGCAGTCCAGCAAGCAGTAAAGCCTACTCAACATGTTGGGCCCCTGTCAAACAAATGAGCCAGGAGGAGGAGCTTTGGACTTTCACAGGCGAACCAACAATGAGGAGCCGCAACTTCTAGAAAGCCCATCTTTCAAATACAGGATTTTTTTTTGAAAAAAAAAACTTATAAACCTTTTATTTGAATTTTTTTTTTCTATTGACTCGAATTCTACCTTTGCTTCTGAGAGAATGATATTATGATGACATTGAAAAGGATGCAAGAGTAAGATGGTGCAATGAGACCGACGCCACCTGTAATTTATCATCCTATGTACTCCATACAATCCTAGTCCCATCACACCATCACGAATTGTACGGACTTAATTAAATCCTTTTGTCTTAGTTTTTTTTTTTTTTTGCTTTGAGATATTCACCCGAAAAAAAAGATATTTTCTTTGAGATACGAAAAGTTTGCCTGCTCATTAGTTATAATGCGATAATTACTAGTCACAGTGCTTAGCTTAGCTTCTTAAATTACCTGTTCTGTTATTGATCACCAGCAATTTTTTTAAAATTTTTTTTGTACGTATACCTGCCAGATTAATGCAAGACCGCGCAATCGTAGCCAAGGTGAGTTTTCCCAGTTAATTAATTAAATTGTTTTAGGGCCAACTAATTGGATTAATCTTATATACACTGTCAGTGTATACACTATGAGCATTGGATATATGACACGTGTGTAAAATTTGAATTTCAAATTCAAAATTTGCTCATGTATCATCAATCCAATTGTGATAGCATATAGTGTATACACTATGAGCATTGGATATATGACACGTGTGTAAAATTTAAATTTCAAATTCAAAATTTGCTCATGTGTCATCAATTCAATTGTGACAGTATATACACTGACTGACAGTGTATATAAAATTTACTCTAGCTAATTAATGTTTTCGATTAATATATTGATTTCCACCACCCTTCCAATCAAAGTAGGTTACATATTGAAGTGCTCTTGCTCATGCATGCTGGATATATAAATCACAGAAGCAGTACTCTGAACTGAAAATGCCAATATCAAGGACTTAACGAGCTATTTCCTCGTGGATTATTTCAATCTTGAGGCTTAAGAAGAGAAAGCCAAGTCGGAAAAAAGTCAGGTTTTATAAAAGTTCAAGCGTTTATAGCTTAAATCAATTAGTATATTGATTGATTCGTGTAGAAAAGGCATTAGTAATGTTTTATTGCTTTATGATGCAAAGGAAGCAGATATGTTATCTGATCCTCGCATCAACTTGATCGATCTCGGCTTACAAGCCAGAATATTATTAGTATTATAAGCACAAGAATTGTTCTCAGTAGTAGCAGTACAATTTTTTCTTTTCTTTTTTAAAAGCCTGGCGATGTTGCCTGTCCTTCTTCTTTCTTGCGTAGGCGTATTTCCTTTCTGGTGATCCCTTCCTTTTTATTTCTATCATCGAATGAGATGAGAGGTAGTACTAATGAGTTAATAATCTCTGGGAGCATATTCTTCCCAATTCATTAAATGAGAATATTGTAGGCTTGTAGCTGACAATTCTCAGAGTACCAAAGTGGGTGGGTGGAATTTAAAACCTAAAAAAGGGGTTGTAACTTTGTTGGCTTTGCGAGTCCCAAACTTCCACGCATTGAAAATTTTGTTTCACCAGATCCAAGAAGAATACCCTGCTGGTTATACATGATCCGCGGCGTCGCTCCTATTATACGGCTAGTACCGTCATGCTGAAAAAGTCTAATGTGAAGACTCAAAAGTAAAACCATCCCACGTAAAGATCGTGATATCTTTACTCTGAATTTAATGTCTGCAGGAACCTCGTTCTGTCATCAATTAACTGTATGTGAATTCTTTGTGAGTTCTCCTTAAGTTACTTTCGGATCGTTCTTTGGTTAATTAGCTGATCGTGGGATCGTGGATTCTTTGTGGATCACCTTTAAATTGCTTTCGGGTCATTCTTTCTTTAACTCTTATGTTTGTTCTAATTAAGTGTGTGTGTGTTATTTCCGTCCTGGAAAAGAAGAAGACTCAAAAGTAAAAGAATAACGCTATTACGCAAAATCCATTTAGCAGCCAAAGAGTCCGCCGTGTTTGGCAGCAGCCACTAGCATTAACATTATTAATGGTCCGACTTTCCAATTAATAAAGCATTGAATAAAGAGTATTGCTTTTATCAACTTCAAAGCATCCTTGGGATTCTAAACCACAAATAGCAGCATTTAGTTAAGTTCTCTTGCCAGCTAATTCTCATCATCCGTTTTACTACTAATTTTGGAATCTATATCCTTCCGTCGTTTCAAAATCGTAACCCTTACACGTGCGGTAGCAAGCCATTACCTAACCAAGCAATGGAACAACTCCTCCCCACTTCCCTCTTCTCTTCTATGCATTAGAGAGTATTTTTCTCTATTACATGTACATCCCAATAAAGTGAAATTATAAATTATTTTTAAAAATCAATACTATTTATGATATATTTAATCACTCGTGTCAGCCATACATAAAATTTCGTATAAAATTAATTAAGTTTTACCTTCTAATTAATCATTACAAATTTCGTTACAATTTTGACTCATTTTTCACTGTTTTAATGTTTCATGTAAATTGAATGTCAAAGTATTCTCAAAACAATATCATGTTTTAGTATGTTGATCTAAAAATTAAAAGAAAATAAGGACACAATCAGATGATTTTATATAGTTATAAAAATTTTAGAGATATATATAAATGGAGGGAACAATGGAGGTAAATTCAATGGAGAGGATCTTAATCCACTAAAATAAAACAAATTATCCTCACTGTAATAATCTGCGGGTAAGCGTATTAAGGTGTGCTAAATTCAAAAGGAATGATGTTATATATACATCTTTCATCCTAAATTCTTGTCTTTGATGTATTAATGAATAATGACTAGTATAACTAACTTTTAAACTCGCACAAGGTGTGAATTTAAATTTAAAAAAGTATAAAATTAGCATCCTAGTTCACCAAAATGTCAATCTTACACAGGAATTTTATATTTGAAAGTCAACTTCTATCGTGCAAGGATATTGTGACTCATACTATGTGTAAAGAAAGATTTCATACAAATCCGATTTTCGTCTACGTGGTTCCATGTACTAATCGTACAACTCTTGATGGACATTTTTGGAGAAATTACGCCAGTGGAAAGTTCTATTTCAGCTCAAGTTGTTTTGACAGGAAAGGAAAATTGTTTTTTTTTTTTTTCCGTAGATCTTCTTTTGTGAAGAAAATTGAGCTAACAAGGAAATTCACTCGGGGGGGAAAAAAAGAAAACGGAAATGCCAAAATAAAAGTGAACCTATTGCAAAAAAAAAAAAAAAAAAAAGAAATTTTTTCTCATTAATTTACATGAATCTGCAACCTGTGACTATTAGGTGTCCTTTTCTTGGTACAAAAAAGTGCGTACTTGAACAGAATTTTGTCCCTCGTACTAACATTATTCTTCTCTTTTATTATTATTATTATTATTATTTTGATAGAAAAGCTCTCGTACTCGACCTTTTATTGAGCAAGCACCCCAATTCCCAAACGGCGAATTATTGTAACCCGAGTAGTAGTACTGTAGTAGTCATAAATATAATGCCCTTTTACCCATGCCTACTGTAAAGTGGGTTCGGGTATCAGAATCAAGAGGGAGCGTATCTCTTTTGCTCAGTTGGCATGAAATAACATAATGCTAGGAGCGAATGGTATAATGGCATCCTAAAACAGCCTACCACCACTGCTCAAGCAGTCTCGCTCCCACCAGAATCAAATATTTCAGGATACCCAAATCTCCAAATCAGTGCCATGCCTTCCCTGTTTCGTTCCACTTTCTGTTACCATGATAATTCCTACTTAATCATTACTACGAGACGTGACGAGGACAAACCATCTCTCCTCCCCACACACTCCATGGTAAAAACTTTCACCGTTGCACAATTGATTAGACTCACCTCCTACAATTGATTATTACCACCCTCACCACCCTTCCAACCACCACCACCACCGCTCCCCACTCCCCCCAACCAAAAATAAATAAATTCAAAGATTTGACCCTTTCTCCTTCCTGATTCATCTTGCCCTGTAGTATAAAGCAACTCAATCCCCGCACCTTTTTCCCCCTCCTTTCTCTCTCTCCTTCTATGAATGATGAAATGATGAACACATAGAAGAACATTTCAATACAAACACAGCTTTATATATACTTACCAACAATTTGTACTGGGGTTAGATAAGCGAATACAGAGTAGAGTGGGGAGTCAAAACTCCAAAAGATGGCGGCATGTTTTACTTACTTTGGGTTGCATGTAAGAATCAGTGGAGTTAATTTAAATTGAAAAGGAGCGTCCTGAAACAGTCGCTCACGCACTTACATGCCCACATGGGGTCACATCACATTAGATCAATTTCCCTGACCTTCAACAAACAACTCCGTTACTTACAAAAAAAAAAACAAACAAATCCGTTACTTACACGGCAAGCTCTGTTCACATTTCACGGTTCTGTTATGCCTTTACGCCCATACAGACTTCTTATCTCCACCTCCTCAGCCGCACCTCCACCACACCACTTCTATCCAAGCAAATGCCGGTATCCACCCAATTAATTATTCCGTCCTGGACTCCTTTACCTCATATTCCTTCCAGCCAACTTTGGTATATTTTAGAACAAATATCATCCAATCATAAACAAGAATGGACCACCAAGTAATCAATAGAAAGAAAGGCATGATGTCAAATTATAAAAGAATATTGATGTCCCTTCTTATTTCTTTTTTTATTTCTTTCTCTTTTTCTTGTAATATGCTTTAGGGGGAAAACGGTGTTAACTGCCATTTGCCAAATATCATGAGAAACTGAAAAATTAGAAAGAAAAATAAAAACTACAGCAGCAGAAGCTGCAGACTTTAGTCAGAGGGATCGGCATCCCGTACTATCCGCCTGCCACATAGAGAGAAACGAAAGAATGCAGAATAGAAGGAGACAGCTAAACGCTAAAGGCGAGGAGGCGGAAGCACCAACACCAACTGAAACTCCCCAAAAATAGTGCTTTTATTCAACCGGGGTTCTTCCCCCAAACGGAGACTGAAATTTTAGAGAAGAAGCTTTTCCTCCTTCATGTTCCTCACCATTGCAAATCTGTACTAAATGTAGCAGTAATTCATAATTTCATTTCACGACCAATTAGCGGCTCCCACATTTCAATGGAACATTTTCTGCATTTCCCAATCAAAATACTACTACTATTTGGACTAAATAGCAATCCCTACTATCTAGTACTATTCTGGCTACCAAACTGAGAATTAAACTGTACAACATATCATCCGGCTGATGCATTAACAAACCAAGACTGCCATTAAAACCCTGACCTGAAAAGTATATCTAGATTCTGCCACTGCTTGCTCTCCGGACAACACTACTGCAACTGGAAGTACTAAATTTGAATTTACGGATGATACCTCCGACCATGCTTCTTTCCTTTCTTGGTGCTTAGCTACCCTAGCTACTCTCGCCACAGTCACGGGTTTACCCGAACCCACTCGTACCGACCTTGCAACGGCTCCTCCTTAACAATGTCAAAGTTATACCTGCATCCAATTAACATGAATTTCGATATTTCAATGTTGTATTGGTGAAAAAATATGCTGCAATAATGTCGTGAAATTTTGCTGCAATAATGTGAAGGGAAGGGAGGAAGAGAGTCAGATAAAAGACGGATCTTCATATATGCATACTTCTGTGCAAATTTCTGTTGGAGGTTTTTTTCAGCTGCGGAGAAGAACTCTTCTAGTTCATCTTTAGATGGCATATTCTTCTCCTCCGTCGATGTGCGGCAGCGGGAAGAGTTTTCCTCGGACGACATGGACGGCAGCCTTGATGCTGTTGTTGACTCCAGTTCGCCTGATTCAGCTTGAACCTCGCCCCACGGCGCCGTTTCTCTCCTGTAAAGCGAACTGTCAGGCAAAAGATGTCAACTTATATAGGAAGGACTGGGGAGAGTGAAAGAGAGAATTTCAAAACTCAAGAAACTTAGCAGCAGTAAACCGTTGAAGATTGATTTTAAATTTCGAATTGAAGGAGAAAAGACGTGGGTAATATATGGTTCGACAGTGAATTAAGTGCATGAATCTTCCTCTCATAGCAGTAATGATTGAAATAAATAAGGCTTCGTCTCCATCCATATTACTACCTCTCTCTGCAGCGGTTTTCCAACTCATACGTCGACGTTGTTACCTCAACAGTCCCCTCTTCCTCCTCCTCCACCTGCAGCACCAGAATTCAATCCAAAAAATTCAAGCCTCGATCATAAGTGTTATTTATTGCGCCGTTAAAACTACAAAAGGACAATCTAATTTTGAAATTTGAAGTTCTTTTTTTTTGGTATATATATAGTAGTATTTGTTTTGGGGACATACCTTTAGATCTACGGATTCCGAAGTGTCGTAGTCCAGCTCACTCGATCCATTACTTGAGCAACAAGACGAGCATGGATCGTCCAACTTACCAGTAGCTGCTGCATTTCCTGTTAAATCATCCAACATCACATTATCATCAACTCTAAGCCGCCGATGACTTCTTAGCTGAACAAGCGACGTCGCATAGCTCAGCTCTCCTCCGCAGCCAACTTTCCTCTTTCTCCCTTCCCCAGCCGTTGCCGAAGCTGCAGGCACAGCTCTGGTCATTTCCGCATCTGTCTCAGCCTCCTCCTCTCCAGTACTCTTATCCTTGTTCATTCTAGCTACTATTATACCTTTCATATCAATCCCTCTCTCTCTCTCTCTCTTCAAAAGAAAAATTAAAAATTTGCAGATCCTCTCTCTCTCTCTCTATGTATATGTATATGTATATCTCTCTCTGTTCAGTCTGCAGCCTACATCATCCGCAAATTCTGTAACGGATTGATATTCTGAGAGGGATAGAGAATTTTTTCGGCACGTAGTACGTGAAGAAGATTGGGTCTGCAAAAGTCTGATTCTTCACTGCAGCAGCTGAGTAATTTCTTTTCCTTTTTTTTTCTGTTTTGTTTTCTGTTATAGAAAGAGAAAGTGCTGGAGAAGGCGATAGATATGGCGACGTTGATTACGACGCTAATGGCTGGCTGGCTGGCTTGCGCGGTTCCTTACTTTAGTTCCTTCTCTCCTTCTGGACGATTTGAGAAATGGGGTTTCTATTGAGCCATCCTCACTAATATATATATATATATATATATATATATATATTGTCTGTTCTCTCTCTGCTGTCCAGTAGTGTGTGACTGTGAGTTCGGCTTCTTATGTGGTCCAGGGGGATGGTGCAAATGGGTCTCTTAAACGCCGTTATATATGACGGGGAGCTCCAGTGTTCTTGGGCTTTGAGTTTTGACGGCTCCGTTATTCAGATCTGGACCATGATTAACACACAAATTTGTGATAATGACGACATATGCTCTTCTAGTAACTCACACTCTTTATTTTATTTTATTTTATTTTTGGGTAAGGAGTAACTCACACTCCAATCGAAATTTTGGACAGTGAATCTGGATTACCTTTTAAAAAAAAAAAAAAAACTCATATTCTAATTAAAATCTGGATTATGTTAAAAACTCACACTGTAATTATGTGGCACGGACAAAATCAGAGTTGCCACATTTGGAAAGGAGCATTCATCACTTTTCGCCAAAAAAAAAGAAAAAAGGGAAACAATTACCATCATCGTTAGGCCACGTGTATCTGGAACGGAGCAGCGAAACTGGGGAAAGTTATACTCATGAGCGGCTGATCATGCCGTTGGGATCACGGATGGAGTACTTTGCAAATATTTCGGCATACGGTTGGTGTAGAACTAGTCGTGTGCTGCACTGAAATTACTCAATTAGCCTTGTTCAAATGTACTCCCATCTTTTAGTCTCTCGTTATTCTTTTGATTGAGCACGGATCCATGTTTTGCATAAATTGACACAGGCAATAGAGCTGTACTTAAAGACCGACTTGGTTTGGCTGTTTGTGTAAATATGATGGTTTGCCTGGCTACTGAGAAAATTGAGGCAAACTTTGGCTTGTCTTGACTTCAGCTTCACGCCTGAAGGGGCAGAAGATGGAAGAAAGTGGCACTACTAATTTTCCTGCCTTATTTATTTTGATTCCTTTTCCTTGCTTCTTTTTCAGTCACTTTCATTTCTTCTTCTTCTTCTCTCCTAAACTTAGAAATCGAGGACTGGTTTTCGATTTGAAGTTTTCACTCGATTTTGTACAAGGATTGAGATTATTCATTTTGAGAGAGATTCCCATATCGGAGGAGAGATTAATTTCCTTTATAGTCCTATGCATCATTTTTGTATTATGGAATGGTATGTACCCCGTAAGTACTAAGACTGGAAACAAAACTGCTTGCATTTTACAGATGTGAGATTTTTTTTTTCCTTGCAATCAATGTTAATTTGAGCTATATGTTACATCAAAAACTCTCTAGTTTGATTAGCTAAGTTAAATAATATTTTAACTTTACCTTTTTTAAAAAAAAAATTAGCACGTGAAACTCATCTTAACAAGTGGTCCAAAAAACTCTTTATCATAACATATCAACGGCAGTGGCCTCATTCTTATAGATATTTTCCTTTTTATTATTAAGTTTCTGTTTTCATCTGTTTTCTCGACCACCGCCAACATTTGGTCGGGGAAGTAGGAAGAAGTACTGGTTTCTTTGTGAAGGCAAATGAGATGGGTAGCCGATTGAGTGGCTATATAGGATAGTAGTAATGCATTTTGAGTTCGGAAATTTGGTGGTGATGGAGGTAGAGGAGGCGTCTAGGTTTTGTATTGGAAAGTAAGAAGAAAAGGAGACAGAGGCGGTAGGTTTAATTGTTGTTGAAGGGGAATGGTCAATGGAGGAAAGTTAAATGACGAAGAAAGAAAGCGAAAAATGTCTAAAATGATGGTAATACTTAATGATTCCAGTGTAATTCTCCCAGCTTGTACTGGCATGACTCTAGGATGTCCTCATAATTACATGAGAAGAAATATTTGACATGGCAATGTCTAAGACTGACTGAAAAATTTTTAGAGCCTTTTCTACTATAAACTTCGAGATTCGAATTTTTGGGTTTGACACTTAGAGACGGAAAAAATATAAGGAGGGATGGAAAGGTAAAAAATAATAAAAAAAAAATTTACACAATAAAAAATAAAGAATATCTAGTTGCAACTTGCAATATGATTTGCAATGCAGCTAGATCTTTTTCCCTCTTTTTTTTCTTAATTTCTCTCAAATTTGATTAATCAAATTAGACTCATAATTAAAGCTCTATCCCAAAAAAAAAAAAAAAAGACTATCATGGTAATTAGGCCTGAAATGGAAGTTGCAAATCCATGGTGCTGTGACGTTGAAAACTGATAGTACAACTAGTGGTGTAGCAATAGCATTTGCGAGTCGGTGGGCGGCATGCACGGATGGTCATTTATTTTAGGGCCATAACGGCACTGCCGATAGGTGCGTAATGATAAGAATGAATGCCTAAATATGCAAAACCCAATCCCTCTCTACATTTTTTTTTTTTGGTCAAAACGTCCTCTCTACATGATTGATTATACCGGAATGGGGCTTCTTTTATTTATTTATTTACTTGTGGACCTGTGGTCTGCGGTTGCGGTGGGCATATTGGAACACCGGCTCCAAAGAAACCTCCTCCTCCTTGTGGGATCATTCGTAGCCGTTAGCACTCTACAGTCTATATTTGCCTAAATAACTCCCTTCACAAAAAAAAAAAATAAAATTCCTAAAATGATTCAATTTCATACTTTATTCCCATATCAGTCTTTTCTGTTGTCCATCTGATCAAATTCAAATGAAAATGAGAAAAAAAGGTAAACCCCTTCATTAGCCATTAGTATAGTCCATAAATTCCATATATGATTATAATATTCTAATCTGTCTTTGTTTGTTTCTTCACTGTAACTCTCTTCACCCACAAAGTCTTGAATAATAGTGTAATGAGAATTTGATTGAATTTGATTAAGAAAGTGTGGAGGAGGTTGCTCATTGTTAAGGGATAAGGTCAGAATATTAGATTAGTAATGAAATTTAGAGTTGAATCATTGTAAGAATATTTTCTGGAAAAAAAAAAGTTATTTTGGCAGAAGACTCGTCTATACTGTCCTTGCCCTCTCAGACTCGCCATGCACTTTTATTTTCCTTTTATATGGTTGCTAGCTAAATCCGTGATCCATGTTTTTCTTTTGTTTTTTTTTCTTTTTAATCCTTTCTTGCATTGTTGTTAGAACTTAGAAGCAGTTACTTGCTACCTGCTTTTTTTTTTTTCCCAGATTTGTTACTATTTCACAAATTCTTGGACATCATTGTTTTACTATTTTAAAAAGCTAGAACAATCCCTTAATTTTGTAGTCTTTCAAGAAATATATGCATGATTACAGTTCACTTTTGAAACAAACATGGTATTGCTTGCTTTATGTGATCCTAATGCCAAAAGGTTTTGATTACCGTTCTGTATTATTTGAGATTCCAATTTCACGACCGTGCATTGGTTTCTGTCATACTTTGCTACTACAAAGTTACGAACTTTGTGATCATATAAAGTACATATCCCGAAGGCACAAATCTTTGGTAAGGTGCATGCTTTGTGATTGAGGCAATAGTCATCCTAATTGAGCTCAATACACTGTGATTAAGTTACTGGTCATGACCCTCTTCAACAACTGTCTTGCTTATCAATTATATAGCTGACATTGTCCCCTGAGAGGGGAAAAAATTATGAATAGGAAGGATTAGGCATTCATTTTCTGTTGATATCCAAATTTGCTTCATACTTATGTGCAGAATTTGGCACAGAAACTCACATTACATATACTCATACAGATGTCCATGTGTTATTGGCGAAAATGTGTCGAAAATCCTTTGACGGGAATTCGAATAATTGTTTGCAAAGTCAAATGAGGTGAGATAAAGTCAAAAAAGAATGAAAATATAACAGTGCATGGACATTATTCTTTTGATGGCAGGTCTTCGTCACCCAACCCAAGCAATGAAGTACGGAGCAGACTTGCTTAATTATCAATTACGCTAGCTAGACAACGTGAACCACCCCATCACTAGGAAATGTAGGGTGAGAAATGACCTTTAATTTGCACCATAAAGTATAAACTACAAAGTAGCTGGCAGCCTAAAAGTCCGAGAATGCTTGAAATTAACATGCTAACTTAACCCCACCTTGCACCTTAATTAGCACATACGAATAAATCAATTAGTTAACTAGACAGGGCACGACATTTTAGGACATTGATAATGGATAGTAATAGTGAATACTTTCACAGAAATCAGTAGCGCCATCTCTTTCCCTTTGACCTTTAAACATTTGGCTCGTTAAGGGGCTTCTTTGGAATACTAAGACAAACAATACATGCCGGTTAAAATGGCTTTGTTTCGATATCTCATTATTTTAAATAATATTTCGCGTGAATTATAAACACAATTTTTAATCCACCTTTGTATATATTCAACCACATTTTTATCTCACATACATCACATTACAAATAATATTGCTACATTGTTATTCGATTAATTACCTCTTTCCTTTTGTTTGGTGCAGACTTTCATGGTTTCCAAGCTTAGGATTCTCTTAACTAGACTTGCATGCTCCTATGGCTTTACTGATCAGAGGACCAATGGTTTCAATTTGTTATTTTTCGTAAACGCTTTGTCGTCATGTATTAGCTTGCGACTTAACTTACGTCCTTTGGGACTTGAATATTGTCTTATATTTGGATGTCTTGGCCAAGAACTTCAGATTTGGGTATCATTTTTAAGAGTCAAGTTGGAACAGAAAAGGTGAAAGACAAGAAATCTCTATGCTTTGCACTGTGAAACTTGAGTTAAAGTTCTTGAAGCATGACGAATTCTAGTTTTCTCGTTATCAGTGTTCTATTTTTTTTTTTTTTTTGGTACGTATTGGTGTTGCAATTCATAAGCCTTGTCCTAAATTTTTTTTTTATCGTGTAAAAGTTGATTTTAAAAAAACTGAATAAAAAATCAAAATAAATGCTTCTGATTTTCAGCTTTTTAAGCTAAAAAAATCTAATATCAATACATGAAAAGTAATTGGAAAATGCAACAAAATAATTTTTTCAAAATCCAAATCTAAAATTAGGTTTTAAAAATCAATTGAGGATAACGCTATATGCTAGGAATGAATCAAGATTTTTGTAGAGTAGAAGAATAACATTAACTAATAATTGCTTGGTGGATTAGATTTCATAACCACATTTCTTTAGGTTGAAATAGGTAACCAAAACTTATAATAAGATCTGCTTCATTGGTGCTTTGGAGCACTCGTTAAGAGGGACTTTATTGAAAAATATTGCATGCTCAATGTGAATTATGTAATATACTACCATATGATATACTAACATCAATTATTGATTATCAAATATATACTAGTCCATCACGTGACATGTTAATATTTTTTAAAAATGAGATTTAAATTATAAAAGTGTCTAATTGTGGAGTACAACAAATATCAGTGTAAGCATTGCATTGTGAGTTTCATATAAATTTAGTACACTAACTAGTTTCTACTATTTGACAATGGGATTGGGAGCAACAAAAGGCAATAGTCGGATGTCTGGGGGAAAGAAACTAACATCGCAGTGATGGTACTTTAATGAATAATCTGCTCCCTAGAATAAGCCATGTTACTACGTGAATTTGCGGTGCCCGCGAAATTCAAATTTACAAAGTAAAAAGCAACTAACTAGCTGTACTAGTGATATTATGGTCCTGGGATCAAGGATCAAGAAAACATAAAGATTCCTGTGAACTGTGATTATAGGGTTGGCACGGAAACTTAGAGCAGATTTTGCCCGTATTGAGATCAGGGCCGCAGTCTTGCGAAAAGTGCCTATTGGATCTTTCACGGTAGTTAAGGACCAAATTTACCATAATATGCTGGATTTTGATTGAAAAAAAAAAAGAAGAAAAAGATGACCAAATTAACCTCATACGCTACACAACTGAATTTTTGTACTAATTATATACTTTTTGATGTAATTATTTATTTTTTTGTGAAAAATTAAATGTTGATGAGAAAAAGAAGGGGGATATAGATGAATCTGGAATATGGATAAGACTTGAAGGAAGATAAAGAGATGCGTAACATAAAAAATTGTCCAGTTTAGTAATAATGTTAAAAGTTGAGGATATCTTTGATTGTATGAAAAAAATCAGGTCGGGATTAGAATCCACAAGCGCCTTAAAAGCTGCCTTTGGCTTTGTTTGGATTGCATTTTTTTGAATTTTTTGTAAAAAAATTACTGTAGTGATTTGATATATGTGAGATAAAAGGGTAATGTGTTCATGGAAAACGTAACAATTCTTTAAAATCAGTTAAGAATACAATAAAATAGCTTTTCGAAAATCAAAAGTTAAAATCAGGATTCTAAAATTAGTTGAGAATAGGGTCTATATATATATATATATTAACTTTAGTTAAATAATCCTCTCTCGACCACCTTGTAATGGTGAGGATCCCGAGAACTTCAATTTAGAATTGAATGTAACTAAAGACAAAAACAACAAATTACTAGAATTTTAATTTTATATAATATGAATATTAAAGAAATTAGAAACCCTCTATAGTCGCAGTATATTGGAGCCATATGCATTGTAATATCATTAGCATTACTCCAGGATTTAAGATGCTGTTAGTTCTAACAGTCCAAACAAAATTACGGTGTCAACCGGGCTCCATAAGTTGGATTTTGGCAAGTCCAAGCACGGCTCCAAAATAAATGGAGCTTTCAAACTTTCAGGTTCGGACCTAGGTTAAAATGCTCGAATTCGGTTCATCATTTAATGTGAGTTTTGAGCTTATATCGAGTTCAGTTCAAACTCATAATTAACTACGTAATTATATATAATGTATTAATATTTATAAATTATTATAAATTACTAATATTTTAATGTTATAATATGTAACACTTAATATGCAAATATATATATATATATATATATATATATAGCTTTTCTATGGGTCGAACCGGCTGAGTTTTTCTAACCCCAAAACCTAGCCTGTCATACAGAGTCTCATTTTGGTTTTTTTTTTTCCCTTGGTTTCTTCGTCATTAGCTTCCCATTCTTCAGCCTCGGACATTTTATTTCTTTGGCTGATATTCCAATTAATATCCCAAACTGACCTTCAAATACTCGAATTTTGACCCATCTACATTTTCTTCTTGATTATGCCTGAAAATATATAGTGAGTAAAGAAGGAAGCTTGGCATGAAGAAATTATCCCTCTGCATTGGATGTTAGATAAAGCGCATGCTACGCATGGTGATGACCACACATTTTAGCTAGCTTTATAGTGACCAAGTTGACAAATTCTTTTGACTTTTTGCTTCGTATAATCTCGATGATAAAAGATGGTATATATACCGCCTTTTTTTTGAATATATAAAGAGAGTTTTAGGGACAAAAAAGCCAAACCATTAAATTTTGGTTGATCCAACGGAAAGGCAAGGCGAATAAATTAATATTTGATTTAGTCATGTGACGAAGCCTGCGGTCGACGTTGAATAACAGTGGCAGTGTGATAAAAGACTTTATGCATTGACATCCTTTCAAGCATCTGACGTAGTAGAAAAACACCTAAAGGTATTGGAAAAAGCTCAAGAAAGAGAAGAGAAATGGAAAAAAAAGAGAAGGCAGAAAAGTGAAAAAGCAAATTTGGAATCTGAAGATAAGAATTTGATAGAACATAGTGACAGGCAATTCTTTCTCCAATGTGATTGATATGATGCTGTGTAATAGCTTTAAAGAGGGTTTTCATTTCTTTCGATGGCCAGGACATGTTTTTATTCGACTAGTGACTAAATGGTCCACCATTAATCCTAAAAGCCCTCCTTTTCCTTGGCGTAAGCAGAAGTTACTGGCCCCTGGAACAAACACCTTTGGTCCCTCTGCTTTAAAAGGCGAAACTTTATTAAAATTTTTTTCCCCTTTATCGCCATTGTCACCTTTACCGGCAGAACAATATACACGATCCACGATCCTTACAAATAATAATACTTATATAAAATTTGGTTCACCGAGGAAATTTATTTATTCTAACAAGATTCTAATCATTGATCCTGAAGCAACTAAACTGGAAATAGAGAGATTATAAACAGAAGGATGAGTCCAAAATAGAAGACAATGTGAAACCCAACCGAAGGGAACTTGATTCGACGGCACTGCCGGCAAAGTAAAGCGCAGGCAGTACGTCCAGCCCTGGAATGGATTGACATTAAGTGGTCCATACACGACTTGAATGTGTGGAACCATAGAATGACCAGCTGCTAGCTAGCACAAGAAAGCTTTCACATTGGGGTCAAGATTTACAGGTTACATAACAGATGAATTTTCGAGAGTCACACAAAATTTTTTTAGTGCAACTTAATTTGTAAGGGCAAATACATGCATACTAGTGTTTAACTTTTTTTTTTTTCTTTAAAAGTTCAAAGCCTTCCACTTAAAATCTCTTTCACCTTATCACCTGATCTAACTCTCTCTAACTCTCTCCTAGACAAGTTCAAACTTATCAGGAGAGAAATACAAAATTTCTTCCTCCTCTCCACTTGGCTTCGGGAGCACAGAGCCGAGGTCTGTCTATATATATATATATATACACACACTCACCGTAGAGAACCAAATATGGCGATGAATCATGATTTAGTACAAGAGGAACATATAACTTAACCATATAACCATCCCAAATTTTCAAAGGTAATAATTGAAGTGCTTAACCATATAACTTGAAAAAAAAATAAATGGAAAAAAAGGACAAGTGATACTTGTATGCCACGTTAAATTTATATCTGAAATAAAAATAAAAAAAAATCTCAATGCTTCTTTGAAGTGAATCAATAGATGCGACCTAATTAAGGAGTGTCATCGGAAAAATAAAAAATGATTGTGGCGCTTGCTAATTAATAGAGAGCCTAAACATAATTTTAGAGCCGTACAGTCTCCAGTGTACTTTTTTTTTTTTTTTTTTTTGAAACGACAACTATTGTATAACCTAATCTATCCTATACTAGGGGGAGGGGGCGGACCTAAGGAGGTCCAAGAGTAATCCGGAGGAGACTGAACCACCACCGGACCAGACGGATGCAGTACGCACTCACCTGGATTTTTTGAAGCCAAACCACTTTAAATGTGACATTTTGGTGGGAGGCAAGGGTTGCCACCAAACCTTAATAGCTCGGTGGTGGCGACCAGCCCTGTCTCCAGTGTACTTGGTGCAACGTATTTTGTAAGGATATACCCTATATCCACTAATGCAATGTGAGAAAGAAAATAAAGAAACAAACAACCTAAAAGACAAAGATTGGTGGAGACAATGATGACGGTACTGCCCTCTACTTGCGTTCAACAGTATATCATTCTACGGAGGAAAGGCAGCATTTTTGTTCGGATCGATTCTTGCTGTGAGATCAGAAAGTGAACATTGTGCTGCAACCTACTGCTAGTGCTGTATACTTCCACAAAGAAAAAAGAAAGAAATTTGTGAGTGTTTGGATGGTAGGTTATTTTGGATAATTTTTTTTTAAATATTGTAATTTAATTTTTGATGTAATGTAAGTGAGATAAAGAAATGATTAAAAAATGTGTTAATGATGCAAGTAAATAAATTTTGACAAACGAGTCACCATCCAAACAAATAATTCCAGCAAGCTATGCATCCAAGAAGAAAAAGCAGCAGCAGCATGCAGGAGAAGTTTCGTGCACAGATGGCACCAATCATTCTAAATTCTGCAGGGCGATGCGCATTGCACAAAAACCATCGTATATATCCCTCGACCTTTTACTGGCTGGCTACTTCGTTTCAGATGATGTTAACAGGAGATTTTTTTTTTTTTTTGTGGTTTCTTTCTTGATAATTTCTCAACTCAATGCTAATTTACAAACTAATGCAATTCTTGCCTTTACTAATTGTCACTGCAGTAAAATGAGGTATTTACTTCCTAGAGTTTCTCTTCCCCTTTTCATTGTGGTTTTTCCATTTTAATTCAGAGAGTCGATGTGATTGAAGCTGTTTGGTTTCTTTCTCCTCGCGTCTAGCTAGCTCGTGTTAAGGATGTGGTTTGGATGGCAAGAATAAAGAAAAATTAAAATGTGGATTGCGTTAATCTTTTACGTGTCAATGTTCTATAATAAGAAGCCAAAAGATGGGTTTCATTTCTTTTATGAAAAAGACTAAAAAGTACATATATTCTTTTTTCTTCCTATAAAAAATGTATTGCATTGCTTCAACCTTGCAACGTATCCACAGGAAGCAGAATGTACACGGTATGGAATAACATGATCCCATCCTTACATCTCATACATATTCGTAGCTTCCCTTTTCACCCGTTGCAATTCAATCCCTTGTGTTTTTTTTTTTGGAGAAGATCCTCGACATCCTTGTCAAATTGTCTAAATCTAAAATATCCTCTAATGGTCAGATATCAAGTTTTTCTTTTAATTAATTTTTTTCAACGGAAAAAAGATGAGATTTAAGAAACAGGAGGAAGGTAAAGGAGAGATTTGAATTTAAAATCTCTAAATTTACGAGTCTTTATCTTAACTATTGAAGGTCTCATGGAATCAAGTTTTAATTGGAAAAACGAAAAGAAAATTATCTACAAGTCTAGCCTTAGACTGTTCGAGGAGAACATGGGGTTCATGGTCAATCACCATCAACTGGTAACAGAGTGGGGACCAGAATTGAGATATTCCCTTATATGCTCATCTTGACACGTGCCCCTCCTCTTCCGTTTTACTATCCAAGAATGAGAGTAAGAAATTATCCCCAAAAAACAAAAAAAAGAAAGAGAGTAAGAAACTTGGATGGCCCCTGGGGGGAGGGTGGTGTTCGTGGGCCCCAGTCGTTTGTTTCAGCAGCCTTCTGACTGACAGCATTGGATTCCAGAAGTTCTGCGGGCCTCAAGGAAGCTAGAAGACGACGAATCACCACGCTTTGGGCCTCAGTCGCCGTATTTGCACTTAGTGGGGGGCGGGCCTGCTGGGCTACTACGACGTCAACAGCTTCTTCGTAGGATCTCTCTGTCCGCGGTCCCAGAGTTACGTTGTGATTGAACTTCGAAATGCTCCTTTTCATGCCTGATTGGCCTTCGCTCTTATGAGTTATGACACTGTGAGGACCAGAAGGATGATGCAGAAAAATACATGTAAAGGATCGTTGTTAGTCGTGAAATAGTTAGGCGGCCCTAACCCTTGGAAGTTGGAACTCAATCTGTAATTTTTATCCCGTTCGCAGGAATCCTGAATTAAAAGTACACCGTACGGAAAATCTTCTTAAGGCGCCAAGTGAACGGATCTGTGTCGAAGTAGTTTGACGCTTCAAACATCATCTTCCTGTTATACCCTTGAGAATTACACAGTTACTTGCAAAGAAAAAGGTATATTGTGGTCGTTTGTTCAGTCGAATGATTGAGTTCACAAAATACAACTCACACAAGATAACGCACTAGCTACTTCCTGTCATCGTGCAAATGTGCAGACGATATATAGAAATGGGGCAGGAAGCAATCGTTGTCAAAGGTTGATGGCTAAGATTTGATAAAAAAAATATATAAAATTCAGATTTAATCTTGTACATCATTTTTCACATTACATGTAAGATCCGTAAATTTCTATTCTATAGTTACAAGTTGTACTACATTATACATAAATTGAATTAGATCTTGCGTAAAATGCACAAAATCGTTCCAAACGATTTTTCTGTTAACTTAACTGTTCATGCCCCCGGTCTAAAGATAGATAGATAGGTAGCCCTGCACATCTCTTAACCAATCATGCAATGACAATGACATGGACTTGGTCAATCGCTGTCTCCTTACAGACCCAATATACTGAGTTCAGAGTTGAGGCTTAACGTAAGGATGCGTGCTGCATCTTGATTTGCTAGGCCTAAAGATTGTTTTACCGCATCTTCCCTGGTTTCTCAGTCTCAGAGATCACTACTACTATTCACATACTAATTCATATTAGTTGTCAACCCGACTTTTTAACGGCCTTTCCGTCCTCTGTATTTGACGCACATTAATTGCCATCCTCACCGACTGTGGTCCATGGCGGAGTCTTGCGTCCTGCAAGCTTCCGTTGAAAAACACAAGCGGAATTAGTACAAATTAGAAAAAAAGCAATTTTATAGATTTCAAAACAGATTATCAGGAAATCCAAATTGTGGAGCTCCTATCAAGGAAATAATGGCTAAGTCATACTCATACCCTGCAGTCCTGGAGTGAGAAGCAAATTGGTAAAAGGTAGAGACCCTAGACAAGTTGTAGGAATATATATATATATATATATATATATATATATATGTATGTGTGTGTGTGTGTATAATATATAATCACTCCCTCTTTCGTGCTGCTAATCTCTTCAATTCAGAGTTTACAGAGCGCTTCTCTCGTTTTCAACGAAACGTAGGCCCAACTACAAGTGATGGTTGGCTCGGGCTTATACCGTTCATAGTCGTTGGAGTGCCCAGCCTATAGCTATAAATACAAGGCTGACATGTTGTTATAGCATATTGCTGTATAGCCCACTATAAATGGGCTTACCATAAATTATCCTGTCTAGGGCCCGCGAGGCACAAACTAGTTCAGGAGCCCGTGGTTTGGATTTTTTTTTGGCTTTAAAGACTCACTAACCTCAAGTCTCCGCAGACATAAAGCAAAAGAGTGCAATTATAAATCATCATTGGCACATTTATTTATTTGCATCACAAATATATTTTTTTTAATTTTTATTATCTCACATACATTATATAAAAAAGATATTACAGTATTTTAATAATCTACCGTCCAAACACACCTACTAGTATTTGTAGGTAGCAGCACAGATATTTCTGAGAGTTTCGAATACTTAGATAAGTTTTGTTTTTTTTCTTTCGTTTGAAATTCTAGAGAATTGCTTCTTTGTATAAGTCGCTTGATATTAGAAAAAAAGAGTTTCGTATTGTTTACATTACTAGTGTACTGTTGCCGAGTCTGTGCTTGAACTGTCGAGTCAAATAAATGGGCATTGGATGGATCCTCTATAAACAACCATGAAACAAGTGAGAGTCGGTCGTTAGTCGTTACTAGCTGTTTTGAGAGATTAGCCTCCGATAAAGAGGCCGACAACTGATTTTTTCTGTAGATAAAACGTTGTGCATTTTCTTCTTCATTTTTTTATTGAGGAAGAAGAAGAAGAAGGAGAATATCATGGCGGTGGTGGTTGGTTCGTCCATTCAATCACGGATTCTCTGCAGCTTCCTTGGAGACTCTAGTTTTGTTCGACCATCTCCAGCCAGTGCCCTTCACCGTCTCTTCCGCTATAACCCAGGTGATGAGTTTTGACTTGGGAGCCCCACTCTCTTTCTTTATTTCTTTCTTTGCTCCCGTTTATTCATGTTTTTAACTTACTTGTCCATGTTTCTGATAAATTCTCCTGTCTCCTCAAATTGCTTGCTGTGTGTAGGAGGAAAACATGTTTCTATGCAATTATCACGAGCATTTTCTGGATTAGCCATCCTATTATTCTACAATGGAAGGTATGCAAATTCTTCAACCAATTTAAATCCACCTTTATTTGAACAACCTGGTATGGTTCCAATGTTAGAATTTTTAATGAATGCTTTGCTGCCTGGTTCGTTTCCATTTGTCAACATTTAGCCGAACTAGCTTAGGGGAGTGATACCTATCCCAACTTGCTCAATATCATTTGGTCAATTCCCTTGATTTTGCAAGTCATTGTTACAACTTTTATTAATGCATGAGATTGTTGTGCTACTTTCTTCTAAATTTAGCCGCAATTGCACGCCCTGTTATCTTGAATGGTGTTTAAGAGTTGCTTTGTAACGCATTCATGATAAAACTCAAATGTCCTCTTAAACTCGGAAGTTTTTTCTATTTCTGCTTGGCTGCTGATATTGAGTCTAGACTCTGCAACAAGCACCATATCTTGTAGGTACTTATGTCAGTTTACATGACTAATACATATACGGACAAGTCATATGGCTTGACAACTTGTGGAACATATTTTCGTTCTAGATGCAAATATAGAACTAGCTTATTGGGTTTGAAGCCATCCATTTAATAGCTTTCTTGCTTTCTCTTAGTTTTCCTGGTTCATGTATGTGTTCATTATGTGATTTGAGCAGCTAATTTTCTTCAGTGATGAGCAGAAATATAGAGGAAGTGCCTAACAGCAAACGTAAATGTTTGAGGCCAGGGAAGGTGTCACCTCGTCGACCTGTTCCTGATCACATATTACAGCCTCCATATGCAAATTCTCAGAAATCACCGGGAATTTCTGGTGGACCTGAAGTGCATGATGAACTTGGAATTGAAAAAATGAGGGCATCAGGAAGACTTGCTGCGCAGGTTCTTCAGCATGCTGGGACTTTGGTGAAGGTGAAAATTTGTTCTTTTTTGGTTGATTCATCATCCTAAGCAAACCAGAAGTACACCCATGCATGGCATGGGATGACATCAAATGACATGCTGCTACGGTCTTAGTATCAAATTGACTTTGTGTAATCACAATGAATGAAGAGTTGAATTGCGTCGATCCTGAATTGCTTCATATGAGAATTATAATCTTACATTGTATTGATAATTTGTTTGAGAATCACTTCTGAAACATTAGTACCATCTACTACTATTCTTAAATTTTTTTGGTAAGTCACTCCAAAATATGGGCACAAGATCTAGTAATTTCATTGGTAAAAATCAACAAGATTGAAAAATTAAGGTGGGTTAATTAGGAGCTTTTGACTTGTGGAATCTGCATTTAGTTATACTCTTTATTTGCTTCTCTTGGCAGCCAGGCATTACAACAGATGAAATTGACCAAGCAGTTCACAACATAATCATTGACAATGGAGCATATCCTTCACCTCTTGGTTATGGTGGGTTTCCTAAGAGCGTATGCACATCAGTAAATGAGTGCATTTGCCATGGGATTCCAGATTCACGGGAACTTGAGGTTTGTCTAATAAATTCTCGTTCTCAGCACCTCCTCTGTTTAGATATGCTATCAAAAGATCCATATACTGTTCGTTTTGCAGGATGGTGATATTGTCAATATTGATGTCACAGTTTATCTTAATGTAAGTTGTTATTTCATCACATAAGATCTCTGCTGCTACTAGTTTTCTAGTTCAAATGATAAATTGAGGTACCCATATTGTGAGAACTTTCTTGTCTTCAATTTTAGCTTCCTCAACAGTCCTAGTTTATCCTTGAACCCTTCTGAAATTTTTGTTGTTGTATGGTATTCAAAATCATTTCACAGATTCACAGATGTGGCTTTGAGCTCATTAAAAAGTCTCTTTTTACCAGCAATGGTCATGTATATTGTTAATTTTTCTGGAGGCATCTCTTCAGATTGTCAAGTTTTGGATGGTACGAGTACTGCAGATTAAACCTTTCTGAGTGCTTCTTTGTCTTTATTGGTTGCAACTTGCTTAGGTCTCACGTTGATGACCAGAAAGAAATAACCTGTTTCTGATCCATGAAAGTTGTGGTTTCATCTGCTGTACTGTGTGTCATATTGAAATAGTCTACAAACATCTTTTGTGTCTCTGAGGTTTCAAACTCTGAATATACAAAGACGAGAATCTGGAAGCATTTGTTGATTGGGCAAAAGGATTTGTCAAAATTAGAGCAACTTGGTTCAGGAAATCGCATATTTCTATGGAAGGCACTATGATCAATTTGCATTACCAGCTTTGTTGCTGGAAAACTGCTCTTCCTGTAGCATTTCCTCTAAAAAAAAAGTATATCACTTATTTTTCCTTGGGGTTAATTCCACTTTGTCCCCCCAAACTTTGGACGATTGCCCACTTCAGTCCCTAAACTTCAAAATGGGACACTTAAGTCCCTAAACTTATAAATACCTTCCACTTAAGTCCCTAAACTTATAAAATGGAACACTTAAATCCCTAAACCCTTATAAAATGGGACACTTCGACCACCAACGGCATTCAGGATTTGTTAACAATTTTCCTTAAGTGGGAGGTATTTATAAGTTTAGGGACTTAAGTGTCCTATTTTGAAGTTTAGGGACTGAAGTGGGTAATCGTCCAAAGTTTGGGGGGACAAAGTGGTATTAACACTTTTCCTTGTTGGATGCCATGAAGTAAAGAATGAGTGCTCAAAGCAATGTGATCTTCTCATACATCGATCACATTGTGTTTCATTCTTCACAAGACGATAATGCAATATTATGTTAAAGAACTCAACCTTTTTGTTTGGTATAGAAATGTGAAAGATGTTAAATAATAACATACTATAAAGAGAAATTTTTATGCAACCTGGCTTTCATATGCAGGGGTACCATGGTGATACATCAGCAACATTCTTTGTTGGAGATGTTGCTGAGGAAGCTAGAAAATTGGTGCAGGTATAGTTTTCTGGTAGATAGAATAATTGTAATTAAGAGAGAGGGATTTATGTGTGTTCGGGAGTTAAAGAAAAATGTAATACCTGTTATTCCAAATTTAATGGAAAATTATGTAATTTCACGATAAACAATTGAGATAAATCCTTCAGATTTTTTCATCATTTGGTTTGATTTTCTTTATTCATTTTTATAATGATTTTCCTAATTTGCTGTTGAAATTTTCTTTTGAGTAAATAAAGAATGATTAAAGATAGAGTTCATGATAAGGACAGAAGTCCTTTTTAGAAAATCAAAACCAGAAACTCTGTACCCCACAAGTACCTTTGCATGAGTGCTGCAAAGCAACAACATTAATCACTTCCTCTGAGAGCTCTTATAATAGAAGTGCTTTCTGAAGGGCTGTGACATACCATGTCTAGTTGATGTAATACAAGTTCTGCTAATTATGACAGAAAAGGTCAAATGCCATTACTTATCACATGGCAAATAGGAGTTTATCTTCTCAGTCCTTTGTATTGACCGTAGGAAATTGATAGAAACATCTGGTTTACTACTATGCATATTGATCTCATACAGGAAATCTTAACATGCACGGTAATACATTTCTTTTTCTCACATTTATGCTTTTAAGTCACTTCCCAGATGCTGATTTTAGTATTTCTTTTTAAAAAATCTGATTAGTTGATTTTATATTTCTATGGTGATTTGTGTACCAGTTATATTCAACTTTTAAGATTGTTGTGGAAATGAATTGATATCGTCATGGTTTAGGTAACTAAGGAGTGCTTAGACAAGGCAATATCTATCTGTGCACCCGGGGTGGAATTTAATAAAATTGGCAAGACTATCCAGTAAGGCACCTGCTTGATTTTTTTTTTTCTTTGTTTTAAATTACTACTCGAATTGTTTCCTGTCTAGAAGTCTCTCTCTCTCTCCCTCTCACATACACACACGCATTCCCTCCTCCCTCCCTGAAGGTGCTTACGCTCATGTTTGTCTTGCCTGTTTCAATTGTTTTACTTATTGAGACATATATTTTTGGTATGAATCTTTCTGAAATATGATAGATTCGCTAGATATAATGATCTGTTACGGATTGATATCAGGTGACTAAATGGTTTTTAAACCCATAAGCTTTGCAGAAAGATTGCCGGCTGAAAGCACAGTTTCACGAATATTCTTGGCAAAGATTTTTATAATAGGAATGTTGCAGTAGATTTTAGAAATATATGAGTTGTTATTTTTTGGTAGTTATCAATCCATTGCATCTGTAAGCAATATTCATGGATTTCATGGTGCAGTTATAACTTACTTTACATTTTTGTTTTTGAAGTAATCTTGCAGATGAACATTGCTATGGAGTTGTTGAACAATTTGTTGGCCACGGAGTAGGACGTGTTTTTCACAGTGATCCAGTCATTCTACATTACAGTAATTTTTGCTTAATTCACATTGACTGTTTTGTTATCATGCTGAATTGCATGATTCTGCTGTTGGTTTTCTTGCCTGAAGTTAGGCTGAAGTTGTGGTCTTTACTTGCTTGCGTGCGAGATTTGGAGAATGTAATATTCAACCTCATTTAAATAAAATATTACCACAGATTTTTCCTCCAAAGCCCATTTAAGAAGATGCAGTAGAAACTTAACTATCCAATAAAGGAAAAACAGAAAGGACAAAAGTTGACCGATTTGTTTCATAGAGTGTCATCATGTATTTTTCAAAGTATTATTGGCAATTCTGCTGGTTTATTAAATTGTTACCATTTTTGCAGCCATATGCCTTTCTGTTTTATTGCTAATTTTCTGGTATTCAAAGAGAATAAATGACATTTTAATTATTTTTCTACTAGACCATGTCGCAGAAAAGGTTTCTTCAGAACAAATGTATTTGAAGTAATATTTGAAAGAAATATAAGGCTTAGGATCTTTTTGCGGTGTTTTTCAAGATAAACAGCTAATTAATCCAGAATGAGGTACTGCGATGGCATGCCTGGTAAAATGAAGAGAAGTTGAGAGATGGATGTTAAATTTTGTCCCTCATCTCTAATACCCATAGAGCATTAATTTACAGCTTGGATCTGTAGAAAGTCCGGACTGAGAAGACATCCACTTCAGTATAGATAGAATATGAGAAAGTTGCATTCTTTTTGCTTGGCAGTTGTTTCTGTCTTTCCTTTGCTTCCTTTTGCAATTGATTGCTTGCCCCCTCCTTTCTCACATTATTTCATATTCTGTCTATGGGTACTGATTTCATTATTCTCAGGGAATAATGGTCGCGGACGCATGCTTCTAAATCAGACGTTTACCATTGGTAATATATGCTTATAATTCTCCTCTATTCTCTAACTACTGATTGAAGCAGGTGCATCACCATTGGCACTTCTTCAACGACCCATTATTTGTTGTCAGCGGTTAATTGCTTCTATTGATCTACGAATTGCAGAACCAATGCTGACCATTGGCAGCATAAACCCGATAATGTGGGATGATAACTGGACGGTGGTGACAGAGGATGGGAGCCTATCAGCACAATTTGAGCACACAATCCTGATAACTGAAAATGGTGCCGAGACACTGACTCAGTGTTAGCAAAGCACGAATATCGTTTCTTAAAGATAATAGAAGGAAGCCATGGAACAGGTTCCTTTCCAAGCTACAAACACATTTGTTCGCTCAGATTCAGTCACCTCCAGTTTAGAATCTTCTTCTCTCCAAGGTTGGGGGGCCAATGTGATAATCTTTTCTTTGATTTGTGATGAAAGGTCGTTTTGCAAGACAGACTCCATAGGACATGATTGTGTAACTACAGCATTTTATCCAATTCTCGTGATCTCGCTGTTTATTATTTAAGGGATATTCATTCCTGAATGGTGTGGTTCTTGTCTCTGTAACGTGAGACGTCACACCACTGAAGTTGGAAGTTTGGCAGTCCATTTTATTGGTAGGTATATCTTCTTTGTAAAAAAAACGGTGTCTATTACTACCGATTTCTGAATACAATTCTTGCAAGGCAATTGAGGGCCTGTGTTTGAGTATAGCTCTCCAATTCTCTGAGTTTTAGTCTAAGAATTGGAGACGCGCTGCAAACCTCAGTCAACCGACTCTCATGTCTTTGCCAACAAACTGGAAACGCCGCCCTTTACAAAGTACAGTAGGATGATGAGGTGGTTTCGTAGAAGCATTTCCAATATTAAGACTCCTCAGGTGGATAAATTCTCGTCATGTTTACCTTTCCTACCATAAATTTCGTAGTAGAATTTCGCGTCTATGTTGGCCTCGTGCGTGCTAAACCCCGTCACTTGCTTGAGGTTAACAGGGATACGGAGAACATTGAGTACTATAAGCAGAATGTAATCTCTCCAATGGATTTCGTGCGCATTCAATCCAATTCTTGAGTAAAACGCGAACCATATTCGTTTGATTAGACAGTTTGATGCCAAGAGATTAGAAATGGAGGAGTGCAACTGTGATAGCGGCGACGAATTTGATCCCAGAAAAATATGGAGAAAGGATTACCGTCTTAAGCATTGACGGAGGTGGCATCATACCTGCAGGAACCATATTGAGTTTCCTTGAATCCAAGCTACAAGCAGATAGATGTACATGGCTCCTGGCTGGCTACTCATGAAATTCACAAAACAAACACGTACCCCATTTACGTTGTTGCATGAGTGTTTACTTCAATTTCCTATGATGCAGGAACTGGATTGACCAGATGCTCGAATTGCAGATTATTTTGATGTGATAGCCAGCACGAGTACTGGTGGAATCATTGCAACGATGCTAACAACTGCACCTAATCAAAATCAGCGTCCTCTCTTCACCGCAAAAGACATCGTACCCTTCTATCTTGAGTACTGCCCCAACCCCAAGATATTTCCTCAATCCAAGTCCAAGCAACTAACTCTTTGTATTAATATGGTAGATTACAACAACCCTTCATGGACTTCCTCTATATCAGGAAATGAAAACCCTTTCTTGCCCAGAAAAACCAAAGGAAACGAAAACTCTTTGTATGATTTTTTTTTAATTAAAGCCACTGGCCAATTTACTTTTATTTTTCTTTTGAATTAACATTACATCACTGCTTGTTTATAGAAAAATACTTCCTTTAATCATCCGTTGATGTATGTAGTCTGATGTTCAACACGCACATTGACATAGAAAAATGATTACGAGAGCCAAGAGCCTACGAGACTAAAGTATAAATAGATAAGATGAGCGACTTCACAAAAACCAAAAATGGATTTTCTTCTTTTTTCTTTTTAATTTTTGTTCGATTGTTTTAGAAGTTAAAGCCATAATGAAATTTTAATTCTAACAAATTTGAACCAGTTGAAAGTGAAGGCACTAATGAACAAACTCTGATAGGTAACCTGGTCGATGCGTATTAGAGTTTTCGGGGATTGCATAATCACGTCAACTGCATGAAACTGACATGATAAATGTTTGGGTATCTAGATTTGTAAAACTATTATCAGAGGAGAAGTTGAGTGCTAAAAGGATGCAAAAGAACCAAGTCTTCCGAAAGTGACAATTTACAAAGTTTGAGGTGCAAGAAATCAATGCAGATTCAACCATATGATGCATTATGTAAGCGTATGTAGGATGACGAAAAATACATCTTGTTTTTTTTTTGAGCAAAAATTAAAGTTTTATTGATAGAGATTTGTAAGCGTACAGATAGTAGCTATATGGCTCTATACACGTGTACTAAAGCTATACAAAAAGAATCAACATGCACTTTTGAGAAATCCCCCAATCAATAACAGCTCCCAAATTCTCCTGTCATGAGGAACTGCCCTCCAAGACTCAACAATATGCTGCATGGAGTCAATGACTGTCTGTCTTCACAATGTTTATAGCAGTCACCTATATGGGCTATTCTCTGATGCAAAACCTCATTTCGGGCTCTCCATATATGATATATGGTAAGCTAGTCTACGGAAAGAATCAAGAAAGGAGTCAGATTTCCAGCGAGTAGTGCATGTCCATTCTAGCTCTATAGACCATGAATAAGCAGCCCTGAAGACAGGACACATCTCTAAGTTCTTCTTCCATGCTGCTGTAGACTGTAGTTGCTCCACATTCAAAGCCGATATGCTCCATAGACTCTCTTCTGCATTACAGCGTAGAACACAATCTAATCTAATGATCCAGTGAAGCAGCCCCACTTCTTCATTCTATCTCTAGTGCACAATCTTCTTTTACATAGTAAGCAGAGGATGAAAGAGTACCCTGGAACAAATCCTTTACCCCAGACCAATTTGAACCAAGAAACTGTAGGACCAGCTTGCCTAATGGCTTGCATGGCAGACTTTACCGTAAAACAGCCAGACTTACTAGACAGCCACTCAATCGTATCCTTCAACTCAAGGAATGGCCTGAATTCAGTAGGAGTAAGCTGTTTAAGAAGCCGTACTTCAGCAGTAGATTTTCCTCCACATAGCCGCCATCTCCAGTCTGCATCTTGCATGCATTTAGCAACTGGGTCATGTACAGGTAGACCAAAGCTTCTAAGCAAATTTCCAGAGAAATGTTTATATAATGGTCCCGCTGGATGCCTTTGATCATGCCAGAAGGAAGTATCATTTCCATCCCCAATCAAAATTTTCACGAATGGCTGGGCTATACGACGTAGTTTGGGCAGTTTTCTCCGTACCCAAGGGCAATCACTAGGCACTTGTATTGCCCAAATATACCTTGGTTATTTATGAACATTTGCAACAGTGCTAGATGCAATTGTACGTATATGTGCCACAAAGAGATTTTAAGCTTTTTATTCGTGGCTTTTAAGTGTGTTTTTTTTTCACATTAGTTTAATTACCATATCTCTAGAAGACTGATTTGTGAATTTGGGGGTTCTATCCGTCATAATTATTAGCGCATAAGAGTGTTTAATAAAAATGTTTAAAAAGTTGACAGTAAGCTACAATATTCTTCTCTATTATTTTTGACAAGAAAGTAGAAAAAGGAGAACCCTTCTTTTAGTTTGTGAGTTGAGGATAGAAAAGAAAAGAAGAGAAATGTTAAGTTACGAGAGAAAAGAAAGGATAAGAAAAGCAGTTGGGATCTTCTGTGTCACTACTCGGTGTCAAATTTAGTGCCAATCCTACTAATTACGTGATAGTAGAAGAAATTTAAATAAACAAAATATGACAAATTAAATAAATAGGACACTTGGCATAAATATAGAAGTGACACTGAATTGCCACTGAAAAAGTGGCACTGAGGATCCCATATGTAAGAAAAGAAGAGAAGAGATTTTAATGTTGTTTGGGAGTTTATGAAAGAAAGGAGGTGATTTTGGACACATAAGTAAATAAATATTTCATTCAACAGCTTTTTAGGAGTAGAAATAGAATGGGCAATTTAAAAAATGTTTTGCTGCCTTTCCGCGGTTTCCTTTGCTTTCTGCCCGATTTGGGCCGGAAATTTTTTTTAGGGTTAATCACATTTTATCCCCTTAAAAAATACCCCATTTTTCAGTTTACCCCCTAACCTTTAATTTTGCTCACTTAACCCCCTTTAGGACAAAATTGACCTTGCATTATTTTGACTTTTCATTTACCTTGTTTTCCTTTCTTTTATTTCTTTTTCTCTTTCTTCTTTATTTAATTCTTCCTCTTTCCCACAAAAATCTTCACCTTAATGATTGAAATTAAAAAAGAGGAATTGCAGAGATCTATCCTCTCCTTAAATGATTAAAAAAATATTCAAATCACTTTCCTAAAATACAATTTTTTTAGCCTTTCAATTCTTTTAATTTTGGGTTTTCCTCTTTCCTTTCTAGTTTCTCATTTTATTCCCAAGAAAATATCTTAAGATGAAATTGTGACCTGATTAATAATCATCAATTGAAATTTGTGACACGTGGCATCATACAAAAAATCAAAATTAGTTTTTGATGCCTTTTAAACCTTCACCCAGAAATATGCAATTACAAACTCAAAACAAAAATTTTCATTGACATGAAATTTCTATTGGGAAGGATGAAAGAGAGAAGAAAGAGAAAAAGAAATAAAAGAAAGGAAAACAATTTCATCTTATGATATTTTCTTGAGAATAAAATGAGAAACTAGAAAGGAAAGACGAAAATCCAAAATTAAAAGAATTGAACGGCTAAAAAAATTGTATTTTAGGAAAGTGATTTGAATATTTTTTTAATCATTTAAGGAGAGAATAGATCTCTGCAATTCCTCTTTTTTAATTTCAATCATTAAGGTGAAGATTTTTGTGGGAAAGAGAAAGAATTAAATAAAGAAGAAAGAGAAAAACAAATAAAAGAAAGGAAAATAAGGTAAATGGAAAGTCAAAATAATGCAAGGGCAATTTTGTCCTAAAGGGGGTTAAGTGAGCAAAATTAAAGGTTAGGGGGTAAACTGAGAAATGGGGTATTCTTTAAGGGAATAAAATGTGATTAACCCTTTTTTTTTAAGTGTAGCTGTTTCTTCCTTCTTCCAATTCCGTCGGTTTCTTTTCCTTTCCCTTCACTTAAAACTCTCAAATGTGGGAGATACAGCCTTTCTCTTCTATTCCTTTCTTTTCTGTTCAAATCTCATCTCCCAAACTAGCTATTAGTTCTTCTTACAAAAAAAGGGCTAGGTGGTTTGAAATGCAAAAATGATTTTGACTTTGGAAAGTCACTAGCCTTGTTTCGTACTAATAGAAAAGATGCTTTCAACATCTTTCGTACTACAGCAAAGATTTTATTCTGTACTTCAGTTACCAAATTATTTTTATAATTTTTCAGTCGAAAAAATTATTTGTCGTCTTTAATTAAATAATTAACGTCTAATCTAATATTATAATATTCAAAGAGGGCGTTAATTGCTTTTAGCAGGACTTGTACGAAAGCCATGATTAGATACACAAATCTGGGCCTGTTTGGAACCTGAGTTTTTTGGGAGTTTGTCTAAAACTTTACTGTAGTACACTGTAGAAGTTTTTGAAAAAATTGTAGAAGTTTTTGTAAAGTAAAAAACTTTTTTGTAGAAGTTTTTTTAAGGTGAAAAACTTTTTTTCCTTTTTTTTTCTTTCTCTTTCTTTTTCTTTTTCTTTCTTTCCTTTTTCTTTTCTTTTTTCTCTTCTTCTTCTTCTTCCTTCTCCCTCCCCCTTCCCTCCCCCGTTACCTCTGCCTTCCCAGTCCCAGCAGCCATGGCCCTTCCATTTTTTTTCTTTTCTTTCTTTTTCTCTCTCTTTTTCTTTTTCTTTCTTTCTTTCCTTTTTCTTTTCTCTCCTCTCCTCTTATTCTTCTTCTTCCTTCCTTCCCCCTCCCTCTTCCCTCGCGGTACCAGACGACCAGCAGCCCCTCTCCCCAATTTTTTTTTTTCATTTTTTCTTCCCCTCTTCTCCTTCTCTGCTCCCCTATCCCCCTCTACTCCCCTTCACCATCCCCCTCTCCCTCCCGAAGCAGAGAACCAGCAGCCATGGCAGAATACAATTTTTTTTTTTGCTTTTTCTCTCCCCCTCTCCTCCATCTCCCCCTCCCCCTCTCCTCCCCTCCCCTTCCCCCCTCCCCTTTTGCCCAATTCGATCGTTCGACCAGATCGCATAGCGTGCGACCAGAGAGGAAGCGGAAGCCTTTTGCCCAATTCGGTCTTTCCTGGTAGCGTGCGACCAGAGAGGAAGCGGGAGGGTGGCCAGGGAGGGGAGGGGAGGGAAAGAGAGGGGGAGGGGGAGAGGGAGAGGGAGAGGGAGAAGGAAAAAAAAGGGGTAGGCCGGCGCCGGAAACAGCGGTGGAGGTGGTGGTGGCCGGCGGCGGAGGTGTGGTGAATAGGGGCGGGGGAGAAAGAAGAAGAAAATAGAAAGTTTTTTGTGTATTAGATATTTTAAAGTGTGTAGGTTAAAAAATTTGATAAGTTTTTTTGGGTTCCTGTAGCTAAAGTTGTTAAAAAACTAGTAGCTAAAAAACTTGGCCAAAAAACTTGATTCCAAACAGGCCCTCTGTTTATACAAGAATCTCCAAAATGATGATGATATCTGCCCGAAGTTTTTTCTTTTTCCTTCATGAATTTGACTTCTACCTGGAATTGGAAAACGGGGGATGCATTTTTATCTTACCCTGGTCGTTGCCTTTTTATAAATACAAGTAATTTGCTAAAAATAAATGAAAAAATAAATTATTGGGCCTGTTTGGAACCTGAGTTTTTTGGGAGTTTGTCTAAAACTTTACTGTAGTGCACTGTAGAAGTTTTTGAAAAAATTTTGTAGAAGTTTTGTAAGGTGAAAATTTTTTTGTAGTAATTTTTGTAAGATAAAAAATTTTGTAAAAGTTTTTGTGAGGTGAATTTCTTTTCCTTTTCTTTTTTTTCTTTCTTTCTTTTTTTCTTTTTCTTTCTTTTTCTTTTTTTCCTTTTTCTTTTCTTTCCTCTCTTTCTTTTTCTTCTTCTTCTTCCTTCCCCCTCCCGCCACTCCTCTCCTCCCTTTCCCCTTCTCCTCTGCTCTGCATTTCCCCCGCCACCCCCACCAGTCCCTCTGCCCCTTCCCCCTCCCCTCTACAAGCCCAGCCCCCAGCCTCCCCCTCCCCCCGCCAGCCCTTCCCCCCACCATCCTCCTTCCCCCGTCAGCCTCTCTGCCCCTTCCCCCTCCCCTCTGCAAGCCCGGCCCCGGCTGCCCCCCGCCTCCCCCTCCCCCCGCCAGCCCTTCCCCCCACCACCCCCTTCCCCCCAGCCCCTCTGCCCCTTCCCCCTCCCCTCTGCAAGCCCGGCCCCCGCTGCCCACTGCCTCCCCCTCCCCCCGCCAGCCCTTCCCCCCGGCAGCTTGGCCCCCGCTACCCCCTAGCCCCTTCCCCCGCACGCCACCCCCTCTGCCCCGCCATCCCCACCCCCCTCTGTTCCCCTGTTCCCCCGTCAGCTGTAGCGTTGGCGTGACTGAAGTCAATTGTGCTTTCTGCTTGACCATTTGATCAAGATCTCTTCTTTCAAACGAACTGGTCATCTTCATCCTCTGCTGGATTGACTTGCTTGTGTTTGACTTTCATTTTCATGCTGCCTCTGCCTATAAGGAGGAATGCAACCTCTTTAGAAGTCAGCTAGGCAGGCTCGATGGAATCTGGGTAGATTTTCTCGATAGATGAAAGGTTTTTTAGTACCAGAGCAGGAGGAAAGTAACTGCTGCTACTGCATCGGTCGGGGGAGTTTGGCCAGGGAGGGAGAAAGGAAGGAAAAAAAAATTTGGGAACGCCGGTGCCGGAATAGGTGGCCGGCGCCGGAAACGGCGGCAGAGGTGGTGGCCGGCGATGAAGGTATGGTGGATGGGGTGGGGGGAGAAAGAAGAAGAAAGATAGAAGTTTTTTGTGTATTAGATATTTTGAAGTGTGTAGATTAAAAAATTTGATAAGTTTTTTTGGGTTCCTGTAGCTAAAGTTGTTAAAAAACTTGTAGCTAAAAAACTTGGCCAAAAAACTCACTTCCAAACAAGCCCATATATATATAAAAGAAAAATGTGCTAAAACAACTCCCCCTCAAATTTCTCTGTCTCGAAAATCCGTGTACTCCTTTTACCTATCCATAGTTTCACTTAAACGAAGAAACGTTGAAACACGAAACTCAGTAATGGAATCCATGCCTGTGAATTGGGAAGCTCTCGACGCTCTCGTCATCGATTTCGCGAAATCCGAAAATTTGATCGAAGATTCGACGCCGTCTTCTTCGCCGTCATCTTCGTTATCGTCGCTGTCTTCGTATCACTCGCGTTTGCTGATACGGCAGATCAGGCGGTCACTGGAAGCCGGCGATATCGATGTCGCCTTGGATCTCTTGCGCCTCCACGCACCTTTTGCTCTCGATGATCACCGCCTTCTCTTCCGTTTACAGAAGCAGGTAAAAGCTTGTCCGCTTGGAACTTAAACTTTGGGAAAATGTCGGGGGAATTCTTATTTACTGGTGAACTTCTTTTGGCAGAAATTTGTTGAATTGCTAAGGAAAGGAACGGAGGAGGATCGTGATGCGGCAATAAATTGTTTACGAACGGCTCTCGCGCCTTGTGCACTTGATGCTTATCCGGTATTTTGTTTTTTCCGCTAATTAGGTTAGAAGTTATTGATGCTGTTCGAATGAATGACAATATAGCATCAGAGCTCTTTAACTCCGATTGCCTGCTGCATAACATTGTGAAATCTAGGGATTGGTATACTTGAAATTTACGTATTGAGGGAGAACATCATGTTCCAGTTCAAATTTGTAAAGTCTAATTTGTGTATCTATTTGTTTTCCATGTAAATAACTGAAATTGAGTTTACTAAAGAACGCTGTCAAATGATCACCTTTTTAATTATGTTGGAAACATGAGTAAAGTCTGTTAATGTCAACTACAGTGGCACAGTGGTATTGGACTGGCAATTTTTTATTTTAGCCTGAAAGGAGAGGTCCATTTGTATGTAAAGGTGGCTGGACAGAAGAATCTTATTGACCAAAGCATGTTTATGCTTAGCCTTACATCATTAATATGTTATGTCCATAATATTCTTAATTTTTGTTTTTAGGGGCATAAACAATTCGTTAGAAATAAGATGAGAATAAAGGAGTGGGGTTGGAGATGTTGTGGAAGTTTTTGGCAGCATCTAAATGCTACTTGGGGACTAATCAATTGGAATTGTATTACCTCTAGGGGCTTTTAGATAGGTTCTTCTATGTTTGCGTAATCTCCTATCTTTGGTGTATCCAGCAGTGAAATCTCCTCTAGAAGAGGAGTTCTATTTGGTATGCGTCACCTCAAATTGTTTAGAATATTACATGGTAACTGGTTAGTTTCAGGTCTTTTTGATATTGATTGCATTGGAATTTTTGCTTTGGCATGTATCCTATGTTAGGTGCTATTGATGGCCCAGCTAATGCTTGACATAGTCGTAGAAGTCTCTGCCTCCCGGTTTTTCAGATAGATTAGACTGAGCACAGAAGTGATCAGCACTCTCAGACCATACTTAAAATGAAAACTGTCCCTATAATTGTCCCGTCTTCTAGTGTGATTTCTTTCACACTGAATATCAATGCCTTGGTGGCACAGGAGTTTGATCTGTTCTCGAAATCATTCTCAAAGACCACCCACCTCTCAAAAAAACAGTAAAAAGAAGAAAGAGAAGGGTGGTTTGGGTGAGGGCAATCAGATTAATTCATTTATCTGGAAAATTTGATTGGTTAATGCTGATAAACTCCTTGTTTGTGATGGACATATGATGCAAGTTATTTCCTGTGTGTTTTGAAGGAAGCATACGAGGAATTTAAACACGTCCTTCTTGCCTTTATCTATGATAAAGATGATCAAAGCTCTCCGGTGGCTGATGAGGTTGGTATTCTTGACATATAAGATCTTTTTACATGCTCAGTTTTCCATTTTATGACATTTTAATCAGCATTGTCACATGAAATGTCATATCAAAGCAATATTTTGGA
Source organism: Coffea arabica (assembly GCF_036785885.1). NCBI lineage: Eukaryota > Viridiplantae > Streptophyta > Magnoliopsida > Gentianales > Rubiaceae > Coffea > Coffea arabica. The sequence goes on along the minus strand of NC_092323.1, from coordinate 5,491,696 downwards.
ACTATCTGATTTCTGTTATGCATTTTTTCATGTCACATTTATCCTTTCATGATCAGTGGAAGGCCTGGGACCTTATATATATATATATATATATATATATATATATAGAGAGAGAGAGAGAGAGAGAATATGAACTTTTGAACTGAATTTTTTTGTGGACCTTTTTAAGCTTTATAAACTTGTCTATTACTATGTGTTTCAATGAAGATATCTGTATAAATGGAATGTGAACTGACGGTATTGATACATTTATAATTTCTGATACGAATCTGACGGACATTAGGGAGATAACCTAATTTGATTTGTGATTATCATATTCCATTTTAAATGAATATTGGCACTTTTCTTTTTTAGGGATTTACATGAGGTCACCTAGGTATTTCCTTTAAGTCGTTAATCTCTTTGTGTATAGTGTCACTCTCTGCAAAATGCTTTAATCTGGTCTGGGTTTTGTTAGGGATCCTATGAAAAATCTTCTAGGTGGATAGGTTAATTTAAATGTATTTTCCAATTGTGTTTGGGGCGCTGTTCCTATCAGCTCTGCCCCTGTTAATGGGCATTTAATATTTGGAGAAAAAGGGAAGTTTTTCTGGTACTCCTGGCTTATAGCTGTCATTAAGTTTAGGAATGGCTTTTTCTAATTGATTGGCTGCATTGCGCTCATATATTCTTGTGGAATTACATCACCCATATAGCTACATATGTACCAAGTGGATGTTTGACATGCAAATGTACTTTCCTGTCAACAATATTCTATGCATGAGGCAGCAAGAGGGAATGGAATTTGTTGGAAGTTTATGTTGGCTGTGTGGCATCTTGTGTAAAGTAATACCTGGTGAACTTAGTTCCTAGTTATAAACCTCTGATTTTTTTTAAATTATTAAATTCCTAGAATGTCCTTAGTTTGATGTTATAATTCAGGAAGAAGAAATTTATTATGTTCATGAGATTCACTACTTTGATTTAGCTCATCAGTTGTAGTTGAGTATGGTCACTATGAGTTAGGTCTGCTTAATACATCTTTTAATGGCTCCACATCCTTGTTTTTAGTGGTCTGAAACGAGGAGGTTCGAAATTGCTGGATTACTATCTTCTGTTTTAAGGGCCAATCTTAATGCATATGACCCTGTGTTCTCAATGACGCTGAGATATTTGATAAGGTAAATACCACTTTCTTCTCATTTATCTATCTTTCTCTATTCTACACAGACATGTACAAACATGCACACAGACCCCTTACTCTCTAACAGGGACACACCCACAGAGAAGAGAGACGTGTGCTCTATTATCTTTTTCTATGGCACACATGGTTAAACCATTCTTTTTGATGAATTTTTGTGTTATATAGCATACACAAAGGTTTTTGTTTTCGTCAAGGAGTTGTATCACCTATATCAAATCTTACTGAGAGATTGCTCCTTGAAGAACGTGACCCCGCTCCAATACCACAGGAGAGCATGTATGAAGCATCACCTTTTGACGAGGTGCCATTTATTGTTCTTGTATTTTTAAAAATTTTATATATACTTTTTTGGGGAGCTCAACATATGTCAGAAACACTAAAACCTGGGTGGCACAGCTTCTGCCTTGCCTTGTATCAAGAGTCAGTTCCACACTGATTGTTCTACATTTCTGGATTTTGACTCAATGTTTAACCTTATTCTCGGTTCCAATCAGGTGGATATACAAGCCCTTGCTCATGCAGTGGAGCTCACTAGGCAAGGGGCAGTTGATAGCCTAAAGTTTGCCAAGGGCGACTTAGTTCAAGCGTTTCAGGTTGCCATAAGTGGTGTTTCTTAGTTCACTTTTACAAGCATGTTTATCTCATAATGCTTGTTCTTTTTGTTCCTATTCCCATGTTATTTAGATCTTACAACATTTCTGTTGTTGGTTGCTTGCACAGAATGAATTATGCCGTATGAAATTGAATGAATCTGTTCTTGATGAGCTTGTTCACGAGTATTGTGTCTACAGAGGTATTGTGGACGCTGCTAATACATCTCAACCAGCAGATGTTAATAAATCAGGTCCATGGTGCTGCTCAGTACAAAATGATTCTACTGAGGTCAATTGTGATAGCAGTAAAGTTTCTGATGATGAACCTTCTACTGATATTTCTCACATGGATGGTTCTCCTGAAGGCCCAATTGATGTCATGAGCACACAGACTACAGATATCGACGAGCGTTACCCTTCTGAGACAGCTGGCAATTATGAAGACTGTAGCACTAGTGGAGCACATCAGCCTGACAGTTTGAAAGTTCAGCTGAGAAATAGAAATCATGGTATTGGAGAGAGAAATAAACGTAAGCGCTGGAGGGGAAGACATGAGAAATTTGGATTTGTCTCGGAAGTTCTTAGTGGAAGCTGCAGAGAAGAGGTCATTGCTTCTACCTTGTATTGCAGGAAGTGCCTTGAGAGAAGGTCTTTGGTTACAGCTCTTATTGTTTCTGTAATGAAACTTAAGTTGTCACTCTGCTTTTGCAGGCTGAAAGCTCATTGATTGTGGATGGTGTAGTTTATAGGGAGGACAAATATGATTTGGTGTTGGCCATGAAAGAATTAGCTTGCAGAGGAATGACAGCAGAAGTTGTGGAGGAGATAAATTCTATGGACCCAAATTTTTTTGTCCAAAATCCTGATTTACTGTTCCAACTTAAGCAGGTAAACCATTTCGTTTGCTATTTGCTATTACTTCAGAGAATAGGAGAGATTATTTGTGTTGTTTGGCCTATAAACTGGCTGACTCTGTCTTTTTGCAGGTTGAATTTTTAAAGCTAGTTGGTTCTGGTGATCATTCCCGTGCTTTAAGAGTAGCCTGTTCCCATCTAGGTCCTTTGGCAGCTAGGGATCCAGTTCTGCTTAGACCCTTAAAAGAGACTCTGTTTGCTTTGCTTAGACCTAATGAGGAGGCATTTGGTGAACGCTTACCCTTGCATGCTCTTGCAACTTCAGTTCAGGTTCGAGTTATGAGTTACATTTCATGTTGAAAATAGAGACACTGCTTTAGTTAGTAATTGCTTACAGCTTTTGATTATTGAGATATTGTTGATCATAAATTTCTAACTCCCGTGGAATGCGAATTTTCAGCAATGTAAAGAAATGTGTAACGGTACCAGCAAAGTTCCAGAATATCTTAAAATTTCTAGTGATTAAAATGCATCTTTTCTCAATGCAGTTTGCAGAAGCTTTTTTCATCTTGTCTAAATGAAAGCTGAAAGGTTGTGAAGCAAATGTTTTGACCTTGGTCATATTTCTTGTTAATGCTTTTTGCTATGTTCACGTACTAAACTTGTTTAAATTTAGTAAAAGGCTTGGTGGAGTAAACCAAACCAATTGGGCCATCAATAGGCCTAACATGTTGAAGCTCAGTGAATGAAATGAATTTTTTCCTTCAAAAACCCATGTTTCTTATTTTCTTTATCTAATTATGGGAATTTTCTGTCAATGAAAATATGAGATGTATTTTCTTGTGTAAAGGTTGCTATTGGTAGAAGGCTTGGTATTGATGAACCTCAGCTTATGAAGATCATGAAGGCAACCCTATACACGCATAATGAATGGTTCAAACTTCAGATGTGTAAAGATCGATTTGAAGGTTTCTTAAGGATCAGTTCGTTAAAAGAAGTTGGAACTTCTTTGCTTGCTGATGCTGCTTCAAGATTAAGTGATACTTCAGACCCTGGTTCTTCTCAAGCCACGATGTCCTCAAGTAGTAGGGTGCATGAAGATGTTGGCAGTCCTGCTCAGATATCATCTTCTGAGGTTGCATGTGATGAAAATGCAATTCTTAAAGTTATGGTGAGTCAAGCTTGCTTTCGACACTCATAAAACATCAACAATTGCTTCCAACACTTAAATGACAGTTTGCTACATGCTTCAAAATCGCCCGTCACATTGAGTGTCGGAGTAAAGGTTTTATGAGATATATGTTTGCGTGAAGTTTGAGCTCATCACATTGTATGTTTGAATCTTTTTTTAGAATATGGGCTGCTTGGTGCTGAATTTCATTTTTTATGATCTATATATGTTCTGGATATGTCTGACTTGTTACTTTATCCCTCTTTGGACATGGCGATTTTCATAACTTCCAGAATTGTTTTCTCTGCAGGAATTTCTTGCTTTGCCAAGAGCGGATGCTATTCATCTTTTGGGGCAGTATAATGGGAACGCAGAGTTGGTAATTCAGCAGATATTTGCGTGATTAGAATTTAGGATGTATATTATAGTGGTATCCGTTCAATTTGTTCATTCATTATATCCATTATTTTGTTCAATTGTATAGTAGAATTTATAGGGGTCTAACTAATCCGTCAACGAATGAAACCAGTTTTTCTGTACAATTTTACAGGTATTTTTTGGTTTGAGAGGAGAGGTGTTAACCAAAAGTTTTGGATTGGTTAACCTTGAACTGTCAGTAACGCTACTATGGACAATACTGGTTTGCAACAGTGCACTCGCTTTTAGGTTATGGGCTGGTTTGGTTGTATCTATTTAAAATAAATTGTCCTATTTGGGGAGAAAGGTCGTTCTGGCTTGAACCCTAGGTTTTTTTTCTAAAAAAAAATTTCCCCAAGAAGAGTACTGATTGTACAGAGGGCGCCAGTATAACCTACTAGACACAATGTCTAATCTAATCCAGTTTATTATCCTTTATTGTCTTACTACATTGCGTTTTAAGACATTGATTTTGTGCCAGATCATTCACTGAGTAGAATAATTTAATTTAAGAGGGGTAGGGGAGCAAGCTTGTCTCTTGGCCGGGATAGTATGGAGGTCTACTGTCGTAGATAAAGGTGTTAATTATAATTTAATTATATTGATCCGTTCAATTCTGTCGATCAATAGCGTACAAATTCGTTTATTAATTTTGAATGGGTTTAAAGTGATATCTAATTAAATCTATTTAATCGGTGGGTAATGAATTGACTCAACTTATCTACTTATATTTATTTAAAAGTAATTATACAATTAGATTCAACTTTTAGTAAATATTAAGCAAATAAATTAAAATTTCTTATCAATCTAATAACAGTAAAATACTATTATTTTTTGTCAAACAATATGTGAAAAAAATTAAGTAGAATTTTAAGTGACTTATAAATAAACAATTGGTTATATTCAAACACATTCATTAAATGAGTATAAATGGATACCCATGAATTGATCCAATTATATCCATTATCCAATTGTTATGACTTGTCCAAACCTACCCGAATTACCTGTGCGCGGAGTTCATTAGCATAGTACCAAGACAAAGAAAGTCGTAACGAATTTATAATTTACGCATTGCTTGGAAGGTTTCGAAAGAAATGACTTGGTTGATTTGCAGACTTTCTGGTATGGACAGACAGTCGTGAAAAGAGAAAACAGACCGGTAGCTCAGGAAACACGTAGTAAGACTGAATTGACTGACCCATCGGCACGCGGCTCAGCTCGACGGACAAAATATGAGAAACAATAAACATGAATTAATACGATGTCGAACCGCTCATCCTGCCAAAGTTTGCATCTCGGAGCTTTCTTTCATCCGATAGTAATTTAGCAAACCTGCAAAAATGCAAAGGGATGCATTGGAATTTTAGGGTCAGATTTTGACGATGGTTGACGTCCACGTAGTTATGTATTTACAACAAACACTAATGCGTGACTAATACCTTGTTAATGCATCCATGTTGGTTCCACCGGTCTCAACTGGTTCATAGTCACCAGAAGTCAAATTAACCCTTAAAACTGGTTTCTTCAACACCTCTTCACCAACCTTGACAAGATTATCTAAGTTCTGCTTCGTTGCTGTGGCAACGGAGGATAAAGCCCCAGTCAAAGTATCATCCTGTTTTTTTTTAAAAAAAAAAAATTTCCACGCATGAAATGTTAGTAGAACAGGAGCATGATTTCACAAGCCCTTGAAGCGCTTATGACAAAATTAGGAATGGGTAATTTAAATGACAAGGAATCATGATAGAACTTTACTTGGATTCGGAGGTAATTATCGTCGGAATGAAGGGCTTGGAAAACCACGGAGTTGTGGAAATCAACCATATCAGCACTTGCTTGATTAACAGCCTTGATTAATGGAGTGGAACCCTTGTAGTAGAGCCACCCAAAAACCCCCCACTTGGAAGCCATTTTAGCGTTGTACGTGTGCTCATTTTTGTCAGAGCCTGTCCCTAGCGAGATAACAAGGAACCGTCCATAGTCCATAGGCTTTATTGGAAAGAAATCAGGGTTCTTCTTCATCACTTGCTTGGTTACTTCACTGACGGCAACCAATGTCTGGAATCACATATAAGATGGATTACAATTTACATGGGGAAATAGAAGTCTCGTGTTTCGTTTCCACTAATTAGTTCGATTACTACTTCGACTAGTGTAATTTATCCGATCTAAATTAACGTCAGTAATAGTAGTTAATTTAAGGGGTAGCAGTGCAATCAACGTAGGATTACTAATTACCGGGTTGTTAGCAGCAATTCCACCATCAATAAGGTTGAATTCTCGTTCATTCCCTTGCGCATCTGAGTTCTTGAAGTAGTAAGCAGGAAGAAAAGTTGGTGCTGCCGAGGTGCCAATGCATATATCTGATAGTAATGCATCCACGACAGGGTTGTCCGTCACCTGCAAAAGGAGTGTATAAACTTAAAAGTTCTTCAGATTACTTAGTTATTAGTTATAACTAGACTTAGGAAGTAAATTAAAAGGCGTACCACAGCATTAAATCATAAGCATATTGCTTGATGCGGCGGTGTTGATACAGCCTTTTTTCTTTGGTTTTAACGTGAAAATTTACAAAAATACATTGAGAGACTAGAGAGGAAGGGCACCTGATATGTGCTGAAGATGACTGGCTGAAGAATCTTGATATCAAAAGTTGGAACAACAATCGAAGTCAAGGTTTGGTGCAACCTCGTGCTCCCTAGGTTACTCTTTATAAGTTGTTGAACATATTTACCATCGTAGCCTGGTCCTATCAATGTTTTGAATGCATTTACCACCCCTCCAAATGGTCCTCTATACCGTTCACGAGAGAGAGAGAGAGAATGTACAAACATAATCAAATTGCGTTAAAGCTCAAAAGCTAACAAATACGTCAATAAATTGAGAAATTCTTGCAATTTCACATAAGATCACAATTTTCAATTGGCAAACCGCGACAAGTTTTTGCACGAGTAGAATGTTGCATGGTAAAAGTAATAAGACGATTAATTTCACCTGAAACTTTGCACTTAGTGATGACACAGTTTGTGTATATCATATATGTACTTATGTGCACACAAGTTTGTATGGTCAAGCTCAGACATAATAACAGCTAGATAGTATAGCAGTACTACTCCCGCATGGTATGTGTGGAATGTCAAGTATGATCCATTGAAGCCAAGACTTTTTACCCAATCTGTGGGAAGATTTTGGGGGAGTTTTCCAGGTAGAAAGGAACTATATCTTTGGCAGCATATAATGGTCGGTGATTTTCATTGGGGGCAGCAAGCATGGCCGTTATCAGACCACCGGTGCTTGTTCCTGCTATCACATCAAAGTAATCTGCAATCCTTGCTTCCTCACCATCTAGCTCCTGAACCATTCATCATCATCACCAGTAATACACGTTCCACGATTCTTGATAATGTTATCATGAAAACAGATGTACGTAGGCTTTGCACAGGAATTATATAATAAGTACAATGGATAATCCCGAAAGAACTACTGTTTTTGTTACCTGAAGCTGCGATTCTAAGTATGCTAGGATTACTCCAGGAATGATTCCTCTTATTCCTCCCCCATCAATACTAAGAATTGTTATGAGATTCCCACAATTTGGAGGTCGAACATTCACATGACTGCGAGTACGGCCTGTATTCTCCATTAATCTTTTATGATGACGACGATTGAGTCACGGAGGCTACTCTTGAGATCCTTTTCAGGGCTTGTGGCTGCTGACAAGCTCAAATAAGAATTCGCGTTGTAGAAATCGTCCATCTTTTGAAAATGCATGATGCATATGATTTCTGTACAAACACAATTTATTTATTCGGAAATATTCTGCACAAGAAATTGACTTTGATTTTCTTGTGCTCTTGGCACATCCTGAAAGGAACTGACTTGGTGTTTCAATAATTGCGAACATATTTTTGACATCCTTCTGTATTCTTTTGTTGCTAACCGGCCACCGCCAGACCATTTGAACTGGTAGACTATAATACAATATCTCAACATACGTGCACATCAAACACTTATATACTGTTTGGATGGGAGTGTTTTTCAAAAGCAAGCTTTTTAAATATAATAAAAAAAATTTAAAAGTACTCTAAAAGATAATCTAAAAATTAGTTTAAATTTTTTAAAAATTCAAAAAAATATCTTAAAATATATTCTAGAAACTCTTCTACTCTTAAATATTTCAAAATATTTTCTGAAAATATCCCAAAATATAATTTAAAAACTCTGTTACAACAAAATTTTTCAAAAACACCCCCAAAAACTACTAATCCAAGTAGTTTAAATTCACATAAGTAATACAAAGAAAATCTTTTCTTTATTCCCCCTTCCCTTCTTGACCGACATCATCGTGGGTTGTGGCCTTTCGAGATAGCTAGGGCTGCAAACGAGTCGAGCCGAGTCTCGACTGAATTTTACCAAACTCGAGCTCGACGAGCAGGCAATTTTCAAGCTCGAGCTCGACTCGAATCAAGTCGAGCCGAGCTCGAGCTCGAAAAAAATAAAAAATAATTATTTTATTTTTAAAAATATAAATAAAATAATATTTTTTTCTTAATAAATAATAAAATATTAAGGATATATACGTAATTTTACTATAAAAATAAAAAATAAAAAATATATATATAATATACGTAATTTTATTATTAAATAAAAATAAAATATATATATATATATATATATATATATATATATATATATATATACTCAAGCTCGCGAGCTAATGAGCTTAATATTCTAAGCTCGAGTTCGAGATCGAGCTCAACTCGAGCTTGATTCGAGGGGCTCGCGAGCGGTTCGATTCTTTTGCAGCCCTAGAGATAGCACTGTGTTCTCTCGATCAAAGCATTGCTTTGAAAATTTTTTTTTCTTGTGATTATCCCAAAATTATATATAAAAAGGATTTGAGATAAGTTAACCGAAACCTCAATTACTACAATGCTCGTGTCTAAATTAGAAAAGTGACATCATCTGTATGACGATCAAAGCAAAAATAAAAAGTTGTATAGAAAAAGCTCATGTACACTTCAGTCAAACAAGAAAGAGAACATGGCTTTAAAATTACATGATCTCTGCAATAGAGGGTATTCGTGGTTATGTTAAGATATTACTTTTTTTTTTTTTTGTCAGCAACGATACATTTTATATAACCTACTCTATCCTAATCTAGGGGGAGGGGGAGCCTAAAGAGGCTGTGGTAAGGGGCTAGTGGGTATACAGACCCAACTAGACCAAGAGAGTGTTTTAGTACAACCCTTAGATTTTTTTACAACCCAAGGAGGGACTTAAGCCCCTCCCTGGTGGCCACTGAGCCATTGGCCCAGTGGTTGGTTATGTTAAGATATTACGTGCTGCAACAAATCCATGAGTCCACAAAACAATACATGAGTCCTGGTTCCCTCTTTACCCCAACGTCCCATCTTGGGCTTTTCAGTGAATAGGTGCTGGACAGTGGACAGTGTCATATCCTGACTTCAAGTCATCAGTCGATGAATGGAGCCTAATCAATTCCTGGTACTACATCACCATCGGGCCATACTTATCTTTGTTGGGTGACTTTTAAGGCCGTGCGAGAAATTGTGATAGACCCCGCTAACTTGGCAACGCTAAAGCCCATTATGAGACATATGACTTTTTAGGGAAGGATTTTTGCGGGTCACAGCATTTCCTCTTCCTCGGCAAGCGTTCAGATTTTGGGCAATGCTCCTCAGAAGATCTATAATTAAGTGCTACGCGGTTTTTAAGGAAAAAAAATTAGTGCTACGCGTTGACTGAGCTTATTCCAAGTACATGATAAGTTGGACGTTTCTCAAGGGCCACCAACGGATGAATCACGCAATTGTACTAATCAAAAAGGCTGCTCCCAATGTCATAAGCCTGACAAATTGGTCATTAAAAGGGTTTTAAATCCATTTTTGAGCTCTAGATCATAGTTAAAAATAATAAAAAAAGTGTACCAAAACAACCCTTTATAACGTAATTAGATTTCTCATTATGATACTATAGGTGTTATCGACACCTATCGATTGACGATGATGATGATGATGATGATGATGCGCCACGGCTTAAAAATTTTATTTCCATAGTTATTCTTGTATTAAATGCTCAAACTTGCCCTTCTTAAGCCGAAATGCAAGTTAAGACTTGAAAGGGATAATTTTTGTGGTATACAAGCTATTCTTGTTTTAATCAAAATTGCTATGAATTTACAATTGGGGTTGCGACAATGTCACTTGCCTTTCAAAAATGTATTCCCAAAAAAGAAGAAGAAAAATATTGAAAAAGAACCCAAAAAAAAAAAGGATGTAATGGGTACCATGACGCCTTATTTAAGCACGGAGTATTACACAAACCCAAAATTTAAAATTATACTCCGTGCTTAAATAAGGCGTTGACATAGTGGACCAAACGATAATGACTTAAAACACAGGGTCAATTGCCACGAAAATGAGATTTCCTAGAGTCATTTTACAATTGGTGTCTCATCTAGAAAGTAGAAACTACTGGTGGTGGAAACCACAGAAAGAAGTGTTAGAAATAAAAGCACCTTGTTAAGCTGTTTAATAATTTTGTTTGCGGGGAAAACTAGGACTGAGAATAATTAATATTATATTGGAAGAAAGGGGACTCTGCCAGTAAGATAGTAGTAAGAGTTTTGTTTGGTCGCGTGCAACTTAAATTAGTTGATGAGATCAGAAATTTGATGATCCAATTTAAAACTCCCTCCGTCCCGTTTTGTTAGTCTTGGTTTTTTTTTCACACAGATTAAGAAAGTGTAATTAATTTGGTTGGAAACATAAATTTAGATTAATAATTTCCTAAAATACCCTTATGCTAATCACGAAGAGTGCCAATTAATATCAGTTACAGCTAATGGTGCCAATAAATATCAGTTACCGCCAATAGTGCCAATAAATAACAAAGATAGACTTTTCATTTATCTATGTATTGGAAAAGCTCAATGTATTCAATGTAGTGGGTTAGTATTTAATAACAATGTATTAATAACAAGATATTTAATAAGGGTATTTTAGACAATTTGAAAGATTACTACATTCCTTAATGGGAAAGTGGACTACAATTTGGGACAGACAAAAAAGGAAAACAAGACTAACAAAATGGGACGGAGGGAGTATCAATAACTGTCATTTGGCCAACACAACCGGCGATCATGTACCATTGCTAGCTGCTCATTGTTCAGGCCAACAGGCGTATTAATTTTATTTCTTTTTTCCAATTCCTGGTGGAAGTCCCTAATATGATGAAAGTTTCTCTGATAAATTTTTTTTTTTTTTGTTTAAGCAAAAATAAAATAGATTATAAACGGAAAAAGAAAAGTTATCATTGGTGATTAGGTCCTAACTCCGCCACATAAAAGTGGCGAGCTAAAAGAACCAGTAGTAGTTAATCACAACAGAAAGCTTCAAATATCTCATAGTACATAATTTGACAGAAAAAAAAAAAAAAGAGAGATTCTGAATTCCAAAAAAGACCACTCATTAGAAAAGAAAGAAACAAGGAAATGCATCGTCAAGAGCACGTTGCCCTTTGTCGTGATCTAATGATGATTCTGACCTCATGTTTTCCAGCAAATCGGAGAATATGTTCATGCAAATATGTACCGTAATGCTGGAAAAGAAAAGTTGGAAGTAGAAGAAAGCGACGGCACGGTACCACGATGATGTTGTCTTGACTCCTGCGGAGGGCGGAAGAAACTCCGGTAAAGGTAAAGTAGTTTCGCTGCCTCGATATCTCCTAGGCTGTTGTTTCTTGTGTTCCTTCTCTCGGCTGATGGCTCCAGCTCCAACGACTAGGAGTATTATTTTAAGAAACTCAAAATTAAATTACGGAGTAATTAGCATCAGCAATTAAATAAATTGTGTTTACCGATCTGAAGATCGATGAGCACTACATAATATAACGTATTATCCAAATGCTAGTCCCCACTACGTGATCTAATAATGACGATTATAGAAGCTTTAATAATGACCATTTCTGCTTTGTACGTTGTCCATCAGACTTTAATATGCCTTTTTCGGAGCCTATAATTTCTTGCCATTAAATGGATATCATTCCAGTGATAATGCAAATATTGATTTAACTTCCATTCGTCTGCTGCTTTCTGGAATTAATGACCCTTTTTTTTTTTTCCCATTTTAAATACGGATACTATCACTGATCCTTGATTTAAAACTTGAAGTGCTAGAAAGTAAGAGGATGATCGGACGGAAACATCAATGGTTATCAATTATAGAAATGACTTGCTTATTAATTAATTAATTAATTTTCACATAAGAACGATGAGAGTGGATCATCCGACAAGCAGGATGCCCCGAGCATGGAGCGCACTACTTTCTTTTCACCAACGCAACGACGAGTTTAAAATCAATAAATAGCGGGGCGATGAATTATTAGAAGCAATTATGATGCAGGCAAGGCAGTTATGATTATTATTATTAGCCCCAAAAAGAGGTCTTCCGCCTGCAGCCACGAATTTGATGTCGTAGTAAAATGGTGTCTAATAGTAGATCAGTATCAGCCAGTGCTCTATGTATCATGCATTCAATCGTGATAATATATTTATACTGTCAGTATATATAAGATTTATACTATCAGTGCATCCAACTGTCAGTGTATATAAGATTTACTTATATACAAGTACTAGCAGTTTTTATCATTCCTTCCATTTATACAATTTTCCATTTATATAATTTTCATAATTAATCTAACTTTACCAAAAATCTAAACAGCTGAAAGTACATATTTATTAATGAATCCTCATTGAATACCTTTAGATAGACCCATAATATATTTGAGTAACCTACCCGAGACTCCGTAGCAACCAAATTCCTAGTATTTATTTAATCACCCTAAGTCAAATCTAACCCAAAATTGTTAAATGAAAAGGACAAGAGTCTTAAAATTAGTTCATCGCCCCGTGAGCCTTTTAAAAGTCCTTGCGACGCGCAAAGACCCGCCGACAAGCACGCGATGAAATGAAAGCGAGAATTAATATGTGAGCTATCTTTAAAGAAAAATGGGAACATGATTGTTAAAAATGTGTCCTTTTCCTCTTACTTTTGTTTTTTTTTCCCTATGTCTCACCTGTTTTCATAAAACAATTACCTGTGTAGCATCAATAAAATGATCCGGTAGATAACAGGGGAATGAGGGACAATAAACAATTGGAGTACTTGCGAATATTATTATAGCGGTATCCGGGATAACTCGATCAAAAATATGAAAACCCAAAAAGAAAAAAAAAATGAAGGAAGAAAGGGGGGTAACTCGAATTAAGGGAAGAAGAGGCATTCATCTCGTCTTGCCAACTGTTTGACTTTTAGAAAGTGACTCTAACCTTATTAAAAGTAGTTACGAGTTTTGAGCGAGTCTTCCATAGGAGTAACTTCCCCCGGATCTTCTTCCCATTATATTATAGTATTAATTTGGCTGTCAATTTCATATGACCTATTTCCTATTTTTTTCCCCCTAATCTTTTTTGAAATTAGACAATCGACAGAAAAGACCGCGGAAGTTACCTTCAGTCCTTATCAGATCACGCATCACTTGACCAAAAACAAAAATACCAAAAACATCAACTTATAATTTCACATCTATCTATTCGTTCAATTTCCAAGTCTCCTGCGACAACTAGAAGCAAAAGGTGTTATGATGTTGACGGAATTATTGAATCCACCCCCCAAATATATATATATATATATATCATTCCATGTTACATATGCCGTACCGAACTTGCAAAATAGACATTTCCTTGGTCTACGTTTTACCCACGACTTTATAGTTCTTGGTAGGTTTAGAAGCAATATTAGAGAAGTTGATATCTGTGTAGAATTCCATGTTATACACTTATATTAGCAGGTAATTTAATGAATGGAGTTCTCATTCCATGTTATGATGTTATTTCACAGAAACGAAAGCAGGCAAGAGCCTCTATCTCTCTGTGCATGTAACCGTGAAGGATAATATTACGTACAATTTTTAGGTCTCTGTCTCAGGCATTGATTTAACAATCTAGTCCCTCGCGTTTTTACCACAACCAAATTTGTCCCTCATACATTTTGACCGTCAACAAAATGATGAAGTATGACAAAAATCCACGCGATTCCTCTCTTGGCATCTTACCGGGCAAAAAGCCCTAAAGAATCAACAAATTCAGAAATTTGTTCGAGAAGAAAGGGGCTAAAGAGCAGCATATTATGTATTCTTGAGGAATAAAATCAGCAAAAGTTGGAAACTTGAGGGGTTGCTCGTGATCCATATCCAAATAATAGGAGACCAACATAAAAGTTATCCCTTAGGATTTAATTAAACGTGAGGCAACCGACAACTCCACCATGTTTCATGCTACTTAATACTAGTATTAAGGGAGGTGTAAGTACCGTGTCATTGTTATGCGATATCAATTCATAAATGATAAACCACCCATTAAGGGAGGAGTCACCGCAGTAAAAAAGATTTCCTACTTATCATTACTCCCATTATCCGTTACCATACTACCTTACGTGATTGGTAAAATAAAATCTTGATGTAATAATAAATTATATATGCTTACCAAAGAAAAGAGAGTCTCAAGTCTTGCGTAATGCGTAGACGGAGTCAGCAGTCAAGCTTTGCCCTTGAGCACGTCCTAGATAGATCATAGATGCTGTGTCCCAACTTCCAAGTGTGATTGGTGTTTTTGGAATTTGACAAAAGTTGTCAATACGATTGAGGCATTTGTTTGTTCGGCCATTTAGGTACGACAAACGGGTCACGTATGATGACTCCCTTGGTTTCCTTGACGTCGATACCAACTACATCGTACTTTGTGTTTCTCCGTATTAAGTGCTACTCCGATGCTGCTTCCCATTTAAATGCATATGTATGAATTCCAGAGTCAGTATACAAATAATCTGAATCCAATTATATACTACTATGAGAAAGTTGTAGAACCCCAAGCGTCCAGAAACCAGCCCCAGCTGTTCGCCTTTAATGCCTTTTTTGTTCTCTTCACGAGGAATTTTTAACTCAACCCCACCGAGTCTGCTCGCTCTGTACACGCACTAACACACACCCGCGGTGGAATTGTCTTTCTTTTATAATTTATACAGGATTACTGTATTGGTAGCCGCTTGAAGAAGGGTTGGGGGAGCTGCTGAGTAAATTCCAGAAAAGGGATGAAGAATAGAAGTCTCTGAGCTCTGTTTTTGGTAAATGGCTGAAGAAATTTGTCTCTTCATCAAGGTCAGTTCTATTTATTTCCCCTTTTTCCCCTGCCACTTTCCTCTTCTTTTGGACATGACCTTATCTTTTATGCATCTCAAATGAGGAACGCCAGTTACAGTCTGGCAATGGGTTCAGGGCTTCTTTTTCTTTTTCCTCTATTTTTTGGCCCGAGAAAGTTGGAATTTTTCTCATATTTGTGTAATTTTTTTCCTGGTAGCGTGCATATTTTACATGGGTTGGGTGTTAGATTTTAGGTTTTTATATCTTTTTCTTGATCTTTTTTTTTTGGTTACTTACCACAAATACAGCCTAACTTCACCAGAGTAGGTTAGGCTGGCATTCATGTTTTCATCAGTCTTTTGTAGTTAAATTTGCTGCATGTGTTGTAGACGGTCCTTTGAGGATTTCTTTTATTGTTCTACCAGCATTAGCTGCTCCCTTTTGTTCTTGCCTGTTACTTCTTCATGGGTAGTTGAGCTGCTGCTTAATTGACCTCTCTGAAGCATAATTGCATTCATTCTTGAGCTTTGAAAATAGATTTCGTGCTCATTTCTCTGATGTTCTGAGCTGACTCCTGAAGCAACAAGCAGTCTGTGTTCCTTTTTAGTGTTATGTTCAATAATAGTCTTTAACCTTGACTTTGATTTTTGATGTTACTCTGGACATTTAAGTTTTCACGTTTGAATCTATTCTGTTGTGCATTTCTGAGAATTAATTGGTATTTTTAGGTTTAGTTCTTGAAATCGTTTGTTTGTCGTAAATCAAACTCTTCTCTTGAGGCAGTAATGGACAATTTTGAAGTGATTTAATTTTCGATTTTCAGCATATAATGGTTTTTGTAGTAGGCATTGACATTTGGACTATATTTGCATTGCAGGACGGTCTTATAATAAAAGCTCCCAAGAAATCTCCAGTGTTGTTGCGGACTATAGTTTTAGTATTTGTGATGGTCTGTGGTGTTTATATCTGCTCAGTCTGTCTAAAGCAAACCAATTTCAGCACCAAAACCGAATTTTTGAATATTGAAGTTCTAGACAGTTATTGTCATGAATATGACATCGATCGGTCCGAAACTCCTTACTTGCATTATCCCAAGCCTAAAACATTTCGCAGGTAGTATTGAGAACTTGGTTTGGCTTATGTTTGCTGTGTACTGTAGTCTAATCAGTATTCTTATCAATATTTGTCATGTTGGCAGGGCTGAATGTTCTTGTAATCCTGTACGACTCTTTGCCATTCTGTCGATGCAGAGATCTGGCAGTGGTTGGTTTGAGACCTTGCTGAATAGTCATGTTAATGTCAGTTCCAATGGTGAGATTTTCTCTGTCAAAGGGAGGAGGGAGAATGCTTCTTCAATCACAAAGACTCTGGATAGAGTTTACAATCTCGACTGGTTTACAAGTGCATCAAAGAATCAATGTTCTGCTGCTGTCGGTTTCGAGTGGATGCTTAATCAGGTAAATTTTTTTTTGTATTTTGGACCAATTTAAGAGCATATGATTCTTTTATATTCAGTGCCTTAGAACACCTCTTGCTTGCTTATCAACTACGTAAAAGATTGGAGTCAAATTCACAAGTTATTCACTATCAATGCCTTGCTGTCTGAAAGCACGTTGAATCAAGAGCTCTTTTAAGGGGCTTTATAGTCCTTCATGCTGGTCATATTACTTAGCTAAATTGGGGAATTATTGAGAAGAAAGGAGCGGAAGTTATTCTGCTCTTCAAGCTAAAGATAATGCAATAATCTATTTCCTGAGTGCTGTACAGCATGTATTTTCAATATGTTCCTATTATCCGTTTAGTCAAACATTGATATCGTCCTATCTGCCAGTTGAATTACTCATTATAATAAATAATGTGCCTCTTTTTTTTTTTTGGTACTCTTTTTCCTTTGCTTTTTTACATAGTTCATAGTTTAAATAAGGCAACTATGTTGACCATCATATGTAAACCAGAATAGTGATTCAGAGGAACTGCATCCCTCTAAACCCTTCCGAGCCCCACCCTCCACAACACCCACCCCAACCGAAAAGGGGGAAGGGGGGAATGTAGAAATGAACTATATGTGCACCCTCTCTTTATCATTTTTAAGTAAAGAAAAGCTGAATAATTTTTGGAATCATTATAGTTTTCCTGCAATAAATTTATCCGCTTTTTATATGCATAGTTTGAAGTGTTGTTGGATTTTATGGCATGACTCTAGTGCAAGATGGAAATATCTTGATATCTATAGGAGAAGTTACTCCAGTAGTAGCAACCGGAAAGTTTCCTTTTGTTTCTCAAAAGACAAGACTTGTGTTGGACATGAATCAAGACTATAAGTGGTTGCTAGTTTGATCAAAAAGCAGATGCTTTTTGGAACATTGCAGCCTCTTTGGAAATCCATAAGATCTGCTCATACAATGTATAATAAAGGACTAAATGACTAGCAGATATAGTGTTTTGTGAATGCGATGTGATATCATTCTTCCAATCATGGGTTGTCTTGTCAAAACAGCTGAATTAAGTTGTGATGGGTGGTTCAGGGATTACCGGAGCACCACAAAGAAATCGTGCAATACTTCAATGATAGAGGTGTTTCTGTAATATTTCTCTTCCGAAAAAACCTACTTCGCCGAATGGTTTCAGTGATTGCAAATTCTTATGATCGATATGCTAAACTTCTGAATGGCACACACAAGTCTCATGTGCATTCGATAGAAGAGGTCTCTCTCTCTCTCTCTCTCTCTCTCTCTCATTCATGCAGCTGTATCCCAACCCCTACACCCCCCCCTCCCCAAAAAAAATTAAAAAAAAATGAACAAAACCATCCATAAAAGAAAACAAGAAATAGATCATAAGAGAAAAAGGGTGAGTGTATTCTTTGTTTGTGCCTGCATTATTCTGACAATATTTTTTTTGTTGCTTCTTCTTTGCAGGCTGAAACCCTTTCCAGATATAAACCTGTCATCAATTTAACATCTTTGATGACAGATTTAAAGCAAATGGAGGTGACTGTAATGAAGACTCTGGAGCAGTTCCAGAGCACCCGGCACATCATTCTGTATTATGAAGATCTTGTCAAAAATAGAACTGTAAGGAGCTCCTTCTTCAAACTTTATTGGAATTCTTGTTGCAAATTCTTTTTCAGGATCTTAGTAAAATAAAAGTATACAGTATATTACAGTGTGCTCGTGCTCTCTTGCTCTTTTTTTCAGAAATTAGTAGATGTCCAAGAGTTTCTAAAGCTGCCACTGATGGAATTAACTAGTCGTCAGGTTAAGATACACAAAGGGCCATTATCAGAGCATATTGAGAATTGGGACGATGTTAACAAGACCCTACAAGGAACACTTTATGAAAGGTTCCTCCATGCTGACTACTAATCATAGTCCTTCAGAAATCCATGAAGGAGGCGTGCATATTAACCAACACTTGCAGAAACTGACTGGTATTGAAGGTTATTTAAATACCACTCAAATTTAATTTAGCTTAGTGCCACAAAAAAAAAAAATTTGTTTTTTGCCCCTTTTTCTGTTCTTCCACTACTTCACTCTTCACTGATGATGTCACGGAAATATCATGTATAGTTCTAGACATGTAATTTAGGCAGTGAAAAGAAATACAGAATGCAAGTCAAAGGTTCGATTGCCTATTCTCAAGTTTCTTCTCTGTTAGTCTCGTTCATTTTGTTGTTCGATTTGGTTCCGCCTCTTTATCTTTAGCCTTAAAGTTTTCCAAGTTACTATTCTGCGGAGTACCAAAAAAATAGAAAAAGACTTGCAGATGTTTCAAGATGGTACAGCGCTGGTTTTTGTTTTTGCTTTAAGATTGTACGACCTTTTTTGTTCCATTGGTTGCGTGTGTTCGAATTGTAGAACGAACAAAAAGTTGTGGATAATTCTTTTTTACTTATATTTCTTCTGATTCTCAATAAAATTTAAGATTACATAATGCTGGGCCATAACTGTTTTGGGCTCGGATTCATATGCCAGCCGCAGTCTAGTGGAAAAGCTGTGAGTCCTGAAGTTACACTTGGTTATATTTCTCCACCCAGGGGTGTTCGTTATTCCGCGAGGCATTTGTATTTCGACTCGTCCATCAGGTATTATGCAGTCCCCCGAATTGGGCTCCCCGCTGTTACGCTTATGGGCCAGTAGAAACCCAAAAAGACAATAGAGGAGCTGCCGCAGCAGAAAACGCTTGAACCATTAGGGGGTTTGGAGGAGTTGGGAAGCGGAGATATCTACATTAATTCTACGAAATTTTTGAAGCAGGGAAATACTCTCGTAAAAGCTTTGGCTGTGGATCGGTGGCCGCACAATTTTAAGCCTTAAACGACTGACTGGAGCTCGACGTTTTCAGGGGATGCCAAGTGGTTGAAAGTACAAGTCCTGACTCCTGAGCAGGGATTAGGTTATGAAATATGAAACATGAAAGATCAGCCATGTAGAAGAATGGGCCGGGGCGGCTTTCGCCTTTAGCAGGTTGTGTTGCTTATGTATGTATAAAGAATAATTTGTGAGAGGCGAGGCCACAAGTCGGCCCGAAGTAAGTACCACGTACAGAGAAGAAAGGCAAGTTTTCTAGTTGGAAAGCGAACTCGTGCTCTCCTCTCAATGCCACAAAAGAATTTCTAGGAGAGGGAGGTCAGTGGAGGAGAGTAAGATAATCTATCAAAATATACCAAACCAACGGTTGTGATTGCATGTGATGGGTAGGCCCTTGTCCCTATGTCACCTTTCTCCATTTAAATACGACATTAAATTTCAACTAGCCAGGCAGAGAGGCTACAAACCAAAGTGTTTGAATGCTGTATCAGTACAGTCGTACTAACTTCTGTGAAATAAACAATTGGCCCGAAATGTGTTGTACTACACAGAAGTTCATTCAACCATGATCAATAATTGAGTGTGTTTGGGCAGCCAATTATTTGGCAAAATATATTTATTGACATCACCATTACAATTTTCAATACACCTTTTTATCTTCCCAATTACTTTTTTATCTCACATACATCACATCACAAAAAGTGCTACGGTAAAAATATTTCAAATAACTTACAATCCAAACACACTAATTTAGTGGGATGGGGTGTCACGATTATGAGCTTGGTTATATTACACACAGAAAAGTTCATAATAGTTATTTCATAGACACATTCTCCATAATCATTTGGTTGTTTCTTAATCGAACTAAATAGTTTGCTTAAGCTCTCAACACTCTAACCTAAATTTTAAGCATATAAACCCCCTCCCCCCCAACACAAAAATGTATCTAAAGTAAAATAAAAATTGAATTTGTACATGTATTTTCACAATGCCACTGATTATGGTAATAGTATCACAAAAATAAACTAGTGAAAGACTCATAGTGACGACACAAGCCAGCTAGTTGTGTGCCCCCATACTAGCTAAGCTCATTGTGTGCCCCCGTACGAATCTAGCTGTGTAGCCTAATAATACTGTAGCTTAATTACGTTTATACTGCACATTGTCCCATAAAATTTTGATTCAACAATTTAAATTGGTAGCCGAACTATCCGCGCAACGAGTAAAAGTTGCACGGAGCATGCAGATCAAAAACATGGAGGACAGGCTCTTTGTTCCTTTCTTGATGATGCACTTGTTTTAACAATAACAAGAGAAAAAAAGAGTTAGGTTTCTAATTCTTTATGATTTTTAGTGAGGACATTCTCCAACCAGTTCGGGCTCTTTTTGGCTGTATAAATACCCCGCGAACATGGGGGTTCTAACGCACACCCAATGCAAAACTTCATTTCTGCATCTCCTCCTCTATTGCCTATCTTTCTTCCTTCCACATTGTCCATGGCCCGGGCACGTTTAATTCTCGCCATCCTTCTCGTTGCTGTGATGGCCTCCCATAACCTTCAGCCTGCTGAAGGTAGACGCTTGTCATTCAGGACCCCCAACAATCTCATGGATAACAGGATTAAAAATGTACATGTAGACCATGGCAACTCAAATGGCGATAACAGGAGCACTGAAACTAATCCAATGCAGTTTGTAGTCCCGGCAGCAGTGGAAGCAACACCACCTGATCCGTCTGTAATGCTGCCTTGCCCGCCACCGCCTCCTCCTCCTCAAGCAACGGTGAGAGGTGCACCGGGTCATGCTGACAACTTTCGACCAACTGCACCTGGCCATAGCCCTGGGATCGGGAATTCCGTACAGAACTAGGGACGTGCCAAGCTAGCCACTTGCTGGCGTGCTTATGCTTTCGTGAATGTGGTTCCTATCTATATATATATATATATATATATATATATATGTAGGGGTTTCCTCGGTGACTGCATTTCATCTCCTATTTATCCTCCTGCTTAATGCTTATTGTATGTGTCTAAGATCTACTGTAAAGTAGTAGTACGTAGTTTCATTGTGCATGTTCTGTTTATTCATATCGTGAACCAAGTGTAGTGTGAATTTATTACATGTGGCAATTATGTGTGTTCTCAAGTAATAGTGTGGATTTATCATAAATACAATAACGTATATGTATATATGAAGGGTTTTGCAAGATAGCCGTCATTTTACACTTGATAGTGTTTCCCAACAAAAATTTAATGAGAAAAATGAAGTGAAGTGTGTCAAAATGAGAAAAGAATTCGAAAGAAGATGTTGAAAACTACGTAAAGTAGGGGAAGGAATGGGTAGGGTGGTATTAGGGAAGGGAGTATAAGTGAGAAATCTCAAGTTAAAAATCTCCTATTTACGCCAAAAAAAATAAAAAGAGTACATGGAGTAAATTTCTATGAAATTATCCGTCTAAGTTATAATGGGTTTTTAACCACAACTGTTTACCAGCTTTTCAATGCACATGACATAATTGATTTAAGTACATATAATACAATAGATGGAAAAGTTTTAGAGGAGTGGCAATCTTGTTATACAGAAATTAATATCCTAATTTTCACAGAAGCGAAGTTAATTACGCTGAGAAATATTCTCATCTTTGCACCTCATAAACCGATGGACAGTATCACAATTAAAATCTTCAAGAAAAAGTGAAATTAATATAGTTTCAAGCTTCCAGAATGAGTTTATAAATAAGAATTAGATTGTTTCACTTGAATTGAACAAGCCTTAATTGCTAAGAAAAAGCGACTTTTGTTTAAATCAGAACAATTATGCTATTATTGGCAAATTATAATTTTCCTCCATATTTTGGTTCTTATTTTCTTCTCCCATCTATCCAATTTAAGAGGCTTATGATTACTTAAGTGCCATCAATCACAATAATTATACGAGTAATTAGCGGTGAATTATATGGCTTTATTAGCTACTAAATATTTATTAACTAACTTGTTCAATGTCTTAATGTCGGATTTTCTACTACCTAAGAATTACAAGTTTTAGTGAAAAATCTCCTCATAGTGTATTAATATAAAGAAACTGGAGTGCAATTCTTCTCATGTTTTGCTGAGTAAAATATTACTAGTATAATTCTTGCAAGATGGTGAAAAAACGCTCAACACTTGGTTATAATTCTCTTTTCTTTCGAATGTAGCATTATTGTAGTTGGCAAATAATGGATCAAAACTGTAGAAGTGACATCGGGAAATCTTCATCTCAATTCGTTTTAACTAAAAAAAGGAAGAAAGAAACAGAAAAAAAAAAAAAAAAAAACCCTGCATCTCATTTTAGCTTGTCTAACTCTTGCAAAATCCTGCGCCAAATCCCAAAATTCGAGAACTATTCTCCTAAAGGGATCATGGCAATTGGAAAAGATCGACAAGACGTCTTTGCTCTTGATTAAACTCGCTTCTTCTATTTGCGTATTCGATCAGATCTCTTATTCTCTAAAATTAGAGTCTACATATGTGTGTTTCAGTGAACGTTGTCGGATGGGATGAATCTTCCGCGAGCATTGTACATTTCGGCCTCCTGAAAAAAATAAGCAATCATCACGCAAACTACAAAGCGAGATATGCATGTATTAAGGCTATGCAACTGTAACATTCTGATAATAATACATGTTAGTGTCACAAGGAGCCCAGCCCTCGTGCTTCCTTAGCTTAGGTTAAGAGAGGTAGCCAATGCAAGTTACCCAATTGGCAATATCAAATCACTTTCTTAACAAAAGTCGTATATTTGAGTCTTGATATAAGGGTTTGATTAGTTGATAATCTGTAAAAATTGCTATAAAATTTGTAGTTTCGGGACGTGTCTTAACTTGTGGTGATGATCGGAATTATAGTCACTCAAAACTTTTTTCCATGCCCAAAATAGAAAGAAAGGGTGAAAAACAGAAGTATAAAGGGCGAATTATATTTTATCCCCCTGTGGTTTAATGTTTTTATACATAACTCTTCTATGGTTTCAAAAATTATATATAACCCCCTCATAGTTTGGATTAAGGTGTCAAAGTGATAGAAATGATCATAACAGAACCTTTAAAAATATCGAAATTATCCTTGTTTAAAAATTAGAATGGTTAAAGTGACCAAAATATATCAACATAATATACATGACGCACTAACCCCGTATGATTTTATATTTTACCATATAACTCTCTTATGATTTAATACTTTACTATATATAATCCGCTTATTATTTTTAAAATAGACACATAATCCCCTGTGATTGATAAGTAATTTTCAACTTTACATAGTGGTATTTTTGATATTTTAGGTGATTCCGTTATGAATTATAAATTTTGTTATTTTGACACTTTAATCCAAATTATGAAAAAATTATATATTTTTTTTAAAACTATAAAGGGATTATGTACAAAAACACTAAATCACAAAATCACAAAATCACAAGGAGGTAAAGTGTAATTTGCCCAAATATAAAAAATGTCTACAAGCTCATGGCATTACCTACAACAATGAGCGAGAGTCGGCCGAAAAGCAGTGATAAGTGAACCTGACAACCTCAAGTGCTGAGTCTTAAGATGCCAACTCAACCGAAAGTTGGTATGAAGCAGTGAATCGGAACGAGGTTTCTGGACTCTTGTCATGTAGATACACAGTTCTTTGCCCAGTTGAACTCTTTTCCTGATCGCTTTTTTGTACATTCGTTTTCGTACCTTGATAATTTAATTAATTATTACGTCAAGCGCTCTCAAACTGGCCTTAACCTGGGACTGACCGAGGAGATCCTCCCATGCTCTCACTGGGTAAGTTAGCAATTAGCATCAACCAACCTTGCCAACTAGTTAAGGATGTTCAAGCGTTGTTGCACAAAATTGGTGGTTCACTCCAGAACAGCAATTTTCTGCCAATGCTAGCCTATTGCTCGGAGATGAAATATTTTTTTTTTGGTCCTGTAACGATAATATTTTTATAATCTAATCTATTTTATTTTAAAGGCTGTATAAAGAAATAGTAGATATACAGACCTGACTAAATTAAAAAAGTGTTCTAATATCTCTTTTAAATTTTTTTCACTAAGATTTGAACTTCTAACCTTTCACTGCATATGAGATTTGAACTCTAACCTTTAGCCAAAGCTCAATGATTTTGCAGGGAGCCGAATCTAACCACATACGAATAATAAAAGAAAGGTAAAGCCGCCTCCCAGCTATATATTCTACAGTACAGTACATCATTGCAGGCCTTCAGGTTTTGGCACTAATTACGGCCGTAAGATTCACATCGTAAATTGTATCAACAACCGCCTGCGTACACTGAATCTAACATTAATTAGTAAGAGATGTGAAATCATGGTACTTCGAAAAGGAAAGCCGCCTTATATGGTAGTATTCCATACTAAGAGTAACATATGGCAATGATCGATCAAGAGTTTTTGCTCATCCTACTCAAATACGACTTGATTTTCCCCCGTTACCTTTTGTTTGCCGTCCCCCTATCTAGAAGGTACGGAAAAAGCGACGGTCGTGATGGTATTCCAAGCAACTTGTGTGCAGGTGTTGAATGTACATTTGACAGTCCAAAAGGCCAATGCATACATTTGATGCATTCACAAGTGTGCATTACTAATTCTAGCTAAAGACACAATAACTAATTACTAGTTGATTTACATGATGCCTAGTTAGTTCCCATGGTAAAATCATACCGGACATCCGTCTGAATTTATTAAAAAATCACTTAATATGACAATTGATAAGAGATGAAGTTTGAATCCTAATCTCTCACTCAATTACATTAAACTTGGCCACCGGCCTTTGGGCTGGTGGTGGTAGTACATCGAGCTGGTTGATTACAGAAATTTGAGACCGTTGGGATCCGAAAGGCACGAGAAAGATCCTGTTGTCTTCCCCCCCCCCCCCCCCCCCAAAGTCACTTTCAAGCTATTCCTCCCGCACGTTCACTCTAGTACTATTAGACTAGACCAGCTGTGCATATGTTACTAGAATAGAAAAGGCACTGCCTCTGTTTTCATCATTTGAACTTACTAATACTGCAAATTCAGGCCCAACACCAACCACAAAACAGAATCAAATGGGCGGCTAATTATAATTAGTATTTACCTCTTTTTAATGTAGTGCCTTTACGAGTTTAGTGGGGCGGGTGACGGAGAGGCTTCCTGGACTCGAGGAGCCAACCACACATGCGTCCTTTTCAAGGAATCTTCTTTATTCTGATTCCATTCTGCAAGTCAAGATCGAAAAAGCGCGTCGGTGGTGTGGCGGCTGCATGCAGTGGAGGCGGTCTAGGCATACCCCAGGGTCCTTCCTTGGGTTGGTCTGCTGGATTTGTTTAATTCACTATTTATCCTTTGAAATTTGATATCTGTAAATTCAAAACTTGATTTTGCGACAAAAACAAGTGCTGGGGACCCCGGCGGTGGATGGCTGTGGTGGATTTGACTTTACTCAGCTTTTATCTCGTGTTGGTGGAGTACTGGAGTTGGTTGAAGGAGAGGTGGGAGGAGGAATGGGGCTACACGCCACTAGCAATGCCCGAACTTCTGGCAGCAACCAATGGGGTGTTTGTAAATTATGAACCAGTTGAGCTCATGCAGTGAACCAGGGAAGATTAAGTTTAGGCTTGCCAAAAAAAACAGGGAAGATTAATAATCCCCGGTGCGAAGCAATGACCCTGGCAGTTTATAGAATCAACAAATTTCAATAACTGGAAGTTTTAAACACAAACAGCTTTGTGTCGAATGAAATTTGAAGTGATGCAGGAAGGTACACCTCTTACAAGTTACAGCAACACGCTCCAGAAAGCAGAGGACGAGCAATTTTTTTTCTTTTTCTTCTTTAAACAGCCCGCTTAATGCTGAGATTCACTGAAGGAAGGCTTGTTTTGCCAGTAAAAACTGCAAAATGTTGATCATTCCCAGTCGCTCTCCCTGTCTTAACCTATGGCGGGCAATTAATGGGTATCATTAAACTTGGATCCCCTAGACCTCCAATTTTTATCCCTGGAGTCTTGCAAGATCTTCTACCAGCTTGTACCATTTAATTTACGTCATGGAGTGTAACAAGCATTTGTGTTTTCACTTTATATCTAGTAAGAACTCTGGATTCAGCAAAGATACTTCAGTCCTATATCTATTGCTTCGTCACCTATGCGTGGCAATGAGTCACCTTACGTGAATTCCAATTTTTAAGTGTGGGCTATGTTCCATGCAAGTCACTCTATGAATCAGTGATCCAAGACCTTGTTGAATACATACAACAAAACAGCTCATCAGCAAAAATATATCCCTAATGCAGTCACTTAACCAAATTCTCCACGAGCAGAAAGAAGTGATCAGGTCATTAGCGCGCTCTTTTTCTCTAGTTCTAAGAGGAGTGAACCAGCTTTCGGTTATCAGCACCAACGGATTTGGGCATGGCAGGCTGTAATAGGTTCACAAAAGGAAACTCAGGAAGCCTATCACAAAAAGTAGAGGACATGCCCATTAAAATACTATCAAATGCCGTATTGGACAAATCCAACGAAGATTTTGAGGGTCAAAGTGTTCCTTTTATAAATTTCACGGAGCACATCAGATCTTGACTCATGAGTACAGATATTTAGTCAAATTACGGCTGTTGATCTCGTCCATCCATTAATAACCCAAAGTTCCTTCTCTTTTTTTTTTCTCCATTAGTGGCAGTTGCTCTAGTAGTTGAAAATGTTATTTCAATAAGTGCACATGTGCAGAAAGCAATGGTGCTTCTACTTTCAAACAGAATATTACTTGATTCCAGGGGAACCAATTTCAGTTGTAACTCTTTTCTATTTTCAATTTCCTTCTTCACGGTAGGTGAGGGATTCTTTTAACAGTAGAAAGCAACAATCATATAGAGTAATGAAGTTTGCAATCACACCTTACTTTCAAGAAGAATACAGCAATATTTGACTTAACAATCAAAAACAGGTGAAGAGCCTCAGCATTCCAGTCGTACAATAATTTCCGTCACACTTGGGTTCCTTTATTAGCAGCCATTTGGTTAGGCAAATGGTTACAATTTCTGTCAATGTTCTGCTACGAAAAAAGAAAGAAAACAGGGAGTTGAGTTATAAGGCAATTTTTGGCACTGGAAGAAAGACGGTAGTGATGTAAGAAAGTTATTATTTCTGATCATGGTTAGCATTCTGTGGGTTGTTGGATCTTAATTTTTCAGCAGTTAAGCGATCAAACAATTCAGTCAAAAGCTTAGAACATCATAAACAAAACTAAACTATGACTACAAGACAGTTGTGTTTCACTTGAATTTGTTGACCGAAAGAGTTTGGGCATTGCATATGAACCATCCACATAAAAAAAACGTAGACATCAATAAGTGGGTAGTACAGAAGAATCCCAGTATTTTGGCGTTGCATTTGGGTGGTGGTAAGGCCAACGCAGTTATTCTAACACAAGAATTCCAGGTCCTATAATCTGACTGGATCCAAATTTATTGATTTAATGATTACTACATTTGAACAACTAAACAATGAAACAGCATCATTTGAGCACATTGAAAGGTCAAGATACATTAAAAGTATCGACCTGCAAAGGACATACTTGAACCTGTGATTAACAATTAAACTAATATTCTAGGGATCCTCAGGTCATTTGCACTGATCTTATTTCAAAATATGTAGATTAGTCCAATTTTTAACTATGAAAAGGACAGAAAAAATGGAGTCCTAGCAATAAAAAATAACAGAAAGGAGGAAACAGTGACAGCATGCGGCAAGGTTGAAAGATCAATGACAATGCCAGCATATGATTCAATCTAAGATCATGAACTTAGAATAGTTTAAAGGAACATGGACGATCCAAAATCATGTAGTTGCATAGATATTTGATAACTGAAAAATCTTCTACAGTTTATTTCCAGGATTATAAATACCAAAGCAGGTGCAGCACACTTACCATTCAGCTCTAAATCCTAAACAGAAGTAACCATTTCCTTCCCCACCTTGCTCCTCTTGCTCTCCCTTTCTATATAGACAAAAAAAAGATACATAAAACCTTCTCAGTCAAGACCAATAATATCCTATTCCCCTAGTTATGGCCTGGAACAAACACATTTATATTTGCGGTTTCCTTCTTACGGTTATTGCCGGCCATGCTTTTCTCTGTACAGGGGGAAGGCAACTAAAAGAGATCAACAAACAGAAATCTGATCATTTTAAAGATGAGAAAGGACAGGGAAATCGGGGCAAAGAACCAATAGGCTCAAAGCATATCCCACTGGGGCACAAAGGTGATCTTCACGTAACGTGGACCCTTGCTAGTCATGAAATTTCAGAAGCGAAAGAATCTTTCCCACCAACGTCGAGAGTCAGTCCAAATCCAAATCCTGGATTTGGCAGCTCACTAACAGCATACGTGAATGGTTTTCAACCTACAACACCAGGAAACAGTCCAGGAGTTGGTCATTCATATGTAGGAGGAAAGGCGGAGAATAAGCAAAATGCACCAAATAGTACGTCCAGTGTAGCTCATGCTCTCGAGTCAAACCCCGATGATTTCCGACCCACAGGACCAGGTCGCAGCCCTGGTGTTGGCCATTTCTACCGAAGCGCAAACTCAGAGCCAAATGTGTAGACAAATTGGGTACTTATAAATCTATGCAACTTGTCTGTATTGTGGAGTTCCTTTGTTAAATGGTTATCCACTTATCAATAAGTCCTCTTAATCCAGTCCCCACATTCTGTAAAGAGTTGTTGTATTCACTTGAAGCAAATATGTCATCTGTAAAGAGCTGCATTCGTGTGTAGCAGATATTTGTTCTAATGCATGCTTAGAAAATCAGCTGTGACAGCTGAAGTATTGCTGAAATAAAAGATAAAAGTTAGATTAATTGAAATGCATTTTGAGTTTTTTTGTTCTATCATGCATGCAAGTAAACATTTCTTGGTAAGTGGACTCTGAAGCCCATGCACATGCAAAATGTAAAGAAAAATAGCTTTAATATATCAAGAAAAGAGGGGGGGGGGGGTGGAAAAAGACACAATAGAAGAACAAAAAAGATAGAGACGAAAAGAAAACCAAATTAAAATTCTCATTTTCAGACCACAATTCTTGTTCATAATTAACTGTTTGTGAAATTCTTCAAGTTTATTTGTATTTATGCAATATCTTCTAGAATTTGAAGGATGATCAGCTCAGGTTAGAGATGTTATAAGCATGCCTGCTTTTTCTTATTGTGTGTTAAATGTTTTTCATGTATAGCTGCCACTGTTTCTAAAGTTCAACAGGGGAAGACAGAGAGAGGGTTATCCAACTTCCCAAGTCTTGACAATTTTGACAAGTTCCTCACGAGTTTGTTCGAGGAAATTAATTAATGTTACATGTAAGGATTACATATTAGAAGTAAGATTAATTATGAATTATATATGTAAATATTTAACTAAATGGGTAGTTGAAGTTCCAGTTGGTAAGTGTATCCATTACTAGTTGAGGATTTTGGAAGGAGTTATTTGTCTCTGTGGCAGGCCTCAGTTAAAAGGGGGAGAGACACCATAGACCACAGAGTCTTCTCGCTTTACACATGCCCACGGCAAGACAAGGTTTTGGCTTCAACTGTTTACACAGGACAAAACTCTGATTTTAGAGACTTTAGATTTGATGTTGACTAACTTTCACTCACTTGTTTAGTCTTCTAGCTGAATAAAGTTGAAAAAGAGTAAACCCACCACCATATATCACAATCACAAGATGTCAACAACAAAGGTTTGGAAAGTTACAAATCATTCCGAACATCACACTTCTAGTACCAGATTGATATTTACCGGAATATAAAAACGCCAAGATTCTCTTTACAACTCGAATAATCAGCGCAAAAATGGCAGGCTAGAAGGGTCGCTTTCCCACTAGAATTTTTGTAGGAGTGCGACGAATTCGAGTTCTTTCTTAGTTAATGACAATTGCCCACTAATTAAATCTCTGGATCTTACGTGAGAGGGATTGTTTGGAAAGCAGAAACAATTCTCCAATTCCCTCAATTTGTCGGCTATCTGTTGAAGAGAAAGTTCTAAAGCTCGTCCCACCCAATTGAGATAGAAAGGGGAATACAAAGTGGAGTTCAGTTTAAAAGGTTTCCAAATGGGGCAACATAAAATAAAACCCCAAGCGTGGATTGAATGGCCGGCCAAATCAAGCAAGGGCAAAATTACAGTAAAACAGAACTTTTTCGTCTGGGGTAAGTGCCAATCATGCACTTTTATTCGATTCCTATGGGCAAGGACAGTTGTATGTAACAATTAAACGAGCACATGCAAACTATTTAATGAGAATTTCTGTAGTAATTTGATAAAGATTGCCAAGACTAAAACAAGAAATAATATGAACCCACCCCGAAAGTGTAATAACAGCGAAATTAAGCGCCAAAATTACAAATCAAAGAGGTAAGCTGGCCTTCAAAATCTGAGAATCTGGACACACACAACTGTGGACTTTTGGACAGAGAGAGGGCATAACGGAATTGCTGATCAAATCGATTACCAGCCATCGTACGCTCAGGCAGCGAGGTTCCGTTCACGGAGGAGGCTTGTGAATCTGCTGAGGCGGTGGCGGGACAGACACCACCGTGCGAAATGGGAGCGGAAATTCTTGAGTCTGGCGTGGTTTTACTTTAGTCGGATATTTCACCAGCTGCTACACTAAGTCAATTATCAGAAAGTCTGATTGAAGGGTTGTATTTTCCTTAGTGTGGATGGTGGCTGTACGCATGTGAAAACTTTTAAATGTATCTTCCAACCACAAAACTACAAACACACACCAAGAAAAAACCATCCAAATTGAGCCATATAATTCGACTTGGAAAAGCCTTTTTCCTTTTAATCTAATAGTACTTTTTTCTTCTATAATTACAATCGAGATTCCTAATTTTTTGGAATCAGCAGCTAATAAAATAAGAGTAAATCTTATATACACTGACCGTGTATACACTATCACCGTCTGATTCATGACATCTACGCAAAAGTTGAATTTCAAATTTAAATTTTGCATAATTGTCATTCATCCAACGTTAATAGTGTATACACTGTCAGTGTAGGAAAGATTAATCCATAAAACAAACCAAAAAAAAAAAAAGTGTTATCCTGGTCCATACTAGTACTAAGTTGCCTATAAATTTTGATCAAAGACTAAATGATACTTAACTTTTTTAATGCTGACACCATCTTTACATTAGTCACGAAGTAAATAAAAAAGTAAGTACAAAAGTATTTCAACTTTTGGTTATTTCAACTTTTGGTTACAAACTCTATGACAATTTATATGGTCGTACAAGCAACCTAAAGTAACTTACGGTTGAATATAGCAAACTGAGTACAACTTTTTATACCTTAGGAAAATTTGAGATTTAAAACAAAAAGATGACTTTGGAATCTTTGAATAAAAAAGAAGAATCAAAAGATCTTTACTAAGCAAAATGAATATTGCCCATAAGAAATGTCGAGCACGTTCCACCTTCTTGTGGTTGCATGCCCAAACCTGTGTAGAGATGGGAAAGAGTCAGAAAGATATATGTCTGTTTAATTAAAGCTCAAAAGTGGCTTTGGATTAAGGACAACATTTAATTTGAAACCGCAAAATCTTATAAAATTTCTTCGACCGAGAGAATTCGTTGTTTAATCGCTGTACCAGTACTAAAATTTCTTGTGAGTTCTGTCCGTCCGTTCGTAGCTTTATAGTTTGTACTAGTACTAAATTTCTGGACAACGGCAGGGCTTGGGAGCACGGGCCAGAGGGAATTTTGCACGGGTGCCGGGGCATGTGTGTTACAATCATTAATGTTAATTAGCGAGAGTACCAAACACCGCTTATGAAATGTCTTTTGAAAAAAAAAAGTACCAACTTGTTCTTCATTAGCGGTACAACTTGAGCTGTCCACGTATTTTTAGCACTACTCTTGCTCCTACGCTAGAAGAAAGGAAAGTCTAATTGAATTTATATAAGAGTTAAAAAGAAAAAGAAACAAAACCCACACCTTCCTCAGATCCAAAAGGTTAACTATTGCAATTTCTAAATTTTTTTTTTAAATGCACTATGCTTTCCCTTTGTGCACGAGAAGGTGTGATTTGAATTTCCGATCTCGTACACGGAGAACTCTCCGGGCCACGAAACGCCCAGTGAATTAGTGTGTTGATCCATCTATCAATTTTTTCGGGTGCCCGCATTGTATGCCAGCAGAAATTTCATATTCATGCCGAGGGGTTTTTTTTTTTTTTTTTTTTTAAATACATGCCAAAGTTTAGTTATATTGTTAATTGTATTCTGTCGATTGAGTATCATCGGGTAAATTCACCAGATTGATTGGGTTAAGTATGAGATGTTAACTAGAAATATTTCAGACTGAAGGCAGGAAATTAATTAACGTAGCGTAGACCAGAGGCAGTCATTTACGTACCAGTACAAGATGGGTGTAGGTTACTGGCTGAGAAACATGTTTCTCTTTTTTTTTTTTTCTATCGATACGATAGCTTTCTTTCTATACTATAATATGAGGAAGGAGGAGGACCTGAAAAGGTCCAAGGGTAATTCAGAGGGGACTAAACCATCACCAGATCAAACGAGTGTACTACGCACCTGTCTAGATTTATTTAAGCAAGTCCACATTTAATTGTGACAAATTGGTGAGAGGCATGATTTCAAAACCTTGCCACTCCACCAAGCTTTAATGCTTTGATGGTAGCCATCGGACCAAAGGCTTAAAGACTCTTGCTTGGCCAATGCATTATGCAGTGTCTTAAAGACGTGTTGATTCTTAGAGTTTGCTCTTCTTCCATTTTTTGCCTCCTGTGTTTTGGTTCAAGAGATCACGGCACTTCTTGATTGTTTAAATCCGTCCCATGGGAATCCAAGTCTCCAAGATGAGTGAATGGTCAAAGATCTTGCTATCATGTTTTCCTTTTCAGAATAAAAGTTCTCTTTTCTTTTTTCTTTAGGCATTTTAGAATGAAAATTAGATGCTTAAACTCAATTCTTCTTCAGTGTATTAAAAAGTTCTTAACTGTACCTCAGCTAGTTTAAACCTCCTCGGGAAATTGCTGTAAAAAAATTTTTTTAAAAAAAAATTGAGCTCTTTCCAAGGAGTTATTATTAGCCCCACTCTCTTTTATCTCATCTTCTGTTTGAAGGGTTATAGTCCGACTTTCATCCCAATTTTATCCAGAGTTCATTCGACCACTACTGTAGTGCACCACGACCCACAAATCATATTTTTTGGGTTTTCACTATTATGTGGTTGCTTCCTGCCTGCTGCATATGTCCAAGCATGCATTTCCGTGTCGTAGGCAATTTACATAATATGGAGTTTCTAAAAGCATTAATGCGAAGAAATTAGTTTCTCTGCCTGGAAGTGTTAGTTTTTATAAAAATTTGCTTTATCATACATGAGATGAGAATGACATATCCTTGCCTATGTACATGCATGATGATCACGTTTCATGTATTACTATCTCGCAAATTACCTTTATTTTTTTTTCCCACAAAACAATGAATAGCAAAGTCATGAGATGTAGAGCCCGACCAAAAATGAGGAAAAAAACAAGAATGCATCATAGCATGAGGATAAAACTTGAGTTGGATGTTACAGCACTAATGAATAGGCTTGCGAAATCTTTTCACCGCCTACAATGAAAAGCGCCGCTGTTGGGGCACAAAGCTGCATGTAAGCTGCATGATATGGTTTGTCCAGAAATGACAGTACAAACCGTGAAATGTCCTATGAATGGCTTGTCTCTGTGATCGTTTTAGTCGGACAAACTCCCTGTGTAATTCTTGTTGTCCACCAATGTTTTGCTCTTTTTTCTATCCTTTGCGTGTGTGTGGAATCTTCCTAGATGGATGGGACCGCCCATGTTTCAACTTACTTTTCTACCCCCTTAAATACCAATCCAGATGTTGGGATTTCTTGCTTCAATTGCTGGCCACCATTCCCTCGGCTTCGTTTTGCTACCAACTTTCTTGATATCAGCACTATCATTTTTCCTCCCTCCTCATTTTAAACTTGGGGATTGAAAGATACACAGCTCATTATTCGCCGATGGCCAGCTTCTTTACCCGTTTGCTTATCTTCCTACTAACCATTTCGAGCCAAGAAGCACTTCGCAGCCATGGTAGAAATCTAGGGGAGGCAAGGAGCTTGCAATGTACATCTCGTACGCATCGAGCGGGCCGCGCAGCGAAAATAGTTGATTTGGTAGAGGCCAAGAAACCTGTTGCGGGGCAGGGGCCTGGATTCAGATTTCTAGAGGGAAAAGTGGATTCCTTTCGACCTACAAACCCTGGACGTAGTCCTGGTATGGGTCATTCCAAACATAACTAACTGGGCAGTTGATTAATGTCTGATCGTTCACCTGACTGAAGCCAGAATGCTTGCTTCAAGTTAATTTTCGTTCAACGTCCAGTGTGATGTACGCCTTTTAATCTCTTAATTTCCAAAATTGTGTACGATATAATGTATATGTCGACGTGAATCAGTGACTCCATCGATCGCGTTTTCTTTACCATTGCTTTGGTCCTTGACCAAACAAATATATTCTATGCTGGAAACTACTACTCCTTAATTAGGGTGCCTGACTTCACTTCTGGGCTCGCCTCGATCGGTGGTAATTTTTTATAAAATATCATAATATTACTGAAATCTATATTAATGGCAGAAGTTATCATCAACTGTTGTGTACATATGTTAAAGAATAAATCTGAAAAATGGACACTGCAATTCTAAAGAACAGATAAAAATTACACTGTGAAATTTTAAAAAATAAGATAAAATATGCTTCCAATCACTAGGTGTGTTGATTAATTACTTCAAGGCCAGAAATTATTGTGGTAATTATTTAAATTACCCGTGAGTGCATCTTCACGACTGATAAAAATTCAACAGAGTACGATTATTGTTGCCAGCAGAAACGAAATTGACAATTAATGCATGGGCGTAAATGACAGAAATTTAAGCACTAAATGTTTTTCAGATTTTAACAATCACATAAGTATATATATATGTGTGTGTGTGTGTGGATTTCCAAAATTCGACTCTTTAATTTCCAGACAGATATTACAGGAACGCATTGTTTGTCTTAATACTAGTGGGGTACTGTCCTTTCAATCTTTTCTACTTACTTCCCAACATTCGGACATGTGGGCAGAGAAATAATGAAAAGCTAGGTTACGCAGTACGCACTTTGGATATAGGACGGTGAAACTGTTTGGCCCTTTTTCCTTTTTTTTTCCCTTCCTTTCTTCTCAACGATGATGTGGTTTCCCAGGGTACTCAGTCCGCAATTGTCAAGTGGTTTACGACTTGTAAAGTTCCGAACCTGGAACTAAAATGGTTCTGTAGTTCTTTCTCCATTTCTCATATCTGGGATTCAACATTTCACGCTCCTCCAACTCTCATCTTTTTCATAGGATTTTCGCAAAAGACATCATGACGTGAATGCGTTTACATTTTTCATTTTTACCTGCTTCATGCTAAATTCGGCCGGATCATAAATAACTAGGAATTGTTAAACCTCCAGATACATGCAACATTACAGGGGTTTCTTTTTTCTGGCAACATTACAGAATACTTAGCTTTTCGTTCGTTTTCTTCTCTTCATTTATAGCTTTAATTTGACCAATGTACTCAAACCCCGCTTGCATTTTATTGTTTGGCAGTCATTGTTTTAGCGTTGGCATTATGAAAGATCAAACTATTGGTAACTAACCACACCCTCAAGCCCAAAAATAAACAAGAAAAAGAAAAAATTGGTGAGCATTTGCGAACAATACAAAAAAACATACTGCAGCATGCATATGATTATTCCAATACCTGCTCCCTCTTTCTCTGCCTTTTTGTCTTTCTTTTAACTGATTATTCCAATACCTGTACATTTTTGGAGCTCAAAAGCAGCCAAGCAACAGTACCCCTCCATGAATCCCTTTTTTTTTTTTTTTTTTCATGCATCCGTAATTTTTGTACCTTCTTGGGTAGCTCATGCTCATTACGTGTTTACCACTATATGCCTATTCCATATCTCTCATGTCTTATACTCCGTTAAAAGAAAGGTGCTTTAATTTACTCATGTTGGAGTATTAGTTCTGAACTTTTTGTGACAACCAAAGACGTTGTATGTGGCAGAAAGAAGAGCTCCCAGTACCTTAGTCTGGTGACAAATTATTTATCTTCAATTATTTTCCGGCTAATCTATATCTTTTCTTGACAACATATAGCATTACTTCTATTGTATATATTTGTTGCCCATCAACTAATGTATTCAAAGTCTTTAGTGTTTACTATTGGTCTGACTTTTGTGTACATAATTCAGAACCTAACAACACTAATCCACGTCGAGTAACTAGTCATGGTAAATTTTAACGTAAATAAGTTTTCTTATTTTGCGTTCTGTTTTTGCATCTGAAAAGGGGACATAGGAATTAGAGATTCTGGGTTCTAATTCTCTATTCCTTCTTCATTTCTTAAATCTCACTCTTTCTTCACTAGTAATTTTAAAAAAAAAAAACACACACTTTGGAAAGGGGACATTTTTGAAAAATCATGAACTTCTAACTAGATTATGATTTTCCTAACAGCACTAACACTCTTCCTAATTAATTGGATCAAATTAAGTGTTTGATTTAACCCAAAAATGAGCACCACCTCATAATGTTTCCAAGATGCCTAACATACATTGAAACCAGGTTAATTGATCACCGCTATTCTGTCGGGGCACAAACTTACTTGATCTTTTTGACAAAAAAAAATTAAAAATCAAGAAAGAAAGAAAATAAAGCAGTCAGAAACAGGAATACATTACTGGGCATATCCTGATAAACTAATTTTTCTAAGAACCTCTAAGGAATCAATTGTAACTGAAGGGTGGCTAATGGTTTATTGCTATATCCAACAAGTTTGGGCAGGGTTAGGTTGGATCAAATTCAAAAAGACGGAATTAGTGGGATGGTGAGACATATAAAATTTCTGTATTAATTGATGTTAGCTCCAGCCAAGATGAAAAAGTTGCAGGTCTTAAAAAATCTTCCACCAACCGCATTCATTCAAGAGAAGAGAAGAAAAACATATCACAATGGAATCAACAGTCTATACTTAGCTAACTTAGTCCACTAACTTCTGTCCGGGACGCTGATTTATAATTGCCTTCCAAAGTATGCGTTATGGTACTCCTTAAGCTGTGGAAAATCCTTCGTGGTCATTCCCTAATGCAAAATATGCCGTTAACAGCAAAGAATATCCCGCATTTGATGGCAATAATCATGCTTTTCCTCGATCGCAAACTTTGGAGGAAGGAGGCAACCCCAACCGCAAAAGGTCTTGTATAGGACTCTTTAGCTGTAAAGCCTTCTCTGTCTAACTGCTAATAAATTATAGCCAACCCTGTAAGGAACCTTTAAGAATATAACACTATAACAGTACGTAATCATGGTGAGTGGGAAGGATGATGGACTAGCTAGTGGCAGCGGGAATCCTTGAATTTTTCTTGAATTCATAGGTTTGTTTAGCTGCTAACGGATTAAAAATGTTTGTGTATTGTACTTAAGATTTTAAAGTGAACCCCACAGCCTAGGGAGCCCTTCAGCACTTGAAAGGCAAGATAAGGTCTTAAAATAAGAATCATGAGTAAACAGGATATTAATTTAGATCCAATCACCTCAAGAAAGATCTCATTCCAACTAGTGTAGCACTTTTTTCTTTTGAACGCTTGAAGCTTCTGAGGGATAAATATTAGAAACCAGACGCCTATGTACGCCATATCTCAGGGATGAGGTCATCTCGGATTAATATCTAACATATTCTTTAGATGATTGCCGCGCAGTGATAGTGCCATAATACAATTGGACAGGCTGTTAGGTCTTCATTGCCATTGGTTTTGTAATTAGTGTAACTTTTTGCCATTGGTTTTGAAATTAGTGTGACTTAGCCGACTTAATTGTATTGAAACTTTAGAGTTCAAAATAAGGATTTTGCGAATGGCTCGTTAGTATATCTAAATCACACCACACGTGTATTTAATATACCTTTAGAATAAACCAAATTCATGGGCATGCGGAATGCAAAATGTAACAAAGGACTTCTTCTTCTTCTTCTTCTTTTTATTTTTTCGTTCTCATCAATTTTTTTTGCTGGAAAATTCAAGGGTTGGTGCGTAGTAAATAGATACCTTTATTTACTTATTTGTTATGGGAATTTTGAACCACAGAGCATATATGAATGGATTTGAGATCTACTTAGACTTGTCAAGAGTAATAATTAACGAATCCTACGTGCTAATTAAATCTAGTCTTATTTAGTATTGTTCTCCATTATGCTGGCGCTTACCTTGTTGATACTACATGACTTTCACTGGCAAGTAGATTGATTCCAGTAGAAGCATTACACTGGAATGTGCGCTTAGACTTTTGCAAATGGTCATTAGAAGTGTTGTGGCATAATATAATAGGAACCGAACAATCTGTGCAGAAGGACATGCGTTAAACTCCATCCATCCGAAATAAGACAGTCGTTGCTTGCAGGAGGGCCAAAGACGCATGCAGCAGAATATCGACAAGTTGACAGTGATAATAAGCTAATGCATGTGAGCTTTTCCACACGAGAGGTCCGAGTTGACCACCTAAAACAGGCCGTCCAATTCTACTTTATAGTTTTTTCACTTTTTTTTTCTACTAGGATATCTCAACTCGACAGAATCTTCCCACTATTGAGGATTGTCGTGACCTAAATGGTCCTAAATGGTTGATGGTTCTCTCCTCCTTCTAATATTCAAATGTAACCTCAGCATCAATCACCTTATATTTATATGCCTTCCACTGTGATAGTGTTTCAGCCATCCCCCTCCAAAACACTTAGCGCTCAATTCTACTTTGTCTTCCTCTTCTCTTGCTTCTCATCCTAGTTTTGTCTTTTTCCTTGGTCTCAGAACAACATTAGAGCACGTACACTTGATTGATTGCAATTAACTAGTCACACTTCTTTAAGGCAATGAAGAATATTAAGTTTTTGGTTTTCTGTGTTTTTGTTATTGTCATGATGATCTTAAGCAGTGAAATGGTACGTGTGGATGGAAGACATTTGACGACTAAGCATCATTGCAAGAAACATTGTTCCAAGGACAAAGGAAACAAGAACTTCGACACAAATGCAAAAGGAGTTTCGGTCAGTGCAAATGGTGCTTATTCTTCTTCTTACGCGGAGACCAATGCGAGTAAGGTGGAGCATGCAGAAGATTTCCGACCGACCGCCCCAGGGCACAGCCCAGGTGTAGGTCATTCTGTTCATGGTTAGGACTATTTTTCTTCGGTGACTGTCTCTTCCAAGTTCCAGACTATGATTTGAACTAAGGCAGAGGATTGAAAGTGGCTGTACGTAAGCAAGCTGTATTTCTTCATTGTACATATAATGTATTCATTGCTTATGATGTACAGCACAATTTCATGTTCCAATTGGTTGTTTTTTCTCTCCCACTCTTTACGGCCATCAGTGGTCATGACTTCATTGCATATAATAATTTTTCTTTCTAAATCCGTAACTTCCCTCTGATCAGTCTGAAAAACTATTGATTGCAATGCGGTTACACCACGCCAAATGTAAAGCAAAGATCTCTGAAACTTTTAGCGAAAAATATAAAGCTTAGAAGGTTATAAATCATAGCACTATTAAAATTGTTCTTAGAAACAAACTATGGTTGCAGCGGAAAACTGCATG
Source organism: Coffea arabica (assembly GCF_036785885.1). Taxonomy (NCBI): domain Eukaryota; kingdom Viridiplantae; phylum Streptophyta; class Magnoliopsida; order Gentianales; family Rubiaceae; genus Coffea; species Coffea arabica. The sequence continues at coordinate 5,451,214 of NC_092323.1, read as the reverse complement.
GATGCACTCAATAAGTTTTCCCTATAAATCGAGGATAATAGCCAATAGATTTGCTACTCTGCTAACTGCTAACTATAGGCAAACCTTGTGTAACTTTGAAATTTTTTTTTTTTTAAAAAAAAAAACTATGATATCGAAGCAACTATTTGTCTACTTTTCTATTACTTGGAAAAAAACAATAACTATTTGCAAAATGTATTTTGATATTTGATGATTTGTTTTTGGGTAAATTACTCACAATCCTCTTGTAATATTTGCATATTACCAAATGGTTTTCCTAACTTTTCAAGATATTCACATCACTTCCTATAATTCTACATAAAATGGAAAATAGACAGAAGAAAGTATCTCTAGTTATGACAATTAATCCAGACTTAATCCAAAAATGTGCGTGGTGAAAATACAATATTCGCTTAACCAACATATGAATTTCAATAAATATTCACTTAAACGCCCTATATTTTTGTATATATCCATATGATCCACCTATTGTTTTCTATAAAAATGCATGGTTAGACGCTCATTTGGTTTAGCACTTGAACAAGAGTAGGACATGCTGCTGCGGCTGCCATGCCATGCGAAGGGGCAGAACACAAGGTAGGACATGGCATACAAGGTGTACGTAGCCAGGCCAGCCTTCGGAGCCCAACTCAAAAAATTAAAAGTTGCAGGAATAGTTGTAAACTGGCAAGTATCATCTACTCTAGAACACATGTATCCTAAGAAAATAAATTAAAAACTGTATGTTTAATCATCAATGTCTTATTTACACACGAATGTGGACCATAACTTCACTTCAAACTTTAAAGCACTGTAAGTTGTCAAACCAGTTAGTGATCAATGATTCCAAATTCCAGCAGTATAAAACTATGATACCGCAGTAAAGTGGTCCAAATCTTGACAGTAAATGGAGGATAATTAATCAAGGAAAGGGGGTCAAAAGGAGACGACAAGAGCATAGCCGCTACCATGAAAACAATTTCCTAAGCATAAAGGTGGAATCTTATAGTTGTGATGCTTGGTCAAAACTAGGCTATTGCAAGATCAGAAAGTGCAGAAAAGTCATTTGGATTCGCATGACTCATAATTTACAGATTTGTGGTAGTTAAGTTAGTTTTTGCGCAATGGGAGATCAGATTTCAAGTTTTCAACCCCACTTTGATTCTCAGTTGCTTTTCTAAACAGTGGCCTACTAATTTAATTTTTCGCATGTAGGCCCTCTTAAAGTGAATTTGTTGCTTTCTCCAAATGCTGTTACTTTTCCTTCAAAAAAAAATGCTATTACTTTTGCTGGTTACTTTTTGTCCCAATTGGAGACAGAGACTTGTGGTTCACTTAGAAAATTTGCAAGTTGAAGCATGCGCCGGGAGTTTATACGCTAAGGCTCTTGCGGCTTTCCCGTCGCAGTTGGCCGATCAGCCTAGATGATTTTACAGAATTTCTCAGGTAAACAATTTATTTGTGTCCTTTCAAAAAGAAAACAGGGGAAAAGAAACCCTGTTGTTTAGGCGAAAGCCCTCCAGCGGTGGATCACTATATACTTTATTATCTGCGTGAAAAATTCAAGAAACCTTCCAAAAAGGTTTTACGTGATGTTTAGTCTTAAATTTCCAGTTTTGTTCAGTCCAGAATAAAAGCGTCTTATGCTTGAGTACCATATATGAAAGGACAAAATTGAAGGTGAAAACAGTTATGCTTCTAATTGTAAGCATAAGGGCCAAATATTCAACTTCCATATTTTCTTTGACTCCATTTTCCTTAGTGATTTATTACAAATGACCTAATTAATCATTGATATTTCGTTTTTGCAAAAAACAAAAAAGCTTTTGTTTGTGAATTTCTCTAGGTTTAGTGTGACAACGGCTCCGTTTGGATTCCTCATTTTTTAAAAAACAAGTTTTTTATATATAATACTACAATAATACACAAATAAAAACAATTCCAAAAACATATGTCCATACAATATATCAAAAACAACTATAAATATACCAAAAAAAATAAAAAATAGAATCTACTTTATTATCTTCTTTCATCTATCACCATCACCTACCACCACCCTCCCAACCCACTATCGTCACCATCTCCTCCTCCTCTCTCTTCCTCCTCCTCTCTCTTCCTCCTCATCTTTCCTTCTTTTTCCTCTTCCTCCCGCTCTCTTCATCCTCTTTCCTTCTCTTTCATCTCCCTCCCTCTTCCTCCTCCTCCTCCTCTCTTCCCCTTCCTCTCCTATTTCTCGCCACACCCCACCCCACTCCTCTTTCTCCTCATAAACCAGAGGTTGCGATCTAGCAGCGATGTCGTGACCAGAGATCTCGATTTGATCTCGGCCATATTGGAGGGGGGAAGGGGAGGGGGCAGGCATGGTGGGGAAAGGGGGGAGGGGAGAAAAGAAAGAGAGAAGGAAGAAAGAAGAGAGCGAGGAGAAGGAAGGGGGTGGTAGCGGTGATAATTTTAAAATATACCACAAAAATTTTTAAACTTTAAAAATACCTTAAAATATATCCCAAAAATACCTAAAAAATTATCACAAAAAATATTTATAATAAAAGATTTTTATATACATTGTTACAGTTAAAATATTTTAAAAACACCCCAAAATAGCTAATCCAAAAAAAAAAAAAAAAACCTCCAGATTATGTTTCAATCTGGAAAAGGTTTCCGTACTACTTTTAAACAAATCGGGCCTCTCTTAGACAACCTATTCCAATTGCTGTTGCCAAATGGCCAGTACTGTTTTGTCATTCTGGGCCACAGGACCCAAATCTATTGTAAGAGAATCTGGATAAAAGTGGCCCATCTAAGACTTATGAGCATGCTAGAGCCTAACAGAGTGAGCATGATCCATTTGTGTTGGTATATGCTAGCAGAAGCCACCCATGATCAAACGTGACGCCTGTTGCTTTCTTTTCCGTTTCAATGAACTCTTTTACCTAATAATTTTTTTTGGAGTATTTAACTTGGCGTCTACATCAATTACACTGCCATATGTGTATTAATCGTTGACCAGCTGCTGGATTGCACTATGTAAAATTTCCAAAAAAATTCAGTTTAAAAAACCTAGCTAAAACTTAAACTGGACAACTGACTAGCTGTAAATTTTTTCTAGACTACAATTTTGTTTTATTTTTTCAAATTTCACTGGACTACAAATCTCTCAGCAATTTGTTTTCCAAGTTGAGCCCACTTCGGACCCCAATTCTCTCCATTTGAAAAAGTTTTTCGATGAATAGCGCTGATCACCATCTGGAATTTCAATATATAATGCTTGGTAGCCCCCCACGGTTTGCTCGGGCGGTCCTTGTAGCTCCATTGAGTGAGAAGGGCCTGGGTTCGATTCCGAGCTCGGGCAGCCGGGGTAAATTCCTGATGATTCGGTGGGGCCCGCTCTCTCAGGCGCAGTGGGATTAGTTGGGGTTAATGGCGGTGTCAGGTATCCAGTCCCAGACCGCTACCCCCAGATACCCCTGTGTTGACAAAAAAAAATATATATATATATAATGCTTGGTATTTCTGGGCATACTCCTGATTTTGCCAGCTACCACTTATCTACTTCCGGCGTTTCCTTCTTTGCGGTGTTTCTTTTTGGCCAGCAGTCGCTTCAACCTTCCCAGCAACACGGCGGGTCGAAAAATGGCGGCAGGGCAACTTAATTAGTCGGGTCGGGCAGGTTCTGTCCAAATAAGATACGGAGCCGCTAGGCCATCCTCTTCCGTCGCTGTTTATTTTATTTGTGAAATCACACGTGTATTATTAATTTTTTTTTGTCAACAACGATGCATTTGTATAACCTATTCTATCCTAATTTAGGGGAGAGGGGGAGTCTAAGGAAGCTGTGGTAGGGAGCTAGTGTATTATTAATGAGAGAGTTACTTATTTGATACTGCCGTATCCCTCTCGGAGATCTGTCATGCCATTTTTTCTTTTTTCTTTTTTTTTTGAAGGAATTAGATGTAGGTGTGGAATCGGGAAGGCCTTTCTTTTATCCAACTTTCAATCCCATTTGGTTTGCAATTCAATTTAAATAGTTGTAACAAACAGTTAATGAACCAATAATGCATCATTCTGCTTGAATGATGCTGATTCTCGTCCAATAGTCCTAAGGACACCGATCAGACAAGAATCCTTGAGAATCTGAAACCAAAATACACTGCATGTCCGGTTGATTGAGAAAGAAAGATGCGTCTTTTCTGCGATAACTACTCTAGCGTGTTACTTTTTTTTTTTGGTTGAAGAATCTCTTCTTCCAATCTATGTAACAGGTGGGCTTACACGCCACTTCCTACTTCTCAATTAGTTTGTCATGTTTCGCGAATATAACCTTTTAAGAATAAAAATATAGTTCGATTGTGATATTTGTGCTTCTCTTTTCAATCTTATTCTCACGCCACAAATTGAGAATTTGAATTTGAACGATAACATACGTATGATTAAAAGTAAGTGAAGGATTATATTAGAAGAAGAGACTAAAAAGTGTTTTGACATTCTCGACGTGACAAATATTTCAAAACATTCCAAAATATAAAATATAACATTTTGAATACTTATTGGTCATTAAGCAGACGCGTGAGTGACCTAATCTTGGTGAAGGAGCTTTGGAGGGTTCATTTATTTATTAGAAGAAGCAAGTGAAACCAACCTGGGCGCAAATGCTAGTCATTAATACTACTATTATGTAAGTACTAATTAGTATTGGCATCAGTTATCCCGAAATTAAGAAAGAAAGTCAACGAACTGCAGCGGCAGTTAATACTCCATTAAAAAGACCATGAGATGATAGAGATGTTTTTTACTTGTTACTACTATCAATAATAGTTCTTCCCTCTAATTAATCCCCAGCCACCGAAAGCTTTTTGTTGTTTAATTGTTCTTCTTTCTGTCAGAGCTTAAATCCAATTGGAATTGCACGACGCTCAGAAAAGGAAAGCCAAAATGGAGCAATGGGTTTGTTGGTGGCAAAAGCAAAAGAGAGGACTGGATCCACTTTGATTCTTGGTGGTGGGCAGGTATCTGGATCTTTTCCGCTCGACACAAATATGTTTGTCCCTATTCGTTGCCGTGGGACCCACCCGTACCCACTTGCTGGTCTTGCTGCCCCCGTCCATGATCAACCACAAACCGCAGGCAAGTCGTAGTGTTGTTTTGTTCTACGATTTGGGGGAGGGAATGTTTTTGCACATTACCTAATTACATTAAAATATAGGAGAGAGGAGGTCAATTTTTTCTGGCCCCCTATTATCATTATCATTAATTAATGTAGGAAGCTATAAAATTGACCTCCTCCTCGCTCTAATTAGGTGAGAAGTGGTTGAGTTAATCTTTTGCTCAAATGCTAGGAGGCACAATTTGAACAATAATGAAAATGGAGCATTACTACGTGCAAAACAACAAAGCTTTCCGTCATCTAAATGAGCTCTGTATGGACCAGAAACCAACAAAGCTTTCCCGGCCGTCGTCCGAAGAAAGTTAGAAAGAAATAAACGGACATAACGGTGCTGTGACGTCGCAACCAACTGGGGTGGCGGTATGGTCCACGCAGCCTGGGATGCTGACTGACCCGCCGCCATTGTTTTCATATTATAGTTACCGTACTTGTTTACCACTAGGTAGTGCTGCTGGTAGCACTACCTACTATTTTGTTATCTGTCGTTGCCATCACCGGCTGACCCTCCTAATTAGATTTCCGCAAGGTGGCTGCTTCTTCTTCCTTTTTCTTTTTTTTTTTGGCTAAGAAAAAAATTTAGATGGATTTGACTCAAATCAACATTACGGATGGGTTTTGAATAGATAATATCATGTTATTTAATTATATAAGAATTTTGAACATAATTAACAAACAATTGTAGATTTGATGGATAAAATAAAGTAGTTGAAGTAATTATGTTGATTATTATCAGAATTAAACATTCGATTCTTATACTGAAAAAAGTACACACAAGTTCAGTGACGCATAATAAGTTCAGTGGATGGATTTTTATTTATTAGACACCCCAAAACACGTGAATGTCTGAAAATGTTCAGTTTCAGCACTTTTTTATGTTATCAAATAGATGATAAGTCAACTTATGTTGGCGCAAGATGGATGAATATTTTTAATTAATTTTACGCACCTTTTAAATAAATTTTATTACATGAACTACATTTTAAATTGAAAGTACTTTGATAGTCTTGGATTTTTCACATGGTTTAAGGAAAATTGGTTAATTTGATTGAAAAAGTAAATATAATCTAATGCTTTTATGTTATATCTTTATATTAATTACAATGACAATACTACTTGAGACACGAATCAAAGTAATTATTGAATAAGTTAGGTTATATTCATTGACAATAATAAAATGTATATTAAATAAATATATTTTAAAGAAGTTAAAAGTTAGTTATATTTTTTAATTTAAAGAGTAGACTATAATTTGATATGATTAAAAAAAGGAAAATAAAAGATATTAAAGTGGGATAGAGGGGTAAAACTTGTGAACGCGCCTAACAGATGCAATTTGTGAAAGGAGACTCACGGCACTTGACCATTTGTTGAATTAGCGTTCAAGAACGTACCATTCGGTTCGGCGGACTATAAGCCTTGACCGGCGGACCGCGGCAGTGGAAGTGGACACGTAACCGTTGCGGTCCATTCTGTTGTACTGCACCCATTTAAGCAGTGTATATATACTACATAGTAGAGTTGGTTAAGTTCTTTGCAGTACATTTTCCATTAAACACGACATGGTTTTTTTTTTTTTTTTGGGATGATTGTGAAATATCTGACAACTGCCGAGGGGCACTGCTGAAAGAGAACTCGGATCTTAAATTTTTGAATAAGTGATATTAAATTAACACAATATTTAAATTCAAATTTGGCAAGTCTGTGTATTTAAAGAGAAATTATAGTAGTATATATAATAATAATGTTTAATACCCATTAAAACATCTGTTGAGAAAAATACTTGCAGAAGTGGTTTTTAATTGGCAACTCGCCGCACGGACGGAGGAATCTTTTCCACATCGAGGAGTTCCATTGAAGACAACCTCCTTTTACCATGACACCTGATTCTTTCCGCTAGATTTCACTCTTTCGACTGATTCTTCAGGCGTTCCGAGTCCAGAAAAGGAGGAGAATTTTCAAGTTTAGACAATTACGCCAGCAAGCTGGGGTCTAAAGGAGGTTGACTTCGTGAGCATTTTCATTTGTGGAACAACAAATAATATATATATAATTTTTCCGAAAGTCTCGAGTACTGTATGTATATGCTATTTTGTCATTGATAACATATTCTCGCAGTACCTTTAGTCAAGTCTCATATCAAACGTCTTGTGTGGGCTCAAAGTCACAACAGCAGAAGCGGCTCGTTTTCCATAACAATTATTAATTATTTTTAGCGTTACATCACCCTTTGTTTTGGACAATTTCAAACACGACATGTCGACTCTGTTTGGCTTTTTAGGATTGTCCAAGATGATGATGACAGATACCTGTCCATTTCTAGTCCTGCATCAGCCTTAGGAAAGATTTCTTTTCTTTTCTTTTTTTAAAAAAAAGGCATTATGGGGTTTGGAATTGGAAGCGGCTGAACTCATGCGGGTTTAAAATCTCCCATCCTACTTTGATCTCTACTTAGTTTTAGAGAAAAATGTAAAATTTTGGTGCTCAAAGTTTGACATATAAGCGCTTTTAGTCTCCAAATTTTGGACAAAAACAAATTTTAAGACACAATCTTTCAACTTTTGAGTACATTTAATGGATTTTTTTCCCCAAATTACTATATAAAAAAAAGAGGCACGTAATAGTCACATATCCGACTGCTATTATATAATAAAATGCAAAAAACGTAAAATTTAGTCATTGAACTTAGCATTTAGTGTCTGAAGAATATTTTATATTTTTTTGAATATTTTTAATACAATAGTTGTTGGACATGTAATTATCACGCGACTCTTTATGATAACAATTTGGAAAAAACCAACAAGGGTATTACATATACTCAAAAGTTGAAAGATGGAGACCAGATTTGCTTTTGTCCAGAATTTATGGACTAAAATCGCTCATGTGTCAAATTTTAGATACCAAAACTATAAAAAAATATAATGGGATGTAATTCAAATTAATTAACCTTTATATCCTCCAGAGATTTTTTTCTTACACGATAAACTACACCTTGGGGCTATAAACCTGTGAATCAATTACCGTTGAGGACGTTTGATAAATTTACCTTTTTACAACAATGGTAGACAAAATATTCATGTAATTCTGGGTTTATATGAGTATGCACATCCAAACTATTGCAATCTACAAATTGCCCCAAAACTATCAACATATGTTAGCAATTTCACATCTTATACATTAATTTGCGGCAAAGTGTTGATATAATTGTAATGCCGTTGAGCTTTTTCTAAATGTTTTGGGGTGCTACAACTTTTTCATTCAAATATTTATGTCATTATCCATTCATTTTAAATTATTTAAACAATGTGCTATAAATTGATAATGTACAATACTTAACAGCAAAAATTGATAGTTTGTGGAGAAAACCACAAAGCATTTTTGTAGTGGATGGGTGGATATCGCCATTTACCCTCGCCTACCAGTTTCAATAACTTTGGTATTTTATCAAAACATTTGGCCCAAAAGGGAAAAAAAAAGAACTAATTCATTCATCTAAATAAATCCTACACTTTGACGACTCAACCATTACTTCATGATTTTGTGCCACCATCACCACACTCTTTTAAAGAACTGCTGTGCTGTACCTTTATTTCACTTAACTATGGCTAACTTTGAGCGTGTTTTTGGACAGTAGATTATTTGGATTAAATTTGTTTTTAAAAAAATTATAATATTTTTTTTGTAATGTATGTGAAATAAAAAAATAATTTAAAAATATATTGCGATACAAGTACTAATTAAAAGTTAATTATTCAAAATATCGTGGAATAAAATCTTCATAAAACAATTGAAGAGAATTATTGTGTACGTTCGTTATCGACACTTTTAACTTTTCGACTCATGTTAAAGATAAAAATACATCCCGGTCTTCTATTTCTCCAATAACACAATTAATTTTTTAAATTCTATTTGTTGCCAAATTGAAAAAGGCAACCAAAAAAAAAAGAAGAAACAAAGCACTACCCTTGCGATGCTGTAAACTTGTGGAATCCAAATTCATCACAAACATCGAGTCGAGTTTATGTGGCCATACGGACGCCGTCGGAATCTATTATCTAAAGTGGAAATGGAAAGCCAAAACAGAAAATACAGACGCCAATTCATTGGCCACGCATTTATGATTAAATTGTTCGTGCAGATTTCTCTCACTCTGTTTGTTTATTCTCGTTATTTTTTCTTTTTCCGGGCATCAACAAACAAACAAAATTGATCACCCAAAGAAATTTAGATGCCGCTTTTACCCCTCAAAAGAGGACAGGGGTACAGAGGCGCCTAGGTCCCTCGAGCCTCGAGCCTAGACGGTGCGATCCGGTGCAGGGCTCGAACCACCATGCGCCCATCGATGCCCCCCATCGAACCCCCGTACACAGCTGTCAATTATTCTCCGTCCATTCAAGGACAAAACAGACATTACACTTCTACCCCAGCTTTATACCAGCTCCGTTTTTCTGACAACGTTAGTTTTTTTCAATCCATGCTTTGTACTAAAGAGTCTCCGACTGTCCTCGTCACTGACGAAAAATTTAAATTAAACCCCAACCCCTCGCCACCCCTTATTAAATTATTTCGCCAAAAAACGGTAAACCGAGAAGTAGTACATAATGAAGTAGTACAACCCAAAGCCAAATGTCTTCCAATTTCCCTTCAACACCTGGCCGCTACTCCTTTCTAACTCTTTCCTGGGGGTGCTTAAAATTACCGTTTTATCCACAACCGTTTCCTTACTGATGACCATGAATCATTTTAATTGCTTGTTGTCCAAAGAATAATCATCCAAAACTACGTCGTTCTTTGGCAGGGTACTTCTGTAAACTGATGTGAGGGTCATTTTCTAACCTTTTTTCTTTTCAATTTTTTTTCTTCGTCCTCCGAGGCCATTCATTCGCTGTTTATCACGGAGTGGGTTTGCGCTTGTGTATGTAATGTGTGTGTGTGTGTTTTTTTTTTAGCTCTTTCGTGAATTTTTAGGCTCATCTTTAAAACTCAACGAGAAAGTCTTTCTATTTCAAACATCGGAAAAACGAAACTATTTGTTTTTTCCCAGAAATGGTCTGAATATGAAGCTTCAAACCCTACAGATGATCAAGACTCCGCCACCACCACGACCACCATCGCTTCAGCTGGCCATACCGGGCAACATGGCCTACCATCGGTAGCTCCATCCCTCTCCCTCCCGCCACCCTTACTTTTCTTCCCTTTTTCTTTTTGATAATATGTTTGCCTTCTCATACATTTTTGTTATCTCATCATCTTCTGTATTTTACTTTTTCAGTTTTCACTTCACTCCCGATCATCAAGAAGGTTTTTGTTTTCTTTGCTTAAGCTTCTTCTGCTTCTTTTTAAATGCTTAACTGTGTTCGAAGGATTTTTTTCTAAAAATTTTCCAAGGTTTCTGGTTGTAGGCTGAGACTTGGGAGTGGGTTTCATGAGGAAGAATCTGTTGGATTTATTTCTTAGGGGATGGTGATTTTCCTTTTTCTTTTTTAAACAGGACCGGTGAGGTTCTGGTTATGTTAAAATCTTGTATGGAACTTTTAATGTTTGTTGATGAAGTTAATTGTTTCAAGTTAAAAATTGTTTGTTTGTGGGTGATTAACTTGATGGCTTCCACATTTATAGCAAGTTTTAGTTATGTTCTTTCACCATACTCTTACCTTTTTTTTCTTGATCTTTTTAATTATTTTTCTTTTTTATGCGTGGTATTAATGTTTGCCATAAAGAGATTGTATTTGGTTTTTTGTCTGTATTTGTCCTTGTCTATTATTATCTGATAAAGCGCCTATGTACACTTGTTCATATCTTCTGCGGATGCTGCAAATTTTTTTTTTGTTACCTTTTCTATTCTTTGTTTGATTATTCTTTAAAATATGTGCTTCTTTCATTGGTTTTAATCTTATTGTGATTTATCTTATTTCGAAATTGCTTTCATCTCCCTGGCCACATCTCTCTGTTTTCCTTTACCCCGTTTAATTGTTTTGTTTGTGAGGGCAGTTGGCCATTAGCTGTGAGAGCTATTTGCGTCACACGTGTCCACAACATGATTTTCAGCTCGTATGATGGGTGTTAGTTTTTCATTGGTAATAATTATCTGGGTTGTTGCTAGAGTTTGAAATAATGGAAGGTATTAACGCATCTTTGTATGCAACAGGAGAATATGGCACTATGGCGGAGTTTTTAAATTAATGGTGGCTTTTCTATTTTGCCTTGGTATTGTGGCTACGTGTGAACCATGTTCGGTGTCTGGGGTGCATCATCAAGTGGAAAATGAAGCATGTAGGTTGTGCAGAGATGGTGGTAAGTCAGATTATCAAGGTGTATTTACTGGTGATGTTGGTTCAGGGTTTGCATTAGATAAGCTAGAGCCCCATGCAAGTCTTGATTATGTATGTGGGAATTCTAATTTGTTCTGCTTTTGGTCAACATTGCCTGGATTATCACGCCCAGGGCATGTTGTTCAATCTACATCAGCTGAAGTTTCTGGGGTTCAATCGGATGTTAAATTACATGAAATGCCAAATCATGCGAGGACTAATATTAGTTGGTCATCAAATTGTGGTATTATTAAGTTCTCTAGTGGTAGGACTATTTCTTGCTCTCTGAACCAGCAATATGGTTGTAGGGAACTGCCCAGTCCTCCTCTAGATAGTAGTGAGGGAAACGATGTTTTGTCCTGTAGAGGATCGTTTCTTGACCATAAAAGTCAGTTTTTTGACTCGAAAGAGGATGCAAGGATGAGTGACAGTTCTTCACCCCACGTAGAAATAAGCCCTCCCCTTTTGGACTGGGGAGAAAGGAACTTATATTTCCCCTCTTTAGCATTTTTAACAGTCACAAATGCACACAGTGACAATATTTTGACCATTTATGAACCTTATAGTACCAACTCTCAGTTTTATCCGTGCAATTTTAGTGAAATGGTGGTGGCACCTGGGGAAGGTGCCTTGATTTGTTTTGTGTTTTTGCCTAAATGGTTAGGCTTTTCCTCTGCTCAGCTAGTGTTGCAGACAAGCTTTGGTGGTTTCTTCATCCAGGCTACAGGGTTTGCACTTGAGTCCCCCTATCTAGTACAGCCGTTGATTGACCTGGATGTTTCCTCCAGTGGAAAGTGGAGAAAGAATTTGTCATTGTTTAATCCTTTCAATGAAGCTCTTTATGTGGAGGAGTTAACTGCCTGGATATCAGTTTCTTCTGGGAATACTTCCCATTCTACCAAAGCTGTCTGTAGTATCAATAGTATCCAAGATCTGCATGAGTTAAGTTTGCTGAGCGTTCATGAGTGGATAGATGTGAGAAGTGCTGAAGTTGGTCTGCCACTAGTTTCAATGAGACCCCATAAGAATTGGGTGGTTGATCCACACAGAATGGAGACCATCATGGAGTTGGATTTTTCATTTCCTGCTGAAGGGAGAATTTTTGGTGCCTTTTGTCTGCAGTTGCTAAGATCATCAAAAGATGAGATTGATACTCTCATTGTTCCTCTTGAAGCAGAATTTGGTCAAATTTCAGCTTACCATGAGCATGGAAGTCCCATTTCAGTATCTCTCAAGGCCCTGGTGCCTTGTGATAGCAGTGGTACTACTGTTGCTATTTTGTCTGTGAAAAATGATTCTCCTTGTATGTTGAGCATTGTCAATATTAGCGAAGTGGGAGAAGGCACAAAATATTTCCACATCAAATACACGGAAGGACTGATTCTTTTCCCTGGCACTGTCACACATGTTGCGTTGGTCTTATGTACTTCCATTTCCTTTGAAATACTTGGTCCACCTTCTGAGCTTGCTGACACAAATGTGAATTGTGAACTACATGTGTTGACAAATGATTCGAGAAATTCTGAGATCAAAATTCCTTGCAGAGATTTAGTGAGTGTTTGTTCAAGTCATACATTAGATTCGTCTGTTGGATCTCCACAAGGTTCTGAAGAGGTGGAGTATGAAAGCATAAGAACCATATCTTCAGGCAGTCCCAAGCAGCCACTAACACTGAATGAGGTATCTAGATTCTGGTCCATCTAGTTTGAATCCTAGTAAATTGAATGTTCAACTTGATAATTGCCAGGTTTTCTATTGTGATACGCATTTCTGAAATATTCCATTTACAGTTTTGAATCTGTATTCCTGTTTTAGCAGCTTTGATGTTCTACAAGAGAAAGCCTCAATTAGGTCTCAGTTTTATTTTTAATGTCTTGTCGTGTCCACCACGACTTTGATTCTTTCCAAAACATTATTTTCAAATACAGCCTCCTCTGGTTAAATCTAACAAATTGTAACGGTAAAGGTTGGTACTCATCAGTATTGCGAACCGATCAGATTCATCTAATCTTGGGGTGCTGTCCTGTGGTTGAATTACTCTTTAATGATGTGTGCTAATGCAGGGGTGACTGGAAGAAACAAAGAATAATTGCAGAATATTGTATAAATAGAATGATGCTTCTTGCATCAGCAGAAACATCTCTGAGAGTTGGTATAATTGGCTTATGTGATCAAAGATTTACGAAATCAAATGTAGTCATAATTTATCATATTTGATCTTGGGACTTGTAAATGTAAAATGAGAAAAGAGAAAGTATTCTTTTCCCTGCATCACTTATGGTACATATGAACTCATTGGCAAATTAAAATGGACCAGCAGAAGATTTCTTGTAAGAATGGCTTTAGATCAATGTCGTCTCTTTCTTGAGTCAGCATTTTAAGTTACCTCATTATTGAAGATAGTATCCATCTTCTGGAAACGGATGAACTACACTTGGGATGAAAGATTAGATTTCGATGGACTATCGTACATTATGTTTTGCTTTCTAATTGTTTTTAGCATAGAAGTAGACAAATAAATGAGTATGAATCAGGACTAGTTCATAATAGGATCCTGGTGTGAAAACCACTGCATTGGTCAACATGTTTGGAGTTGGGTTTTACCGGACTGTAATTGATTCATTCATAATTTTTGTTTTCTTAATTTGATTGATCCATCCATTTATCCATTCATTTAGAAGGTATATTGGTTTATTTAGATGAAATATGGAGCTGTTCATTTCAACTGGGAAGAATTGCAACTTACTCCTAGATAAGCTTTAAGCATTTGTGTTTAGCTAGCCTTTGCAGAGGAGTCATCATTGATAACACTACTCCCCAAATTATTGGTCAATGTGTGTGATAAAGGATTGTTACCATCAAGATTTAATTGTTCAAAGTTCTTCTGTGTGGATTGTTCTTGTTTGTTCTTGTTGAATGACAATATATTCTTTTTTTGAATGATCATGCACACCCAATTTTGTTCTAAAAAATTGACTTTTTGTTTATATACTTATCTGAAGGCATTGAATACCGCAGAAGCAGATGAAATAGTTCTCAAGAATTGGAAGTCTCATGCTACTGCAAGTGGCATGTCTGTGCTTGATGATGATGAAGTATTGTTTCCACTGGTTCAGGTTGGAAGTCATTCTTCTCGATCTGTAAATGTCAAAAATCCTAGCCAACAACCTGTTGTTATGCAGCTCATTTTGCATTCTGGAAAAATAATCACTGAGTGCAAGGCAGCGGATGGACATTTTCAGCCCTCCTCACCTGGGAGTTCGACTGGTTATAAATCAGCTTCACCTTTAAAGTATGGTTTTTCAGTGGCAGAGGGAGCTTTGACTGAGGCTCTTGTACATCCTTATGGTAGAGCATCCTTGGGTCCAATACTATTTCAACCCTCTGATCGATGTGGGTGGAGGAGTTCATTGCTAATAAGGAACAATCTTTCGGGTGTGGAGTGGTTACCTCTGCGAGGATTTGGGGGGTCATTTTCTGCAGTGTTGCTTGAAGAATCTGAACCTGTACAGGCTGTTGAGTTCAAGTTAAGCTTGCCTCTTCCTCGTACAATCTCTTCTCCTGACTTTTTACATCATATCGATGACAACATGCGTACATGCTCTCAGCCTTTGGCAAAAGAGCTATATGCGAAAAACATGGGGGACTTGCCCTTGGAGGTTAGAAGCATAAAAGTTACTGGAACTGAATGTGGGCTGGATGGGTTTGTGGTACAGAATTGCAAAGGTTTTGTTCTTGAACCTGGAAAGTCTATAAAGCTCATAATAACATTTCAGACTGATTTTTCTGCAGCTACAGTACAGAGAGACCTTGAATTATCTTTGGCAACGGGTATCATTGTGATACCTATGAAAGCAAGTCTACCTGTTTACATGCTTAGTTTTTGTAAAAAGACAATTTTCTGGATGCGACTGAAGAAATCTATCGTTTTACTCCTTGCTGCCTTTATCTTGTCTCTAGTTCTTTTTTGCTTCATTCCCCATTTGATGACTTTTGGCCAAGATTACATGTTTAAGAGTGGGAAAAGCTTCATTGCTACTGTAAGCCAAGCTGGAAAATCTGCCCGCCCCCATCGTAGCCATAGAAGCTGCAGTAAATTGCCCTTGTCTGGCAAAATGAATGGTTTGCTGCGATCAGTTGGGAAGGAGGAATCCTTACTTCTGGAGCCTGTTGGTATGCATAATGATGGTTTTGTCACCAAAGAACAAGTTTCAAGTTTTGCTGCTAGGCCTGTGAAATCTGCTCTGGAGTTTGACAAGAAAAGCAGTTGTTGCTTGGATAACGGAAAGGAAATGACTCCATCCTCTTCAATGACAAATGCTGTGACCGGTCAAAGCTCCGATGTTCAGGATGCATCACAAGCTGGAAACCTTACAGTTAAAACTGGTAAAGATAAAGGAAGAAGGCGAAGGAAGAAAAAGAGTTCTGGCAATGGTGTAACTGGGCTTTTTGAAGTTTCAAGTAGTCAAAGTGGCAATTCGACACCTTCATCTCCCTTGTCTCCTGTCTCATCCTTAACTCCCACAAGGTCTCGGCCTCTGTCCCCTGATATGAATCAATCTGTTCAGGCTAGGAATCCATTTGCACCTGTAGCCATTCAACGATACCCTGACCCTAAACCCAGGGCAAAAGTTTTGCAGTCTGAGATTTCTTTGAAACCTCGTGGTGAAAACAATTATGCTTGGAGTACTTCTAGTCAAGAGAAGCCTGATGTGTTGCATAAAGTGCCTGGCAAGCCTGTGTTATTGCCCTCTGCAACCCTCCCTCAAGCTGGTAGGCCTGACTCACTCTCGTCATGTCGTCCTTCTTTTTTGTCATCAGCATCTACAATTGCTCCACATGCCCGGGCTCCTGGATCCAAACTAAATGAGCAAAAAACAGTTGAGGAAAAGGCAAAACTGAAAGAAAAATTTACGTATGACATTTGGGGTGACCATATTTTTGTGGATAGATCAAAGGAGATTTCCGGGATGCAACCCCATGCTGAACAAAATAACTCGGATAGCTTTTTTGTTAGAGGTCCGCAGGCCCTCGTGACAATAGCTCAACGTGAATCAGTAAGTTGTTCTGATCAAGTTGGTTAATGATAAAAAATATATATTGAAAACTTATGTTCAAATCTCTCTCTCTCTCTCTCTCTCTGATGTTTGAGTTGGAGTAATGATTGATCAATCAAGAAACTTCATTCAACGAAAGCTACACTCCACTATTCCAGAAAAAGAATGATTCAGCAATAACTCCTCAAAAGTTGTATTTTCGTCACCGGATAGTAGTTGTATAATGATCTTAGGACAACACAGCCTCACAAATATACAGTTTTGTGGCCGTAAAGAACCATGGGGTTGCGCAATCTCCTGTCTCTATTTCTTAACGTTCGGGGGATTGAGGATAGGAAAAAGGGCAGAAGGGGTTAGGTTCATAAAATGAGTTATTATATAATAACACGTTCTGGAGTTCGGTGTCTATAGTTTACGTTGTATTTGCTACCCACTTTGATTTACGGATGCTGCTGTGTTTGCGGCTGTATCGACTTGTTTTTGTACTTGAAGGATGGATCGATCAATACTTTCCTGGTGTTGGTCTTTGACCCGTGAATAGCTGGGAGCTACTGTTTCCAGAAACACAATCCTTTGCGGACAATAAATCTGTATCAGGTGAGCCAGTTAGTTTTCCGTTGACAGTATTCTGATGTCTGGCAATGTGCATCACTGTTTTTGACATCCTCTGACATAGCACTATATGTATATATATGCATACCGTCTCAACTGAATTATATTTTGGGTTTCTGAACTAATCTGTTAATGATAATATAAGGGCTTCGTATTTGTATAACTGGTGTCTAATAAAGCATCAAGCAGCGTCCTGTGATGTTGTGCTTCGAGTCTTTGAATTCTCTTTTATGATGATTGGGTGAGGGTATGGTTCCTCTTGGCATGTTGGGTATATGCATGCTCAAGAGTAGTTCTCCAGTGATCCAAAGATATTTTATCAAGATTGCTGACATTATGACTACGAATGTTGGTAGAATGCTGTAACTTTCAGCATGCTCATGTTGGCTTGCTAGAGATGTCAATACTGTGAAGATGTGTCCAGGGATAAGGCAGGCTAGGACTTTGTGATATTGACAGGAGAAGAATGGTGCTCGTGCATGTGTTCTGGAATTGCCGGCAATCAAGGCAATTTAGGTTATTTATTTATTTATTTTTTAAATCCGAGGCAATTTAGTTGAGTGCAAAATTCACACAAGTCAGTTCTTAAATTAGGATTCCCTGGGGACCATCTTTAACTCTATGCCCGTGCTGGCAAAGGCCATTGCAGTTTCGAAAATGAGACAACCATTCTAACAGTAACGATTGATTACCTTCATATCATCTTGAGTTGGTCCTGGTTTCATAACTAGCCAAGCCTTTTGTTGTATTGGAGCATTTAGGCCTCTATGTAGCTGTGTGCTCTTTTAGGTCGTCTGTGTACTGTTTGGTCTGCAAGTACAGGAGAAAAGTTTGCACTTAACGCGTAAGGTGCTTAATGGGGCCTGAGTTGATATTTTATTTATTGGGGGTGTTTTGGGGGGGGGGGGGGGGGGGCATATCCCATCTTGGCATAGATGGTCCAGTTCCCCTATTCAACTGAGGACCACATTCATTTTAACAGCGAATGAGTGGGACTGATCCTGGTGCAATCTGATCTTTGCGGACCTCTTAAACGGGCATTGATTCTGCATCAGCATGCATGGGATGGGGGAGGACTGGGGATCAACAGAGCAAAATTTCACACAGTTCCAAGCATTAAAAAAAAAAATTGCTAATGAGTTGTGGCGGTGGCAACGCCGGTGCAGAATTTTCTTGGTAGTGTGGATATTGATGCAGTTTTAAATGGAATGGGAGTAAATTGTGTAGTGCATGCTATTGAGTGGTGGAGACACGGCAAAATTCAACAATTTTAATATTCTGAGAAGGAGAAAAAAAAAGAAAAAGCAATCAGATGAGTTGAGACTAGCAACAATGAAATCTGGGAAAAACTGTCGTTTCAACTTGGGAAGCATGCATTGAAGAGGGCGGACACGCGAGACAAATATCCTTCTTGTTGTATGAATGAATGGGGATTCATCTCTCGACGTCGCAACTAGCAACGTAGTTATCGATCCGACGAACCCCGCATGCATCGGCCTCCTACGTTGTGGACCACGCTATAACCACCATTCCAACCCACCGGACTTGATCCATTTCCAAGAAATAGGAGTAGTGTAATTTTAGTAGTGTTAGAGCTGTATTGTATCAGATTTCCGACGATTGCGACGGCTGAGCCAAATAAAGGGCAAGAATTGATTGATTTTCTTGCAAATCCAATGAGATTACCGGAATTGTAAATTCTATTGGAGGGGTTCATCACGTACCATCACATCGGTTCTTCATGAAAGAACACACACACACACATATATATATTAAAAAAATTAATCCGAAAAGCCAAAAGAATCCCATCATAGATCAAACTCAGTGGTATATAAAGCAATAAAGAATATTGGTAATGGTGGGGGAACTGCGCATTCTCAACCGTCCATGGACCATGCTAGAATTGCAAGTCTAAAATTAGTAGCTTGGCGATTGACACATATCTACTTCACAGCTCAATTCTGGAAAGGATGACTATTGGCCTCCGCAAGCAGACCTATCATCCAGTTGGAAAGAAGAAAAACAACTCATACGCTATATGATTAATTAATCGGATTTAACCGCTGAGTTTGGCTAGGTGGATTTGGGATAGGAGGTCAAGCATTCAAACCTTGCCTCCAACCATCCGTCACTATATGTGGTCTGCCACTTTAAAATGGTTTTCGTCTAACACCGGTAGTAGTTTAGTCTCCGTCGATTTTTCCTTAAATCTCTTTAGGTCCCCCCTTTTCATAGCATAGAATAAATGCAGATTTATCGTATCCGGGAAAAAAAATCAGATTCTTCTTCGATTTATTGCTACACTTGAAATTCATTTTCTTTTATTTTATTTTAATCTTTTGACATGAGGATGATAGCATGGGAATTCACCTAGTTGTTTACTTTGAAAAATATAGATATATATATATATACACACATATACACTAGCTTTAAGTTATACATACAATCACTAACTATAGCAGAAAATCAATCATCAATGCCGTCTTCGAAACAGAAAATTAAAGTAATCAAGAATTGGGATGTACGACTCTTGAGTCAATTCCCAAGCTTTTTATTTTTATTTTTTCAAAAAATTAATTGTCAGCATTTCTTTCCTTAATAATATAAGTGCTGTTATTTCTAATAGTAATCACATTAACGCGAACCAAGAAATAATTACGTATACGTAGTAGGTGTGGCTGAGCCCTAGTAATATGAGGAAATTCTAAAATCATCAAATTCTGCAATTACTACCATCTTAATCTTAATTCTGTGGATGCAAAAAAAGGAATAAAAACAATTTACTGGCATTAAGTACTACTTAGTACAGAAGCAGCAGAGCGGTGTGTTGAGTTACCTGAGTACTACTACTTCCATAAAACCAACACCCAGTGCAAATTTTGCTCCCACGCATTCATTGCCCTTGTACTTCCCAATCAGATTTTACACCAAAACCCACCCCAGAAAATAAACATTGAAGGAAGATAGAAAAAAAATGGCCAACCAACAGAGAAATCGATGCACGTAGCTAGTACAACTTTCTTTGTGTACTTTTGATTATATACGGTAAAATTCGGATTAGACTTACAGTTCTTCATATCAAATTGATTATGCATTGAGTCCTTGAAAGATTTTAATGGCATATGTGCGGGGTTGTCCGGTTCCTGATCCTCTGCAAGTGTGTGTTACCTCACGGCATTCCCTTCCCTGCTGTGGGTGACCGTCCAACTGAGTTTTTCCTGACTTCGAAGCTCTCCAATACCCCTCGTTTTCTCCATCTGTTTTTATAATTTTTTGGCTGACTTGAGTCAGTGTTGGTACTAATTTTTTGGCACTAATGAAAGCAAGACAACAAAGTTGGCAAAGGATCAAAGTCATTAATGCTAACAAGCAACATATTGCCTTGCTAAAAGATGGGAAAGGAGACAATCTAAATACTGCCACGTTGATTGAACACATACATGCTTTAGCTAATTTGTTTCAAATGTGCTCTTTTGAAGTTAGGAATGTTAGTAATATGACTCTATGTAATCAAATTAGTCATTATGCTCTAAACATACTTACGGATGAGGAGAGATTTTTTGACTCTCCTTAAGTGTCATGGTACACTTTGTAAAGCTGCTTGAGCCGTTGCTTAAATATTGTACATTTCAATTATTTATAAAATATCATCCATCGTTTCTGGAAAAAAAAAAAAAAAAAAAAGAGTCAGTGTTGGTCCCTGTTTTTTCACTGCTTCTCCTTGCCCTGTACCAGTACTGCCAGACTCAGACGCTAAAGCATTTCTTTATTGTCACTAAATCACGTCCTTCAAGATTAATATTGCTAATACTAGCACTCTTTGCGACTACTGACATCGATAAATTAATCCCTCTTATCATATTCACATATTCTTTTATGAGCAAATTGCGCGAAATGTCACTAAACTATTTCAAAGTGCCGGTTCTGGTCACTAAACTTTTTTATTAGCGCGAAATGTCACTGAACTCGTAAATCTGTACCATTTTAATCACTCCGTGTATTTGTGCCGTTAGGAGAGACGGAAAGTCACTTTTTTGGGGGCATTTTTGTCTACACATTTGTTAAAAAATTTAGACCCTCATTCTTCTTCGTCCTCATCTTCTTCCTCAAAGTCACAGCAAAAATTAGACCCACCTGAATTTCTCTGCCCATGAATTTCTCTGCCCAATTTCTGGGTCTTTGATGTCTAAAAATCAAAAACCCAGACTCCCTGGGCAGCCCTCTGAACCTCAGACTCCCGTGACTTAGTTAGTACAAAGCTGCCACACAATTCTCACGTGTTGATTCGGACGAGTCAGACTCACTTCCATCCCGCAAAATTGCCACCAGGCTGGCCACCGCGCCGCCATCCAACAACGCCGACCGCTCTCCAGTGACACCGCCAAATTGCATGAAAAACATTCCCTTTTCTCTTTTTTTCTTTTTCCTTCTTTTCTTTCTTTATTTCTTTCTTTCCTTCTCTTCTTTCTTCCTTCTTCCTGCTGTCCGCCGCCGCCCCCATCGCGTCGCTACCCGCCGCTCGATCTCCACCAGCCGCGCGCCACTCCAGTCGTGCGACCAGCGCGCCACGCCGCCTCCCTCCAGCTCCAACCCTCCGCGCGCCCATCCTGTCCGCCAGCGGACAGCGCGCAGCAGCCGCCCACCTGGTCGCGCGCCGCCGCGGCTATCAGCACTCACACGCCGCACGCCAGCCGTGCGTCTCTTCTGCGGCCAGCGCGCGACGTCTCCCTCTCTACGCAGCCAGCGCGCGCAAGCTCCAGCACCAGCAGCCATCAGCAGCTTTCTGCGCAACTCCACCGTGCGCAGATCCAGCTCCTCAGCAGACCGCGCACGAGCTCAACCACGGGAGCGACCCTCGCCGCCGCGCCTCCAACCGAGCAGAAAACAAAAATGGAGGGTTATTCTCTACCCCTCTCAGCAGCTCCGTTTCAGAAACTGAAGGTTCCTGTTGAGAGGCCGTTTTTGCTTGAACAATGGTGGTTTCCATGGAAGAATAATCAGGTGGGGAGGGGATTTCGACACGGGATTGTCGACACCGGTTGATAATTGAAGATTTAAGAGCTAAATTAGGAATTACAGCGAAAAAATCAGGGGTTGAGCCATCTGATAAATTTGGGATAACCCCTAAATCCTTGCAAACTTGAACAGCAACCCGCTCTAAAGTTTGGCCAGAAGAAATCACCACAGGATCAGGCATCAAAGACCCAGAAATTGGGCAGAATAATTCAGCAAGTGGGTCTAATTTTTGCTGTGATTTTGAGGAAGAAGATGAGGACGAAGAAGAATGAGGGTCTAAATTTTTTAACAAATGTGTAGACAAAATTGCCCTCAAAAAAGTGACTTTCCGTCTCTCCTAATGGCACAAATACACGAAGGGACTAAAATGGTACAGATTTACGAGTTCAGTGACATTTCGCGCTAATAAAAAAGTTTAGTGACCAGAACCGGCACTTTGAAATAGTTTAGTGACATTTCGCGCAATTCGCTCTTCTTTTATCCACAACCAAGATAGATACTGGCAACTATGCAGCGACCACCATTTTACCATTTTAACTTTTCCCGCTCTCTCCTTCTCTCTCCGCCCCTCCTATTGTTTTTTCTTGTTTCTGTTTTCATTCCCTCTCTCCTTCAATGGTATCTAAATCAGTATCTATTAACACTCCCTCAAGGTTCTTGTTTCTTCAACTCTCATGAATGTCTTCGCTAGTTCAAACATTTGTACTACTGCATTTTTTTCTCGTCTGAATACAAGAAAAATTGTCTTCCTGTCTTCTTCTTTTACATTGAATCAAGCTCTTTCTTTTTATGAGATGGAGAAATCGGATGGCCAGGCTAACTAGTTAAGATGTTAAATGCTTTTGGAGTGCACAATCATGATGGATGTTTCATGGGAAGTAAAGAGGAAATGAGTAGCAAACATTGTACTGCTGCTGCTGCTTCTGGTCTTCACTTTAAGAAAGCGCCTTTGTATCCCCAAGATGTGAGTCCTAGCTTACTTTTTGTTTTTATGGGGTAGGCCATGAACCACCCCCCTCCCTGCTTTCTTTATAGATTTCCGTCTCCTTTACCTGCTACCTAGACATAGTAGACTGTGAATTGTCACTCTGATCTGAAAAGTTTCGAACTTTTGATCCAATTCTTATAGGGGTTCTCATATGCAGCTTTATTAGTTAAAGATGAACAAGAATTATATCTGAGATGGGATTTTTGTTTCATACAAGATGATAGTTTGATTGATAAAGCCTGAATCTTGCAATAGGAGAAGAAAATGGAATTGCTGGAGTGCAAAATACTACCCGCGAAGAAAGTTAATAGACGTCCATCAGCCAGAGAAAGAAAATTGGCACTGTTGCAAGATGTAATCAAATTCTGTCCTGCTAAATGTGACTGATTGGCTGCAATTTTATAGCAAGTTTAGATTTTTATAGAAATGCTGAATGTTTGGCTTGTTGGCAGGTTGATAAGCTGAAGAAGAAGCTGAGACATGAAGAGAATGTTCATAGAGCATTGGAGAGGGCATTAAATAGACCATTGGGAGCTTTGCCACGTCTGCCTCCTTATCTCCCTCAATACGTCAGTATTATTAGTACAAAATTGGCTTTCTTTGGATCCAATATTTTCTTCGTTCATTTATTTGACATGGTACAGAAGATCGTTAATTGGTGTGGCCAAAATGACTAATGTGTCACCGTTGATGTGGCGGGCTATTCCTATTTTCTCCATTTTGATGTTTCTAGCGCACAAAATCTTAATTACGAAAATGGTGTTGATTTTTTCAGTTCTGATTTTTTAGATGCTAGAACTTCTTGCTGAAGTGGCTGTTTTGGAAGAGGAGGTTGTGTATCTTGAAGAACTGGTTGTGAATTTCAGGCAAGGTCTCCACCAGGAAGCCGTTCACACACCCTGCAGGAGCAATGAGAACAACGCTGCTGATTCATGCACTGAGGTGCTTAGTTCCAGAAGGAGAAGGCATTTAAGATCCTTTTCCCATGGCAATATAAACTTGGAATCTTCTTGGGCTGCAGCAATGCAGTCGCCTTCTCTGGCTAGAAGTTTTTCAACCAGAAAACAAGCATCATCTGACGCTGATGGCAACATGACATATTCCCATGGCAGGCCAACATATGGAGAGCAAGTGCTAAAGAAACCAAATTCTCCAGGGGAAGAAAGGCTTGGAAAAGAAAATCAGTCCTGGGCTAATTTAGTGAAGGATAAATTAGCTCCAGCACAGAAAGCCGCTGCAACAAAAACTCCAATAAGACGATGTCCAATCAAACCAGAACAAATAGGCAAAGGAGCTGATTCCGTGAAATTGCAGGTACTATTCAAGTTGATTTAGTTGGCTTCGATGTCTTGATGACTCACTGGACTTACTGGAACTGTAATTTCTGCCACTATGGAGAGAGCCAGTTGTCTAACTTAGGAACTGTATTACTGCAGTGCAGAGTTGTGGACCAGGCACAAGAGAGTTCTTCAGGTTCTTCAGATGATAGGGTGTTTGAAGCTGAAACAGAGGCCAACAGAACTTCCCAGGATATTTTGAAATGCTTGTGCAACATATTTTTAAGGTTGAGTACATCAAAAGGGAAGACACTGGATTCAGAATCCTTTTCCTCTGTTATAGCAGGGGATTTGAGCGAGCACAATGTGGACACAGATTTTCGAGATCCTTACTTGATCTCTACAGGCTCTGGAAAGAGAGACTTTGGTCCTTACAAAATGTTTCCAGCCATTGAAGCTAGCTCCGTTGATTTCAACCGGAAAGCAAATGCTCTGTTTCTGATTCGGAGACTCAGGTGAGGCATTAGGCTGTTATTCTTTTTAGCTTCGTTTCTTTTAACTCTCAGGAATCCTTTGGTTTTGAGTTCCATTAGCTTTATTGCAGGCTCCTCCTTGGCAAGCTAGCAACAGTCAATTTAGAGGGACTCAGCCATCAGCAGAAACTTGCTTTCTGGATAAACACATACAATTCCTGCATAATGAATGTAAGGGGTTGTATATCATTAAATGGCATTGGACTCTCCAAACGTTTCTTCTCTTTTTACATGTAGTATTTTCTTCTTTAGGCTGTATCTTTCAACCGAATTATTGCACTGGAAGATGACTGTCTGTTCCTTTTTAACTTGTCAGGCATTTTTAGAGCAAGGAATTCCTGACAGTCCTGAGAGGGTTGTAGAACTTTTGCAAAAGGCAAGATCTCTAAATTCAAACTGCGAGTCTTGCTTTCCATAAATCTTTGATCTTTATCAAGATGAATGACAAAGCATCAATCAATACTAGGAATCATCTCATTTTCAATTTTGATTTCTGCTTTTTGACCAGGAATAATAATTCAATGTACAGTATAGTGTCACATAACAGCTGAGGGCAAAGGCATAAACTTTGTATTGCAAAGGCCTGGTACTTGTTCATAATTTCTTTAACCAAATGAATAATAACATTATGCTTTGTAGTGAAAGCTTTCATTTTAGGAATAAATTTCGGTTCATCACTAGTCTATAGCATTTTATGTGAACCATAGCATGCCCATTTCAGCACTTAAATAAAATTTAAAACCCAACCATGCTCTTTGTCAGGCAACAATCACAGTTGGCGGACATCTGCTAAATGCAATAACAATTGAGCATTTTATCCTGAGGTTGCCTTATCATCTAAAACATGTAAGTCGTGATCCATTTAATTTCGTAATCTCTTTTGCTCGTTTCCTGTAAGCATATGGTAATAGCTTCCAGAATTTGATGAGATTGGTCATAGCTTTTTTTTTTTCACCTTTGTCAACAGACTGGTCCAAAATCAGCAAAAGGTGATGAAATGAAGGCTCACGCTCTCTTCGGTTTGGAGTGGTCCGAACCATTGGTGACATTTGCACTCTCCTGTGGGTGTTGGTCCTCCCCTGCTGTAAGTTGATTCTTTTCTTCAAACAAGCTGGAGCTGTTTTAAAGTAGAGTCACTTGATGTCCGAGGTAAAGGGAGTATGTTTTCTGTTCCCTTTGACGAAGGGATAGCTGTTCCTCACCAACAGCAGTTTGCCACGATTGCCCCGTTGTTTAGCTTTCCAAAGATTTTAAATCTTATTTTGCTTGTAGTAGTAATGAGGGCCGCAATTTTCTTAAATGAAGGTTCGAGTGTACACTGCAGCACAAGTCGAGAACGAGTTGGAAGCTGCGAAGAGGGAATATTTGCAAGCTGCAGTTGGCATTTCACCGGCAAACAAGCTAGTAATCCCCAAATTGCTGGACTGGTATCTTCTTGACTTTGCAAAAGACTTGGAGGCATTACTAGATTGGGTTTGTTTGCAGCTACCAGATAAACTCAGGAATGAAACTCTAAAATGCCTCGTGAGAAGAGGAGGAGACCCTCTTTCTCAAATAGTTGAAATAATGCCTTATAATTACAGTTTCAGGTACCTCATATACCTGTGATAAGTTTTTAGTTTCCCGTCTTTTTCTTCTTTTTTCCCTTATTCAGAACCTTCAGTCTCCAAGCTTCTCAGAACTTAGATTGCAGATTCCTAGAAATACTGAAAAAATTAGATGAAATACATAGAAATAAACTGGGAGATTGTATTTGTCAGGAACCGGCATAAAATTGGTAACATCTCCTATTGATAGGTATTTGCTGTGAATTCATTCATTGTATTCCTCTCTGAAAGTGTTTGTCCTTTCCTCAGTTGATGCTAAATTATATCCAATTATTGCCCTTCCCGCACAATATTCAGGGGAGTACTTTTACGAGGCAATCTCGAGTACTGCAGAAGCTTGTGATTCCCCCAGAACTTAACTACTGAACAGGAAAAAAAAAAAAAAAAGAAAAGGTTGCCGCCGCACGCATGTGCATCAGATGCCGTTTATGGTCTAATAACCCACATGCACAAATTCTTTTACCGTATAAATTCGAGTTGGAATTTGGGATTTATTTATATCCCCATCGTGGGTGAATGTAGCTAGATCTCTTCTTAATATCAACGAATTTCACAGTTTCCCATATTTTTCCACAATACAATATTGATCCGAAAGAGAGGCTCACCTTCCCATTCCACGTTTCGCCTATTCTGATATATACTACAAAGAAATTGTGAACAAGTATAGAATCTGTCGTTAAAGCGCCGTATTATGGATTAATGTGAACCCGATGCATTGATACAATAAAAATCTTCTCGTAAAATTACTGCTTAGCAGCTGTTTACGCTCGAGGAGTTTCCCTATCGTATGCTTTAACATTTATTTGTCAAACTTAGCGTTATGTAAAGAAGGCACTGGGCTCTCTTAAGACATTCTCATTTCAGTAGGTATCACGGTTCCATATGTTGACATTGACGGTGAAAACGTAATGCGATCAATTGTTTTGTCAGAGACTCTTCCCTAGGGATGGCTACAAATAGGCCTGTCAACGGGTCGGGTCTAGACCCGGATCCGGACCGGATCCGTGAAATTTTTGCGGGTATAGGTAGAGATTTAATTCCGTTTCCCGGATCCGGATCCGTTTTGTCAAACAAAAAACGGGTCGGATACGGAATATAGTATTCCGACCCGTTTTAGACCTGGATCCGGATATAAATGAATTAATAATTTAAAAAATATATATTTATCAATATAATTTGATTAGGGTGATGTATTTTAATAAAGTTAATTTGATTTCTTTTCTTATTTGATTTTTTCTTTGCATTAGTTAGAAATTAGTTTACAAATATATTTTTTTCTCATTTTTATTAGAAATTATAAATTTTGGTAAATTTGTTCGGGTAGACCCGGATCCGGATCCGAGACCCGCCGGATCCGGATCCGGAACATAGAATAAAAGACCCGTCGGGTAAACGGGTCGGATCCGGATCGGCATAGTAATTCGGGTCCGGGTCCGGAATAATGAATTCCGGCCCGGACCCGGCCCGTTGACAGCCCTAGCTACAAACTCCCCCCCGCCCCGCCCAGCTTCCCCCGCGGGGTTAATAAAATTTTCTCCGCTGAATTAATAAAATTTTATTATAGTTAAATTTTAATAAATAATCAAGTACTAAAATATCAACACATCATCAAGTTATTATTTATTTTAATTTTACAATTGAAACTCATAAAAATAATCAAACAAAAGTTATTTGAATACAATCCAACATGATAAAATAAATACAACTAAAATAGTCAAGTTTTCACTTTTGGTACAAATACAATCACTAATTCATTATTGTGTTTGTGTTTTTTTTTTGAGAAAAAAATGTTATTCTATTAAGTGTAATTAGAAATTTAGTATAAATGTCTTAGTAAATTTAGTATAACTAATTAATAAATTCTATTAGTAGACATGTCTAATTATTCGTATAATTGATAATATCAATTATATTACACACACTAATATACGTTATATAATACATCTAACTAATAATATCATTATCATAAATTTATAACTAATTAAATTACATATTATATATAATTATATATATATAATTTTTTTTTGCAGGTGGCGGGGCGGGGGTATACTCCCCCGCCCCCCGCCCCGTTTCTAAACGGGGGGAAAAAATTACCCCCCGCCCCCGCCCCGAGAGACCCCCGCGGGGCGGTTGCCCGCGGGCACCTGCCCCCATTGCCATCCCTACTCTTCCCGTTATTAATCAAATCAGCTGAAGCATACAAAACCAATACACTTAAATACAGCAAAGAATACACCCGGGCAACCGCCCCCATTGCCATCCCTACTCTTCCCGTTATTAATCAAATCAGCTGAAGCATACAAAACCAATACACTTAAATACAGCAAAGAATACACCCAGGTCCCTCTGCTGGGAGTACATTGATTATAGTACATGAAATATGAAAGCCTCCCAATATGAAACAACATAAACTGTACAGCTAACAACATACCTACTGGAAAAATAACCAAAAGATGAAAATGAAAAAAAAAAAAAAAAAGAGGACAAAATTATAAAAAAAGAGGGTAGCATAAGCAAAATCACAGCATGAAGCTGGATCAAAATAAGGAAGTAGCACACAACAAAATTGCCAATTAAGTCGATCCAGGAAGCTTATGAATCTCAGCCAAATGGCGAAGGGACAGGTCCCGCAAGAGCATCAGATCTTTTGATGCTTCCCATTCCACAGATAATGCAGCCAAGTGTGGACAGTGCAGAAAATTTGGCCCCACATAGATCGCAAACATCATAACCAATTGTTGATAAACGACCAAGTGTAGCAGCACAGAACTGGGAAGGGTCTTCTAAAGGATCAATAGACTTGTTGGACAATCCTCTCTGAACGCAAATGTCAATTAGGCTACGCAACTCATCTTGCTTGCCAGGAGGGGCTTTAGATAGGAGCAATTCAAGCATCTGCTTCGAATAGGCATAATTCTGCACATCCATATTCCTTTTTATGGCAGTTCGAATGCAATTTATCCGGTGCTTGGCAAGAAGAGGCAATGAACCGAGGTGACGAGACAACCTTGCCATCTCATCTTTTGCACTGATAGCACTTGGGCCTTGGACTTTCTGTAACCGGCTAATTTCCTGGGGAAAAAAAAAGCATGTGATTTCCGGAGGAAATGTGGTGGAATAAAATGCTACCAGAAGAATGAAAAGGACATCACCGACAAAATTGAGCGAATTCTACTTAACAATCATCATGTAATAACATTCAGAAGATTAAACCATAGTTGTGGATTTTTTTTGCTTTGGTTCACTCCTTGGGATTGCAAGATTGCTAAATCAAGCAATAGGATGGTTATCAAAAGGCTCACCATATGCTTTTGTTTTAGGAAGCCAACGAGTGGTGGCAATTTGGCCACAAATGATACACTTGGTTTACATATTTAGTTGTGGCAATTGAAATTATCAACATCCAATTCAATCCTACTTCGACCTTCATTGCCTCGTTATGTTAAGGCGGCTGATGGAAGTCATGGAACTTATCAACATCCAATTCAATCCTACTTTGACCTTCATTGCCTCGTTATGTTAAGGTGGCTGATGGAACTTTTAGAACCAAGACTAGACTGACGAGAATACAGATTTTGGCTATACCAACCTTATGCATGCTCACTCCTCGTGTAAAAGACATTTTAAACTGATACCTGAAGAGAGACCATATGAGTTTTCCCAAGGTTAAGAATTACAATACCCGGAGTAGCGTGACTGCAATTTTATACTGAGCACATATTGTGGCCTGAGCCTTGATATCAGCTCCACGAGACTGATCCTTGGCCAGTGCTAGGAAAGCTTCATCAAAGCAGGATAATGCATCTGGAAGTTGATTCTGCTCAAGATGAGACATTCCGGTCTTGAAGCAAAATGGAGCAGCAGCCCCACGAGGAACCTGTAATGAGTAGAATAAAAGGATTAAGGCAGAATAACCATATGCCAGGTTTTTAAACATAAAACATAACCCCGATAGTCTGCGGCAGATACTAGACTGCCATATTTTATGTTCTCTATTTGTATATGCCATGTACATCATTTTTAACACCATGTATGGCACTCATAAAAATTTGTTCTATGTTTACTTGTGTTCAAAGTGATTACATTTTGAAGAACTGAACGTACATTGTGTTGAGTTGGAATCAAAATTTGCATCTAAATTGAACCTTCAGACATTTCGTCTAATGTAGTGTGTTTCGTACATTTTGTTTAATGTAGTGTGTTTCCTTTCCTTTTTTTTCTTTTTTTTTTTTTTGGCGGTCTGATGAGAACTTTGACGGCTACGAGCATGGTTTGCCACATAATATCTCCACATTCATTATATCTTGAGATAAACCATCTCTAGACTTTTCCGGGAAACCCTTTATGCCCTGACTAACAAGGTTTTGATTCTTTTAAATTCTTAGTATTTGACAACAAGAGATGATGAAAACAAAACTAAATGCTTACCTGTCCAGGACGTACAGCTTTTGGAGAAGTGGGATGTTCAGGAGCTCTTCCTGGCATTCCAGAACCTGGAGCTTCCAGAGAACTGAGATCAAGGGGCTGTGTTGAGATTGGAACTTGTGCCATCTGAGGCTGAGACTGCACTGGCATGACAGGCTGAACACTTAACTGTGGTGGTATGCTACCACCTGGAAGGCCAATGGAATCAGATGAAACAGGTTGCTGCGTTGCTTGTGGTGGGACACCACCATCAGGTAGACCTATATCAGCTACAGGTGCACTCTCCTGGTTAGCCACAACCTTGTTACCTTGTAATCCTTGAGAATTCTTTTCCAGTTGCGAAAGGTAAGTTCCAGGAGGAGGCAGTGATGCAGCAACCTGGATAGATGATATGGTATTCTGGAAGAAGTCCTCCGGGATCGGCCTAGGTGTAACTCCAGCACCAGTAGAAATAGGGGAAGGCTGTGAGGTAGATGTAGGTTGCACCAGAGAGTCTGTTCCAAAAGGATCAGTAGGTGCAGAAACTGTAGGAGCTGTCACACTTCCAGTGGTGGGAGGAGCAGGTTGAGATAAAATCAGGCCAAGATCCGGGGATGAACCAGTGGATGATTTGGTTCTACCCATCGGCAAACCCAACTGCTTTGTGGCTTCTTTAATCTTATTTACATCCACGGTAGATGATGTGACTGGTTTATCTCGAATTCGAATGTGTAACTTTTTGGTCTTTGAACTTTCTTCCTCATCACTGCTGCTACCATCAGCGGCAGAACCATACAGCGATTTTTTAAATTCCTCTGCTGCTTTGGCTTGTTCATCAACTGCATGAGAACCCGAAAATTGCTGAGAGAGGGTTTCTAGGCCCATCAAGGAATTCGATTTTGGTTCACCTTCAGGAACCCCATTAGACTTGCCAGGTGTTGATGTGGCTAGAGCTGTCTGAAGTCCATTTGCTTTGATGTTACTACCTTCAGCTTTAAATGCTTTCACCAAACTATCTTCTCTCACTTCAACAACATTTCCTCTTCCTTTAATGATGCCCAGATAAACACCAATGTGGTCAGTAACAATGGATGGAATGGTGCCATCATCAGTTCTCATATAAGGCATCACTTCAGCAGCCAGTGCCCATTGAGGTATGTCCTTCATGTTAATAAGAGTCTTAATCTCCCAGTTCCCACCACCCCATTCAGGTCCTTTAGGAACCATACTTTCAGCAGCAAAATTTGCAAAAATGCCTTGGGTCCACCCTGTTGAGCGGACTCTCAAAATCCTTTCACAATATCGCCTTAACTCTGGATCAGCGCCCTCTTCTTCCAATCTCTGAGCAAGACGCCTCATTGCGCTAGGGTTAAGGTGGCATATAAAGAGGTCAAGCATGCTTTCAAAGTCTGCTATTACTTCAAAAGTTTCTTTTGCATTGTCAAATTGACCATATCTGCAAATTCACATATCGTTCCAATGTAAAAAAGAAAGAACAAGTTATAAAGATAAATTCTTAAATACATCTGTTACAAGGATAGCCACTCTACAGTAAATTGGCTTCATACTTAAAATAATTTATAGACAAAAGGATATCCGGTTGCAAACTTAAAATAGTTTATCGACAAAAGCAGGGCCTTCAGTTCAATTCAAGTTTACATTTACATGCAGAAGTATCAAAACAACAAACTACAATGAATTTCTACTTGACATTTAGATACTGTGGCCTTCGGCATCAAGTCCTGAAGTGGGATGTAGATTACTGAGATGAGAGAAAGAACAAACTTATTGCTCAGTCAAAACCATAGATTTTCTATGTGTACAATGGCTGGTCACAGCAGAACATGCTAAAGCAATCAAAAGAAGTACAGTAGACCAGAAATATGTGTCCGAAAAGAAGAAAAATGTTCAACCACCTGATACATGCATATCCCAACTGGCGAAATCGGTGGAATAAATGTGAGGTTGGGGGGCATCGTGGATAATCTCTAGACCGCAAGAACTCATCCTTTAGGACAGATAAAGCAGTAGAAAAGCGAAGTGCTTTAACTGCATAGATTCCTCGCAACACCTTAAAACAAAGAAGTTAAATTAATAACTCTACGACAGATTGTCATTGATATTGAACAAAATGCACATATATCACCTGTGTGAATTGGGGGCCTGATTGCGACAGAGCAACAGCAAGATCACCACAAACTGGTGAACCACTGGCAAGAATATCAAGTGATCTTGGAGTAATCCTCAAGCTATCAAACCTTCATGGAGAAAATGAACATGATGAGCGAGAGCAGTCAGAAAAGCTTGATATCATAAATCTCTGAGGTCATAATGCAGCAAAAGAATTAAAAAAAAAAAGAGGAACAAAGCGTAAGTTCTTTACAATTCAATGAAATTAAATAAGTAGAGAAGAGGAAGTTCTATAAGCAGGAGAACCTTGAGGTGATTTGGTAAAGTACTTCTGGTAGATCAAGCTTCTGCTCAAAATGTTGCTGCATTGTCGCAAATCCGATAAGAAGTGGCTCAAGCAAGCCCACAAGACAACTCTTGATTTCAATCCCCTTCTTTTGTCGGGGATTTATATCTGTAGGGTTTGCAAGCAACAGGCGATCATTCAAAGCTCCAACAAGTACTGCACAGCCAAAAGAAAAAAAAAAAGTCATCCCTTTTGGGTCAGAACAGGAATCATGTGACTGAGATGTGAAAAAGGTAAAACAATCTACACCAGTATTCTCCACAAAGAAAGTAACCAGTCACACTTGGCGCAAGTCTTAAGTGCATACCTGCATTTGGCATACATATGGAAAGTACAGTTCTCACTTTTCCATCCCAGCCAAGCATACTGATGGAAGTAGCAGTAGAAAAGAGAAGAGCAGGCCCAATCCAGAGAAGGGATCTAAAGTAATCACATGTTAAAGACTCCAGCAATTCACAGACATTGAATCAACATATGCAAACAAATCCAAACGCACAGGAAGAGAATCAAAAAAATAAATCACAAGGCAACACTGTATTCAGGATATTGAAGGCAGCCCCTTATCAAATCTCGTAGAACTACTGGCCAATATATCCAGATCTGCTGAAGCAATGAGCACTCTCTGTGTAGTTAGTATACCGGCAACAAAGCCCCTGAGAGTTTCTTGCCAGTGCACCTAAGAGGACCATATTAGAAACATAAGCAATATTACCCTCAGAATTTTTAATCAATCACAAGCCTGCAAAAATCATAGTATAACAGAAGCAAAGACTAAATGCCGCATGTGTTACAAGATATAAGATGGTCAATGTTAATAATCATCATGCTTCAAGCAAGTGCTTTCAATTCAGATACAAATTCACAGTCTAAAGGCCGTTTGTGACTGATATTTGATACTTACTTCAAATCATTGTCAGATTGTAAAATTAAAAAATTCACAAGCTAAGGTATGGGAGCACAGCTAAAGCAGGCCAAGTATTGCCTACTCAAAACCTATAACTGTAAGTAAACTTGTGTAAAGAATACACAATCACAAGTGTACTCCTGCACTTAAATAAGATGTGAGATGCCACTTAAACCATCTGGTGTCTTGAACAAATTTAAGATGTAAGATGCCATATTCCCAGAAGAAGTTAGATGTTTATAAAGAATCTAAAGAAATACTACATGTGTAATCATTGCAGAGCAAATATCGTCTCTTTATGCATTTGCATGTTCCCTATAAGTTTTTCAAATTATAAGCCATAATATTGAAAGCAAAAAAATAAAATAATAGATAAATGAAGGAATTGGTGGTAGTAATTCAGTAGGTCCCAGAGTAATTACCTGGAGTACCATCTCACTGGTTTTCAACTTGATTGATTTTTTCCCTTCAGCTTTAGTTGATATGAAATGACCATCAGCAGTTGAAAGGCGGTATCCTTGGACAAGCTTTGCCAAGCCAATTTGATCCCCATGCGAAGCAAAGAGCATGGTTGACTCTAAATCCGTGGAATGATCAGTCAGAAGTTTATAAGCCTAAAAATAGGTTAACATAAAAATATTGTTCATAAAACTACCTAGTGGAGAAGAAAAAATACGATCAACTTCACTTTCAAACATAAACTGCAGTGGGCCCTTAATAGCAGTAACATCCGTAATGTCAGGACCGGCAGCTTGGTCTCCATCAATCATGCTATTATTGTCCTTAGACTCTTGTGAAGCCACTCCAGGTAATATATATAAAGAAAGTCCTGTCTTGTCCTCATCAAGAATTGCAAAATGGTTTTCATTAGGACCAACAAAACCAGCATCTCGACCTGGAAAATTGATGGAAATGAACTTAGCTTATTGATCTGAATGAATTTAAATACAACAAAAAGATGCAGCAGCACAAATTAACACTTGTAACAAAAGGGGAAGACCTTTGATCGTATTTGCTTTACTATTAGTTGAACGAGGATCTGTATTCTCCCAATATAGAATCACTTCATGTGCAGTGCCACTAAACTCATAAACAACCAGAAACAGGTGCTTCTTTTTACTGTAAGCAATGCACTTCGCATGATATTCTATATTCCCGGGTATCTGAGACAGAAATTATTCAGAACCAAACCGCAACAAATCAATTTGCCCAAAAAAAAAGAAAAAGAAAAAAAAAATCTCACCGAGGTGTATAGCTTCTTGTAGACATTATCCACTCCAGAAGAGAGATTATAAGCCATGAGATTTGCCCCTTCCAAATAGAAAGCCCTAACAGGATAATGAAGTACTCGGTTTTGCTTACTGAAAAAATTTAGCTCCAGATGAAATGGCTGAAAAAAACACATAGCACATTAGGATCAAGTTATGATACATTAGAAATCAAAGACTGGGATGCAACCAACATAGTCACCTGGCAAACAGGAACATCTCGTAAAAGATGCTTAGTATCCAAGATAGTGATGAGAGGTAACCGAGTTATTGGAGCAGTTTTGGCATGTCCTTCCATAAAATGCTGCAACAGCCAGGTAAAAATTTAATTATTCAACACCACTCGCATAAAGTACTGCCGTTGAGATCAAAAACAGAGAGAGGACATGTATTGCCAAGTTCAACATCTCCAGCTACATAAAGATGGAAAGACAAGTAAAAGGGTGCATTTTATGCATATAAAAACCTGTATCTTTACAGTATGTCTGAAGGATGTGCTAAACACAAAAGCATGATACAAGCAAGTCACAAGACCAGCTAGGCATCAGAAATTGGTTTCTGAACCTTAATAGTTTTTAGACATGTAATTAGTTCTGAAAATCAAATTTGTTTTGCAAAAAGCAGAAAAAGACAGATAAGAAGAACCACAACAAATTAAATGTTAATTAAGCTCTTATTAGGAATATAATCATCACTTAGAAGGTCCAGTGATAATTGTCTGCAAAATATAAAATCAAGTTGAATCATTTGTACCTTGAGGCAATGCCAGACCCAATATGCTCTAAAAGAAATAATAAAAATGAGGATCTAAGAGCACCCTCTAAAATATTTTTTACGCAAAATATGAGGCCAACAGAAAAGAGCAATTAATCCACAGAGATCAACGACATAAAGTATGTTTAGTAGAGAAGCGGAAATAAATTAAGAGAGACATACACTGTAAAGAAAGGCCTTTCGTGCAATGTCTGATATTGTAATTTGATTTTGACTGAGATGAAACCAGCAAATGGTTTATCAGCATACAAGTACTCCTTTGTTTAGGAGGAGAGTATAGCCATGGCAAAGAATAAACTAAAGAATGACAAAACAAATACAAAACCAAACATGCAAAAGCTTACCATAAAAATTTTCAATCTAAGCTCAGAAAAATTACAAAATGGCCTTGTGTTGCTTCTAATTAATCATCAAGAAATTCAAAATTAAAAAAAAAAACTCTAATGTTTCCTTCCTAAGAGAAAAACAATTGCTATAGCTCAAGACAGATGAAAAAAATGCCTTGAACTCTGAATTACTGGAATCAGCTAATTCAGGATAAACTCTAACTAAATGATCAGGTACTCAATCAAGCAATTCCTGCTGCATAATTAGCAATTGCAGGTGATTCTAGACTTAATTTACAAACAGTTAGGTACTACTACTTCTGATGGAGAATATTCACTTGATTTATTTCCCTCAAGTAATCTAACCATGACATGATGACCATCTAGAGCAAACATAATAGCATTTTAAGAGAAAAGTGCAAGATCTGTTGTGTGCGACCAACAAAACTTAACAGGGAAAGTTGGAAAAATGTGATAACAACTTCTTTTTCATGCATAAAGTATTGGGAAAGGAAATTATTAGATTTAAGGTCTATGTCAAGTACAGAAAGCAGAAGTTTGGCAAATTCTGTACTGGTTAGCATCTCATAAGATATAACAATGTCTTCTTAATCACCATATTGAGAATGAAGTGATAAGAGATACAAAACACAACTTCTAAGTCTAAGCAATAT
This sequence comes from Coffea arabica, assembly GCF_036785885.1. Lineage (NCBI taxonomy): Eukaryota > Viridiplantae > Streptophyta > Magnoliopsida > Gentianales > Rubiaceae > Coffea > Coffea arabica. Next base: position 5,413,829 of record NC_092323.1, on the reverse strand, counting down.
TAATCAATGTTCTATCATCACACAATTGAGGTGGTTGATAAGATGAGTTAACCACATAATTCAAATCAAAAAATTAAGAGCATATTCATGAACCTGAAAATTGTACAAATTAATTGATGAGCATTATGGCTAGATTGTGCTCAGCATAGAAGGTTTAAGGCATCTTATCAGTTATCACTGTTTTACCCTTCTTGTTCTGTGTCACAAACAGGTTAACACTTTCTCTCGAAGGACAACTCAGAATTTTCACCATTTGTAACAATCTATTAGTGATGCTAACAAAATGCTCCACTTGCTTTCTTCATTCATTTTTTTGTTTTTTTTGGGTCTGGAATTGTGGGGATGGAGGGGAGGGTTTGTAATTAACCACATAGAACATACTAATGTAAGGTACAAAGAATAATAAAACCCAGCTTCACTTGACACCACCAACTTTGTAAAAAGAAAAAAAGAAGAGAATAGCTACCAACTAACCCTTTCAAATGATGCTCTTGTAATTGTGCTTGAAGCTGATGGTCAGCTAATATTCCAGATGAACCCAGAGATAAGAGTTTTTCCTTCAACACAGATGCTGCATGATGAATTATTAGGGCTATTAAAAACCATGGCAAAAAAATCATCAAATACACCTAAACCTCAAAGCTTGCCAACACGGACCCCAAGGTAAACAAACTGCAAATTTTTGGTAATTTCTATGTGCTTATATGCTCCTTTAACACTGTAAAAAATCCAATGCCTTTCAGGAAAAAAATGGAAAAAAAAAATTGCTTACACAGCATTTACTTGATTGTATAGAATATATATTTCTCCTCAATAACCAAAATGAGAACTTATGTACCTAAAGTCTTAAAACTTCTCCACCACATTTCAAAACAAACAACCCAATCAAGAAACAAAGATGATATTATCTTCTCAAGAATGTTTCGCTTTTTCTGACTGGTTTGACTGTGAAAATAAATCCACTGAAACAACACCAGAGAAAGGCCAAATAAAAGAAAGAGCTTAGTTTACTAAAGTACAATGCATAAAAGAAAAAGGCAGAAATTTTGAATTCTATCACAATTGACATAGAAAATGGAAGGCACAAAATGAATATCTAATAGCATATCGAGAGAGAAGTATCACCTGAAGATCCCCTTGCACTTTGCAAAACAGCAAACAGCTGTTTCCGTCCTTCCCTTGTATATGCAGATCTGTTTTTTCGGTTGTCTCCACTGGTCATACTCTATTACACAACAACAAATTGTTTAGACAAAGAATTGAGTGAGCTATTTATGATACTAACGCAACACTCACTGCAAACAATACAGCTGCCAGGTTTAATTTTGGATGAATCTCTAAAGCCTTTATTCGTGGTAAAGGGTAAACTGCTTCTCCCCCTTTCTGAGAGAGAATCCGAGGGATGTCAATTGATTCAATTCCTGCGTAAGACAGTGCAAGAAACATCCATCAGAGAACCATAGGACATAACACTTGCACAAGGAATAAAAAATAGCAAAAAAAAAATGAATATCTTATTGAATCTTTTTTCAGACACATGACAGACCACAACACTCAGATCTAAGAGACAAACCACAACGTCTTCAAAACAAAGAGGAATAACTTTGTCATTTCAAATTGTTCTTCTCCTCCCACCTTTGTCAGCTTCATTGCATATAAAATATTCGAACTTCTTTGCTTCTTTAGAAGCTTCACGACAATAGCGATTTCTCGATTCAAGGTTGGGACTCAGAAGTTAAATTCTGATTAGGCCCCTCTAAATTTCATAGGGAACAAAGATAGTCTTATCTAGGTATCGAAAACCTATACAATTTCTAACATCAGTGTGTGCTATGGATTGTGGCACATATCCTATGAAAACTGCTTGAAGAAAAAAAAAAGATTTTTATTAGAGATGTAACGATATGTTTACATTTTTCTTCCAAAGTTTGTTATCTACCAAGGTAGAGCTCGTGAGAATGCATGTGTATGTGAACATCTTGCAGTATGACATTGCCATACGGAAGCCTACAGTTATAGCAATCCTTGTATGTTGGCAGGTAATGCCATCTCTATTGCTGGAAAAAGAATAAAATTCAGCATTAATATGGACTCAGACAAGAACACCATACATCTATGAAAGCTTAAAGAGCCTTTCAGCAAGGCCTCAAGATAGCTTTACTTTACCTCTTAAAAGATGCTCTGCGACGTTACAGTTGTCACAGAATTATTTCAATATAAATGCCTCGCTAATTGTTTTACTATGACAGCTTCTAAGTCAACCTCATTTTCAACTTCTTCTAGCCCAATGTAACATTATTCACACAGGAGTACATGATTCTAATCAGTAGGGTTCATTGAATAATAGTATTTAATATAGGTTATGTATGATTATTGAGGTATAAGGCTTGCTCATCTTCTTCTCTAATGAAATCCATGTATGTAGACAAACCAATAAGAGGATAAAAAATGAATTGGATTACTCAGTTAACCTCCTTTTCCAGTTGCTATATGCACAACAATTAGTGCAAAATATTATTCTACAAGGAATCAACTAGTAAACCAACCAGCAGTCTCAAAAAAATTTGCTTGCATTGGAGGTCTATTGGGATTCACATTAACTCGAGTCTTCCATAATTGGATGCTTCCATCTTTTGACAACGTAACAAGTAACCGTAACACTGGGAGCCAAGCAACTGATGTAATTGGCTGAGAACCAACTTGAGTACTGCAATTTCCATTAGTAGACAGAAACTTCATGATTCAGAACTAAACAGAATTGAGGAAAAGAAACAGAAATAACCACAAATACGTTCACATCACAGATTAGTAACAAATCCATGGATCCAATATTATTCCCTCACAAGTGGCCAAGAAAAATTTGCAAAGTAACGGAAACTCCATTAGTATGCAAGAAGGAATGATGTGGAACTTGCAATTACATCTGACTTCCAAACATGCTGCTGAAGCAAACATTTGCACTGTTGTATCAAAAGCAATATACAGCTAAATTAGATTATACATTAAGCAAAACCAATACCAAAAGCTCAATAAATTTTCCAGCAATGTGAGCCTATTCACCACATATTAAGGGGAGAGAGAGAGAGAGAGGTACATGTTACTATGAACACTAAAAATAATATGTTTTTAATAATAGTTCTAACTGGTCTTTTATTTGGTGCAAGGTTGAAGTGGGCGACTACCTGACTTCTATTTAACATCATCTTTTACTTCCTTAACAAGAAATAACACAAAAGTGCACATCTTTAAATGCATAAGAACTCATCCTCATGGAGGCAATTCATAAACACAGTAGCAGAACCTTGTAAAACTTACATCCCTATCATCATAGGCCTTTCAGTCGATACATCCCAAGCAAGAAGTGTACCACGTCTATCACCAATGAAAACCCACTCTAATGTTGGATGAAAGGCAAATGCTCCAGCTCCAATTAGCTTTATGGTGTTATCAACTAAAATGACATAAAAAAAATAGAGATGGAATCACTAACCCCAGAGAGAGAGAGAGAGAGATATCTACTAGAGGACTAGACTATAATATCACAAATGAAAGTTAAGTAAATCTCACGTTGTAGGGTGTAATGAACAGCATATGTATGGATATTATAGGCTCGGATCAGACCATCTGCATAAGCTACATACTGGAATGGAAGACGAGAAAAGCTCACTTCAATACCCACAAGTTAAAGTCCTTGGCATTAAAGGCAGAAGATAGATCTAGAAAGGAACAGAAACTAGAGAAAAAATTTTACCAAAACAGGAAGGCGAGGGTGGCAAGCAAGATTAACAATAGGTTTCTTCAGGTCTGTCTTTATTTTCGTAGGAGCTTTCCCACCTTCCACTGTTCCAACAACTTTAGAAGAGCAAATACCATGAAGTTAGAAAACCAATTCCAAGAAAATAGCTACATGAAGAAAAGCATAACTGATAAAATTATGTATGTGACATGATATAGTTCAAGTCAGACAGGGGAGCAGCGAGATGGAGACAGATAAGAAAATAAATTTCGCTAGATGAATCCCATTAAATAGAAGAGAGACAAGCAACACAATGCTATCAATGCTATCCTGACAATTGCCTTTTCATCTTCGCTGGATGTTGTCGAGTTTAAAAACATTAAACTAAAAACATAAGCTTTATAGCTTGCACTCATTCTATCCAAACAAAACTTATCATAATCATGTTGAAGTGAGTTTCATGGGTAGCTCTTAAGTTGCCAATCCCTTATGTCAGGTACTTGTATGATTTAAACTCCATCCTTTCTTCTCCAAAGTAATTAATTTAAAGATTTTATATTTATTTTTCCTTGCCACTTCATAGCAGTTTATGGTGATGATGTTTATTTCCAGTGAGCGTCTTGGTTGTCAGGCATGCATATATGCCAACTGCATAGTATCCATTTCTAACTCATTCTTTACGCATTGAAATTTCAAAGTTTTATGGCAATATAATAATTCCTGTCTGTTAAGCAGAGGTTGTTTAGAAGTTGGAAAGTACTTGTATAGTCAAATGACAGTTGAATTTTGTGTATGTATTTGAGTACATCTCCTTCTACCTTATCTTTTAATGCATAAAGACAGTATAAGAATATGCATTCCAACATAATATTAGCCATCTAAGCCATTCCATTGTTCACTTATTTGTTACCGTCTTTTGGGAGGTTTGTTTGCCAACAGCAAGTATAGTCTACAAGTAACCTATATCCTGGCTCAGAAGAGGGAAAAGATTATATAACTACTTGCACAACTGACAACCAAACCAACCTGTTACACTCATCCTTCGATGGAAACCAAAAAACACAATAGGTTGAAGAGAAGTCAAGGCAAGATGAACTTCTGTATCAGAAGAAATTTGTTCCATTCTCTTTTCAGGTGAATGCAGCACACATGTTTGCTCAGAGTCAAAATCACAGGATCGAATTGTACAATCCTGCGCATGAAACACCAAATTTCCCCATACAAGCAGGAAATGCTCCACTGTCAGTTTCTATAGACTAAAGAAGCACATTATAAATAGTTTTTTTTTTTGAAAAAAAAGATTTATCTTAAACGAAGGACGAAGTAATTGACATGAGAGCACAGAAGAAGAGCAACAATCGGAGTACTGATCTTACGGTTTCAAAAAGTACAACTATACAGTTTGTTCATTGAAATTTCATCCAAAACTAACCTCGAGTATTGCAATGATGGCATGGCCGCTGGTAGGACTATAAGCCATACGCACAACCGGAGAACCAATATCGATGGCCGCGATCTTACTTCCAGTATGCGCATCGAATTCTAGATTTTAAGCAAATAATTTAACAAAAAATTAAGCAGGCAATTGCCTTAGATCAAAGGAAATTATCAAAATTACAAAGGAAATCAGTTTACCAATGATGTGAGTTCCGACAGCGGCGGCCACAATAGCCAGAGTAGGGTGAAATGTGGCGGCATGAGGCTGCAAGGATTTCGAACTCCGACCAACGTGCCGGAGATCTAGATGCTGTAGCGTCGCCCACTCCATCAATTATTCCTCTCCAATTTCAGCTGATCGGTTCCCTAAATCAAATTAGGAATGACAACACTAACTCCAAAAGTGCCTACAGATATCGAGATCGAGAGGAAGGTGCTTTTAGCTCATTGATTTTGAAATCGTTTGAGCTATTCATCAACGAACATGATTTCCGTAACTAAAATTAAGAAACGGAAGAAAAAAGTAATTAAAAAAGAGGTCGGGAGCAAAGTGGTAAAAATATTATAAAAATTGGGAACAGAACATTTTAATCTTAAATGAAGTCGTGCTGGGTCCATTTAACAAAGTCAACCCGCTCGAAACAGAATAGAAAGCGGTGTGCTATGCAGCGCTTTCGAGTCCTTCGTTTCTTGCATTGCATGCATCCTTTTCATGTGTACTCCCCATTTTTTAACAAAATAATCTGCTTATATTTATCTTATACCTCCGTCCCACTTTGATAGTCCTGTTTCTTTTTTCACACAGTTTAAGAAAAAGTAGTTAACTTTGTTGGAAAAGTAAATTTAGATTGCTATTTTTCTAAAATACCCTCACATTAAATATGATACAACTTTATGGGAACTTGAATTGATGGTAAAAAAAGAATCAACTCTCATTAAATGGGGTAGGTTTATAGTTACAACTATTTACATTGAATAAGGGTATTTTAGGAAAATTAAAATACAACTACATTCTTCAATTGGAAAGTGGACTACAATTTGGGACAGATGAAAAAAGAATACAGGACTATCAAAGTGGGACGGAAGGAGTACATCACATGCTATAGTGTTAAATATTCAGAGTGTAACTTTACACAAACAAAAAGAAATACAAGTCACTTAGAGGTCTTGAGTTCTAATTTTCCTTTTCTCTTTCCGTTTCTTAAATCCTACATGAGAAAAAAATTAAAAAACAAGAAGATGAATTACATGCTGCTCTTATATAAAGGACTTACTTGAATATTTATTCGAATTACGAGGTCTTAATGTAATTGATTTCAAACTTGATGATTTTAAAAAGTAAGCTTGGTATATTATGTTAATAACATGTATATACTGTCTTAAAAACTACATCCATCTCATTGAGTTTTTTTTTTTTTTTTTTTTGGTGCTTAGCACCGCTATTATCAATGTGTCGTAGACGGTGATGTATTTGTTACTTTAATAAGTAAGTAGGTAAACGAATTACATAAAAAAAATTAGTGTCTGGTCTTAAAATAGAAAAAAAAAATCAGGCTAATTAAAGCATCTTGAATTGTTATGTTGTGGATTTAAATTGTAATATTGCACTCTTACACTCCTATTATTATATATATATTTTTTAAAACGAGCTACTAATATATTTAATTTTATTTATTTCGGTTTTCCCATTTATTTTAGACTTTCTAAGCAAAAAGCCCAGTAGTAATCCGGGCCTGGCCCGTCGTGTGAATTGTCTTGCTAACAACAGGTAACTTGCAAATCCAAACCAACACGGATCTTCAAGTCAGGACTCAGGAGCCTCCCTAATCTGTCTTTGTCCCAGCCCATTTAAACATCTATTTCCTGTTTTTCAGTTCGTGCTCTCCAATCACGCCCGCTGTCTCTTCCTTTGATCTACCTCTAAGTTTCTAAAGATAGAGAGGGATACATCTCTTCTCTTTCTTATTTATTGGTATATTTTTTTCCCCTTTCCATTGAAGCTATATTCAAGGATGCAGCAAGGAAAGGGGAAATGGTAAAATCAGTGAATTGGACATCTTTTTTTTTTTTTTTTTACATATAATGCTACGAACCTGTTAAAACAAAATTTCTGATCATGCGTTATCCCATATGCAATACCAGTTCACAACATAGCTGCTGAGGTGGTTTATTACATCTTCTTGCTTTGGTGTAGACCAAGATCATCACCACCAATTCTTAGTTTAGTTATAATTGCACCGTGTGTAATGTACATATTAAAATAATAAATATAAATACTAACACAATTTTTAGGTACAAGTTTCAAGAAATGAAAAAATTTATTGTATATTTGTCGATTGTTATATATTAGTATCTGCATTTGTTCTGTTAGTGTTTATGTCGTGCGATTCAATCATCACTGACAATTGTGGAGGCCTCTGATCCCATATTTGCCTGCATGCCCTACTGTAATTTCATGTCCTCGAAGCTTTTTTTTTTTTTTTTTGGTTAATTTTCATATTCTCGAAGCTACTACTGTGTTGTCTGTCTCAGCAGCACCTTTGTACGTAGGATAAGTGCGGCCTTTCATAGCAAGGCAATGGTCTTGATTGAAATGATATATCATTCAACCTATTTAATTTATTGAGAAAATGTACACTTTGCTGCTAAATTGAAGAGTGAAGCTAAATAAATTTGTCCATTTGCATGCAGTTGCCCGTCTACATCCAAGTCCTATCCAGCTGAATTACAAGGGATTCTTGGCATCAGTTTTTTTTGGTGTTGGGTGGTTGCTTTTAATGTTGTGGTTGATAAATTCTGAAATGATAATTATGAAGGCAGCAGAATTCATCTACGACACGAGATATCTAATCCAAGGGCCAAACTGGGCATTGGGACACAAGTTGTGGATATGAAATATGATGCACTTTAGCGTACCCTCCAGCTGGTAAAGAAAATGGGGAGCTTTTTGAAAGATTGATGATCTGCTTCCGCGTAGCCAAACCCCAAATTAGGAGATTCACTTCCCAATATAGAAAAAGGGCCGTAAGTGGGGCTGCGCTGGTTATCTATCGCCCAAGTTGGCCGCGGCCTCTCGACAATTTGGAGTACTAGAACTCATCAATCCAACCAAAGAAATACTAAGAATTCACTCTTCAACAATGCCTCTATGGAACTTGTTAACAGGAATCGTCCGATGCTTCCTCCGTGAATATGCCATTTTTGAAGCTCAAAATTCACATAATGTTGGGCATATCCATGCTGCATAATAATAATAATAACAAAAAAAGGCACTTGTCAAGAATTAACGCTAAAATGTTTTGCAGAAAAGAGGTTCAGCAGAACTGGATTTCGCTGGCGGGAGGACGGAGGCTGGGAGTATGCCTCCGATTTGGCTGGCATTAACTCCTCCTGGAGGGTCTGATCGGAGAATGAAGGACAGAAAGAAGAACCATGAAGCTGTAAAGTTGAATAGAATTAGAGGGTGGGTTGGAAGAACGAAACGGGGTCACGCATTGCCTGTCCCGGCAGCGAACGTGGAGCCTATGCACAACGAAAAAAGGGGTGGTCCAATCCAGTCGTGGTGACTGGTGAGTGGGCAGACATTTACTATGAATTATTAAAAGTCAAATTGCTCGTAATTTTTTGTCTACTTTGCAAGCAGAGAGTCACGTACCGGAAAACACCAGAAGATCAAATAGAGGGGGAGGCGGATAAACTAGAGGCATGGCCATGGGCTTGGACTTCGCAAGTTCCTGTTTAAACTTAATTTTTTTGTGCGTATAGATAGATTTAACAACATCCAATGTAAATTTTATAAACGTAATTTTTGCACAAACCTATGCTCAGTTTGGATTGCTGAGTTTTTCAAATACTATTGGGTCCGTTTGGATATGCACTTTTTCAAACACATTATATAAATTACAGAGTTATGTTTTACATTAAATATCGTATCAATTTACGCCACCTATAGTTGTAAGACTTAAAAAATCAATTTGAATTGGACGACAACTTAACTTGATAGGCTCCAATCGGATTAAACTTCTCTTCATTGCATGCATTAGAGAAAATTTCTCTCCATTATACTTCAATGAAATTAATTTAAAAATCAACACCGCTTATAATATAGTTTATTATTTGTGCTAGTTATACATAAAATTTTGCATGGAATTGACCAAGTTTTGCCGTTTGATTGATCATTGTAAATTTTATCATCCATTTTTCGCTGTTCAAATATTTCGTATAAATGGAATGTCAAAATATTTTTTTAAAAATATTTTTTTTAATATATTGATCATCAAAAAGGAAAGTAATAATACAATCACATAATTTTATAATAATGTTGCTTAAGTTTAAATATAAACAAGGAGAGAGATCAACGGAGAGACATCCAGCTTCAAATCGCCATGGCAGTAACTTCTTTTGAGAGGGCTGGGGTTGTACTACTTCCCAGTTTACTACTAAAGCTGGGGATTCGGATTAAAGATCTAAAGCAGTCGGGCTAAAGAGAAAGAAACTCCGTCGATACTTTACCAGTTTACTACTAAAGCTTCGGATTCGGATTAAAGATCTAAAGCAGTCAGGCTAAAAGGAAAGAAACTCCGTCGAAGCTGAAAGCTCACCGCGTTGGGAGTGGGGGAAGGGTGGGAGAGTCTATTCACCCCACCGTTGCTTCTCGTCTAGGAAACACCCATTTAGAGTTCAGAAAACGACTTCTAAACTGCGCACCACCATACCCCCTCCTATGAGTAGTCCATTGTCTCCTAATTCTCCACTGCTTCAGTTCAAGAATACTGCTGCGACTAGACGGAAAGATCAAAGACGAGGGTTTCACTGATTGATTTCGTAGGACTTCACTGTTGTTGCAGTAGTAATAAACCTTTGAGTCAAAATCCTAGAAACCCACTTGTGTCACTCACCCCTCGTACTCTCTAAACACATATAGTACCGTCATTACTGAATTAGTAGTAAAAGCTAAAAATAGTACTCCTCCATTTGTTAGCAAGCCAACTAGAATAGGCTCGCAAAGATGCGTAGCATGGCGAGTTCCCCCTCCTCCAAAGGCATCGCCGCCATTGTGGGTGTCGGACCCAAGCTCGGCCTCTCCATCGCCCGCAAGTTCGCCCGCGAAGGCTACACCCTTGCCATCCTCTCCAGTGACTTAGGCCAGTACTCTATATACATTGCTGACTATCAGTAACGGACGATTATTGCCTTTGACACTCTTTTTTTTTTTTCCCAATCTTTTTATTTCAACTACTTCAGAATTATGCATGACAGTTTGATTAAAAGATGCAGGGAGACTGTCGAGATTTGCGGATGAGATAGCGAGGGATGAAAAGGCTCGAGTGTTTGCGATTCGAATTGATTGCTCGGACACGAAAAGTATAAGGGAGGCATTCGAGGGGGTTCTGTATTGAAGATTATATTAGGTATATGTCTATCTGGGTACCTTTGGTTACTCTCTGTACCCGTTTTCCTCGGTAATATCTTTAGGAGTAGTTGAGGTATGTTAGACCTCTGTCATTGAGGTGTGATAGAACTCTGTTTTTCAATTGGGATGTAATAGGACTCTGGTCTCGGTACCTGTATATATGGAAGGCACGGAAGCAATAGAAAGGGAACTTTTCCCTCACAGAATTTCTTTCATGGTATCAGAGCTATGGATGACGAAGGGAAAAGCAAGAATGTTGGGAAGAAATCTGTTTCACCATACATCTTGACTTCGAATGACAATCCTGGAACCATTATTACCCAGGTACAATTGAAAGGTGACAATTATGATGAATGGGCTCGAGCTGTGCGCACAGCGTTGAGAGCCAAGAAGAAGATGGGATTTGTTGATGGAACGGTGACGCATCCGGATGACGATTCCGTCGATCTAGAGGATTGGTGGACCGTGAATTCGATGGTAGTGTCATGGATTCTCAACACGATAGAGCCAGCTTTGCGTTCCACCATAACTCATGTGGAAATTGCAAAGGACCTTTGGGAAGACATCCAAGAAAGGTTCTCTGTCGCTAACGGGCCTCGGGTACAACAAATCAAAGGAGAGATTGCAGAATGGAAACAACGGGGACTTCCAATTGTGACCTACTATGGGAAATTGAAGCAATTGTGGGAGGAACTAGCAAACTATGAACAAATTCCGACATGCCAATGTGGAAGGTGCGTATGCAATCTTTCAGTCCAACTTGACAAGAAACGTGAGGAAGAGAAACTTCATCAGTTCTTGTTGGGTTTGGATGACATGGCATATGGAACAATTCGTTCAAACATTCTTGGTACAGAACCACTACCCAGTGTGGGTAAGGCATACTCCTTGATATGCCAAGAGGAGCGCGTCCGAAGCATGTCTAGAGGAAATGAGGGACGTGGAGATCCCGTGAGTTTTGCCGTTCAGGCCAACGCAGGAGGTAGGAAACTTGGGACTGAAATAAAGGACAGGTCTGCGCTGTGTTCATATTGCAATCGCAGCGGGCATGATGCTGGAAACTGTTTTCAGCTTATTGGATATCCTGAATGGTGGGGTGATCGACCCAAAGGAAATGGACGCGGTTCAGGACGTGGACGCGGAAACCAGAATTCAGGACGTGGACGTGGGGGTGCACATCGGGCTAACTCTGTTCAGACGATTGGTCAGTCCTCCTCGTCAACAGTAACCGCAGAAAGGGAGCATACAGCACAAGGATTGTTGAATGGTGAACAGTGGGCAGCTTTCCTGAGTCTGCTGAATTCTTGCAAGCCTGGTGCCAATGAAAAGTTATCGGGTAAGCATTATTTGAACTGGATAATTGACTCGGGTGCGTCTCACCATATGACTGGACGCTTAGAATGTCTATCTGAATTGAAGAATTTGACGGGGTGTGCAGTAGGATTGCCTGATGGCAACCAAACCATAGCAGTGAAAGAAGGGTCAGCTCGTTTGGGGAAACATATGAAGTCGAAGAAAGTGCTATATGTCCCCAATTTGAACTGCAATTTAATTTCAGTATCACAATTGCTTGACGAATTAAATTGCAATGTTTTATTTACTAAAAAATTATGTGTTATACAGGACCGCACTTCGAGGATGGTGATTGGAGCGGGTGAACGACGCGAAGGGCTTTACTACCTCAAGTCCATGGGAGAAATCAAAGCGTGCAATACCAAATGTCTGGATATCAGTGGGCTATGGCATAGAAGAATGGGACACCCATCTGCAAAAATAGTAGGATTACTTCCTGATGTGAGTTCTAGCAGTAACAATTATGATAAGGGAAAACCTTGTGACATTTGTTTAAGAGCCAAGCAGACTAGAGAAGTATTTTTTCCTAGTGATAATAAAGCAAATGCAATTTTTGAGATGATACATTGTGACATATGGGGACCCTATCGAACTACTGCTTCGTGTGGTGCCTCATATTTTTTAACTATTGTGGATGATTTTTCAAGAGCTGTGTGGATATATATGTTGGTTGTTAAGTCCGAAGTAGAACGTGTGCTTCGTAATTTCTTTGCCATGGTCAAACGACAATATAACAAGAATGTGAAAATTGTTAGAAGTGACAATGGCATGGAATTCACTTGCTTGGATGGTTACTTTGCTGAAAATGGAATGATACACCATACATCATGCGTAAGAACACCCCAGCAGAATGGGCGGGTTGAAAGAAAACATCGCCATATTTTGAACGTGGCTAGGGCATTACGTTTTCAGGCGAATCTCCCTATTGAATTTTGGGGAGAATGTGTGCTGACTGCTGGATACTTGATTAATCGGACTCCATCCAAACTTTTGGGGAATAAGACGCCGTATGAATGTTTGTTTGGAGAGCCACCCAGTTACAAACATATTCGTGTATTCGGATGTTTGTGTTATGCTAGGGATATGAATAGAGAAAGAGATAAGTTTGCCACTAGGAGTCGGCGTTGTTTATTTGTGGGGTATCCCTTTGGTAAGAAGGGATGGCGGTTGTATGACCTTGAAAATGGTGACTATTTTGTATCACGAGATGTGGTGTTTTCAGAAGATGAGTTTCCGTATGCGAAAGTAAGTGCACCTAATACGACTAAAGATGTCCTGGGGACAAGTTCACTTGAGCCATTCGACCTTGTGGAAGACGAAGTGGATGATGCAAGGGAAGATGATCTGCTTACAGAGGTTGCGAGTATACTACCGGAGATCACGGATCGGGTTCACAATGATGAGAATAACGAAGACAGGGGGGGCACCACAGGTGCAGAAGCTGGATTGGTTGCTGAGCAACTTGGGCGTGGTCAACGAATAAAGCACCCATCTAGTCGCTTAAATGATTATGTGACGTACACAGCTCAATGCATAAGCCCTTCAGCGTGTTCACCCAAACCAATCTCATCCTCAGGTACTCCTTATCCTATAGCGCATTATGTAACATGTGATAATTTTTCTGTGCATCATCGGTCTTTCTTGGCAGCTGTGACAACCGGTAGGGAGCCAAAATTTTATAGTGAGGCAGTGAAGGACTCTCGGTGGCGCCAGGCCATGAAGAATGAAATCGATGCACTTGAGACTAATGGAACATGGACGGTGGAAGATCTACCACCGGGAAAGAAAGCCATAGGCAGCAAATGGGTATACAAAATCAAGTATAACTCAGATGGAACTGTCGAGCGGTATAAGGCGCGTCTGGTGATTCTTGGCAATAATCAGGTTGAGGGAATTGACTATCATGAAACATTCTCTCCTGTTGTGAAAATGGTGACTGTACGCACGTTCTTGGCTGTGGCGGCAGCAAAGGAATGGGAACTTCACCAGATGGATGTTCACAATGCATTCTTGCATGGTGATTTGAAAGAGGAAGTGTACATGAAGATGCCTCCGGGTTTTACAACTCCACAATTTGGAAAGGTGTGTAGACTACGAAAGTCTCTTTATGGATTGCGACAGGCTCCACGTTGTTGGTTTGCTAAACTCACAAATGCCTTACGGCAGTACGATTTTTCTCAATCTCATTCTGATTATTCATTGTTTACTCTGAGTCAGAATACCATTCAAATGAGTATACTTGTATATGTTGATGACCTTGTAATTGGGGGCAATAATAGTGCTGCAATTCAACAATTCAAGGAATATTTGTGTCAATGCTTCCATATGAAAGACTTAGGAATATTAAAATATTTCTTAGGATTGGAAGTTGCTAGAAATAAGGCTGGAATTTTTCTCTGTCAACGAAAGTATGCACTGGATATTATTGCTGATGCCGGGTTATTGGGTGCTCGGCCAACAGGAATTCCGATGGAGCAACATCATCGGTTGGCAATGGCAGACAGCATGCCTTTGGTAGAGCCAGAAAAGTATAGGCGGTTAGTAGGCCGGTTAATTTATTTGACACTAACACGCCCTGAGCTGTCTTATGGTGTCCATGTTCTAGCTCAGTTTATGCAGAAACCCAAAGAGGAGCATTGGGAGGCAGCCTTGCGGATGGTTCGCTATTTGAAGGGCAGCCCTGGTCAAGGCATACTCCTTCGATCGGACTGCAATTTGCAACTGCAAGCATATTGTGATTCGGACTGGGCAAGCTGTCCTCTGACACGTCGCTCTCTCACTGGATACCTTGTTTTTTTGGGCAACTCTCCTATATCTTGGAAAACTAAGAAGCAACATACAGTGTCCAGGTCATCTGCTGAAGCAGAGTATCGCTCTATGGCTGTGACCATCTGTGAGCTGCGATGGTTGAAGGGTCTGCTAGCTTCCCTTGGGGTGTTACATTCTGGTCTTATGCATCTTTACTGTGATAGTCAAGCAGCCATGCATATAGCGGCTAATCCTGTGTTTCATGAGCGAACAAAACATATCGAGGTGGATTGCCATTTTGTGCGTGATGAAGTTCAGAGTGGAAATGTTACTATCACTTATGTGCGTAGTTCTGAGCAGTTAGCCGATATTTTTACCAAGGCGCTTGGGCGACAACAATTCGAGTATCTTCTTCGCAAGTTGGGCGTTTGTGATCTGCACGCACCAACTTGAGGGGGGGTATTGAAGATTATATTAGGTATATGTCTATCTGGGTACCTTTGGTTACTCTCTGTACCCGTTTTCCTCGGTAATATCTTTAGGAGTAGTTGAGGTATGTTAGACCTCTGTCATTGAGGTGTGATAGAACTCTGTTTTTCAATTGGGATGTAATAGGACTCTGGTCTCGGTACCTGTATATATGGAAGGCACGGAAGCAATAGAAAGGGAACTTTTCCCTCACAGAATTTCTTTCATTCTGTCTTTAGGTTTCGTGGAGGTGTTGGTGTACAATGCGTACCATCCCATGTCTTGGCCTCCCACTAACTTCGCCGACATGAGAGTCCAACATTTTGAGAAGTCCATCGCCGTTTCCTCCGTCGGCGCCTTCCACTGTGCCCAACAGGTCCCTGTCCATTACTTCTTCTCCACTCTAAACAGCTAGCAGTTAACTAGTAACTAGTAACGGCTCTGATTTACCTGGATAAATTGTTCATTTTTTTTTCCGCCCCTGGGATCGATGAAACCTCAGGTACTGCCGGGCATGGTGGATAGAGGCCGAGGGACGATTCTCTTTACGGGCTGTTTTGCTTCCCTTAATGGAATAGCCGGTTACTCGGAATTATGTATGTACTGATCCTAATTAAGTAGGGTTTTACCAGTACTATATGGTAACTGCAAGAACGCGCTATGTATTCCATCAGCCCGCAATCGCACAGTATAGTATGACAACAGATGATTCTCTGACACTGTTTTCTCCTCCCTTTTTCACTTCTACTTCTGTGTCAGGTTGCGGGAAGTTTGCATTGAGAGCCTTATCGCAGTGTCTGGCTAGAGAGTTTCAACCTCAGGGTGTACACGTGGCACATGTCATCATAGACGGCTATATCGGCGTACCTCGGTTTGTCTGTTTTTATTTATCTCCTGGTTAATTTGCTAGCCAGTTCTATCGTGCATATGCATGTGTGGAGAGTTATGCTACGCTTGCGTAATTTATTACCATGTTCATATTCGTTTCTTTGCTGAAATTTCTGAATCTCGATTCTTGATTTTTCCTGCCAAGCTCTTTTTTGGTTCGTCATTCTCAACATTCTGTAGAGATATTAAGTTGGGATTCATTAATATGTTGGGATTCAAGAATATGTTGCCTCACTGGGAACCACCTACAATGAAATCCTGATTTTGGCATGAAGAAACATGCTATACCTCAAACTATGCCCTGCTTTAACAGTAAATTAGGTAGCAGTATTACTATACTGGTCATAAACTCGGGTATGAGGAAGATGCTATAATTAAGGCTGGCTTGAAAACTTAAATTCATCGAATGGATTGGCAGGGCAGCAACGTCATCAACTTCACAACAAAGATCAAAGGGGGTTGGGGAACAACAAGAGCAGCAGCAGCAGCAGATTGGTATCGGAGAAGGGGAAGAGATTATGGACCCAGACGTGCTGGCTCAAACCTATTGGCAATTGCACATTCAAGACCGATCCGCTTGGACCCAAGAGATCGACCTCCGTCCCTCAAACTCTAGTCTTTTCTGAATGAAATGAAATTAAGAGCGCGTCCCTACTACTACTGTCTTCCATCGATTAATCATTACAACATTACTCTCCCGCTCTTTCAACAAGTCTTCACCTCCTGTCCTGTTTACTTGCGTCGACATGCATGCGTACAGGATTTCAAGTTGCAAATGATAGGAGCAGCTGTCGCCCTTTTCTGCTATAAAAGTGAGCGCAGACTCATAATTTTTGGGGCTGCTTTCGTGTGACGGTGACGTTTTAGTAGTGCTGGTCCTAATTTAGTTTCTGTTTATTTTTAGAATTAATTTTTTTATATACTGACAATGCATATAAATTATCATTAGATCGTGACAATTTATTTGAATTTAAATTTCAAATTCATATTTTACTTGTGTATCATATATCTAATCATAATAATGTATAAAATTGTCAGCATATACAAGATTAATTCTTATTTTTAATGTAATTACATAATTATAAATTCGTATGATCGTTCAATCGTTTTCATTTCACTTTTCGGGCTGAAATGTCTTTGTCTCAAATATAAATATCTTCCCTCCCCCTCTCTCTCATTTCTGTACCCTTTACTTGTCGTGCATTACTGTTTTTGGAAGCTATACTTGGATCACAAGCCTCACAAGTTGCATTTCCCACCAATTAAGGACAAAATAGTCTTTTTGCTAATTTTTTTCATCACAATACTACCACTTGACACGCTACTTAAATCTATTTATACTCAATTACTCGCAAGTAGCCATTCAGAGTTCAGACACAGGAGGACCCATTTGTAAATGCCCCACAACACGTTTGGTGTGGGATGGGGTTTGCATGGACAAAAGGCGGCTGCGTGTTCCAATTTAGTACACACAAGGCGTCATCCTGATGGACAGGAATCACAGTCCCACGTTTGATGCTCCTCAAAGTCAAAGGTCGATATTGCGCCCAGCGACCGTTCACAAATTATATTCCTTCGTCTCGAAAAATTTGCCTTTTTTTTTTTTGTTTCAAACTAATTTTTATCTTAGTGAAGTCACTCCACTTTTTAATGAAATTTAATCTTTACTTTTCATGTAATCCATCACTTATTCTCCACAATTATCAATACATTGAATAAAAGATGGCCTTTCACCGAGCATCCACAATGCTATTACACTTTGTGGAGTGTAATCCACATGCCACGTCAGCATTCCACTTTCTCCTCTTTTATTACACTTTCACTCACAATGGATTACACTCCACAAGGTGTAATAGCATGGGTCCACAATTAATCAAATATTTATTTTAATAATGCATAACTCATATCCCATAAATAAATAAAGTAATTTTTAAAAGTAATTTTGTTATTTTTAAAAAATAAAGTACTAACTTTCGTTAAATTTTGTACATTTTGAATTTTTTTATTTTCTAAAAATGATATTATTAATTTTTAAGTTTGAATAATATATCTTTTTCTATGTTTCAAAAATAATATATTGTTATTTTTTTAAAAATAATTATGTAGGAAATTAAACAAATATTTGATACTTCAAATGCGAAGATATCATAATAATCCATACTTAATTAATAATTCGGAATGTAATTAGTTGAACTCCATAACATAATATTTTGGGGGTTTTGATTTTGTGAGGATGCTGAATTTTCTATATTTGGAGCATTTAACATATTTGTAAAACTACTCCAATTTTCATCCATAATCACAAAAAATGAATTAAATGAGTGAGAGAGTAGAAGTGTGTGAGAGAATAAAAGAAATAATAGAGTAGAATATTGGGATATGTTTTAGCAAAAAGTGTTGTGTGTTTATATAGAATTCTAAAAATAGTGCCGTTGGATATAACCGTTGAAAATGTTAAATGTGCTTTGTGCTGGAATTTTACCGTTGCCATAGGACCCACATTCAATGGATTATACGCATCATACATGTGATGCGTGTAATCTCCATGACACGGCTCCAATGGGGAGCCGTGTCATGGAGCGGTGTAATGGCTCCCCATTACACCCCCATTGGAGCTGCCCTTAGGATATAAAAAGAAGTAAAAATAATCTTTTTTATTAATATTATTATACATAAATTACACATTCTTTCGAGTAACAGATAATGAATTTTATGAGACGGAGGGAGATCTCTCTCACGCGCACACATATATATATATACTACAGTGGTATTCTTCTACGGCAATTTGTTCAATCAATCAGCTTGCTATATCCATTTGTGCACGTGAATATCTTCAAATTCTGGGTCACAAACTTTTCTATTTTTTGATTTGGATAAATGTCACCAGTTGGTTAGAGGCGAAAAAGAAATTAACACAATCAAGGGGTTGTTATTCTTGTCCCAATTTTCTCAAAAGTAAAGATATTCTAGCACCTTACTAAAACATGTATAGACCGAATTGCTCAACGCTCGAGCCTACTGAAAGAATTAAAAAGAAAAGGAACACAGCGGGCAAATGCAAAATGGTAAAGTGAAGAAACCACCTGAATTTAGCCCTCACTCCAATCTGCTGAAACAAATTGAATGGTGGAGACGCAAGGAATGGGCGGTAAGGATAAGGAAACAAACAGTGCGGATTGCTTAGCTAAAGACAGCCTCAACAAGGAGCCAATGATATATTGCTTACTGAGTCCACCCGACATAGTCAGGAGATGGATGAACTTGGATATCATACTACCCCTCGTTTAGTATCTATGCATTGAGCTGCTTAGCTCTCCTTTGTAACTAAAAAAAATAAAATAAAATGGTAAAGTCGTGCAGGAGATGGAGAGAAGCTGCAGTCAAAAACAAATAATCTCACATCTTTGGATAGAAAATTTTTTCTAAATATCATTTGTTTGCATTATAAATATATTTTTTAATAACTCTCTTATTTTTTCAATCATTTTTTATTTCACATATATCACATAAAAAAAAATATTATAATAATTATTTCAAATAATTTTCTACCCAAACATACTAGTAATCCTCAACCAAGATATATTTACATAGGTGCTCATTTGGTTGGTCATGAAGCCACATTTTGGTTGTTATTTATTTGCAAATTTTTATTTACTTAAATCATCAACATATTTTTTTAATCATTTTTTTATCTCATATACATCACATATAATATAATATTTTTAAAATTATTCCAAATAATCTAATATCCGGTCATACTGGGTTACGAGTCTAATCCCCAAAAGTAGGAGCCACCCTTCCCCCCGGGGGGGGGGGGTGTCACGAGTGGTAGGTGTTTTGGTCATCCTATAATATGAAATATAGGACGCCGGAGAAAGAGCTTCCACCATAGAAATTCTATGATAAAATACTCTCTATGGACACAATTTCCACCTCGTATCTTCTTCCTTTGCGGGTTGAAAGTTAACCAAAAGCATTCTCTAGGACGGGAAGAAGCTGAAGACTCGAGGGTTCAATTTCACATCAAGTTTCGCTTTCAATAGAAGAATATGTAACGTGCATCAAATTTGATATTACAAACCATCATTGAGAGTATTATTATTAGTATTAAGAAACGAAAGATGAAGGTAAACGGCAAAAGTTCAAAAGAAATTCTTGATTAGAAAAAAATGCAGAGCAAGGGAAGATACAGGGCAATCCAACATGTCAAGGCGTAACTATGTGTTAGTAAAAGAGGTTGCGTCCAGAACCAACTGAAAAATATTCTAATCTAAAACGTTAAGTATGAAATTAACTACAGCTTTACAGTGGCAAACCTAATCACATGTTCACCGCACGGTAATCAGTAATGACAGTTCTGATCCTCTAAAAAAATATAATGGACACGACCAAGCCTCTGCCACGACCTAAATACCAATCCCAAAGTCCAATCTTTGTTGCAGCAAATGATGGTGTGCAAAATGATCTCAATCACCAATTATGAGCTCCTTGATTTGCCAAAAGATCCCCAAATGTGCAGTCATTAGCCATTAGGTGCACGAGGGCACCTCCTACGACTGTCATTGAACTTTAGGAAGAGAGCGGCTAGACACACCATGCAACAATTTTACAAATCCCAGAAAACTGAGCTTTCCATCAGTGTGCCTGATCCAATCATGGAGAACAGCATGAACGGGCACAGAAGGGCTGAGGCCAAGTTCCTGGAACAAGGATTTGAAATCATTACACTGCAGCGCTTGTAATGCTACCAAAATTTATCCGCTCTGAGAAAACACACTTTCGGATCGCGAGAAGCAATTCGATGAAAAGTCAATTCAAATCGAACAATGGAAAAGTGTAATTACCGAAGCCAATTCCTCAATCATAATGGCCCTGTTTCCATCCTTCTCAAAAAGTTCATACGCACAGCGAGCATGCTGCTCCCATCTATCAAGTGCCTCAAGCTGATGGACGCTTAATACAGCTGCACAGAACTCCTCAAAATCCATCCTTCTGTACTGCAGTGCATTAAGCTGAAGGATAGAATGCAAATTAGTTAAGCAGAAGAAATTTCATACAACAAGAAATTCCGTCGTTTCATAATTTTACGTACTGAACCCAGAAAATCATGGATACGAGACTCCTTCATAGCTTCGGTTGCATTTTTCATCAAGACCTGGCACGATACGAATATAGAGTCAAGATTAAGAGAAGTTATAAAATCCTAAAATTCAGTAAGAAAACAGAAACAAAACATTTTGCAGATAAACTAACCGCTTTAATATTTTCCAAGCTTATGGTGCCATTCTTGCTTGGCTCCAGCAGTGCAAATTGCTCTTTCAAATAATATAGCTCATCTACGGTTAATGTCTTAGATAAAGCCTGCCAAAGTTAGAGCACAAAAGTCAAGGAACCAAAAGAAGAACGAGACCAGGAGAGCTTTTCAAGTGACATTCCCAAACACCTACTAGCTGCCATAATGGAGCTTTCATTTCAATAATCGATGCATCAAAGTAACACTTGTTTTGAAATGAAGGGTGAGGTAAACAACACCAATAAACTAGGGATACCAAAGGCAATTGCTCTTTACAAATGAAAGGGCCACAAGTCAAACAGCAACCTAACTATCATTGATACAGGTGTGGCATCAAACAAAAGATACACAGTTTAGGAGGACTCAACCCAGTTTATTTTTCCTCAAAGAACAGGAAAAGATATGCCCAAAAAAAAAGGGAAATACCAACATTTTTAGGAAATTAGAATATGAGATAAACAATTTGCAAATACATACCCGCAAGGCAGCTTTACGAAGTGCAGAAGACCGCATGTAAGCCTTCATGAGTTTGAAGATTAAAATGTCCAGCGGTACCTTTACATTATTACCATGTTTAATCCATGGATGACCTGAAGCCAAAAATTTCAAGAAGACTTTAAACATGAAAAGAAGATTTAAAAAAGTGACATTTTATCTTCGACACATAATAGGAAGCTCACTTAAGGCTTGTGCTGCAGTCATTCTTTTACGGGGATCCTTATTTAACAAACGTTTAACAAAGTCTTTTGCTTCCGAAGACAGAGCAGGCCAAGGTTGTTCTTCAAAACTTGGATCAGCCTTTAGAACTGTCCTAAAGATCCCTGACTCAGTTCGAGCCCAAAAAGGACGGCTGCCACACAGAAGAATATATGCTATAACTCCAATACTCCACACATCAGCCTCTGTGCTATATGATCTGTGCAGAACTTCAGGAGCAACATAGTATGCACTACCAACAATGTCATTAAGCCTTTCATCTGAGAAGCAATTATTTCATTCAGTTGGATAGTTAATTTTCCAGAACTACCAAAAGGAGGATACAGATATTAACCATTAAGAAGACTAGGGACAGAGAAAAAACCTGGCTTGACGAAATCTGATAATCCAAAATCAATAGCTTTAAGTTGTGAATTCTCATCCTTAGAAGTGAACAAGAAGTTCTGCTCCAGCAATAAGCCACAGTTAGACAAGAATGTAGCACAGCAACAACATAGGGCAGGTAGGAAAATAAACATGAAGTGGCATATCTTCTTTGACAAGCATGAATATATTGTATCCCCGAGAACTAACATGTCATCTTGACATTTCACTTCTGTAAAAGTGTACGTTGATGAACAAAAAATTCAGTTACAAAAGTTCACAACCAGTTTAGTCTTCTTGGGAAGGGGGACTATCAAGCTAATAGGCAGGGAGAGTGGCAGAAAGAAACAAAATGTTGTGATTCAAGAGAGAATTAAAAGTATAAGCAGTTTAAAATCAAAAGATCTCCCACCTCAGGTTTAAGATCCCGGTGCACCACACCCTGCAGATGACAAAAAGCAACAACATTTAGAATCTGTACCATCACAGCCTTTGCATCATCTTCTGCATATTTCCCACCCCTGCAGAACAAAAGAGCTCCTTTTATCACAGAGTTCCATTCTACAATATCTTTCCTAAACACCATCAGAAACTCAACGGCACTAAAGTTCACCAGGTATTTAATTACACTAAAACAAGTGAATTACCTCGAAAGTATTCTATCCAAAAGCTCCCCTCCTTCACAAAGCCTTCAAAAAGCATGATAACTAATTTTAGAATTGTCAAAACGTTCAGATACAATGGAATGAATGCACATGTCTCTGTGTATTAAAACGACAACAGGCAAGAAACAAAACATGATGAAGCCACATAAGTCATAACATGTGCAAAACTGTAAATTTACTGCTAAAGCAATTTGATCCAAAAGTCTCTTAGTTGATACATACACAGATACATAGGCAAAGAAACTCTGAGTAATACATACACAGACACATAGGTAAAGAAATACGATGGGCCTCAAATCAAGTTATCAGATCTTACTCCATTACAATGAAGACGTTGTCATGGTCTTCATATGCATCATAAAATTGTACGAGATTGCTATGTCCTGTTAAGGCTCTCAATATCTTTACCTCCCTTCTTACATCTTCAATGGCTATGGCAGTGGTCATCTGGTTCAAGAGAAAGAAAAGAAATACTTGCTGTAAAAGAAATTTCAATAACCAAACTTCACAGGAAATGCATGAAAACAAACACATTCAAAAGCATAATACATGGTCCTAGAGCAATAAAATATAGAAATCTAATGAAAAGCAACATACTGGAAAAATAGAGCAACAAAAAAAGACTATCCATATGTCCCATCAGATTGAAAAGAACATTTCTTTTAGGGATAAGTATCAGATCGCAGACACATGAACAATGAAAAATGCACAATGTGGAAGAGCATTAGAATTCATCCACATAGCGGGAGCGTCCTCCCAAAACAAGTACTAATAACTACAGAAGCTAATTATCCTGACATCATATAAGACTACTAATTCCTTGTGTAATATATGGAATCTCAAGTCTTCTTAACGCACAATAACCAACAAGCAGCCATCCATGGAATCTATCTGAAGTCCAATTTAATGTTAAAGGCCAGCCAGAAGATTAGTGCAAGCATCGGTGATACAAACATGATCATGGAAACTCTCTGCTCCAATATTACTATTCATGAAAAAGGAATAGCAGAGAGAGGACAAAAAATCTTCCTATATGCTTATTGAAAATCACATGTACTAGGAGAAAAACATGGAAAATAAGGTCAAACGTGTAAAACCTCCCATAGACTAAAGCTAGAAGAATAGAAAAATCAACGCTACCATCTTTCCAGCTAAAACCCAGTATACTACTTAAACATCACAACTGGACAAAAACATCTATAGAAAGGGCAAATTCCACTCCCAAACATGATCTTTTACTGCTTCCTCTAATTTCCTTTTCACAGATCTGATCTCTGAAACTTCAATAACGATCAATCAATAAATCAATGCGGATTACCACTACTCAACTCACATAGATCACACCAAAAGAGAAAATAGGAACTTTCAGAAAATAGCTACAAAAAAAATGCTGAAGTGTCAGCAAAGTAGAATTAAAACTCTGAAAAATGCCAAACCTTGACTTTTGGGATGACCTTAACGGCAACTTCTTGCCCCTTAAGCTCCCCTTTCTTGAACTTAGCTTTACAAGTATACCCAAAATGCCCTCTTCCCACTTCTTCTCCCAGCTCATACTTATTTCCAAAATGCTTAGAAAATCCAAAGCTTTTATCCAGAGCCGCCACCGTATCGGATTCATTCCCCTCCGGTATCGACGCCTCGTTCGGCTTCACAGACCCGTGCCTCTTAGCTAACACCGCCTTAATGTGCTTCGCCGGAGACGGAGGCGGGAACGGTCGCTTAAAAAACCTCCTGGGCGTGGAATTCGCGGAAGATCTCGCCGGAGACTTCTTGGAGAACAAATAATGCGCTGGACTAGGGCTGTAAAAGGGGAAAAGCGGAGATTTTTTAGCGGATTCCGCATCTGATTTCTTGCTTTCTTGCTGATTGCTGGAGTTTCCACCATTATCCTTGACCTGGGCTGGGTTATTTTTATCCTTGGTTGGAATAGGGTTTTGCTTGGAATCTTGATGAAGATTGGGTTCCGGGGAGGGTTTGGAAGTGCAAATACCCATGTTCAGGACTTCAGGTGCTCTTTCCTCTTCGTTATTTGGAATTTATTACCACCTGAGCTCCCTCCCTCCCCAAACACAACCCTATCTAGAACGAAAAATCCTTAGCTCAGAACTGAAACCATTGCCAGTTCAAGATTGAATTGAAGCTATAATTTCTTTTTTCCTTACTTATTGGGGTTTTGGAGGGGGAAAGCTTTGAACTTTGTCTCTGCTGCAGACTGCTGATAGAGCGAGAAAAAAGAGAGATCTGCGAGCGGGTTCAGAGCAGAAGTTGATAAAAAAGAAACCACGATCGACGATGTTACACTTTTGTCGGAAAATAAAATTTAATAGTTTTTGGGAAATTGCATCAGCAGTGTCTCAGATATACAATGCAATCTTCTAAGGTCCCTCATGGCACTCAACATGGCACACAATCAATTGTAATGCGTCCGTGTATAATACAAAATCTCTTCCCAAATCTTTAATTCAACTACTTTTTTTTTAATATACAATCTCACACCGGATACTAAGTTGCCAAAATATTTAATGTGTTTATTATTACATCCGGTTTGAAAATATTTGTTGCCAATTCATACTAAGTATTCATTCAATAATCGTAAGTAGTAGTCTGAATCTTTTTTAAGATTGTTTTTCTTCTTGATTAATTAGCGCACATGGTACTAATATGATAATTATTAAAGTCTATTTAGTGATTATAACAGTACTTTTAGAGGCGTCTCTCTAGGTTCAAGATTCGAATCCGTGTATTTAGCAATTGGTTGGAGGTGGGAGGCGTGCGGAGAGGGGTGAGAAGGTTTTTTTTTTTTAGTGTATATATAAAAGGAGTGCCTACATATAAGTGAAAATCAGCAGGACCAGTGTGAAATTGTGTGATGTAAACGGCGACAGATGAAAGCTCTGCAAGTGTCAAGGACTGACAGTGCAATTTCTCGTAATTGAGATAGAACCGGATTAAGCGTTGCTGCGAGTGAGAATAAAAAATTTCAAAAAGATCGTGAGGGTGGACTGAGAGCGGGCCAGGTTGATACAGTGGAAATCCACGTGGCAGAAAAAAGAGGGAATTGTTTTTTTTTTTTCTTTTTGGTGAATGGGATTGATTATAATTGATTTGATTAGAGTTGGGTTTCTTTGTTTAGCTTAGGAGGGGATCAGCGATGATTGATTCTCGAACGGAGTGGGACATGGATTTAATTCAATAGTTATGTGGACAAACTAGTTGGTGAGAGAGAGAGAGAGAGATGAGACGAAATCAAAAGGCGGTGGATTTTTGTATAATACTGTACTACAAAATAAAAACATAAAGAAATCGGTGTATTTGTCTTGCAGCACTGCAGCATCTTGGCTGTAAATTCGGGTTTAGTCGGAATCAAAAGGTAGAGGAATAAAAGAAAATTCCCTTGTCCTCACTCGAGTTGAATCAACTGCCGAGTAGACCACAGCCAAATATTCAAAAGCGCACCGTTTTAGGTATTATCACTGCCCCCCCCCCCCCCCCCATGCAGTCTGGCTAGTACGTAGTTCCGTTGGATGAAAAAGAAGAAAAAAAAAAAGAATTTCTTCGAATCAGAAACTACCAGGAAACTATTTAGGAAATTTTTTGTTTAGTTTTGACTTGCCAATCGTTTAGGAAATTTATGATGGTGGTGTCATACTCCGATTGCAGCTGTAATGTACGGAGTAAATCACATAGAAAAAAAAAATCGTTGTATACATGAAATAAGTTTTGTGTTTGGATTGCATTTTTTTTATATATTTTTGTAGAAAAATTACTATAGCGAATTGATATATGTGAGGCAAAAAGGTGATTATAAAATATATTCACGAAAAATGTAACAATTTTTCGCCATGCAAAACTTTAGATGGAAGTGAGTTTTGGAGCAAAATTGGGCTAAGAATAAGTTTTGTTCCCTCAATGGTTCTATGTTTGTTCATTAAACAATTTGCATCAAATTTACCAAGGTCAGCTTGCAAATTAATTTTGAGGCATTATCATCTCCAGTAAGTGTGGTTGAACACAGCGTGCTTTCTTTCGGTAATCTCAACCGAGCACGTAACTTGTAATTTGAATACTTCCACCAGCTTCTAAATCCGGGCCAATTTAGTAAGTGAATTTTTTGATTGTTTATCTAAAATTTTATTGTAACTTACTGTAAAAGTTGTAGAATTTTTTTTTGAATATTTTAAAGTGTATAATTTAAAAATTTTGATAAATTTTTTGAGATTACTATAACTAAAGTTATTAGAAAACTTGAAACAAACAAATTTGGCTAAAAAACTTGCTTGCCAAACAAAGCCCTGGTATAAAATTCTTCGTTCAATAAAGAAAACCCATATATTTGGAGCTTTAAGCATTTTTTCCTTATAAACACGATTATTATGAATGTATCATACACCGAAAGGATGTTAATAGATATCAACTTTTTGATCTAGGGTAGGGCTAGACCGGGATCGGGACCTCCAATAGGAATTAGGAATAGCATATATTTGGTTGGGAGTGCAAATCTTTTTTTTTAGATTAAAAAGTATGTTTAATTTTTTATAAATCCCGTTTATGTTTGACTATATAAATGGCAAATGGGCAAGATTTGAACCCGAACTTCATTGAAACTGCAAAATATGAGATATATCCAAGCAATTCGATATTAGTCATGGGACCAATATGGATGGAACTAAAATTTGTTAGACCCATTTTAATACCGCCTAAATACTCAATAAATTCCCATTTTATATTTTTAAACTCTTTTTCTCTAATCAAATGCCTCAATATTACTTTTTTTTTTCAGTATCATTTAGTTAGTTCATTTAACTTTGTAAAACTTTCCACCATCAAAATCATGTTTTCTCCTGAAATGTTTAATGATTCAATTTTGTAACTATCCAAATCTCTACTTCTTATGACTTAATGCTGACTATATTTTCTGGAGGAGACGATCTTATACATATTTGTATAATCCATGTCAAGATGAGGTTTATCAATTCTGATTCTTTGCATTGTGAAAAAAAAAATCATGCAATAAAACCTATGTCAATTGATCTTTTTTCGTTCTAGATTTAGCTTTCGAAAACTAAATTTCATGAGATTTGAAAGTAAGTTTACTTTAAGTTCAATTTGGACACAGCAAACTTTGCTAATCAAATGCCTCAAAATTGTTGGGTGGTTTTTGGCTTATGGAAAAATCAATATTCTTAGTCTTTGGAGAAAGAAAAACCTATGGGAATTCCACATAAATCCCAATTAGATCTATATTTTAAATGGATATTAGTGGGTACATTCCCAATTAGACCCAGTTCCATATTTTGCATACTCATCCTGCCCAAATAAAATTTGGGTATGGGTGTTCATTGGGACTTTTTGCCACATCTATGTTTGACATAAGTAAAACTTGTTCCTCTTACCCCTTTAAAAATAAAAGCAAAAAAAACTATAGAAGAAAATACAAAAACCAATTGCAGTCATTTCATAGAAACTGAAATCCATTGGATTGCAGTTTTTTTAAAAATTTGTTGTAAAAAAATGTTGTAGCGACTTGAAATATGTGAGGTAAAAAAGTGATTAAAAAATATATTCACAAAAAACGTAATAATTTTTTCTTTAGAAAATTACTTTCCAAACAAGGTTTATAATTGCCACAGGCGGTTTCCTTCTCTTACCTCTGACCGTGAATCTGCATATGGAGAAAAACTCGTCCATGTATTAAAGTTGCAGAGACATGTTACTATAATACTACTATATATTATGGGACTACTAAATCAATCTGGGATGCCCCAAAATCTGAACCATTCAACTGTAAAATGCCTCTGATGCTGCGACTAGATCAACAGTACCACGTTTTTGGTTATTAAAATGTTTAAAGTCAACGAACCAGATACGTTTTCTGTTCCAGGGAGAAAAAAAATGAACAGGAAAGATGGGTCAATTCAATTGTACATTGCATGCACAAGAAATGCAACCAATTCAACCATTTCACATGAGGGATGATGCTACAAATAAATGTCACCCGCGGATTTGATATTTCTTTATTTTTTTGAGTAGGACAATTTACAACCGATACTCTATTAGGGAAGGAGGGAGAGGATGGAAACGGACCCAACTAAGTTAGTTATTGAGAACTTGAATTTGATACTCGATTTGGCTTTGCTCCTTATGTATTTACTACTATTACTATGTATTTTTAAGTAAAGATAGTAATTGCTCTTGATAAAATTGTCAATTATATGTGGCGTAATAATTAATAACTACTGATGTGGAAGAAATCAGTTTCGACCTACTCAGTTAGTTTGGGCTCTTTTTTTTTTTAAGTAAAAGGTCATAAATTCAAAATTTTATACTTGTAATCCATCCCATCTTACTAATCAATTCAACCCTATCCTCGGTGATGATTCGGGGTTTCTTTATTGATTTGAGGGTGGATTTTCTGTTTTATTGTTCTTTGTTTGCTCGGAAGAGAGAAGGTGAAGAGAAAAGACGGGGGGTTTTCAACTTTTTGATAGATGATTATGTTTACTGAAAATGTCAAAAGCTGTTCGCCATAACTACTCGGAAGTGGCGAACACATGAATTGAGCTACTGCCACCACTTCTTCCTTCATTATCGCACTAGAATGGCGACAGGTTAAATGGCAATCCCCCGTTAAATCCTTTGCTTACTCATAAATTCTTCCGAGTACCATCATATTCATCCAACTCAACATTAATTTGCTCTTCTTTCTTTCCCCCTTCCTTTTTATTTTATAACCAACGGCCGTTCTTGTGTTTGACTTGAAGACATCGCAATTTATCTTATTGAGTGGAAAGTGTAATAGGTTGACAATTGACATTGAACTAATTTTTATTTATCGGTGAATCGGGGACCGAAGCAAGTAGAAATATAGAACGATAATCTAATCGTTGAAATATTTCATCTTAAAATCTAGACATACTTGAGTGATTCTGAGGATTGCAGGGTTCATGCTCGAGGCTTCTTGCTCCCCATCTGTCAATTGAAATTATTTTTATGTCCAAACTACTTTTACATTTGAAATTCTGATCCCTCCCCTACAAGTTTGCTGCTCATGCGCTTCGATATCATTTTTTACAAAAAAAAAAACATTGGCGGATAGAATTTGCTACGACAAATATTGCCTCTTTTCCTATTAGTTATATCATTTTAGAAAAAATGCGAAACTACTACTGAAATCAAAATCTAACCGTTAGTATTTTTCACTTGCATTTGTTTTTTTTTTTTTTTTAAAAATTAATATTAAAATTAGATTCTACGTGAAAAATTGAGCGAGAAGTTGAATTTTGATGAAAATTTGTGATTGAATTTAGTGGTGGCCAGAGACAAACATGGCCGCTGCCACATTTTTTGTTAAGAAAATAGGGCTAAGAAGAAAGCAATTTGAGGGATGTTTTTTCCTTTTTTTTTTTTTTTGCAATCTTCCGATATTGCCGCTAAAGTTTACAAGGCATGAGGTATATGTGATTTTTTCCAACAAGAATATGAGTAGAAATTAGTTGAGGAACTAAAAAAGTGCACTTTTCATTTGTGAGGAACAAAAAAATCATTTTTTTAGTATGTGAATGATGTAAAAAGTGCAAAATCAATATGCCATGTGTCAAAAATAATCACCTCATATGTGAAAAATGTAAAAAAAAATACGAAGTTAATATGCGAAGGACTATTTGTATAATTTTTCCTCAAAAGCTTGACGAGGGTGGACCAGCACGTGTCACGCATGACACCCTGCACTAACAGAAACATGTTTGCTCAATGGCAATGTTACCATAAACAAGCCAATTGCCGCGCAACAGTTTATTCATTTGGTTCTTTTTGATATTTCATTTTTATTATTCATTGTTATCCAATTAATTCTTTTCAAAATTGCTCCACTTTAGACCAAATAAAATCTCATACAACCCCACTGCTAGCACCGCGGACTAAGCAGAATCAATAAGCCTTCAAATTGTTCATTTGAAAAAAATTAAAACCCTTCTTATTGGGTGATCATGATACTTTTGTAGAGTTAGAAACCGGTTAAAACTTCATCTAAGTAAGATAACCTCTTACCCCAGCAACTGATCTGACGGCTAATCACCTTCCACCATTTCCTAAATGGTTTTCGACATCAACTTATCCTTGCATGTCCCGGCTTTGTTGATAAATAAAAATTACAAAACGGGATGACAATTGATGGCCATGCTGATACATACATATCACATGTCGCAACATTGTCAAAATTATAATGAAGATTCTAATTAATTAATCGTAGTTGTTGAACCAATTCGAATGTTTCAGCGATTTATAATGGTGAAAGGGGCATGTCCCCTACAAAATTCCAGGTTTGTCGATGTCAAGTAGACATGTAAAGACTAACCAGAAGATTTGTCCCCACCAAAACCAGACTCCAAAATGCCAGTCTGGTTAAGATGACTCACGTCACCCCATACTTTAATGGACCACTCATCCTCATCAGACAACTGAAATACATTGACACATGTATTCATAATCTTCCCAGCAGACCGCCCATGTGAAGATGCCCGTCTATGAAGTGCTCTGATAACTCCTCCATGAGTGACCGCAACTACTCGCTCCCCTGCAATTGAAACTAGGATCACATGCTATATTTTTCCACGAACCATTGTGATTTTGAGTCTTGTAGTACCTATGTGCTTGTTTGCAATCCTTTGCAGCGAAGATGTGCAGCGTTGATAAAGTTGATCAAGACTTTCTCCACCACCCTGCAATGGCAAGTAGTAGTCAATTACCCTCTGTTTATGGTGTTTGTCGTGTTACATGGAAGGTAGGGGAGCGGGTAGGCTTGTCCAATCTGACCATTTAAACCAATTTTGTGCAACTTGCTTGTTTTATTACAAGTATTTGTGTCAATCTTCATTTTCTAGAAACAAAAACATAAACTACAGACATTTTAATGATACAAAAGGGGGATCTTGTTATTGCAGGGTGAATTTTGGGTATACCATGTCAAGGGAAAAAGATACTCGAGAAAAAATTGGTTGAACCAAAAAACTGCTTGGTTTCTCTGCAAATGCCAAAGGCACCTACAAGGAAACTATGCATCCTTACTCAATTACACTATACAACCATGCAACTATAGAAGGACTTCCAGTATCAGACAAGGTTATTGGATCCCACGAGCAGTATTCCAGTGGGAATAGATAAGCACCAGCAAATCTAGTGTCTAGTAGCTTAACATCAGCTGCGCCGATCAAAAACACGGGATTATAAACCTAACAATTTGACATGTAACCAAATGAATAACAAGCTTGACCGCAAATTAGCACCATCACAATCATGAGGCATCCATCTCCTTCCAAGACAGAGCTAATTAAAGGATGAAAACTTATTTTATTCAACAAATAAAAATGAAAGATACATTACTCCTTTTTTCAGGAAGGTACCATTTTAGCAAGTAAAGAAAATCAGCCCAAGCATTGCTGGTGAAGATATCAAGCAATACACTTACTTTTGAAGTAGAATTTTAGGCCGTACTTACTGGGTCAGGAGCATATTCGATAAAAAGCAACATTATCAGTCAATGAAGTCTCCAATCAGGGAGACAAAATGGTGCTTCCAAATAGAATGAGGTCATCAAAATGTTATCCAACCAACTTTTCTGCCATTACCTCTCCTTCAGCCCAGTTAATTCTTAGGTAATCATTAGGGACCAAGGTGTCTATGAGGCACTTTGATGAAAATATAGTTCTAACAACCATAGAAACAGACTTAATTTAATGGTGCATTGGTCATCCGCAACAGATATAAAACATAAAACTCACTGGAATTTCTTCATCCCTTCGTTTAGATACAAATGCTCTATAAGCCTTCGAACTGCTTTTGGCAGCTTCACGAACCACTAGGCCTTGGAGATCCCCGAGATGTCTTTCCCGCAGGTCTGGGTCTTCAAGAACCTGATCCCAACAATGCAAAACAAGCAATGTGATGCTCAATTGATGGTCTACATACCGATATTTTAAGGACCACCATTGGCATTAAAATTTATGTTGTAAAACATGTAGACCATTTCCCACCTCCATGCCTGGTAGGCCTTTATGCAAATGCTAAGACACATTTGCATTTTGTTACAGGAATAAAAGAGAAGTATCTTAATAATAACTCCAATAAAATGGCAGTTAACTCCTATATATAGATTGCTGGTAACTCCTAAATGTAGACATTCTTCTGTTCACTGCGATAATGACAACAATGCAGACTTCAACTTCATTTAAAAAATGCTAGCAAGACCTCCTAGATGAGAACTTTCCATGGGAAACACATGAAAAGAAAGTCACACAGCGTGTTTATATCATCTCCAATCAATTTCAAAAAATTTTAATGCAGAAAAGGAACACAGAGTACATACTTTCTCAATCAAGATAGAAGAAACATAAACTGAAGCCTTCATTAAAACGAGGAAAATGATAGATTCCAACCAATTGCTGACCAGAATTCAGCAGTGAGCACTTCCAATGCTCAAAATCAGATAGTGATACCAAAGTCTAGTTTATTCGCATATCCAGCACAACTTAGCAAGAGGAATTGGGTGAATGGCAAACTAGTAGATTAATAACTAATTGATACCTGAAGGCCCCCGCAGCTGCTTGCTATAATCTGTGCAGTCTCAAATGCTCTCTTCAAGTCAGATGAGTAAACCGCAGAGACTTTGAACTCTTTGGAAACTCGCTCAGCCACCTTTTAACAAACCAAACAGAACTTTTATCCTTAAACCACACCAACTACGTGCATGATAAAATGCATAAACTGTATTGCACAAGTCAAGGATTACCGCGGTAGCTTGCTCTCTTCCTACGTCGTTTAACTCAACGTCTAAGTGCCCCTATGTACGAAGATTAAACAACATCACTAATTTTGAAGAGAATCTACCAATTCATAGAAGATTATACACGGGAAGAGTAACGATTATCCTGACAGGATAGATAGGGATAGGGCAATTGTTTATCTACTATAACATAAATTTGGGATCAAAATTCCGTAAACAAAATTAATTGAGCTAGTAACTGCCGTCAGAAAAACCTGAATTCTCCCATCGGCATTCCATTCGGTTTCACCATGACGTATCACAACAATTTCAGCGTACTTTCGCTCTCCTGCTATATTATCCGTAATTTTACCGTCGCAATCGGCCTCGGCTTGCTCTAAAATCCTGAGCCAAGTAAACAGGTATGAAAAAAGAAAAATGAAAAAGAAGAAGAAGGCTTGGATGGAACTTTAATCAGGGGAAAAAAAAACCAAAAAGTAACTTCAAATAGAGAAAACCTGGGCCTGGAATGGGCCATTAAGGAGATGGAAAGGGAGCTTGTTCCTGGATTGTGGATCAACGGAGGAGAGATGATGAAACGGAGCTTTTTTTCGGAAACCGACGGAGAAGGTGAAGAAGACTTCAGAGTGTTTGCGTGGCGGGGGAATTGGAATATTTTCACAGCACACACACGGGTCATTTGACGATGGTAAGTATTTCCGTTTTCCTTTGTTTTTCTTCTCTGGATAAATATCTTACTATTGTGTGGACTCTGGACTTTTCTGGACCAGGAACACCAGACGGTTTGCTACTGGCCCAAATGTCACTTTTTGGGCTGTATACTTGCGTTTACAGGCCTGTATCTAGTTCCGCAGTGCTTAAAACTCGTTCAATTCGGCCACAGCCGGTGGGTCATCAAATTATCATTTATCACCCTGTGTTGTATTGTGTACGATATGATCCATGGTTAACAACCAGCAAAACTTTGGACTGAAAAGGATGGTCAAATTGAGGGGTTTGTAGGACCAAACCAAACGTGAATTGCAAGACTCCAAAAGTATGAAACTGCCTTTAGCAAATTGCCAAATGGGAACTAATTATGAACACTTTCCCTCGTCTTTGACCAATAGCCTTTTAGATTGACTGCCGAGATTGAAAATTACTTTTCTTTTCCCCATCAAGTCACGTGGTCATTTTTTTCTCCATGCTTCAGCTGGATCATCATCAATTATCAAATCATTTTTTCAACAATTAGCAAGGGTGTTCACACTTCGGCAGAAATCGAATGAACAGTCGATCAAATTTAGATCAAAAATTGGATACGGATGAAATAGAATTCGAGAAAATCGATTAAGATCTAATCTTAAAATTTGATGAAACATTTTGGAAATGGATATTGAAATTCTATTTCTGAACTCCTGATTTTACTAAATTTCATATTTTAAGTCAATATTTTATATATTTCATGCCTAATAATATGTCATATTACATATTATTGTTATATGCTATAATTTATGCTCATAAACAAATATGTGACCTTAAAAGCACATTAATTAACATATTAATAACTTTTATATTATTAATTACATATTAAATGTACTTAACTAATCTATATTAGAAAATCAATATAAAAATCTTGGGTATTTTATCGAAATACCGATTATTCGACTAAAATTCAATTACCAAGTAAAAGTTTGGACGATAATTGAATGTTGACGTTATTGAAAAAAAATTGAAAAAAATTAATTTTTTTTTCTTTTTACTGAATTACCGATCACCGGGCCGATGAACAACCCCGCCAATTAGTAATATGTACATCAATAGTTGGATGTGATAATCTGGTGTAACTAATTCTTCGGTATGGCAATGTTAGACAAAGATATCATTCCGTGCATATTTTCTTTTTATCTTTCTTGAAGTCTTACTAAAGTCGGTTTTGCTACTAATTGGAAAATCGAATTACATGCTTTCTATATCCTAAATGGTTCTTCTCTATAGGAAAAAAAAATTCATAAATGGTTGAATTAAAAGAAGCATTTTGAAGATAGAAAGGATGAAATTATGAAATTCAAATTAAGGATTGAGATCAGTTTTGATTCGACTCGGCCGATCTCAGCCATTAATTGCCTCATGCGATTGCATTTACAAATTACAATCGCAGAGGATCCAATCTCCAATGATTGAAGCCCGACGGTGCCTCAGCTATCATACATCGGAGAAGTCATTTCAGACTCCCAGCGGTGAATTCACCCTAGAATCATGGAGTCTTTTCCCCGTGACACTTTACCTCCTGCGACAACGTTAAATCAGCTGACTAATATGCTATATTTAGTTATAAAAAGTGCTCAACCTGAACTGTTTCATACATTCAGATGTTTTGAGTGTTTGATAAATGAAAATCCATCTATTGAACTTGTTAAACAGTGCTAAATTTGTGTGTATTTTTTTCAGTACAAGAATCCTAACTGAATGCTTAATTTTGATAAGAATCAATATAATTATTTCAACTAACTTATTTTATCTATCAAATCTACCATTGTTTGTTAATTATGTTCAAAATTTTTATCTAATTAAATAATTTGATATTTTCTATCTAACGGTTCTCTATTTCCCTTTTCTTCCTTTTTAATAACTTTCACACCTTCTCCATACTCCTCATATAATATATTTAATCTTTTATATCAATTTGATTTAAAAATAAATATTATTGTCATTTTCATACCTAACAATTTTAAACTAATTAAATCATAGGTTCTATTTCTTTTTTGGATGAAAAGATATAAACACAAAATTGTCAAATTTAACTTATTAAGCATTTAGTTATAAAATATTTATCAAACAGTATAAATAGATTTAACATTAAAATTCAGATATTCATGTATTTATTTTCAGTACTTAAAATTTAGCAAATTAATTGTTTCAGTATTCAGATTTTAGAATTCAGACTTAAGAATTCAGACGGAACCTTAGTTTGAGTTCAGTGAATCAATCCATTTTGTTTCTATTACACACAACTGAATTCGACATGTCTATCGTTCATCGTTCCAACTAGGGCTGCAAACGAGCCGAGCCGAGTCGAGCTTTGAGCTAATCGAGCCGAGCCTCGACTAAATTTTACCAAGCTCGAGCTCGACGAGCCGGCAATTTTCAAGCTCGAGCTCGACTCGAATCAAGTCGAGCTCGAAAAAAAAAATAATTATTTTACTTTTTAAAAAATAAATAAAATAATATTTTTTTCTTAATAAAGAATAAAATATTAAGGATATATACGTAATTTTACTATGAAAATAAAAAATAAAAATATATAATATACGTAATTTTATTATTAAATAAAAAATAAAAAAAAATAAAAAATATATATATACTCAAGCTCGCGAGTCAGCTCGCGAGCTAACGAGCTTAATATTCTGAGCTCGAGTTCGAGCTCGAGTTTAACTCGAGCTTGACTCGAGCCGCTCGCGAGCGGCTCGATTCGTTTGCAGCCCTAGACTTCCAACCCAAACATTTTAGCAAAGAAGAACTTATTGGGTTTTCTCATTCTCAAACATTTTTTCGTTAGGTGTGGACAAAGAAGGCAAAGATAAAGATGATTCGCCCACAATGCATGCGGGGCTTTTACACTTTACAGCGAATGATTCATCCATGCTTCCCACTCACAATTTTAAGTGGTTATCACATGTTGGTCAGGAATATTTATGTACCTCTCACAATCAAGAAAAAACCGATGCCATTCGGTCGGAAGTTGCAAAGGAAGAACACTTCTTGGTCGGGTCAGCTCAGCCCTTGAACAAGATGCTTTGTTGACGACGATCAAAAGGACGCTTTTGAATTCAGGAAACTCCGGTTCGTAAGTAACTCGCCGAGAAAAGACTAAAGAGAGAGAGATAGTCGAGCAGAAAAACGCGTTGGGAAGACCTTTAGATCAAAAAGCGATGCTGTTATTGCTATTGAGAGACGTATGATTGTGAAGTTCAAAGGAAGCATTTTATTGTGACTGGGTTTTCTACGCCCTAATCCTTTGCTAAGGGCAATAAATAATCCAGGGAATAGAAAAATCAAGAAGGGAGAAACTGTACTATTTTACGTCTCATTTCATGTAATTACAATCCACGTAATATACTTGTCATGATCAGTCAAATAATTGGGTCACATTATTGAGATTGTTGCGGGGATTAGAACATATCAACTTCCTAAATCCTCACTTTATTATGTTCGTCATTCTCCTGAAACTCTTTTATTTTTTGCTTTTTCGACATTTAAAAGAGAATTAACTGGCTTCTCCTGTGGTAAGCTTCAGTTTTTCTCCCCAAGTTTAGGTTGTGTTTGGATTGCATTTTCCATGATTTTTCGTGAAAAAATTACTGTAGTGATTTGATGTATGTGAGAAAAAAAGATAATAGGGAAATGTGATCACGAAAAACGATGTAATTTTTCGACGAAAAACGTCTGAGCTCATTTAGCAACGGTATGGTATGAAGAAACGAAAAATCATCCAGATTTTTCTTACAGGTCTAATACGTAAGTGCTTTTACAATAAAGAGTACGCAGCTTAATTTGCTCCGCAGCCCAAAAGAATAGTACTTATTCAATAATTGATGACTGCAAGAAAAATCAACAAACTATTATGAAATCCTACGGTTTGAAAAAAAAAAAAAAGGAAGACAATTGCTTTGTCAGCTTTCATATATGGTGTACCATAAATGTAGTATGGTACCGGATCGAAAATAGCTAGTCAGGCGACGAAAGATAAGAAGTTGACACGTGAAGAAACTTTCACTGCCAATCCCATTTAGGAGGAAATGGGACTATTCTTTTTCCGTAAACAGATGGGACGTTGATGATGGAAAAGTCTACCCATGGCTGCAAACCAGAACTGAGATCATACTCGTAGAAATCTCAAGTACATATAGATCCTTCTCTGCAAAATACTTGCCAGTTTCTTGATTCCCCCTGATGCATATTTTAGATTTGAGAATATAAAATCCAGTTCCTCGCCGAAAAAAAGGAAGAAAAGGGAAGTACTAGATTATATCTGTGTATATATATAGATCCTGTCGGAATTTGGCCCAAAGCATGAAGATGAATCAGCTAATCCTAACACTTGCCTTATTAACAACCTTCAACCTCCTACAACCTCCTTTGACAGATGCTATAACTAAAGGAAGGTTGGCTACAGTTCTAAGCATAGACGGAGGGGGTATCAGAGGCATCATTCCCGGCACCATTCTTGCTTTCCTGGAAGCCAAACTTCAGGTATTTCAGATAATCATGTTTTGAATTTTTAAGTATACAACATAAAACCCCATTTACAACCAATCTAAGTTTGTAGTAGTACTTAAAAGTACGTCATACTTGACTGTTTGGTAGGAACTCGATGGACCGAATGCAAGAATCGCAGATTACTTTGATGTAGTTGCAGGGACTAGCACAGGTGGGCTTGTCACCACCATGCTCACTGCCCCAAATAAGGACAGCCGCCCTCTTTACGCTGCCAAAGACATAACCAGCTTCTACTTGCAAAACTCCCCCCAGATCTTTCCCGAGAGCAGGTATACAAGATAACCAAAAACTTAGTAAGACCAAAACTTTTTAGTTCCTCGAAATTCAGATTCCTTTCAAAAGAAAAAAAAAAAATTTCTGCCTCTATTTTATTGTTGAACGTTTGTGTAATCAATCAAGCCGCAAGGACGTGGTAAAATCGCTTACAAATTTGTTGGGAGGACCAAAGTACGATGGCAAGTACTTGCACTCGTTGATAAAGAGACTATTGGGCAATCTCACCATGGAAAACACGTTAACAGACGTGGTCATACCCACTTTCGATATCAAGCGCCTTCAACCGATTATCTTCTCCACAATTGACGTATGGTCCCTGTAAACTAGTAGTGCTATAAAAGACTTTACTGATGGATGCTAGATCACACTAACGTGCCTGAATATACTTTTAAGCAGGCCAAAGCAAATGCTTCTAAGAATGCTCTGCTATCAGATGTCTGCATCAGCACTTCCGCAGCACCCACCTATCTTCCACCGTACTACTTCGAGACCAAGGACGCACAAGGGAACACACGCAGCTTTGATCTCATTGATGGAGGAGTTGCTGCTAATAATCCAGTCAGTATCTCTATCACCATGTGTTGCACATCTTCCCTCTCCTTAATTTAGCTGCTTATAGAAGAGACTTGCTTTCTGGTACTTATAAAGCTGTCTAAAAGGAGCTGATTTATTTATATTTTTTTTCCTTTGAAATAATATAATTCTCCATAGACTCTGATGGCCATAACCCATATTTCCAAACAAATTTTGACGGGCCAATTTCAATTGACGGATTTGAAGCCCATGGAGAGCAATAGAATGCTGGTGTTGTCGCTAGGCACAGGAATGGCCAAAAACGAGGAAAAATACACTGCCGCAGCGGCTAACCAGTGGGGGTTGCTGGGATGGGTATACAGCAATGGTGCCACGCCGCTGCTGGATGTTTTTGGTGCTGCAACATCTGATATGGTTGATATACACGTTTCAACCCTCTTCCAATCACTTGGCAGTGAGAAAAATTACCTTCGCATCCAGGTAACCAAACAAACACAAAGCCAAAATAACAAGTGCCGTGCTAATTAATAATAATAAGTTTCCATATACCCGTGACCATATTTTAATGAATGTTAGCATCAAACCACAACACGAGTGCATGCTAATTGAGGCCACTTGGTCTTTGAATAACAGGAAGAGGGATTGACTGGGGATGCATCATCAGTTGATGTCGCAACCACGGAAAATATGGAGACTCTAGTCCAGATTGGCAACAGCCTGCTGAAGAAGCCAGTGTCGAGGGTGAATTTGGAGACCGGAAGATCTGAGGCTGTTCAAGGAGAGGGCACCAACGAAGAAGCTCTTACACAATTTGCCAAGCTGCTTTCGGATGAAAGGAAGCTCCGACTAGCCAACTGACGATTCTCGTCTTAGAATGTTTTATTAGCATTTTTTTTGGTTTTGTTTTGTAGGCATTTTACTAGCATCCAAAGGATTAATATCCTTTTCTCGCCGGGCTAAAAAATTCCAAGCATTCATTTCTCTCTCAGATGGTTGAGAGATCATTAATTGCTCGATTCTTACGCATGTCAAAATTTATTTTTCACTGAATTTTCCCACAATGAGTTTCAGTGTATTACCAACCAAAAAAAAAAAAAAAACCAAACTCATAATTGACGCAGGTATCAATATCAATTTGCTCAAAAGTAGGAGAGTTCGCTAGCATCGGGCTTAGAACAAAACATCATTACCAAAAAAAATTATGAGCTAAGATACGTGAATATGTTTTGGAAATATCTAGTAACTAATGCCATGTAATATAAAACTTACCGATTAATGGAATAAAACAAAAAAGTTTAGCAGGAAAAAGATGGTGGAGAGTTTGAGTCAGATCAAGAGTAAGTACTCGATCAAATGTTACTTGGCTGGGCTGGCGTTCTTACCCTATAAAACTTTTGATTTTGTGAGGAACGCTATGGAAAAATCGAGTTGAGTTACCAAACAGATTTTGTACAGTGTCAACCCACTCCCAGGCCCAGGGTGAGTGGTGGGCCTAGTGGCACATCTCTGTCGCAGGCCAATCTCATTTTCAAAAGACACGCAAAGGTAAATGCATAGTAAAGGTGCGTTTGATAAAATTAAAATATAAAATATAAAATTTAAATTTATTAAATTATTGAATTGTTAAGTATTAAATTTAACATAATTGAATACATATCACATTCAGTGAAAAGTGAATAATTTAACACTTAATTTTGAGAGCAAGTTTTACCTAAAAAATTCAATGCCAATTAATTAATTCAGATACTCAATTTTTAATTATCGAACAATTTAAATATATTAAAATCTAAATTTATTAAATTTAAATGTTAAATTAACTTATCAAACAGGCCTTGGCGACATCAGCGCCAGGCTGCATGTTCCCCGTCCCCCTAAACCCCACCGCACCACATCTCCAGTCCCCAGCCAGAAAACATTTGTTGTTTCTGCCCTTAAAAAGCAAATAAAATCGCAAGACGCTTATTGTTGTCAATTGTTTAATCTGCTTAGTATCAGTAACCAACGTCTTTAGACGAATGGCTAAAAGGGGGTTCGAGCTAGCCAAACCAATTCATTAGGTAATAGCTGATTCGGGGAAATTAAAGAAAGCATAAGACAGATGATGCTGCCCCGGCCGACTGACTGGCATCTTGTCCTACGTAAATGTTGAACCAAAATTCTAACGGCTAGCGTCCGATCCCAAAACCTACAAAACAAGGCGATATCCCCAAAGCTCCAAACCCGCTTAAGGAAAACAAATCCTAAGATCCTCAGAAGCTCATGTCGAGTATTGTTCATCGAATATTTATGGAACCTGTCAATTCATCGTAGTCCAATCTCGCAGGGAACCAAACAGAAAGGAAAAACCAATAAACAAGGTTGCTCTACGTCCACGCATTGGAAACGAACTCAGCTCAATTCAACATGAGTACCTTTCTTCATAAGCGCAAAAGCTAAATGGACTCCTATGGCGAAATGGAGGATCAGTCTGAAGTGAAGGAAGGAAAACCAGGAGAAACTATTGGGACCTTAATGGGTGCCAAGATGGCAGAACTACAAAAACTGAAGGAGAAACTCACGAAGGCTAAGGATGAGGCGGTACAATCCTGGTTAGATTCCAGACCTGTGATTGATGAGCTTGAAAAGCTACAGTCAGAACTTGCAGATGCAAAGAGCCGAACATCCCCATCCAACGTTGCTATTTCAGAGCTCGAGTCTCAGCTTGAAAGGTTGAGTATCTCTATCAGGGCTAAGAAGGAGGAAGAACTGAAGATCCGAACAATGATCAACAGGATAAATCAGGTCTTGCAACAGACGCAGGAAGAGATGGAGGAGCTCAAGATGGAAAGAGACGAAAAACACAGAACAAGATTGAAACTGAAACAAGTTCTACGTCTAAGGAGGCAGACTCTTCGCACTTTGCAACTCACCCTTAGAGCAATACGATTTGAATCAGAAGCTTATGCTGCATCAGCTCATGAAGCACAACGCTACATCAGCCTTTTCCAGACAGATGACACTGTGGTCAAGCTTACTCAAGAAGAGTACCATGCGTTAACAAAACGAGTTAGAGACGAAACTTCGCTGGCAGAATGGCGAATTGCAGTCTCTATGGAACAAAAACAGGCAGCCGAGGAAAGTCAAGAGACAGCTGCCAGAAGATTGCAGAACTTGTGTTCAAAGAATGGATCAAGCAAAAGGAAACATCCTGCTCATGGGGTCATTAATCAACATACTGCAGCAGAAGGGGAAGAACAAGAGCAAAATCTCAAGGCAAGATTCCACTCCAGAAATGGACAAAACAGTCTCCCAAAAGTTCAGGTCAACTTACAGGCCAAATCTAGCCAGAGGCAACCACAACAGAGCTTTAAAATATCAAGAAGTAAAAACAGCTATCTGTCCAAGAAAAAGAAATTATCCACATTTTGCGGAATAAGAGCTTTGGTAGTCAAGATCAAAACATACTTCAGATGATGTCAGATGCATACATGTACTTGCGATCTACTTGACACATAACATCGCTTTGAGTTCAAGTCTGTATAATTATCCCTATTTGGTGTTTGAAATTTCATGTTTGTGTTCAAAATAACTCGAACTCCACAAAAAGACTGCCTGTATGGAAGAAAGAAAATGATTTGCCATGTTACTATTGAGAGCAGAAACAAATGTACTAAATTTCATATCTTGTGCAATTCAGTATGTCCAGCAGCAATGTCAGAGGGAGAAAAGTAGAGGCCAGAGCACAAAAAGTCATCTTCTGAAAGAAACAAATAACGATCTTCACGTTGACAAAAGTAACTACAGGTGAAAGTACCTGATTTCAGTTGTTAATCAATGTATCCTAGCATGTACAGAAGACCTGACAACTGTTGAATACTGCCTGCAAATGAATTTGTAATTCAAAATCTCCATCTATCCATGTCAAGAAGAGTATCCAAGAAATCAATTCAAATTACCATTCATCTGCATTTAGCTCATCTGGAACATTCTTGAGTAAGTCTTTTTCTCCCTGTCACGTCTATCAGCAACCTGCAATTTGAGAAGCCCTTTTGGGAGTCGGATTACATTTTTGTATTTGGATATTTTGACAAGAAAGACAATGTCTAGCATGAAGCTGTTGATATCAAGATTCAAATTCACTGGCCTTTTTCCTTGCTGCTGCAAGCTCCTTCTTTATTCCACCTGAAAACAGTATGTGTAATGCAATTAT
Organism: Coffea arabica; assembly: GCF_036785885.1. Classification (NCBI taxonomy): domain Eukaryota; kingdom Viridiplantae; phylum Streptophyta; class Magnoliopsida; order Gentianales; family Rubiaceae; genus Coffea; species Coffea arabica. The sequence continues at coordinate 5,369,713 of NC_092323.1, read as the reverse complement.
TGATCATTTATAGGAGACGGTAGATATTTTAACGTACTACCTCTAAGCATAAATTTAACCCTGCTCTTTCAGATTAGTCATCTAATTGCTGTTGACCCGAAATACAAACCTTCACAAAATCTATGGATATTATTACATTCTAAACAAATTTTTTTCTGCTAAAGCCAGATAATATCAACTATTTTCCAACAGTGGAGATTTGCAAGTTGAAAAAAAAAAAAGAAGTTTAATGTCTAACTATCCATCTAGTCATATGTCTGGAATAAATCTACGCAGGACTGAAATATTTCAATTAGTGCGTCAAAACTCAATACAGTTATCCAAAATTTGGTCTTCCATTTCATGAACATCTATAGTGTATGCTATTTACCATCATTTGGCTCCAAATCCAGTGCCTTCTTGAAACTTTCAACTGCTGCATCGATGTCGTTGAGTGCCATGTATGCCTGAGAATTTAGTGAGGACAGATTAAAGGCCTTCAAAACAGTTGATCAAGTGCAAATGTCTACCCAGCTGAAGTAGATCAATCTACAAAAGAAATAGTGCAAGCCATACATGCTAAAACATGGCATATAGATGACGCAGATAAGGATATACATATAAAACACAAGTGAGAATGCACACAAGCAGCAAATAGTTATGAATAAAATTTGACCACTCCTTCTTAAAAGTTCTCTCATACATTCCTGTGTTTTTTTTTTGGAGGGGGGGGGGGGGGGGGGGGGGGGGAGGGGGAGGGGGAGAGGAAATTTTCATTATTTTAATTGAATACTGGTTTATCTCAAGTCTCAACAACAGGTAAATACTTATCCTGTTCAAATCTGTCTAATCTTTACAAAAGAGAAAATATTGCTTAAACTACATTATAATCACCAGCAAGAAAGAATGCCAAGTTCTTTATAGTATGGCAAGCAACCTAAATGGTGAAAGCACAGCAAGCAAATACTGCAAATAAGCGGCAAAACATTGCAATTAAATGGATGAGAGTAAAAGTTGAGAAAGTTAAAAAGACAAAATGGTTAGTTTTAGCCTATTTTAATTAAAGCTACTGAAACCACTGACCTGACCTTGGCGATAGAAAGCTTTTACATTGTCATCTGCATCACGAATGGCAAAGTCTGCATCTAGCAATGCTCCTTTAAGATCTCCTAACTTCAACTTGCAGGCCTGGAGAGGAAAAGTAAAGACATTGGCAGAACAAAATAGAACACTGACTTTGTTATTTCTCAAGATACTTTCCAATACAAAAAACGGAGTGGGTAAATGCTTCACATGCATTTAATTTATATGCAACTAATGCAAGTGGCAGTGTTCATATTCAACTAGGATACAATAAATATTTAGGAAAATAAAAAGTGTGGACAAAGTACACGCACGCACACACGTGTGTGTGTTCCTCTGTGTGTATGTGTATGTATACAGCAATTAGAGTCTGACGTATAAAAGTTTAAAACCACATAGCAGCAGTTGAAAATTTCTATTGTTTATTTAACAAGAATTCTGCTATTTGTATTTTTAGGTTTAGATCAAATTCTGAAAAGACAGCCATTGAACAAATATATGAGAATAGTGGAGTTTTATACACAAGTAAAGTAGAGGATGCTCCTTGGTTAGAAGTTCAGCATTTGAATAAGAATGTGCTGTTGCACAAACTAGTTGGAAAAAAAGATGTTGGAGACATTCTCAACACATGAGATACTTTCAGTATCAAATTATGCTGACAGATGGTACACCATAAGAAAATCTTAATCAACCATGTTGCTTGTGATACAAATGTTGCAATGTTGAAATCAGTAAAAAACTGCTGCACAAAAGGAAAAAGAAGAAAGGAAGCAAAATAGCTCAGCACTGGTGAGATGTTTTGAATAGTTGATGGAACTTGGATAGCATAAATTAATCGTTCAACCAGGACAACAAAAGAGAGCATTTAAATCGCATGTAGAGAACTGAACTAAGGTTGCAGTAAAGACAAAAATTTAGTCAGAATTCTGTATTTTCGTTAGAAAGCAAAGCAAAGTATCCCAATTTTCAAAGTACTAGCCCAGTACAAATGTACGTTATGGTTGAACAATTCAAAAGATGCTACCAGCCAAATTTGAATATGTGGATAGTAATTTTGAATAATATTGTATGAAGATCTTCAAGGTGTACAATCGTCTTGAAAATTTGATACATTGTCAGTTAACTTGGAGCAATTACAATTCAGACATCACGGTAAAATAACTTACAGAACAATTAGTAAATATCTGAGACTTGGTCTTCTTCAGGGAATCACTTTTCTCTGTCCAATCACACAGTTACAAAAGTTAGAAGGACTTGTCATCTGGTGATTCCTAGTTTCTGCTTGTCAAAAGTTTTAACTGTCATTGGGCAGAGAATGAAGTAACTAACCTTCATCAACATCATCCATTTCCCAGCATGTATTCAAATAGCGAAGAGCCTTACAGTACTTTCTGTGAGCCATTTTGAAGTCTTGCTTCTGTATCAGAGTAGTTAGGCCATCCAGTAATATGCAAAATAAAGAAGGCTTAAACAAATATAAAATACAGGCCGATGATCTAATTTGGTGGCATAGGTGAAGGATAATGTGGCCTATTTGGAGAAATTACACAAAAAGCTGTCAAGTAAATGGGAATGTTATTGTACTTTCTCGTTTCACAAAGCTAACACCTAAGCAAATACTGAAAGACCAGCATGCTTAAATTTACACGGCTATTATATGATGAATAGGCTCTTAACTAGACGTGTACCTTAAATCTTTCATTTCCAAAAGCTTTTACAGAGTCTACAGCGGTCATCCACCAAGAAATGTCATCTGGTTTCATGCTTAGATCAGCTGGCCAATCAGGATAACAGTCACCATCTTTGAAGAAATTAGATGTCCCATCATCTGCACCTTCAGGAATTTCGCCACAATCAGCTATCATGACATCAAGAGTCGGATAATAAGCCTCCGTCGTGGTGACATGCTCAATTGAACGAATCACGCCCAATCCCTTGATTACTCTCCCGAACACAACATGCTTTCCATCCAGATGAGAGGTTTGAGTTGTAGTGATGAAAAATTGAGAACCATTAGTATCGGGACCAGAATTAGCCATGGATAGCATCCCTTTCCTTTCGTGCTTGAGTTTAAAATTTTCATCTTCAAATTTCAAGCCGTAGATGGATTCACCACCAGTTCCATTTCCGGCAGAAATGTCACCACCTTGTACCATGAAACCCCTAATAACACGATGGAAACAAGAGCCCTGCATCCATGAAACCACACCTTTCTTTTAAATAATTTTTTCCAGTTAGACAAACATTCAGAAACGACATAATTTTAATTTTTTTTGCCCAGTGACTTCACTTTGTCAGAGAATTACTTACCTGTTTGCAGACATTCTCTGCTACTCAGACGGAGCCTAAAGGTGGGAGTTCCTCACTATAACTTAAGCCTTTTAGACTTGATTTACCGATTTTTATATTTTCGGCGATGCTATCTTTCTGTACTAACTTTTTGGTTAATAAAATATGCAGATAATCACAATGTGAAACAGTAGAATGCAAAGCCGTCCACTCGAAACAACATTTACATCACAAACACGCGAACTGCACAGGTTCTAAAAACAAAAAAATGCAAGCTTGTAACTTCATATGACACCACCGAACTTGTAAAAAAGCTCGTAACGAAATTGAAATTTCTACTTCGGTATTAAAACGGAAGCAAGTAAGTCGAAACTCGAGAAATTATGTCATAATAAATATAAAAATAATTTTAGTGTTTCACAAAGGGGAAAAAAATGAAAAGCAAATTCTGATACAACACAAAAACCTATACAAAAAACATTGCAGAAAGTTGGCATATGTAATGAATATGTTGAAAAGAAAACTGTAGCATTAGAGTTGAGATAATCACTAGGACAAGGAAAAGAGAAACCTTGAAATGGAGGGGAGCGCCGGTATGAGGACCGATGCCTTTCTCGCCAGTGCACAGAGCCCTAAAATTCTCGGCAGTTTTAGGGACAACGTCACTGTAAAGCTCCACCACTATCCTTCCTTCCAACTCTCCCCCAATGCTCATGTCCAAGTAACATCTCGGATTCCCCATCTCTCTCTAACCGGGAAAAAGCTTGTTCGCCACGCCTTTAGCTTTTCTTTTGCTTCTCTGCTCTGCTGCTACCTAGTGGCGGTGGTGGTGGTAGTAGTGTACTAGGAGAAGCGGTAGAGCATCTGCAGAAGTAGAACTGTCTTTTTGTTTTTCCCCTTTTTTTTTTTTTTGTCGCGGAGCTGGGATTTGGTGGGGCCACTTTTGAGGAGTGTACGAGTCGTGCAGCGAAGAAACCGTTTAAATTTTCCAGTAGGCAACATTCGTCTTTACCAGGTTATATGTTATGTGGACCAGCAATGGGCGGGATTAGGGACGCGAAGGACACCACCAAATCGACGACTGATCTTGCTCTGGGGCCTGGTCTGCTACTGGCCCATGGGAATATATGGTGCTGCAACGACTAGTCTATTGCCTCCGACAAATCCTGTGTTCAGATTGGATTGATTTTACATTGTATCACATCAATTATGGTTAATTCCAGAAGTGAATCTTATGTACATATTGATGATTAGTGTGTATATTACCATTACACAGTTAGATACGTAACATATGAATAAAATTTATATTTTAAATTTAAATTCAAATAAATTATCATATATTTAATAACGATAATTTATACACTGTCAATCAATATATATAATTTTAATTTGAGCAGAAGAATTTCTTTTTCTTCCAAATCATCCAACATTCACCTTTAGATTGTGTCAAAACGATTATGGACATAGTTAACTAAATATTCTTTCAAAACAAAAAAAAAAACAGCTAATGCAACTAATCGTTCTAAGCCCCAATTCTTTAATTTGTTAGCCAACTAAATATATTGATGAAAGTTCAAGGCAAAACCCAGTGAAGCACAATGTAGTTATTTAAATTCAATTATGTCTTTAAAAATAGGGAACACAAGATATCAGTTAATCATTTGGATTCGGCTAACAACAGCTGTTCAATAAATTTCAACTTTCAGGTATTAATTTTGATATAACCAGTGTGTGAATACACGAGATGCAATAAATGGGATGTGTGTGCTCATATCGTAAATTAATTATAATTAGGTGTATTAATAAATTTTCAGTGGACGCTGATAAAAAACAAACTCCTACTAAAAAAATAAAATGCAATGAAGTGGACACCGATTAGAAAAAAAAATCTCATTTTGTTTTTTTACTATTATGCATACAAAAGCCATCGGCTATCAAAATGCATAACTTGTATTACCATAACTAACTAGGTCGTGTGAAGAAGAAGAAAATTCCTTGTCAGAGTGCATTTCTTTTCTTTATCACTTCCTCGCCATAATTGGCTCGTGCATAAATTATCACGACCGCTATCTCGAGAAAAACCAACCAAGCCGGGTCCTGGTGGTGGCGTGGAACTGGCAATAGACTGGTAGGAATAGGATAAGAATTGAGCTTACAGGATTTCAGCCTTAAGCCCGGACACCGTACGGGAGACCTCCAACCATACAGCGGGCTTTTGTCTGTCTCCTGCAGCGGACTTGTCATTTGACTACTGGCAAAAGTAGGACTACTGCTTTTATAGCACTGCCTATGGCTATGGCGCGTGGACTACTATTCCTGCTGGGACATTGATACGGATACAAGCAAGGCCTATGGTTTCGGGCCTTAAATGAATGGTAGTACTAGTACAACTACAACTACTTTTTGTGCAAAATAAGAACACGGCGAGAGCGAACAACTATTGGTCCAACAAATACTACTTGCGTTTTTATCCCATCCCATGTACTATGGTTTAGGATTGTAATCCAACTGAACTGTTCAATCAAAAACTTGATTCGAATTCGGGTTATCCGAGTTCAAATTGTTAGATAAATCAAGTAAGTCAAGTTTGAATATCCAAATACAATACAATAAGATTCGTTCAGTCTTATCGAGCTTTTTAAATTTAATTTTTTAATATATTATTATTATGAAATTATTCTTATATCCAAAAGAGTGATTGTATTTACGAAATGTTTCGGATCGGATGAAAATTTTTAAAGAACAATAATGTCTTTTAACTAAAAAATTATTAAAAAAATAAAAATTTCTGACTCAAACTCAATAAGGCTCGCATTGACTCGAGCCAATGCGAGTCGAGTTCCAGTTCTGAAAGCAATCATCGAACTCGAAACTCGAACTCGAGTTTCAATAATACTACTCGCTCGAACATCTTTCTTGCATATCGAGTCAAACTCGAGTATAGTTCGAATATAGCGATACTCGAATTCGATTCGAATCGATTACATCTCTGGTATGGCTTCAATCTCCAACTCAACTGAAGCGTGAAGCGTAAATAGAACATGTGTTCTATGGAAAATGAATAATTTACTAATGCATCTGGAAAATGCAACTTTGGGGGATTTATAACAAAAGACGCATTAATTCCAAAAAACAAAAAGCACCATGAAAACATAATTGACAACCATTGATGATTTACAGGAATTGAACGACATTTTTCTAGTTCACAACTCTACAATTCTTCCTTATTTGTCCATCCTGCCCCGTCAGCACACCAATATTGCCCATCTTTACCATTGACACCCCAAAGTCCTTGGAGAAGAGGAAAGGGAACTTGCTGTAGTAGGAGACCATTGCAGCTGTAGTGTTGTCGCTCATAAGAACTTGGTCAGACCCAAGAAGCCCAGAATTGTTCACGAGATTCTTGTAATAGGAGTTGTCGAACTTGCTCACGCTGGCTGCGTCCAGTGGAGCCAGATTGGAATCGGAGCTGGCTTCATTTGGACACAAGCCACGCAAACTGGTTAGAAGCGTTGCGTCTAGAGTTGGATCAGGATTTCCCGCCCCATCAAAATTAAATAGCCTCGGCTTGAAGGTGAAACATTGAGCGAACCCAATGGTGTGTCCACCTGCAGGTTGAAATTGCAAATTTCGAAGAATTAAAGGATTAAGCTTTTTTGCATTAAGGTATTATGAAAGGAGATATCATCATATCAGGACAATTGAACTTGATGATTCCCCCCAAGGAAAAAAAAAAAAGAGAGAGAGTACCTGAAAGCACGACCACGTCTTTCATATCGAGTCCCTTGTCAGTAAACTTTGCGGTGATGTTAGCCAGGGACTCGAAAGGTGAGGGTAGCTGTGTGTTGGCCGCGTCTTCACTGGCAGTAAGGCCGTCTCGGCGGCCCAAAAGCACAGGCCAATACGGCCCTCCTGCCTGAGAAAATTGGTGTTATGTACTTGGGTAAATTTATTAGGAGAAGAACATTGATCAAAGAAATGCAAATGGAAGTGGAACTCAGAACAAGGAGAAGTTCCTTACAAGGTAGACGGCTTCTCGAGCAGCAAGTGCCAATATATCAGCGCAAGAAACAGTGGATGGACAGGCTTTCTCCACATTAGCCTTTATTGCATCAATGACTTCAAATCCTCTAGCTGAATTCTTATTAGGAACTGCATTCTTCTCCCCCTTTATTGTGCTGCTATCGTCCAGTAACACAGATCCCTCGCACCCCTTTACCACCAAACGTAATCTAAATTAACCATCAAGCTCTAGAGACTTGTGCAGGCAAAGTACTTTACTGTGAATTCAAGATTATTCTTAAAGTACCATTAATGCGGATAGTAATTAGTAATAGCATCAGTTGATCCTGACATATTATGCAACTCGTTCAAGACAACATTAATTTCTTCTTTCGTCACACAAGAATGAAAAACTTTGCTGTATGCTCAGTTCCTTCTTTAGTTGAAGTTTTTGGCGTCTTGATGCGGACGGAAATTCGCTTCGGTGATTTGTTTTTACTTTATGTAAAGTAGTTAGTGGTGTTCAATGTGCACGAAGGTGAGGAAAGCATACGAGATAAGAAGTGTGATCACATTAACAAAACAGTCATGAAAGTGCAGGCGTAGAATAGAGGCAGCCATTCGAGTTTCGTTGTAGATGGCAGACCAGACACCATAGCGAACGATCCTGGTTAAGTTGGGACAAGCATCATCGTAAAACTTGTAATCAAGTTGACCATGAACAGAACAACACAGAAAAAAGATGCAGAACCAAGCAAAAGTTGAGGGTCTATAGGCAACTATTCTACTAGGACTCATATTTCGGTGGCACAAGTGCAATAAAACTCGGATTCGAAAGTTAATTGGCTGTGCAGATGAAAAGGAAAATCTGTCCAATTTATAACGGAAGGGAGCAGCTCGTTCTAATATGCATGCTCCCTCGCAAAGAATTGAGAGCGGATAGTGGCAAGGTCACTAAGAAGTAAGATGTCACTTTCAAGTTCCAGTTTTTCAACCCAGTTGGGCGGAACACCACAACTTCTCTCATGGGAGTGAAGATAACAGTCAGCAGTGCACCACCTCAAGGTGTTTTAAGTATACAAATCCTGAGTGCTGGGATGAGGCATATATTTCTCCACAATACACCGAGTCATCAATAATAGACTATCTACCTACATAAATCAAACCTCAAGATTCAGTCGGACATAAAAAAGTTTTTCTACGGAGAAAAACTGGGATGCTGGTGCTCTGCATTTGTCTCCCCAATTATTGTGCTGAGAGAACTGTACCGACCGAGCTCTTTTCATCATTAAAAGGACTACTTTTTTTTTTTAACTAGCTAAGTAGACTGGATGATGAGACGACGAAGACTTAATCTACGCAGGTAATAGCAGCTCGTCAACCTGTGGCCTGTGCAGTGCTGAAATGCTGCTTTTTCTGGACCGAATCATTTCCCTCCACATTTGTTACTACTATGGTCGTGACTTATCTGTTAAGAGTCTAGAAGCGCTGCAATTTGCAACTTACCTGTTAAGAATCTAGTTGCATCAATATATCTTCTGCTCAAAACCAAAACGATCAGCGAATGAGATGAAAGATCTCGCTGATGTGCAAAGAGAACAGGCCAATAATCATATGCGCCTATGTTGGAATCGTGCAAATATTCAGGTCAACTGGGAGATTTTTATTAATGCAGACGCACCATCGCATCGAGGGACATTGGATGTGGTTCAGTTTCTTGCTACTGTGACCACTTGATTAATTAAAAAGTGACCATGACGGCCGGGATATGTATAGTGGCCACGAAAAATGTTGATAATTTGTTGGTATTGTGTTTTGTTCCAAATGAGACACAGAAAAAAGTAGTAGTTTACGCTGCACTCTTATATCTCGAGTCATGTTACATGTCTCTTGTCAAGTTTTGCTTGCATGGCCACTAATTTCAAGAGTGGTTTTTGAAAAGTCAGTTGTGCTATATTCAAAATAGCCTCAACATCCGCTCTTGATTCATTAAGCACGTGATTTTCAGTGGTTGAGCATTATTTCGGATTAGGGTTATTATTTAGTTTGACGAACAAAGATATAGATCGAAATTTTAGGCTTGGTTTGGGAGTTTAGGTCAGAAAAGAGAAGAAGGGAAAACTTAAGTTATGAGAGAAGAGAAGAGATTGTTATGTTATTTAGAAGTTTTGAGAATTAGTGAAATGATTTTGGACATGAAAGTCATGAAATATTTGTTCAAAATATTTTTAAGGATAAAATAAGAATTTTAAAAAATTTTCACAAGCTTCCTCTAACTTTCTCTCCAATTTGGGAGGAAAAATTTTGCCTACTATTCATCATTCCATTTCCTTTCTTTTCTCCCTTGCTAAAAACTCACAAACAAAAGAAAATCAAACTTTCTCTTTTTTCCTTTCTTTTCTGTTCAAATCGTCAACTCCCATATGAACCCTTAGCTTCAGTTTGCAAATTAGAATTTAGCTGGCTGGAGTAGCTCCAGCGGACTGGTAAAAAAGGGGCCCAATAGGAAGTTTGGGCTAAAATTGCTGCTCCAACAGTATAGCACAAATGACGGGCTTGCACTTGTACCTCTTAAGGGAAGAAAATGGAATTAAATTTAGTTTTTACCAAGAAAAAAACGTACGTGTGTGTGTAACAGGATTCCAGTAGCATACCTCAAGATTTTAAATATTCGCGAAAGATAAGTTAATCATAAATTTGCGAAGAAATTCCCAGCCGAAAGTGGTTTATAGTTTAAAATTATAACGTGGGTCACATTCCTATTTTCTATTCTACAAATGATAAAAATCATTGTTTTAAGTAGTTACTCGTCAGCCATTTGAATAAAGTATTATTTAAAATAATTATTATAACACTTTTTGTGATATAATGTTCATGAGATGAGATAAAAATGTGATTAAAAATATAAAAAAAGTGGATTGAAAAATGAGTTATTTGGCAAATTTGAGCTATCCAAATAGATTGATATACCTAATATCCGGCCATGAATTGAGGCATGAATTATACACATTTAAGAGGCGCAAATGACAATGGATTCGGGAACATTGGCTAGAAAGCGAATAAAATCCCCTTACAAAAGGAGAAAAAAAAAAAAAAAAAAAAAAAGGAACAAAATCCCTTGATGCCTTCGGAAGCTGTCAATCTTTCACTTTTTTATATCTATAAAAATCTAAAGATATATGCATGGAAGTTCAATGGTAATACCTTACAACTTGTGGTACTAACATTGAATTAAGTTTACATCAAAACCATTGATCTTAGTACCCTACCAATGCGATACACAGTCGACCAAGCATTTAAAAAGGAATGAAGTAGTAGCATATAAATCTTGATTTCTTATCTATCCTTTTCTTATTTTATTTTTGCATGATTCCTCCCTTTTATTTCTTTCCATCCCCAGCAGCATTCAATCACAAGTCGGAGTGAATTTTTCCCGACAAGCTCCTAATGGGTCGGCCGAATTCCATGCAATTTTGTTTCAGAACAAGGCCCAATCAAGACAAAGAAAAAAAAAATAAAAAATCCCATGATTCGAGCAATCAATATCCACAACGCAAATGATCATATCATATCAGCCACAAATAAAAAACGAAAGAGAAATAAAAAGTTAAACAGATCTGAAGAACGAAGAACAAAGACCATAAACTTGTTCCTTCCGTTGAACACCAAGAAAAATGACAGCTCTTATAACTAAAGCAAAAGAAGTCGATAAACTGTAAACGTACTCCCGTGGCATCCTAGAAACTAACAGAGGTCGTAGCAGCAAAAGTACTCGAGACGGCTATCCGAGCAGTCATAGAAGCAAGAACAACTGCATCAAACAAAACCCATTAAAAGAACCAAAAAATTTATTAAAAAAAATGGCAACAGCTAACTAGCAGTATTAAATCTTGTAATTTTACTCGAAAGGATTGATGGGAATTTCAAGAAGAAACTAGAAAGGATTAACAAGAATGGAGAAGTAAAAGTACCATTCATTGATAACTTTGTCCTGCGCATCTTCCTGTGGAGGGTAGTTGCCGTCTATTGCTTGGACCTGGGGAGGTTCCATCTCAAAACTTGCACTCTTTTTTGTCCGTGAAGACGTAGAAGCGTGGATGGATATGGATGATGGGCCAGTAGCAGTAGTGACTACCGTTGTTGTGTTGTGGGGAGGACTTTTTTAACTTTTTAGATTGAGTGGATATATATCCGATTCCTAAATTCCTAATCAATGGCTTTCCCGCTTACCTTTCCGGATGATTCAATTAGAATTAATTCTTTATTCTTACCATTGTTAACTAGTAGTTTTGACGGAGGGGACTTTACTTTGACCTGGGACTTTACTTTGACCTAATCTTACACAATTCACGATAACGAAACGCCATGCACGGAACGATGTCGTTTCTCGGATTGCCCTGGAAGGTCCCTCGCGTTCGCTTCGCGCGCTATTTCCTCTTTAGTTTCATGGACAAACAAATATTAATCGTTCGACGAAACAGATGCTTAGATGGATTGCTGACTTCGTGGTTTGTGCATCAGTCATCAAAACATTAGCTCCCACTATCCTACTGGGCGCATACAATACATAAGCTCTGTGAAAAATCTTCACAGGCTTCTCCGGTTGCACCCTCCTCCACTCGGTAGTGGCTCCACACCTTGTTGCACCCTTGTTTGGAATGTGAGTTTACACACGAAAATTTTTAAGTTTTCTCTAAACATATGTATGTTCTATTTACCTTTTTATCTTACCTCCATCAAATTTTTTCCATAGAAGTTCCTAAAGATAACAACAATTCAAATGGGCCAAGTCAAAAGCTATTACTGTATGTTCTATGATTGTTGTGATTGAGCAGGTTGTGAAGGATGTTTGAAGAATTGGGGTCTGGCTGGAAGGTTCAAGGCATATCAAGATGCCTTTTGTAAAAAGCTGCACATTTCCTGTTTCTAGTTCTTTTTGCGTTTGTTGATTCTCGGTGTGTTAGTCTGCCGGCAGTTATAGGCTTTTATTGCAGGTTTGCATGTTTGATATACTTGTGTGTTAGCTGTAGGGATCCCCCTCACTAGTGTGTACGTTTTCACTATACCACTAAAAAGAGTTAATTACCCCCAAAATAAAAAAAAAAAGACAAAAAAAAGTTGCAGCATCCTCCACCTCAGTCACAAAAATATTAGGAACGAAAAATGGCACAAGTCTTGTTGCTGCAACAGCTCAAATTTGTGATATTATCTGTCCAAGAAGAAGAAGGAGAAGGCTTACTATTCTCCACAGATCTTATAATGGTAGATCTTCTTCCTCCCAAAGAGTATCTTCCGACAACAGAGGCGCACGGAGAGGGCCACAGATGGGAAGTGGGACACACACAGCAACCTCTTTCAAACATGCTGGCGACATTTCAATCTGTGGATTAGTTGACAAGTAAATTTTGTCTTGCTAGAAAAAATCCTGAAGAGCAGGAGCACAGTGACTTGATCAAATATTCAAAATGATATTTACAATTCTTTCAACTCTGGCCCGGCATGCTTATAAACGTTCCACATCAGAGAAGAAACGCGTTGTTGAATTCTCTGACTGAAGAATCATAATTGGGCTTTGGTTGCTGCTATATTGTTCAAGCCCTACACCTTGTGAATAGACACAAGCTCCTACTTCTGAAAACCCAGGTCCTGCAAACTCTTATGACTATTGTGCTTCTATCTCTCAAAGTATGAACAGAAACAAAGAGGCAAAGAGCCTACTGACAGCAATTCCTATGGCTGCAAGCTACCTACAAGAGCACAATAAGTTCCAATGCATCTGTAAACTGAGGTCTTTATGGAAAACCACGTTAAAATAAGTGTTAGATCGCCTTCCATTTCTGTAATGGTTCACTGTTAGCCTCTCTTCATGAATAACTTCACATAATTGAATCCAGGTGTGGAGATGGACTAGGAAGGACCTCCAATGTTGAATGAGGTGAATGACAGGGCTACCACCTGTAGTGTTAAAGTTTTGTAGCGACATCGTTGGCCAATCTCACTGGAGCAAGAGAACCATGAATGTAGCTGAAGCACAAGGACATTTCAAAGTTAACACTAATTCAACTGCCGACTCAGTAGTCAGCGCTTACAATAGATGGTTCACATGAATGTGGTGAAATGACAAGATTTTAGAGATGATTTGGCATTAATATAGACCTGCTTGTAAAAGTAAAAACTTGCAAAGATGGTGTATAAAATATTAATGAACATTTTAAAGCATAGAGTAACTCTTACTTGTCAGTCAGTTTTCCTTTGGCAATATGCATATCTGAGTATGCAGGGACTTGATCAAGCTTACTGTTTGAGCGCTCTCTTTGGGAATTTGCATCATCCTGTCAACACATAATAGCATAAACAATAATAAACCATAAACATGGAGAAGCCATCCATTAGGACAATGTGCTGAAGTAGTTTACCCTCAATTTCATCCCACTAAGAGACAGACTGCAGGATAAAATATCTGGTGGATGAGAGGTTGTAACAAAACGGTGTTCCAGTAATGTGCTAGCTGAAGCCCTTTCTGCAGGATTCCTACGAAAGCAACAACGCAAAAAATCCTTCCCTTCTGCTGACAGATTTTCAGGTATTGGAGGGGTCTCTTTGAGTACCCTAAACATGGCTGCAGCCTGCAGATTACAAGCTCAAATGAAAGACTAAAAATTGAATCAAAATTTTCTGATGCAAATGGAACATAAGTACACGTGTTGTATTAATCGTATCCTTCTTCTTCTTCCCTCCCTCCATCCCTCTAGAGAAAAAGAAAAATATAAATGTAAATGGGGACAGAATTCCTTGGAATCTTGATTTTAGTAGTTTTATTTAACATATTGCAACAACAAGATCATGCTGACACTGATACATGATAGTAAGTCAACTCTTTTTGTCTATGCTAGTTAGTACCATGCATAAGGTGCCTTGTACTATGGCATAAAATCCTATAGGTTCTAGTGTAAGGTACCGACACAATCTCATGAGAAATTAAGACAAACTCTATTTAATGAGTTGTGCTTAATTCAATCATGAAAGAGAACAAAGGAAGAAGTGGAAGGAAATGGTTCCAGCTAATCAACCAAAAAAATTTATCAAAGAGATCATATTCAAAAATGTTATTCTGCACTTGAAGTGAATCAAGAAAAGCAAACAAAATGTGCGAATTTTCCAACATTCTGAGGGAGCTACCACCAGAAAGCAAGCTTATTAATCAGCTAATATCAAGTAAATTCAACGATAAAAATGAACATCGGAGCTTACCCCTTCATACTCACTCCATGGAGGTTTTCCATTCAACATTTCAATAATTGTACAACCCAAACTCCATATATCTATAGCCAATGCCAGATCGCTATTAGAATCCTGTTGCATCACAGATTGCAAGAGCTGCATGAAATAAACTAATATCAGATCTAGAAGGCGAGACAATGTGCTTTCAGAAACATTATCTTGGAGAAGATTATACCTCTGGGGCCATCCAATATGGGCTACCTTTTAAAGAAAGATTAGCAGCATGGCCGCTGAGCTGCAGAAAGAGAAACCTTTAAGTTTGATCATGATAAAAATCAGAAATAGCCTGCCAACAAGAAGTCAAAGTAAATAGCAACAAAAGAATTTTCAATATATGAAGAGATGACATCAGATGACATGATCACAACATCAATAATTCTTCCGTTGGTACCACCAAAACCTCAGATCTAATCTTACAGTTCCCTGGAACTATGAAATTCAACCTTGAAAAAGTGCAGTACTGATGTTTCATTGGCAAGGAAAGGCTCTATAACAACTTGCTATATGTTCAAGCTGAGATATTTTTCCACAAAGTTTGATTCCTCAACAGCTTTTTGTTTTTACTTTAGGAGCATAAAAATTCTTTATAATTGATATAATGTGCTTCAACTATATTTTATAAAGAGCATAAAAATTTATAACCATATTTTATGAATGTCCCAAGATCAAATAATGTGCTTCAACCTCACCAAACACTGAACTTAACGTCGATTTTGTAGAAAGAATTAAGGCAATCCTCACCTCCAACACCGCAAAGCTTTCCTAGCTAGCTACCCTTGCTGTTGCCTTAACCAAATCATAACCCAACAATATATGATGTATCAAAATATTATGATGCAACAAGTATCAATGTTCATACAACAGTTAAGGAGAATGCTGAATACATTGCCTGGCCGCAAAACAGGAAGAGAGAGAGAGAGAGAGAGAGAGGGAGGGAGAGGGGGAAAAGGGGCGGGTGTTGAGGACTGAAGAGTTCAATCAACAGCAAACTCCAAAAAAACAAGTAAGAAAATTCTTTGTATATATAGGCCTTTTTTAACAAACAATAATTTCCCTTCTTTCATTTCAAAATGATACAAACTGTAGTAGATACAGAAATCATCACCTACATGTTTGGCCATCCCAAAATCAGCAAGCTTCACAACCCCATAAGCATCCACAAGCAAATTTGCCCCTTTGATATCCCTATAAAATCCGGTGATGGTCAAATTTATGTGAAGTAAATCTCTAAACTCAGATGTAGGTCTTACGACAGAAATTCAAAAGGGGATCACCCGAAATAGAAAACAGGCAAAGGTTACAGCAGAGTATAACATGAAATCTTCATACAATCTCTAATAACAGATGCACAAGGCGTGGAAAGGCTCCCCTTATTACAATCCATTTATTGGCAAATCAAAGAAGCAGGAAATCTACCGCGCCAGACTCCACTTGGCCGCATTAGTAAATCCTGAAACCAGACTTTGGAGTATTGAATTTACCTGTGTATTGTTTTCGTACTGTGCAAGTAAGCTAGCCCACAAAGAATATGGCGAGTAAAGTTCCGTACAACAGATTCCGTAATTGCTCCACAGTGGTCGTGAATGAATTTATTGATTGAACCAGGATGAACATACTCTAAATATATGTAAAACCGATCACCAACCTACAGAATCAAGAAATTGCCTTAAGGCCTGTAAAGAGGTCACTGAGGAGCATAATGAATGGCCCACTGGAATACTTACTACTTCACTACCATAATATTGCACAATGTTCGGATGCTTGAGATGACTGAGAACCTTAATTTCCTGAGACAATGATATAACATTTAAAGAAACAGTCAATTTTGTGGCTTGAAAAGTAGAAAATGGAACCTGTAGCCAAAATTTTGGTACTTAATTTCAAACCATCAAAGACAAAAGGCAAAATGCAGGGAAAAACTAATTTTGCTTCAGAAAATAGGCATGCAAGTACATGGAAATGTAGTATTCCCCACAAATGTCATCAGAACACATATAACACTAAAATATTGTTTGAAACCTAATCAAGAGTGATCTGTTAAGTGTGTTTAATCAAATGCCTTGAAAAGAGATGAACACAATTTGCCCTTAAAAAAGTGCACAAACAAGTTGTACATTCAACTGATTGAATTATTAGCATATTCTCATGAAGCATGGCTAACCAGAAAAGAAACAAGGAGCTGTGACTGCTTTAATTACAATAATAGCTGTAACTGATACACTTTTTTTTCTACTACAAATAATTTTCTTGTCGTTTACTTGCCAATATCACTGTGGACATGATGGATGGGATGCAGTTTTCATGCTTTTCCTAAAAGTTTTGTCAGATAGAACACAAATATTCTCAAAGTTGCCAACTTGAAATGTTGTGTTGGCCAATAGGATGGTCATTATCAGCTAATAGAAGCAGCCAGAAAAAGTCGGATTTAGCAGCACACTCTGTATTTTTCAAATATGAATTACCAAGCTAAAGAATCAAGCAGAAGACCAACAAAGTAAAACACAGCACAACAGAATGCATACTCGAAACTTACCTGCTCTAACTGCCTTATGCACTCAGCAGATTTTGGGTCATCTGGCAACATTTCAACCTCTTTCATTGCACATAAAGCTCCAGTTTTTCTGTCAAAAAGAACAATCTAGCAAATGTATAGAAAATAGAAAAGAATTGGAAAAATGTTCAGAATTTCCATACTTGTTGGAGGCCACGTAAACACTTCCAAAAGTCCCACGCCCAATGAGCTTTCCCTTTTGCCACTGACTTTTGATGGGAGCTATATCCAGTTTAGGAGTTAGCTGGGGAATAAGGGTAGGCTGTGAAGCCATGGCAAATCCTGGAGGGAGAGGTAAGGGATGGACACTGACACTGGCTTGAGCATTGCAATCATGTCGTGGCACTGAGGTCTCACTTGATAGCTTGTTACACAATGGTGATGCAGGCCCATTAGGACTTTTGGAGAGGTTAATTTTTGGACTAGGCAGTGAAGAATTATCTACAGGAAAAGCAGCTATCTCAGAGGAGCTTTGATAGGAGAATCCAGGAACTAGTGTTGAATCCAGAGAAGGCATCTCTGGTGCAGACCAAACTTGAAAAAGACTCGGTGGAGTCATGTACTGAGGTTTCAAAACATCCCCAGCATTTCTGTGTGGGCTAAGTGCAGGACTTGCATAAGGACTAGCAGGAGCACTAAGGGGAGTACTCATTCTATAGTTATCGGGATTTCTCTCTGAACCATTCACCTTTGGAGGTGACTTCCTAGATGACCAATTGTCAGTATTTTCTACATTTTTCTGAGCATCTTGGCTTATTAACCTGCATAAGCATGATTTGAAAACAACATCGATAAAGGTCAAGCTTTTCCAGATTCAGAGGGCATCAGGAATGCAAATCCAATGGAGTGGTTTAGTTGTATGACGAAAGACACAGCAAATGGTGCAATGAAAAATCAAATGTTGCAATTATCTTAAAAACATAATTGTTAAAGATCCCTATGGAGTAAAAGTGTATAATTCTAGATATTTAACTTTATAACTTTTTCATCCAACTCAACCAACAGATGGGCTTCAGGATCTCTGCTCCTAGTATTGGTTTTTGCTCCAAAGAGTTTGAGAATAAAAATTTCAAACGATTGAAAATCCACATGTAGAACAGGTCATGTTTCAGGCAAATAAATTCTAGATTGATAAGCTTAAAGTATGAAAAAATAAATGATTGGATAAGAATAGATTGAGCATCCAAATCTGGATTTTCAACTGCATTAACCCACATTTACAGGTTGTTGACATATTCTGCTGCCTTTGACTAGTGTTATATCTCTCCGTTGCAATCTCTGTAGCACCTTCCTAATAAATTAAAATTTCTCGTTAAAACTCTAATCTTGAAGCTTTGCCACTTGTCAATTGAGTATATTTCCAAAAATACTAACCATGCTAATCCTCTCTCTAACCAAAAAGCAGCACGAGTATAATCAGTGCAACGAAAAAATATGTCTGCCATAATCTGGTACCTAAACAACCAATTCTTAATAGTTATTCATTCCAACCGAGCTGAAAATGTACACAACCGACCATCTTCAGAATCTCATTTAAAGCTTGAAACGAAGCATTGCATTTTTAAAAAATTCACCCGTGAAGAATGGAGGATATTTATAGTCTAACCAGCCTCCAATAAGCCAAATAAAATGCTGAAGATTTCTGAGCTTGTGAAGGGCAAGAAAAAACCAAGCTTTTAAGTGCAATTATGATTAATTGTAGGTATATAAAATAAAACGAATCATTAACGTTCATTACTTGGAATGTGAGCCAGAAGTATCAATTTATTTTCCTATTTACCTCCCAGCCGCATTGCTCGACGTGGCTGCATCATTAGTCATAACTCCATTGAGACAATCGCTCTTCTCTTTTTCTTTCTCCTCTGCGCCAGACTCCCTTTGATGCGCCTCCCCCGGCGACGGCAGAGGGACATTTTTTGACATTGTCCTGTCGGAAGCAGATTTAGAATCACGACGGAGCAACATCTGCAATTCCGGCAAGGGAAGGGGTTGAGGAGACGGCGGAGCGGCAGCCGCAGCAGCTGGGGAAAAAGCGCCCATAGATAATCTAGCAGGCGAATCGTCGAAAGAAGCCCGAGTGCTGCGCGAGAATTCGACGTCGCAATCGGTCAAATGCCGGAGCTTTTTGGCTCGCGTGAGCAGACGGCCGCTCCGACCACCGCGGCTGGAGAACAGAGACGGTTTTGCAGCGTAGCGGCCGCTGATTATGCTATCATCGGAAGTTGATTTGGTGGAGGAAGACGAGGAGAATGAAAATGCGTTTTGCAACCAACTGGCTGTTGGCTTTTTCATTGTTAGTGGAGAGGACAATGTGGTGGGCATGCATTGTACGGTGATATGGTCGCTCCGGTGTTCATGGGCAAGGAAATTATGGATTTCAATTCGCAAAATTTAAAATTTTATTCGAGCTATGAGAACCAACCAACCGTAGGAAGATGGAGCTTAATTGAATCAAGAAAACAAACTAAAATTCACTAAACAAAATGCAAATCTAATCAAGGAGGAAGAAGATGAAGCAAAAATCTGAAGAAACGCGGTTACGAGAAGAACGTAGCTCCACCAGACAACCCAAAAAAAAAAAAAAAATGGAGGAGTGGGGAAGACCGCGGAGAGAGAAGGAGGCTGTCTCCCTCCAAAGGTCAATATGTCCTGCCACTTTTTAAAATTAGCTAAGGTCGACAGTTAGACTTTTTCTCTTTTCTGTTTCTGTTTTCCTCATTTTCCCTTTTTGCAATTTGTTCACCCCTATTTTTCACAAATTTCTCCCTTATCATCCTCGTATAGAGTGGAACGGGATTGAGAAAAGTTGTTCAATTCACTCTGTCTATTTGGATTTTTAAGTACCAACTACCAACCTCAAACGACTTCACAAAAAGCGTGTTCCAAATTACTTTTAGTTCTCAAAATTACAGTTAGAAGTGAACCCCCCCAAAAAAATATTAGTTTTTAGTTTATTGTGTCTTTAAATAAATCAAATTTCTTTTTGAATTAATCTTTTACACACTGATTGTGTATACACTTTCACCGTTAAATACATAATAATTCCAATCATGATGATGTATGCACCGTGAGTGTATAAAAGGTTTACTTAATTTGTTTTATAATCAAAGGTTAAAACCAAGTCCTTATACCCATTTATGAACAAGCCCAAAGTCCACTTGGATTTTTCTTTTTTATCTTGTAAAGTAAGTAACTTTTTACCTTCTTATTATATCAAAAAATTTACTCTTTCTTGTTAGAAATGTACGATTAGTTATGATTAGTTTGAAAATAGAAAAAATAATTTAAGCAACCTTTCTTGTAAGTTACACTCATAATCAAGTGCTATTTTCTATGCTTTGGTAACTAGGAAAGAGCACATACAACACACTAGATAATCGAGTTTAACTTTGAGTGTTTATAAATAAAATAAAATAAATTTTGTTACTCAAAAAGAAAAAGATTATAAGGTTAAGGGGACAAAGTGATGCATGCAAGAAACTAGGGGTGTAAAGTGAAAACTAAGCAAAATCGATAAAAATATATATATTAGAATTTAAACTACAAATAATGTATAAAAAATTGGCACTTTTGATTTACTAATAATTTTAGTTGTTCTTTTTTTTAAATATAAATAAAAATAAAAATACTCCTAGTTGTTAGTTGTTACTCCGTCCACCGTTGGGCATATCTGGACATAAGAGAAAATTGTGTAGAAAAACTCTCTATCAGTGAAACTCGTTCTAAAGATGAAACACCAAAAATTTACCTGCAAGAAGCAATTAAAAATTACAAGTTTAAGCGATAAATATAAATATAAAAATTTATAAAGTAAAAAAAAAATTATAGAGTAACATTTTTCGACTTTATATTACCATCGCGCAGCTGAGTTATCTTTCACTTTATTTTAATAGAGTAGCATTTTCCAATTTTATATATTACAGTTATCGGAATATAGTGTTGACTGATGACCCAGTCGCCTGTCGCATAGGGGCTGGCACGGAATGCCAAACAGTTCGCCGTACAACCTCGAACCCAGTAAGCCTGGCGGAGCCTCAGAGAAGAAATCAATGAAGAAAGTCTACGGAGCCTGCCTCCGGAAGACCGAGAAAATTTTCCACGCTCACTATACTTTGCATTTGACTCTCTTCATTTGCAAGCCAAAAAATATGTACTGTATAAAAAAAAAAAAGAAGGGATGATGCATGTGAATATGGTAAATGAGGTTCCAATTGGATTGTTGAACTTGACTGCAAATTGGTTTAAATCCATTTTTCTGTCATGTTACTTATGCAAAAGATAAAATAAGTGGATTTAGTACATATTCTCAATTAATTTTAAGGAAAAATCGTTCAAAATATTTTTTATATTTTACAAAATGACTTTTTTTTGTTCTTCATTTTTAAAAGTGTAATTTTGCGTCCCTTACAAATTGACGTTGATCAAATTTGGTCCCTACCTAAATTTTCGACTAATTTTATGTTCGAATCCACCACGTGCCTTACGCGTAATCAGTTTTTAAGAACAAAATTGTCAAATCAAATTTTACATAATCCGATTCATGGTCCCTCACATTTCACAAAATGAATTTTTTCATCCCTAACATTTTACGAAATAAATTGTTTCATCTCTCAGATTTTACAAAATGAATTTTTTCATCCCTCATATTTTTAAAAATAAATTTTGCATCCCTTATTGATCATGTGCACCAATAATCTCTTTTTTTTTTAAAACCCATGTATATATCTATTTGATTTCAGTTAAATAGTACGAATAACGTATAATATATCTCTACTTGATTTCACCTAAATAGGCTAATCGTAGTTATATATATGCTATTCAATAGATATATACAGGAATTTAAAACTAATAATTTTGTTTTAAACTTATGTAAATATCTATATGATTTCACAATGTGAACCTATTCAATATTTGTGACTATCTCTTTTGGTAATAATTTATTTATTGAGTTGTATAATAATACCATCTAATTCGAATTCTATAGTTATGCTAACAAATTGCAATTTGAATCTAAAATTTCTACTCGTCACTTTTAAGACCAAGAGTTGAATTATTTGCCTTGTGATTGTCTTTAATTTGAAAGTGCCAATCACTTATTCTTTTTATCATATTTTTCTTTGTTTATTTTTTCTATCCAAATTTATTTTGATATAAACATTCGATAATATTTAGGATTAAATGTCTTATTTGTTTTTAATTATCGAGTAAAATAAAATAAATATAAGTGAATAACTAAAAAAAATTTTAAATTCATGTATATATCTATTTGATTTCACTTGAGTAGTACGGATAACATGTAATACATCTCTATTTGATTTCACCTGAAATCAAATAGATATATGCATGGATTTTAAAAAAAATTATTCGCACACATGATCAATGAGGGATGAAAAAATCTATTTTGAAAATGTGAATGATGAAAAAATTTATTTTGTAAAATGTGAGGGATAAAAAATTTCATTTTGTGAAATGTGAGGAACCATGAATTGGATTATGTAAAATTTAATTTAACAATTTTGCCCTCAAAAAATAATTACGTGCAAGACACGTAGTGAATTCCAACAGAAAACTAGTCGGAAATCTAGGCAGAGACTAAATTTATTAATATGAATTTCAAAATTAGCTTTTCAACTTTTTTTAAGAACACCAATAAACTATTAAATTAGCCTTTTTAATTATAAATAAGAACGCATGAGTTACTCTGACTAATCTAATTTTTAAAAATCAATTCTACAAAATCAATTTTACAAAATTAAAATCAATTGTCAAAATTTGAAAATTTGACCTTAAGAGTAGTCACTAGTGATCATTCTTTATCTGTCCAAAAATCTTATCCAAACACGAACATGTTACTACATAAAAAGGAATATTCAACCTTAATCTGCTACACATGAAATATTCAAAATTTACAACTGTTTGATCTAGAAGTTGACAAAAGGAAATTCAGTCTTGAATTGAGAATTGAGGTCAAGGCTTCTTACCATTTCAAATTTCAAGTACAATCGAGAATTTTATTTGATATATGGACAGCTACGCAACCTTGGGTCCTATTAGTCAGAGACCAAGTTATGACCTCATGTACTTGTGTCGTTAGAAGACCTACAAGCAACATTTATTAATTGATGGATTAATTGATGGATTCTGAGTTTTAATGCGCCCGTGTGGCGATTAAGTACGCATTCTTCCAAGTCGCACAAAAGCAGTCCGCCAATCAAAACTGCCGCCAACAGACTGGGTCTCATGGACACAGTCCACCTTATCAACATAGAAGAAGCCCACTAACCAAGCATATTATCAAGCACTCCAATCTAGAAAGTGTCCATCTTATCAACATAGAAGCCCAATAATCTAGTACATCATCAGGCACTCCATTCTAGAAAGTTTCATTCCTATGCTTGACACATTAGCCAAACTTGACATGCCTCCAAATGCACTAGGAAAGACAAATGTTGTATGTAGAGATGCAAAAATTTTCATTGGTTGTCGGGGTGCTAATCAGGGGATTAACACCATACAACTAGAACATATCAGTCGTTTTTTCAATTTTCTTCCAACTGTCTCAACAACCATTCTTCGTAGATGAACTAAAAGCCTCTGCAATTGCTATCCAGCTGAAATATTACACGAGCAATTCACCAACACTGAACATCCAAGTAGGAACCCACCAATGCATACATCCAGAATAAAATTGAGCATTCTGACTCGTCTCTGTGTGTGTGTGTGTGTGTGTTCATTGAGCATTCTAAGCGAAAGTCAACACAGCAAGCCTGGGGATTTCATGCTTTGCCTACTATGCACTCTCCGAGTCTTGCATCTTTGAAGCCAAAATCTTACATACAGGCATCGCCTCATTCTTACTCAGAAGCTTCAAGGTTGGATGAACATCAATCTCATGCATCAGTACTTTATCTTCAATATCTAGTTTACTTACATCCACCTCGATCTTTGGAGGGATGTGCTCAGCTGGACATAAATATCTTAGACTCCTCCTCACAATATGTAGATAACCTCCTGCTTTTACAGAGAAAAGAAAAGAGCAGAAATTCACATAAGTGTCACGATTATCTCACAGGAGTTAATGACGTGCAAGAAAGTTTAACAACCATTTGCAAGAAAGAGTAGAACTACAAATTTTCAACATTCAAAACCAGATGAAAGAGATAGGTGCCTAATTCCACAGGCATCAAAATTTTGGTCCCCTTATCAATTTCTAAAACAGAAAGACAGTAACAACTAATCAAATTGGTCAAGAAATATTTGCCTTTCCCATTTCTGGAT
Organism: Coffea arabica; assembly: GCF_036785885.1. Classification (NCBI taxonomy): domain Eukaryota; kingdom Viridiplantae; phylum Streptophyta; class Magnoliopsida; order Gentianales; family Rubiaceae; genus Coffea; species Coffea arabica. Next base: position 5,345,250 of record NC_092323.1, on the reverse strand, counting down.
ATTTCAAAGTAATGATGCTGGAATTTATCAAGTTGAAAAATGGTCAAAACAATAGGCACATACAATGAAGTCCATTCTTTCAAAGCATCGACAAGACAAATTCTATATGTTTAATATGACAAGATAAAGACCAAAACATTTCTTCATCTAAATTCTAACGCATTTGATTTCGACCAGGTCGGCAAAAACCTACACCATTAATCTCAATGGCGAGTGGGTTTGCCATAATGAAGCAGAAATCTAACAAATAGTAGTGAAAATCAAGTCAAAACATAACAACAGAAAACATACCATATTCTAGATATACAATCACCAAGATATCTCAGAAGGAGCAAAAGAATAGGAGTAAAATAGTAGGACCAAGTACAACCATTAGCAGCACCTATTTATCATGGACCCTGGTCATACATGGTGATTCTAGAAGACACACAAATATTACCACTCGCATTCTGACAGACATAAACAAAATTAAATGATGAGTGATGATATTACACCAAATGCTCCTTTTAAACTTTTCCTGAAAGGATTAAGCGGGGTTTGATGCAATAGCACAACCTCAGAGGAAAGGCACCTAAGAATAGTCGATAATGGACGACCATATCTTTTGAGCCCATAAAGTAATGCCTAGTCCTAGCTACGGCATGCATCTCATTTAGAATAGAAACTAAAAAGTTTAAACCATTCCTCAATAAGATAACTTAGTTTAGCTTCACAGCAATCACCCTTGTTTACTTCCTCCAGTTTCTATACACTCCTCCTGCAAACATACCCCATTGGGAGAATTAGCATAAGCCAACCAATAGAAAAGTGACTTCTCCTCTATGTTCACCTTAAGCTCCTATCAAATCATAAAGCTGGTCAATCTGTAAGTCCTCATCTTCGAAATCCATAAACAGATTTGAAAAGAGTTCAATTGATTAAAATACAGAAGCCATATTGAGATGGAAATAGTTGGACAGAAAAAGAAGAGCAAGCTGCTAAACATAAAAGCTCTTTGTGAGTTTCAGGTCAAAAGCAAAATAAGAATAATTAGAAAGTTTAATAGTCTGAAAAAGAACTCCCTCCAATGAAGAAGAGAAATGGGTAGAAACAGATAAAAATGGTACTAAATTCTGTCAAATGATAGAGAACAACCTCTCAAAACCTAATTTGTCCATAGTCATTTGTTTTCTTTCCAAAACTCGCAAAAGCCTAAAGAAAGCTTTCAAGTTATCTCTTCTCTTCTCTTCTTCACGAACTAAGCCTAAAAGATTTCACAATTTATAGCTCACCCATCCTCAAATTACAGAAAAATTTCAGCCAAGTGTAGCATTAAGAAGGAAAAGAAAAGGATAAGCTCATAAAAGGTAAAAGCAACAAACTAACGTTTAGTTTTTACATTTGCACTACAAATTTTTGGGCGTCACCAATCGAAGCTGCCATGAGCCATCTCAATCAGCTAATGCGCAACTAAATCACCTTGACACTAATCGTTTCACAAATGCTACAATAATCCTCTCTTTTCCGTTTCTAACTAAAATCCTCCCATAAATAGCAAATTCTCAACATGTTAAATGTGAAAATTGGAAAAAAAAATATAAAGAAAGAAATGTGAAGAAAAATAACAGAATGCGTAGCAAAGAAAAATGGACCTTTTTGAATCCCGGGACAAACATCTTCCCCTTTAAAGACGAGGGGCACATCCACCTTTATTTCCTTTCCATCCTCGGCCCATGCAAACACCAAGTTCATTATCTCCCCTGTCTCTTCATTTCTATGAATCTATAATCAAATACTCAAGGAATTAGCACAATGTCCATTTTTGCAATACAACACAATTATTAGCATGTCCTACCACCTGCACTCTAAGCTACTACTACCACTTAAAACACACTGATCGGCGGCCTGACCAATCATTTGTCCGCCAAATTGAATTAAAAAAAATGGGGATTCCTGAGTGACGCAGCGCATACTTGCCTTGATGGGAAGCACTCTGCCGGAGTCAATCAGAGTAGAAGAACCCGACCCGGCCCGGATTTGGAGCGGAAATGTGGTTGAATAAAAGAAAGGGAGCTGCACAGAGTTAAGAATAGCTTTAATCTGCTTCTTCTCGGTGGTGAGGAGGCGTTTTCTGGAGACGGATGACGAAGGAGAAACGGACGTGGGATCGCCCGGCTTCGTTTGGATGTAGCTCTGAGAGAATACGACGGCCGGGATGCGGCCTTCGGCCCTGTCTCTGGCGGAGCCTCTGCTTCCTGTGACCTCTCTTGGAATGGCTTGGATGGTATGGTAAGATCGGAGTTTGGGAGTCTCCGCCGCTCTTTTGAGGCTTCCGGCAGCCGCGCGCCACCACGTGGACATTGTATTGCGGAAATGCTGAAAGATTCAGTAATGACTCGAATGTAGGGTTGATTGTTGTAGATTGTCTTCAAGGGGTTTAAGCCTTTGGGCTGAACTTGTAAATGTATGGGCTTAAATGTGGCTGGGTAAACCAACTGGACCGTAAATATTAAGGGGCTTTTGGGCGTCTAAATGCAACGGAAAAGTGTGGTGGTTGGATCGTCAAGTGCAGTAATTCTAATTTTTGAATTCTTATGCGACTTGAAATAAAAGGCTTGTTGTATACTGGTAGTAATAGCTTACTGTATTGATTTTGTCATAGACGAGCAGGCAAAACTGTATTTGTCGGATCAAACTCGAGTAACTTGGTACTCTCAGATGGAAAATATGAAACCCCCTCGTTGTTGTGACTCTAACTTTGGAAGGTTAAAGAACATGAAATTGTAATTATACCTTGTTTAATTCGTTGACAAAGTGATTTGAATAGGATGTGGTCAAGTCAACCTTAAATCAATCATTCAATGGGTAAGATTGCGTTTTAATAGTATTAGACATATGGGTGGAGAAACATTAAAATTGGGTCCTAATGGATCTCTTATCTTCTAACGCCGCTTCATTAATTCTTTTTTATCCCCTCCAGGGTCAGATTGAATTTTTTTTTGGGGGGGGGGGGGGGGGGGGGGGAAGTAACGGCAATGTAAGGGAGGCATCAACTAAAAACATCATTCATTCAGGAATTATTTTTATGTGCACTACTGCATGATCACTTTTTCAAGTTTGGATGACCTATTTTTTTTTTATGTGTTTCTGAAAATTTTCACTGTACCAGTGTATATAAAAAACTTTTTTTAAAGATTTTTTTTGACTTGTTTTAATTTGTGTTACTGTAATATTGTATTTGAAAAACTTGTTTTTTTTTTTTAAAAAAAAAAAGAAAAATCCAAACGGATATGAACAAGAAAAATGCCACTACTAAGCTGTTGTTGTTGTTTTTTTTTTTTCCAAATACTCAAAAATAAAAGAAACGGAAATGCTACTATTATAACAAAAATTGCACAAAACTACTACTCACTATGGACCAATGAGAAAGCCACCACTTACCACGACTCCCAGTCTCCTTATATTTAGGTTTGGGATGCCTAAACACGTTGTTTTGACTTTTGGCATTAAATTTGTCATTACTTATAAGAATGTGATATAGGAAAATAGTATGAAAATAATTTTGAGAATTATGTTCGTGAATCATGGCATTAGGTGGTGTGGAAATTCTAATGACGAGCTTAATACTTAATAAAACAACCCCCCTTGCTGACCGAAATATTGCCAGACGGGGGAGTACTGGAAATATCTTCCATTCATTCATTGGTTGCAGATGCATGTATGTGATACCGATACTAATTCCTCCGGCTGACTAGTCAGCCGTGCATGCATGAGCCACCGCCTTCCAACTTTATATGAAAATTCCAGAATCCAATAGTATGGCAAGGAAAACTCGCCTTGTATCTAGAATTTTATGTTCAGTAATTCGATGCTCACCATAATTTCTTGCATTATTTCCGTGGAGGGCCTCAAAATGAAATGCACTAGTAGCACGGACACGTTGTCTAGTTGGTAATTAATGGAGAATTCTAGAGCACGCATAAAAATCAAGTTCCATTGCTTATGTTTATGTTTCTTGATCGATCTCAAGCTCTATTAGCTGGCGGGCCTAAACTCCTAATTAATATAATACGACATACATGAATAGAATAGTTATTACATTGTGAGACTCGAAATTTCAATTATGTGTCTGATGACAGTTGGAGTGAAAATGCCGTAGAGAGGGATGGAAGATTAAGAAATGAATAAATAAAAAAATACATAGAAATAGCAGCTAGCATGAAAAATGCTGCAATTTTCATGGCTTGCTATTTTTTGAGTTCTAAAGAGAAAAAAAAAACCGAAAAGAAATACTAAAGGGTAATTTGAACACGTGACTAAGAGAAAAATGTAATTTGCGGAAGGGTTAAAACACTGGCACATTCAATGAAATGTGAGAGGCCGTGCAGGAAGAAGCAATTGCTCACTGACACAGACACGGGCCTACCGCGCTCTGCCTCCGGGTCAGGGGCCAGGCACGGCAGTGGGGCAGTCGTCCGGATATCAGTACTTCACTACATTTTGCCTGGGTCTCACCCGTCGCCCTCCAACCATTACTCCAAACCTCAGTTGTTCCTTTTTGTTCCCTCACCCTGGGTCCCAAATTTAACTACAGCAGTGCTTCTTCTCGTAGCTAGCTAGGAGGTACAGGTGTAATGTAAGTGGGGTTCCGTCTATGGTGGAAAGCTGACTCATCTGTGCAGCCACGGATTTATGGGGGGGGGGGCTGGTGGGGGCTTAAGCCCCCCCCAAGCCGCCGGAAAACCCCCTATATATAGGGGATTCCGACGGCCAGCCCAGCCATTCCGCAGAGGGCAAGCTCAGGCTCCTGCTTGATGATTTTTTCTTTGTCTGATGAGGTCAGACATTCCGCAGAGGGTTGCACGTATCCATACCCAAACCCTATGGCAGAGTTGCAATAAGTCTCTACGGTACCATCCCTAGATTCTAGGTTGATGTTGTTCAGCACAATGTGGCTGCAAGGAACCGTGTCGCTGCATGCAAATTTCATGGCGTTTTTGCTTTTGGAAGTCCCGCTAATGTTCTTGTACATGATTTCACTTATTTCAACTGCAGAACTCTGGATATAAAAAGTCGTTGTCAGGATATTTTAAGGATGAGTAGATAAACAATTGCCTGCACTTTTTTTTTTTTTTTGTCGAATTTTAGTATCATTCAGAGTTTATTCACCAAAGAGAGCAGAAAATACAAAGTCCGTCTGGTTCCCAATTAACCAGCTATTCTGGAAAACCATGAAGCTAGAGGGTGAATCATACCTGGTTCTGGCAAGGCGTCGGCGAATCACAGTAGAATTGGTCAATGATAATGGGATTTGAAACGTCATCTACTCTCACATTCTGATATCGTACCCCTCGAACATATCCAGATCCTCCCTGCAGAGCTACCATTTTTAATCATTCTCCATATAATTATATGTTTTTATTATTTTTATAATTATTGATTCTAAATTTTACTTATTAAATATATTTATTTCGTCACAAAAAAAAAATTTTAATACACTTCGGCCCCCCCAAAAATAAATTTCTGGCTCCGTCCCTGCATCTGTGCATGGTAGGAAGAGCAAACGAAATTTGGCCAAGACATCATTGCGGGGCTGGGCAAGAGCTAGCTATTAAATGAACTACTAGACACCAGGTGGGTAGAAGTGGTTGATTATGTGGTTCCCTTCTATTTCAATGAGAAATAAAAAGCAAGCTCCTCGACAACATATGGGCACTTGTTTGCACCCAAAAATTGGCATCAGCTGGGGAGCAGCTCCCAGGCCATAAATGTATTTAAAGGGCAATTTTGGTAAGTTAAAAGCCCATAAATGTATTTATGTGTACTCCAATCTTAAGGATTAAATTTAATTGTTAGTTCGCGTAGATGAGTAATTATATACATAAATAATTAAAAGGAATTAATTTTATAAAAATTTTATTTTTCACAATAATTTATTGAAAAATTTTGGTTCATAAGGTTATAGTAATTTGGTAATTACAATACTTAGGGTAGTTATATTGGCAAAATGTGATTAAGCAATTAGAGCAAAAATTAAAAGTTTTTCCCTAAGGATAAAATTGAAAGTTTAGAAAATGATATTAAAAAGTTTATACTAACAGCGATCCCTCTAACTAAGTCCTCATAGATAGTGATTTTTTTAATTGGAATCAAAATTGTAGATGAATACTTAGAAACATAATTAACATAGTGTTACAAAAAACCAGAATCGTGACATAATTGACTTGGTAGATTTTAATTTTAATTTAGAAATTAGATAAGTAATCTTATACGAAACATGGTAACTTTCAAATCGATATCAAATTTGTAGATGAGTAATTATAAATATAATTAACATAATACACCAAGAAAATAGAATTGAGATTGTAGATAAAATAATCATAAACATAAATCACATAATACAAAATTTCAAAAATTGAACGTTTGAACTATTAAAATAACTAGATGGTTATGAATTTAAATTCTAACTCTGCAACTAGTTGTACTGGATATGACAAACTATAAATCACAAATTTGACCAGTAAATTAGTGCCAAAATTTGAGAATTTTTAAATATTAAAATGATCTAATGATAAGGATAATCAAATCATAGTAAAAATCAAAATGTACACTTAAAAGTAAGTGCTGAATTAAAAGATTTTGTTGTGATAGGATTATCTAATGATAGCAAATCCATTGAAACAAGCAAGCAAAAAATGCAATTGATGATAAAGTAAAAATCAAAATTTACACTTATAGGATCTTTTGCTATTATTGTTATTCCAGTATAGCATCTATGGTTTCACTAATTTATTTAACCACCCAACCCAATTTATATTAGTATCTGCTCTTAGCTCCTTCAGATGATAATAGGCTTTGCCGGTCACCTTCTCTCAATTGGGCCCCAAAAACATGGATAGAGATGCTTGTGCTGAGCTGTCCTTCTAGCACTCTTTGTGCCTACGGTGGGCAGGTCAACCTACTTTCCACCATAGAAGCGACCATGTAAGTGGCAAGTCTACATTGATACATGGTTAAGAGAACAAATTTTTTGTATACACGCTATGTTAAGTGTGTGTTTGGATTGTAATTTTTTTTAAAAAAATTGTTATATTTTTTATGGATATATTTTTCAATTACTTTTTTACCTCATAAATATTAAAGAAAAAATGGTCAAATTCGTCCCTAAACTTTTTTTTAATGTCGATTTAATCCTTAATTTTTGTTTTCGGCCAATTTGATCCCTAAACTTATAGTATAGTTTCAATTAAGGATTTTTACCGTGGCGCAATCAGAAAAATCGATCAAACTCCTTATTAACCAATTAAACATGGGTATTTTAGAAATTTTAGATATCTCCTCCCTCTATTATCAACCTCCACCGTCTGCCACCTATCTCCTCCTTCTTCTCTCACCCCACATTTCTTTTCCCTCCCGCATTCTTCTCTTTTCCCTCCCTCTAATGTTTGCATGTTCTTAGCCTGGTGATTACTGACATGATAGAGGGAGGGGAAAGAGAGGTGGACTGAGAGAAGGAGGAGACGAGGGAAAAAAACCATTCCTAGTGTTTGCCTGGTCTTAGCGAGGGAAAAAGACAAAAAAAAAAAATCATAACAAAGAGAAACAAGTCAGCTTCTTGGCTGGATCCGATTGCTAAATAGCGGGCCAAGCAATTAATTTCAAAAAATCTTGCGATAAGAAAGTCACCAGTATCACTCTCCTAGATCTAATGCTTAGCTGATTTTTCAGGCCCTTTTTCTACTGGTACGTGGAGCAGCAGCTACTACTTTACTTTTACTCTCATTTTTCCCCCGTTTTTTCTTTTGGTTGGTAATATTTTTGGAGAAGTAATTGGAATTGGGAGTTTTGTTTTGTTTTTTTTGTGTTTGTGGGGAGGGGGGGAGGTTTGTTCCGGCAGGCGCACTCTGTCCCAAAACTGTACGCAAGTGTTTTGTGGCAATTTCTTCTTTTGCCAAAGTAATAAAAAAAAGGCAGAACTCTTATTTGAGTTATGTGTTTCCAATTAACTCGTTCATTAGATCTTTCCTTCAAATCCTATAATCTAAATGGACAAATTGTTGGATTACATTTATCCATTATTTTCCTTAATCATCATTTGTTTCCCTGTTTGATCATTCTGAGACGAGAAAAACTAGTTATTGCGATTGGATTCCTTCGAGATGGAATTTTGTTGCTTAACCAACGACTTAAGCTAACTTGATGGCAAATGGTTCCCACTTCCCACAATCCCCAATCCCCCGAAGAGAACGTCGGTAAATGGGATTTCAAAACTTTTAATTGTTCGGTGATGAATAAAGCGTGAAGAAGTCATGCCACAATGGATTGAATATGAACCAGGCAAACACTAGGAATGGCAGGCATAATTACTGACATGATAGAGGGAGGGTAAAGAGAGGTGGGATGAAAGAAGAATAGATGGGTGGCAAGCGGTGGATATTAATGATAGAGGGATGAGATATCTAAAGTTCCTAAAATACCCCTGTTTAATTGGTTAATAAGAAGTTTGATCGATTTTTCTGGTTGCGCCGCCGTAAAAATCCTTAATTGAAATCATAATATAAGTTTAGGGATCAAATTGGCCGAAAACAAAAATTAGGGATTAAATCAACATTTAAAAAAAGTTTAGGAACGAATTTGACCATTTTCCCAATATTAAATCGTTACAATAATTTTTCTACAAAAAGTTCAGAAAAATATAATCTAAACAAAATTTTTCAAAAACATTCTCAATAATATTTAATCCATACGGAGTCAAAATATAAACACAACCATAGCACCTTTATGTACTACTTAAACTATATATATATATAGAACGACGTTAATTATGGTTAAAAAAAAAGTCATGAACTGTAGTTGCAATTGTAGAAGTTCTCATCCTTCTTCTCTTTCCCTCTGTTTCTTTTTTTTTTTTTAATTTAATTTTTCTTTTGCTTTTTTTTCTTGCATCATTGACTATGGGTATTGGCTCCTCCCTTTAACGATTGGCTTCGGGAGATCATACTGACTAATGTGCGAAAACTAAGAGCATTGCTATTTTGCCTATGAAATAAGTTTTAGTATTATTATTGGAGAATGTATTTTGAGGAAAATGCCATGTGAAATGGCGCAAAGGGATGAGCTATTGCAATCGTAATTCCGTAAAAGTGAAATTTAAGTCGTTGTAGCCAATGGTCAAAATGTGGAAAGTCATAAATGGTATGGGGTTTTGGTGCGCAGCCTTTCAGTGGATGGTTTATGATACGTCACATTTGTCACTTCGATGACATTTTGACAGCAAATTGGGTTAATTAATGTCTTTAGACCCCGGTGCCCTGAAAGCCCCAAAACCACCGCATTTGGTCTTCGAGCTTCCATGCATGGCGGCACAACTGGTTCGGGTTAGTGACACCGTGGCCCAAACCAGAAGGTCCCTGGCTAGTAACTTGTGCGGAATTGGACGGCTTAATAATGACCTTGTATCAAATCATTTTTATTTCATAATCATACAAGATCCCCCGTAGACAACCAATTTCACTTTTCTTTTATTTTTTAAAGTGTAATTGAGCGGTTCGAATCTGAAACCTCACATTCACAATCTCTTCTATTGTACCGTCTAACCCATTCCACTTAAACTAATTTTTTTTAATTTCATTTTTTTCTTTTTTAACCTCTTAACCCTCTATACATTATTTCTTATCTCTAACTGTCAGATCCAAGATTGAATCTGACAGCGGGGAGTTTGAGTCCTCCATGGCAACGAATCTCACTTTTTACGAAATGACCTAATCTAATGAGCCATAGAGAGTTAATCTCCTATTGATGGGTTTGTTTGGATTATAAATTATTTGGGATATTTCTATTGTAGCACTTTTTGTGATGTGATGTATGTGTAATAAAAAGGTAATTGGGAAGATAAAAAGATATATTGAAAATTGTAATGATGATGTAAGCAAATAAAATTGGGGAAATAATACTCAATCCAAATTGTTTACATGAGCACTAGGCACTCTGAGATTTTTCTTTTCTTTTCTTTTCTAACTTTTTTTATTTTTTGGGAAAAAAAAAAAAGCGTTCATGGAAGACTAAGATCCTGGGTAAAATTGACATTGCTACTCAAACAAAGTATAGTTACAAGTTGATGAAAATCATAGATAAATCACCAATGCAAGTATAAGAATAATAAAATCAAAATGGTGCATGCAGTAGGAGAATATTCTATCCCGAAATAAATTTATAGCAAGTTTAGAACTTTTCAAGCGTTGAATTGGTATTGCATGCCAACCAACCGAAAGGATAACACGATAATCTGCTATCATGTTTGTTGTAATCCATGTAGTTATTGTGTCATACTAATACCAATCTGACATAACAAATTTTGGATACTTGTCAAAAAAATGAAAAGACAAATGAATATCAAGATAAATTCATATATATTAAAATAGAGAATTTGAAAATTTGAATAGATGGTATACATGTCAAGCATCTAACTTGCTTATATATATATATATATATTGACACACACAATAGTACTGTATGAAACACGAATTTTGTTTAGATTAGATTGCATGTTGTATTTAACTAATTGAACTCATTCATGTTATTCTTTCAAGTATGCATTTAAAAAGTGAAATTAAGTATAAGCATAGAGAACAACGGAGGGCACAGCACAATTCTAGATAAATTAGGTTTTTTCATCTTAAAATATTAAGTATTTTTATTAGATTTAAACTTTTGCCCCCACAAAAAATTAAAAATATTTTTTTGTTATATACCTTAGTTTTAAATATGTTAAACTTCATCTGGTAAATTTTCTCAATCTATCTAGGAGTATGATATACCTAAATTAAAACCAAAATTGAGTTTTCTAAAATTCTTCACATATATTTTCAAGGCTTAACAACAAACAAAAAGCTATATTTTGCATTTTTTTTTAATAATATCGTCTCAACAAATTTTATGATTGCCTATCGCCCAATAACTTATAAAAAAAATTTGGAACTTAGATAACATAATACAATGTAGTGATCAAATAATTAATCTTATACTTGAACTTTACATAAGATTCTTTCAAATTTCCCTTGTATTATGACCCAATATTTAACTCTATATTCATATAATGCAAATAGAAAGAAATAATAAACCTTTAAGAGGAAAACTAATACAGCCAAAAAATTAAATTTAAAAGTGTAGTTTTTTCTTCCTTTTTGTTGACAAATCTAAGATTAGTTTCATAGATAACAAGTACTACTAATTGATGAATGGTAACCTAAGTCTTTGAATTCATCTATATCTATAAGTCACATTCCATAGTTTTAAACATATTTAATTAATCACCATCAATTAATGATTGGTGTTTAAATGTAATTATGACTAGGCATTGCCACACAAAATGTTAATTTGCAAGTTTCCCATCACCTATGAAGCAGTACTGGATATACTTGGTCAAAAGACACTACTAACTTCAACCTATATTTTGGTGTGGTTTTGTTGCATAGTGATTGACATTATGTTTTTGCCACTTCATTTGTTTATTTAAAAACAATTCGAGACATAGTATTTGCATAGAAATGAAAAGAAGAAAAGAAATAAAAAGAGAGAAAGAATTTGAAAAATAACCTTCTATTAAAAAATGATTAATTCATGACAAGGGTTCATAAACTTTGCATATTACCAAGAAAAAAAATACACGTATTATAAGCAACCATGGATGAATTGTAATCTTTAAGATTCTCATATTCCAATAACGGATGGATGGTATTAGCCAAAATTGGATAATAATCTTCCTAATTGATGTACTTGTTTTGACAATGAAGAAAAAAGAATAATACAGCCAACCCTCTAAGCTTTTGAGACGTGGTTTTTTTTTTTTTTTTTTTTTTATAAACTTGAATTTGTTAAAGTGTGAGATTACACAATCTCTTCAAAACAACAAAATTTGCAAATTTGCAAGAGAAAACATTTGCTAAAATAATAATAAAAAAAAGGAATGAGTAATGTGTTAATTGTTTCGGTGGAATTGAAATGAGAAGAATTCAACACGAAAGTCACAATAAGCCGTAGTTCAATTGGTTGCAAAGGCGCTTGAAAAATCAGAAAAAATACAAAAGGTCAAAATGTTAAGTTTGACACAAGCGAGGATCTAAACTAAAATAAAAATAATGGTGAGGACTGCATTAAAAAAACATGCCAAGTGCTACTGACTTTACCCATTAAACCTTTCAAACTTTGCATTCCGAATATCGTTTATTCCTTTTGTCTCATTTATTCACACTCTGTCTCTCTCCAACTTCTTTTTCATTTTTTTTCTTTTTTCTTTTTTTTTGGAGTGTTATATGATACCTTGCTATCTTTATATATTGGGATCCTGGAAAAAAAAAAAATTTTGAAGATCGGATCCAGCGTTTTTGCACTACAACCCTAACCACCACGACCTCCACTCTCTCCGACGAGCCCAGGTCCCATTCATTTCTTCTTCTGCATTCCCAACCGACTTCTTCTGCATTCTTCCTGAGCGAACGACGTCACTTCTTTCATCATTTCTTCTCGCTCTGTTGGGCTTCCAACGTGTTGAATAGTTTCTACGTGGTCAGATGGTATGAGTTGCAAGGAGAGAGAAAGGGTTGAAGATATTGATCTGGAGAAACTTTTATTTTCTTGAGATAAAAATTGCAGGTGAGTTTTACTTTATTTTATTTTTTTGGGGAATCTGTGGGTTTTGTCTGGCTACGGTGAGTTGGGAGCGGGGAGGTTTGGTTAGATAAGGAAAGATCTTGACGTTTGGATTCTTTGTTAAGGAAAGTTTACGCTTGATTATTTATTGATTCATTTGTTTTGTTAGTGTCATGATTGATAGACCATTGAGTTTCTTGCATTCCAAGTTGATGGAGAAAGTTTGTCCAGAGGGAATGGATGAAACGGAATGAAACTGTTCCTTCTTTTAGAAGAGTCAAGATAATCAAGAATTTTCTTTGGGGTGTTAATCCAATTCGGTTCTTTAACTTTCATATCAATTGGGTCTTTTCCATTTTCTTCCCTTCTCCAAAAACCCGTAAGGTTTTTCTTTTATCTTTATCTGATGATTATGTCCATCTGTTTTATTGGGGTTAAGACGGAAAAGAGGTCATTCTGTGTTCTGAAATGTGATGTGCAGTATTGGTTAAAAAGAAAAATCAAAGTAAAAGCCAAATATATACGTCCTCTTTTTTTTTTAAAAAAAAATAATAATAAATTGTATTTGTATGCATTCGATGGGCTTTTATTTAATTCGAGTTCGGATGATGATCATCACAATCTCATGCCCAAAACCTTGTTTCTTCCAGTCCCATCGTAAAGTAAAGCAGATTGTTTTCTGGCATTTTGTTCAAGGGTTCTGATATAGGTTTTCCAAATTAGTAATGCTTATTATTCAGCTTCTGGGTTTGAACTTGAACCCAATTCAAATTATTTTTCTTAAAGAAAAGATTGCATTTTTGTGTCTAGTAGGGAAAAAAGGGGATTTAGTTGATATGAAAGAGCAAGGGAACCATGGTCCAGCAAAAATTTCCATTTGTCAACTTTTGCTCCAATGTTTTCACTCCTACCTTAAAATTTCACCGCAACTGGGAAAGCCATTGTGGGTAATTGAATGTACTTTTACGATACTAAAAACAAAGTCATATAAACTGTGGTACAATAGTTTTCCCTTCTGACTTTTTCCTTGTGAATTTACTGCCTTGATTTTATGAAAAGAGAAAGAAATCTGTATTTTAGAATCATTATTTTGACTTCTGTGCTTAGATTTGCTAGCCCTTTTAATTTCCAGTTGTTTCTATTTAATAGGTAATTGAAACTTTGCTGATTCCTATATATTCTTTTCATAAAATATTTCTGCAGTCTGTACAAGTGTGTGCAAATATGGTTAGTTAAAAATCCATTGTCATTTGAGTCAATAACAAGAACACACACTCTCGCTTTGTTTACATCTACAGTTGTATAAATGTTAGTTTTTTCCAGAATTTATCCAAAGAAGTCATTCATTTAGCTAGCTTTGTCATAGATGACTCAGAAAAGTCATTGATGTTAGTGGAATTAATGTTCAGTGATAATAACACTTTGCTGTTGAGGAAGAAGAGGAAGAACATGTCCTCATCAAATTCTCCGTGCGCAGCATGCAAATGCCTCCGGCGGAAATGCACTCAAGAGTGTGTATTTGCACCCTATTTTCCGCCAGACCAACCCCAGAAATTTATCAATGTCCACAGGGTCTTTGGAGCAAGCAATGTTGCCAAGCTTCTCAATGAACTTGGCACTGGTCAGCGAGAAGACGCAGTTAATTCGCTTGCCTATGAGGCTGAGTACAGACTCCGAGATCCCGTCTATGGCTGTGTAGGCCTAATCTCCATCCTCCAACAGAAGCTGAAGCAAGTCCAACATGATTTAAACAATGCAAAGAAGGAGTTAGCTACCTATATCGGGCCCTCCGCCATGTTGCCACTTTTTCAGCACCCGGGTTTCATGCAACAGCATCCTAATAACCCCTCGGCATCTACAGTGATGCCTTATGCTATGCAGCCGATGATTGGGTTGCCAACAGGTGTGGCGGCTCCGCATGGTGGTCCATTGATTATCCGCGATGCTCAGCAGCAGCAGCAGCAGCAACAGCAACAGCAAATGTACGAGGCACAGCAATATGCAGCTGCAGTTGCAGCCAGGGATCAGGAGATGTATAGAGCATATGAGCAGCAGCAACAGCAGCAGCCACCACCGCAGGAGCTTATGAGGTTTAACAGTGGGTTTGAAGGGGCTGGACCGGCAGCTGCTACGGCCTTCAATACCATGAGTTGTGGTGCTGCAATGTCCCCATCCTTGGCTTTGGGCTCATATGAAGCCGTCCCTTATCATCAGATTTCTCAACAGCAGCAGCAGCAGCAGCAGCTGCCTCCGGAGCATTCCCATTCCCACCATCACCACCATAATCAGTTTCAGCTTCAGTCTCAACTGATGCTTCAACAGCAGCTGCCACTGCAGCAGTCTCATCACCAGCCTCAAGCTGCCCAGCAGCAACATCCACAGAGAGCCAAGAGTGAGGAGGGCAGGAGCGTTGGTCCTTCCTGTTGATATGCTTGTTCCCAAAAGTCTCAAAATGCTTTCTCTAGCTTAGTTCTTGCACCAAATTTTCTTCCTGGTAGGTAACTACCTTCTCCTACTTTCCTAGATTGCTAGCATCTCTTTGTTTCGCTCTTATCTAATCATGCGATGCTTTAGGAATTAGGCTGTCTGCTGCTTGCACTTACATAACTAACTAGAGTTTCTTGAAACGAAAGAAGAATTTACTGACTGTGCATGCAGTAGGGATTCGTTTGGAGAATTATTGGCGTTTTCATAGCCATGATTAGAAGTCACATTCATTAATAATATCCCTTGCCTTGCCTGTTATTTACTGTCTGTTGTCATTTATGTTCCTCATTTTCTCCTTTGGCTGATATCTAATTTTGGAGTCACCCCCAAGACTTTAAATCAGTGGAGTTATTAATTCTCTCTTTCTATTCTCGGTAAAATCAACTTCTCCCATGACTTGCCAAAGTTTTTTTTTTTTTTATTGGTTTTTTTTTTTAACTTACACAAAAATAAATAAATATGTATATTTTTTCTTTTTTGAAGAAAGTATCATCCTCGTTTTCTCTAATTGATCTGAATGAACCGCAAAAGTTGATTGGATGCTTAGATCTCCATGACTTGTGTGGGCATACTTTCAATTTTTTTTTTTATTAATTAATTTTGGTTTGTGTTGACCATATCTAATGATCATCAGCTCAGGGAATTTGCGTGAAAGAACTTCTTACACTAACGTGCAAAATTGAAACGGTTGTGTATGATCAGCTTGCAGCACTCTAACGTTGAATATCAACAAACAAACAAAAAATAAAAGTGAACTTCTTCTTTCTTCCACTATAAGCACCTTCTACCTAACTCATAGTAATATACTTAAGCAGCTCGATCGATCTTTTAAGAGTACATGTTAAATATTCGCGGAGGGCCAAATAAGTAAATAAATAAAAAATCAGATGTGTTCCCTTTTTCAAAGCAAGCAATTTATTTGCCCCTTGCTTTTCTCCTTGATTATTTGATTTGTCAATTTCTTCTCGAATTGCATCAAAGTTTTCGAGCTCTAACTCTTTTTTTTTTTTTTTTTTGGGTGTCATTTTTTACAGGTCATTTTTGCTGTAAACAATCGCACAAAGGAGAGAGAGAGTGCATGCGTGTGGAGGGTGGAAGAGAATCATATAAGAGCGAAAGTCGTAACTAACTTCTTCTTCTTCATTTTTTTTTTTTTTTTTTTTTGTTATGGTTCTTCCTGTAAAATTTCACTTTTTTGGAAGCTTCGAGAAGATATTATTGGAGGCACATATTAAAAAAATGTAGGAGTTTCTTTCTTGTGAATTTTACAGAGAGTAAGTAGCGTAGAGTAGTATAACACTTTAATTTTTTTTGAGGCAATTTTTTGTTCATCCCGAGAAGGTTGTCGAGACGAGACTGGTCTTCTTCATGTGATGGAAATGGAGTTTTCTATTTTCCTCTTTTCTTGTTGCCCAAAGGTGGCTTTGTTTGTTGATGAATTTTTGAAGCATCTGTTCTATATGTTTACAAGTTTCTACGACAAACATCATCATCTCCTCGTCTTCAATATGGAGGATGGTCGATTCGATCAGAAATTTTTGAGGCTGTGTACGTAGTAATGGCTTTTGATGGTCCTGTGGAATTAATTAAATAAGATATGAAACCAGGAATACATATTGGGTGACCGTATAACTAGAAACCATGTGGTATAATAATTAGTCATATTCTTAATATTAATATGTAACAATATTCTAGAAAAATAGTAAGTTATATTTATTTTTCTAACAAAATTAATTATGTTTTTAATTGTGCAGGGGAGAGGAAAAAAAAAAGACTACTATTATTAAGGTATGACGAAGGGAATAGGGTCATTAATAGCGAAACCTATGAAGCTTAGGAGACTTCGACGCCCGTCTGCACGTGAACTCGTCTTCTCTAAGAAACCAGTAGTGGATTAAAGTTTCGATGTCACGCTCTCATTGGTGATGGTCTGACGAAGTAATCCTCCCTCGAAGTTTTAAGTTGACTTCCCCCTCTGCCCAGCACCCACCCCCAGAAAAACAGCTTCCTGCGTCTCTAAGTCTAAACACGGTGATTAAGGAGTCCCAAATCAAAACCTGTTACCTGAGTCAGAATTCCCTTTTTTTTGTTTTTCTTTTATTAAAAATGTATTATTCTGATCAGCATATATATATATACACTAGCGTTGACTTGGGTACTTAAAAAATTGATGGTATTGGGATACGGAGGAGTAATGAACGAGGCAATTGGTGAAAGACGAGTAATCTATTTCTTAAACTTGGGTGTAGCAAGCAAAGTGCCGAAAGCTGTTTCTTGAGTGCACTTTTTAAGTTTAAACTCTTTGCTACATTAAGTTAAGAGGCTGAGGCTGACAGTTAAGAGTCGTATTAAACAGTAAGATAATATAATGCCTCATCTCTCAATTTCCGCTGCAAAACGCACTCTACCGCTGTTGTATGAGTGCCTTTCCGATTATTCTCCTGGATAGAGTAGAGTATTATTCACATTCTACTACCGTCTAAGTTTTTCACATTCTCTTCTTTCTTTTTTTTTCTTTTCTCTTCTTTAAATGAATAACAATAAGGTTAATCATTTTGAAATTTGAGATTCTGGTAGGTGGGTCTTGGATTGGATTCTTGTCCTAATTTGATAGGTGGATTGGATTCTTGCCCCAATTTGCTGCTGCCCAAATCAAAGTATCCGGTAATAGATCGCATTCCGTCGCAATCATTTTTTTCCTCTTTTTTGTTTGAATTACACCAGAGAATTAACTCAAAGATCGTACCACTACTGATACATCATTTTCTGAGCACCCAGATGTTTCTTGCCATTTAGGATGCGACACCAAGGAAACGCATGAAACGACGACAAAAATGTAAAAAAAAAAAAAAACACATTTAGTAATAATTTCAAAGACTTCAATGATCTTAGCGCTGTTCATTTCGATGAGGTATATATAGAGGAGTACGTTGCTCTTGTTTTTTTTTTCCCTCGTTCTTTTCAAAGAAAAGAATTACTGCTAGCATTTCGGTTATGGTTGGTTGACATTCACTCAATCAAAAAAAAAAAAAAAAAAAGCCGTGTCCATACCTCATGCTACTTGATTGATTGGACCACGAGCATTACCGAGTCGAAGAAAATAGCCACCTTTCAAACGTCCGCTCGGACGGGATGGTTCTGGTTGCAAATGCTTCTTCCCTGTACGAAACCACCATAACTTTATATTGTCCACAGAAACAGAATAATGTGCTCGTCCATCCATAATAATAATAATATCAATCCCCCAGTTGTCACGTGATAATCTTACTTATCCCCATATTTTTACTATTAGAGAGATTTTTTTTTTTTTAAAAAAACCTCACTTTTATATTTTTTAAAATTTTTTCTTTTTGCAACTTAAAACATTATTATTATTGTCTTCAAAATGATGTGGGCGTAGTAGTACAAAAGATGGGTGAATGAGATTAAAAATTGGAAGTGAATATTAAAGTATCTTTGGCCCAGAAGCTCTTTCAAAGTCATAGGGGATTTCCTGACTGGAGTCAAGCCATGAGTTTACCTCCTTCCTAACGAGAAAGTAGTAGTGTTCTTTCTTGTGGGAATTAGAACGAGAGCTCATTAATCATTATCATTATTGCTGGAAAGGTTGTAATCTTCTCAAATCCAGGCCAGCTGAGCTCTGTAGCCCACGTTGTCACCCACCCTATACATCCTCTGACTTCTTGTTGTGGGTTATAGTTTTTGGGCCTATTATCAGCAGACCCATTCTACAATTGTTTCTTTTCATTTTTTTTTTTTTATTTTGAGCTGAAACCTATTCCCGAAAAAAAAAAAAAAACTGTGATTACAGAACCTTAATTATATTATCAGGGGGAGCAGCCTGAATACGTGAAACTATAGTAAACGTTTTTTTTAAAAAAAAAAAAAAAAGAAATTCAGAAGAACAAAGGCTTGTTTATTTCCATTACGGGAGGCTATCATTGATTGATTGATATGTCATCGTAACAGAATAAGATTTAGAAGATTCTGTATGAAAACTAAAAATGCTAAAAATTGCCGAAAAGTCCTATCTCTGAGATGAGACAAAATCTCAGCGACTTCACTACTGTAATTTTCAGTAAATTATTTGGTTCTCCTTTTTTTTTTTTTTTTTTTTTCTATCTGCAAAATTCAGGGCCCTCGGCACGCAATTAATCTGTTGGCTTCTGATGACGATCCTTCCAACTGCAGCTTTCCGATCTCCGATCCTCTTCCTCTTCCATGCTTTCACCGCCAGTAACTGACGCCCCTTTAGCTGAGCCGCCGCCTGCTAAATGCAAAGGCCCTTCAGGAGAAGCAGACTGCTTGGCGCTTGGCTTTCGTAAATAACTGCGTTCTCCCCTTCTCAGCCACTCGTAATTTGGCGACGCACTTGTTGAGGAGCTTGGCATCAGCTTTCGGATATGAAGCCTGTATTTCTGCAAATTCGGACCAAGTTCCACGTCATTGCGTGGCATTCACCAAAACAAAGCCAGATAGTTATAGGAAGCTTTGCATGCAGATTGAAAACTCACCTGCAAATGGCTTTTCACTTCATCATTGGTCAGGCCATCCACTTGCATGATTTCTCTTATGTGCTTTGGGGTGGCAGCTGCGAATTGGATGAACATATCAGGTAGATGGTTCTAAATTCACGACATGGTACAGCAATTTCCCGAATGTAGCAAATGCAGATTGGAACAGGGCAGGGAAGTTTTAGAGAAAGAATGCATTTTGCGCTCGCAGATCCTTAGATCAAGGCCTCCTTGTTCATGAATACAAATTTATTTGCTATTCTATTCCAAACTCGATTCAAAAAAGTCGATTGGAAACCGATGGAGGACGAGGGAAAAGAAAAAGATACCCAAAAAAAAAAAAAACCAATGTCCTTACTCAGACACCCGTTCAGGATAAATTATGTCAGATTCTCAGACACCTGAACCGAAAAATTCGCAAGCCCTCGTAGACCCACAAAAGATTCAGATAGTATTTACTCCCGTGGGAATGAAAGATGAATAGGAGTAACTTAATTCCAGAAGAGACAGCAGGAACAAAAACAAAAATCCCAGAAGGCAGTGAAATTTTTGGATACCTTGTGCACCTCCAAGTTCGAAGAGGGCTTTAACAAAATTTTGATGCAAATCATGCGACCAACACCGCCTCTGTTTCTTGCCCTGCGTCGTCTGGGATGAACTACCACCCTCTGATAGCACAACAGTACCATCATCACTGGCAACACCAACATGTTTGCCTTTTGAATTCGTAAGATCATCTGAGCCCACCTCAGCCAGTGCTGGCATTGACAAAGACAGCCCATTTAGCGGGTAATCCTCCTCCTCCACCTCTGTCTTCGTCACCACAGCACCACCTGGCTTCTTGAAAGGCAAAAAGGCCCCTCCCAACTTCTTGTTGAAACTCCGTGCCTGATCAGATAGGCTCCACCTTGCTGCTCCATCACTCCGCTCTTGATGCCTCTGGAATCAGCAAAATAAATATAAAACAAGTGAAGAAGAATCAATAAGGTTACCTAAAATGTTCAGGGAAAAAAAATGACAAAAAACTTACGGCTTGATGGAGAAAAAAGGCGTCTTGAATTTTGACAGTATCAAAACCGTTTTCATATTGGATGGGAGTGGTCCAAAGCTGAGCAGAGCTCATCCAAGTCTTCTTGTCAGTCCAATCAGCTGACTTTCTTTTGGGTCTTTCATCTTCACGATCTGAATTACCTTTTAGAGGCATGAATTCTTCCATCACAACTGTCTCCACCTCTCTCTTCTTCAACTTTACCACCTCCTCCTTCAATTTCCAAATAGCTGTAGACCAGATGAAATTGAAAAAATGTATACAGTAAAGTTAACACCATATCCCTTTTTTCTTTTCAAGCCGAAAAAAGGGGAAAAAAAGGAGTTGAGAAAAAACGGGGCATACCATCGTTCAAGAGGAGCATGCAGAGGGGGAGTTCACGTCTGAAACCATCGATCTTTTTCATTTCTTGCTCCAAAACACAGACATAGTCGTTTAGTTTGGACAACTTCAGGGGAATATCGGGGATCATTGAAACTTCTGCTAGCAAATCTGAAATGGACTTTGGAACAAAACCACTTGAGTTTAAATCCAGCAGCCTGAATTCCTTTGAATCGAACTTCATTTTCCCACTCACGTAAAAGAAAAAAAAAAAATTCTCTAATGGGTTTCTTTTCTTCTAATCTCTAGATGAGTTCGGATGTTTTCTGTTGTGATTTCTATCTAACATTGTCAAGATAGAATATAGAACTAAAATGCATGGTGACAAGGAGGAGGATTGGGATTGAGTTAAATAGCACGGTTGGTCGGCTGAAATGGGAAAGAAAGGGTAAATATGGAAAGGGAATGATAAAGTCGGAAAATGTGCCTTTGGAACAAAAAGAAAAGATTCCCTGATTTTTCACATTCGGGGCGTCGCATATTTTGAGCGTCTCCGTGAAACTCAACTAAACTTAACCCTCAGCTGAACGCGATTAGTTTGGCTCAGTCAAATTTCACGTTTCAAAAAAAAAAAAGAAAAAGAAAAAGAAAAGAAAAGGTGGAATCATGTTGACTTTGTACAGATTTTCTATACATTTTTCTACCATTTCTTAGTGAGTGGGGGTAGGACTTTTTCTGATTATTATATAAAGGAGGAAATTTTGCCTCCTTAGGTCCCGTATGAATTAATGTTTTTTCAAATTTTTGTAAAAAAATATATTATAACAATTTAATATATATGAGCTGAAATGATAATTAGAAAATATGTTCATAGAAAGTGTAGAAATTTGTTGTTAGAAAATTACAATCTAAGCATAGTCTAAGATTCTTGGTTACCAGGGTAATTCAGTCTTTTTACCTTAAAAATCAGTCTTTTTATTAGGGGTGGCCGACTTTGTAGTTGATAAGTCATGGGACGATTGTCAAATTACAATCTAAGAATTGTCTAAGATTCTTGATGACCAGGGTAATTCAGTCTTTTTACCTAAAAAAAAATCAGTCTTTTTATTAGGGGTGGCTGACTTCATAGTTGATTGTCAAAGGTAACCAAGCCATGCAATTTGCTTTTTTTTTTTTTTTTTTTTTTTTGGGATCTGCCAAGCTGTGTGCAGTGTTGGATTTTGGAATTGTATTCGAGATCCATGAATATAATCAGCTTCTTTAGGATTTTGAGGTTTTTTTTTTTGGTAAAAGAAATTTTGTACATTTATTTTTCCCACTCGAACAAACCCAAAAGAAAATCGTTGTTCATCAATGTTTGAACAAAAAATGCCAATTGATGTTGAATAGCGCATTTGGTTAGCAAATATAAGTAGAATAACCATTAATTACTATTTGCTAATTGTGGTTCAGCTTATAAATTTACATTTATGTGGAGGACAGATAAGTAATGCGTATAAATAAATCTTCAATAATCTCTAGTCAGAGTGGCTCTTCTTCAACGACAGACAAATAAAAATTAGGAAGATATCAAGAGTTGTGGTCAACTTCTTCAAATATTTAGCCCTAAATGTGAATCGAAGGGGACATTAACAACGTGGACCCGACGGTGACTGCTTTTATAATCAAAATTATGAAGCCAGACCAACAAAACATTAATAAAGTGACTGGTGAAAAAGATTTATTTACATATTCGGCTCTGTGATTTGTTGAATATTCAATGAATCAAATTTTTTTTTTCCTTTTCCACAATGGTAAGTAAATCTCGGCCATTTTAATGCCCTAAAATTGAGAAGATCGCATTTATAAGCGGAAAATGATATCCGCACACTCTTGCATAACATGAATTTTTTTTTTAAATATATAGTATACTTGTCAGCGCATCTAAATCATCCCAACTACCTCATAATTATAATAATGTAAAGATACGCACCTTTATCTTTTCAAAAAATTAACATTTAAAGTACATTTATTAAAATTACAAACATGCGCGTATATTAAATAAGTACGCGTCGATGCATACACGACAACATAAATGTTCTAATTTTCCTTTTTTTTAAAAAAAAAAAAAGAAAGAAAGAAAACCCGGTTTACATTTATTTTTACTTTACCAGTTTGGCTTGAAAGGGAGGAAAAAGAGGGAGGAGATAATCCCTGAAGAAGCATTCCATTCATTCAAAATACTGAAAATAGTAGTAGTTGTAGTAGAATACAACTAAGGGGATCCTATTCCTATCCTAGCAAGAAAGATTCCCGTGGCAAAGCTAAGTATTTGCAGAACCCTTTTCAGTTAAATTCTACCTAAATGCT
Source organism: Coffea arabica (assembly GCF_036785885.1). Taxonomy (NCBI): domain Eukaryota; kingdom Viridiplantae; phylum Streptophyta; class Magnoliopsida; order Gentianales; family Rubiaceae; genus Coffea; species Coffea arabica. Next base: position 5,321,904 of record NC_092323.1, on the reverse strand, counting down.
AATAATACAAGTAAGTAAAACATGATTAGCACGCCATCTGTCCCCAAATTCTCCTGCTCCTTGTAATATGATATTATATGTAATGTGGGGTGCGTGGTCCTTGCGGATCAGACCTCCCAAACCAGCACACAAGAATCTCTCATCAGTCATCGCGTACCACCTTAACGCTCAGCACATCTACTCACATAATGACACGTGGTTTGCTGAGCAACTCCCTTTTTGGATGAGAGCTGTTCTTTAGATTCCTCTTCAGAGTTCATTCTCTTTCGTCCGTTTCGAATCCGTGGCGTGGCTGTGCCACATAATTTAAGGAAAATTTGGATAGAGAGAATTTGGATGATTTATTTGAGATATTTACTGTAGCATTTTTTGTGATGTGATGTATGTGAGATAAAAAGGTGATTGGGAAGATAAAAAGGTGATTGGGATTTGTGAGGATAAATTTTGCAAACCAAATTCTCTCTATCCAAACAAACTCATATGATGTACAAAAGCAGAAGTGACGTCCGAAAAATGAGAGCGCAAAACTAAAATAAAATAAAATAAGTAGAAGAGGATATTTTATAGGGTTCTGATCCTAATCCGCAACCACAAACGGGATAAGGATTCTGGTTTGTGGATTGAGAGATTGTGTTTATTATCTTGGACATTATTAGGCCTCTCTAATCGGCAACCAAGATGCCATCCCGAAGTAGAGGACAGACATTTGATCGATGCTAGTCATTGGTAGGTCTCATTTACCATTCAAACATTTCGAGAAATGGTTTCTTTACTAAGTTTTGTGAGTAAAAGGTCCATGGATGAAGACATGAAAAGATGTCACAAACCGATGAGAAGTACTTAATGACTGTAACAGAGAGGAGAAAGGAGGATCAGAACTTCTGGGATTTCTACGGATAAATGTGGCAAATGGAGATAATTAGATGATTATAAAAACGATTCTGAAATTTCTACGGATGAATGTGGCGTAGAATCTCAGCTTGTGTGATATAATATAAGCAAAAGTCGTTTCTTCAATTAATCCTACGCTCAATTGCACCACTCGGAAACAATGAAAGAAAATTTGTTTTTCTACCATCACTTTTGAGTTGTGAATCAATTGTTCAAACTAGGTTGGATGTGGAGCCTACCATATTTGATGGTCGAAAGCTCGCTTGCCCGCATCTCTCATATCTGCTGCTGTCTGGATAAGGAAGACGGGGCCATGGTCAGTTGTATCGCTCCCTTAACCATTTGGACAGCTGCTCAAAATTTTTTTGCTTGCATTACAAATGTTAATTTTTAACTTTTTTTTAATCTTTTTATTCACTGTATTTTAAAAAAAAAAAAATTTCATATACATCATCATATCATATGTATCACAACAACAAGTGTTACAATAATTATTTTCAATAATATTTCAAATAATCTCCTATGCAACGCAAAATTTTTTTTTTCTTCTGCCTTCAAAAAGGATTTAGGCCAGCTATATGATAGCGGCACGTGGTGCACAGAAGCACCCGAATTGTGTTTGTATAATGGAGGATGGGAGTGTTTTTCAAAAATTAATTTTTTAAATACAATAAAATTTTTAAAAAGTACTCTAAAAGGTAATATAAAAATTAGTTTAAATTTTTTTAAAATTTTAAAAAATATCTCAAAATATATACTAGAAACTCTTCTACTCTTAAATATCTCAAAATATAATATAAAAATTTTGCTACAAAAACACCCCAAAAATAGCTAATTCAAACGGAGCTCAAAAAACAAAAAGGATGTTTTTCCACGGAGTAAGCAAGCTCCACTCATTACTCTTTTTGAGTGCTAAATTAGTACACAGTTATCCGACAGACAAAAATAGTTAATCGCCGTAATAAATTAAAGTATATTTGCATACCAACGGAACAAGCAAAGTACATATGCCCATTGCCATTTGTGCACAGGCAGACGCGGATGAAACATTATAAAGCACAAAAGTAGAGAAGGGTACGTTACTCGTCTGGTCTCTCTAACTAAAGGCAAAAATACTGCTGGTAGTACATTTGATCTCAAAAGCTGCTCAACCATGGGCGGTGCAAATTAACTTGTTGACCTTTTTGGGTCGAATTTGTGTTTGTAACCCAGGCCAAGATTGCTGTCTATTCAAATGCCACCACCACACAGCTACGATCGTGAAATCTCTCCTTGAAAACGACTGGGGGAATCGAGCGGAAGGGTATGGGATTCCACTACTTGTGTGTTTTCTTTCCAACGACATCCATTCGCCTCGTACCAAGCAATCAATAATGGCATCGACAGTAATTGAGTAGGGGATGCCCTTTTTCTTTTCTTTTTTTTTTTTTTAATTTGCCCGCTTGAGATTTGATTCTAACCTGGTTCAGGTGATCTATCTTTTCTTGGGTAGGAGACGGCAACCTTTTGCCATCCCCCCACCCACTTGTCCCTGTTATTGTTCATTTCTTCATGGGATTTTTCTCATTATTTTTTGACAAAGTAATTGCAACCATATAAATAGTTGGTTCCTCGTTGTAACATACCTTTAGGCATGCTAACTCGTTTGATCATTCATCTATTGTTTGTGGCTTACCGACTACAAATCTGTGTGTTTCTACGTGTCTCGATTCATTTTTCAATTTACAGTGCATTCCACATTTTCAATATATCAACTCGGAAAATCAGATTCCACTAACAAAAATGAATTCTCCAGCAGAAACAGCAGGCTAACTCAGGGAGGAGGAGTCAAGGGGAACATAAAGAGGTGGGTGAAAAACAGGACTATGTGGGAGTTGGGTGACTGTTACGACTTGCAATAACATTGAACAGGTCGCTTTTTCTCCTAATCGGCGCTCATTCTTGAGCTGAGTGCTGACAAAAGGCTACATTAGTCAAGGAAGACGGGGGGAAAAGAAAAGTTAGCATTCACTTGCATCTACTCCCTGTTAGTAAATCACTTGAAGGCTTCCAAGAAATAACGGAAAGGCAACTCACTGTTCCGGCTTTATGAAATGACCAGTCAGAAGTTTAGGAACTGTGAATCCTTGAAAATTGTCCACATCAAAGAGTTCTTTGAGCTTTTCATCGCATAGTATCCTCCTCCTATCAGATGGATCCTTCAACATCAAGAGAAGTAAAATGAGCATACGAGCAGCCACAAGGATTTGACAACGTTCGAGAGATATTATGGAGAAAAATGTAACACAGAAGTTCAAGTTACAATCTAATTTTCTGAATTAATTGCAAGCAATTACCTGCAGGTTATTTTGCTTAATGTAATCCCAGATTCTTTTCACAACATCAGATCGTGCTAAGGCACTTTCTCCCGTCCCAAGAAACTTGACGAGAGCATCAGAAAGAGGAAGGGGAGCAAGAAAACCTGAAGTCCCACCCTTCTGCCTCTTTTCCTTTCTCTTTGGCTCATCCATTTCTTTGATATGAAACAAGAGGAACAAAAGAAGCCCATGAAGAATTTCGTTAGATTTTCGCTGCTTCAACAGATATCTGATATAATTTATTTGGACAACAGATAAACAGGCAGCGAGGAGGCAATCTTTTAGATCCCAACTGCACATGACTTCAAAAATCGGAAAATCCACCTTGAAATAAAACTGGTGAAAAAAAAATGCGTAACAGAATCCTTTAAACATTTTTGCAGCCATGAGGACATAATACAATCTGATAGATCAATAAACAGAACTACCTTCTGCTCTCTCTTGTTTCCGCTGCTTCTCTTTTGGCGTAGATGAGACTGAAGCTGTTTAATTGCAGAAAAACTGTCAAGTAATCAAGACAATGACAATAACATGAAAAGCCAACTAGTGATAGAGAAATCATTAGACAACACTAAAACATAATCTCATGCCAATTAACCACCTAGCTGAAAACTTAAAATAGGTAGCAACGCACCAGAAATTTAACATTACTAACATCAGCTTCGATAATTCCTCAAACACTGAAGAAATGCTCATGAGATAATTGAAGACCTATAGCGCATAAAAAGTTAGGTCCCAAAAAACAAAGACCTGCTATATGGATGAAATAGAGGTAACTTAAGAAAGGAACTTTATGTCCCAAGTATGAAATCCAAAGCTTCACTGCATAGACTAGGCCAAATATAAACCAAGGCAGATGTAAAATCAATGACAAGATAATTAAGGCAAGTCCGCTCACTTAGAAAAGGCTTGTCGAATTCTTTGATGTTCTTCTATAACTTATGAACTTTAATTGCTTGAATTTGAACTACCCCAGACAATACTTCAACCCTAAATCAACTAATCATATTGTCAGATGATAAGAGAGTTTCCTCTTCACAATCAATTGTATATCTGCACACAGTAAACTGTAAATGCTCTTGAGATCACAAAATATAAAAGCTTCCAGATGACTCATCCCGAAAATTAGTTATGATATTTTCAATAATCATACGCTTGACCTCCTCATAAAGCTGTATACTGTTCTTCAATGAAATTTTCATCAACACAGCCAAAGGGCCCATGGATGTGCGCAAGCTGCATTAAAGAAAAAAGGACTACCAGAACAGCATGAATAGACTTTGGGTAATGCAGTTAATAAAATGAACAAAGCTATTCCTGTTCATAGGAACTCCCTTAACACGATAACTTATTATCCCTCTCAGAGGTCAAGGTCTTCCAGAACTTGTACCCTGAGCCAGATACCAGGAAGGAGCTATACAATCTGATAACCAAAACTGCAATAGTACACAGCTCTAATAGTTCATCACATTTGAAAGCTGCTCTTAGCAGACAACAAGACATATACATAAAATCTTAATGAAATGTTATTCCTATCAGAAATATACAATATCCTTATTCAAGTTACAGCATTTTCCCTGCTTTGATGTATTTCAGCAACCATCAATTGAGACAGAGCAAAACAAATTAAAAGGAAAAAAAATGTTATCTTTATCCTCTATTCAAGCAGTGATATCGATATTGTCCAGTATCAAGCAAACTCCAGTCTTTCCTAACTAAAACTCTGAAGTTATATCAGTTTGAATACACAGAGAAACAAACAAATATATCTGACATAAGAAGAGGTAATAGGAAAAATTACCATTGGTTTCTAAAGGCCAGATATGCTGTGCTAAGGCCTTGTTCATTTGGAACATGTTTATACTATCCACACCAAAAAGTTCCCTCAGGGTATCATCACATAATATGTTCCGCCTATTGCTTGGGTCTTGTAAATTATTTTCCCGAATATAGCTCCAAAGTTTCTTCACAACCTAAACTCTCACAATTTGGAAAAAGATCATTAATTCGAATTGTCAGTCACATTAAAAGTAAACTAATGTATAATGAAGAGGAATATCTGCAAAATACATTATACCTCAGTTCTAGCTAATTCAGGTACGCCAGTGAACTTTTGAAGTTGAGGAGAAAGGCTACAGAGCTTGGTAAATCCACCACCTCTTCTCTTAACCTCTTTATTCTTCTTTTTTGACCTATCCAAATACATAGCATCTACATGTTTTAGTAATAAACAAACTAAAACCTTTACTGACATAATTACTCATCTTCAAGTAGCATTGAATATGTGGACTAGAATCACTAGTATTTTTCACATTCTTTAAAGTATCTCAGTCTGTTTCCAGGTCCAGCAGATGTCAGATTGGGGGAAAGGGAATTAAGGAGAAAAGAAAGGTGGTAAAAAACCCACTCTATCTTTCGAAGCAGTAAAATTCTTAGTTACATTCAGCACCGCCATTTTAACAACATTATCAAAAAAAAAAAAAAAAGAAGAGCAATTTCACTAAAATCTCAAATAATGCACTCTGAACATGCCACATGAATGGAAGGAGCACAACTAACACTTCATAAACTAAGCCTAATGTGGAACAACATATCTGCTACTCATTAACCAATGACAGCTAAAATGGAGAAGCCATCCTATCAACTTAAAACAAGAAAGGGAAATGCCTCAGCATATCCCTTTGCCTAAATCAGCAATCCACGACAAAGGAGCTTGATGTGAAAAGAACGTACAAAAGCCTCTCCCATAGTCCTTCCAGACCATCGTTAAGAAGAGAAAGGAAAGCAACAACAGGATTTGCATTCTGCATTTGAACAGTTTTTCTGCCAAAGATATGGCTAACACCATCAACTATTTAGTGAGTGCCATTGCAATTTTGCAAACCACATTGGCCTTATTCACGCTTGCAAGCAAAATTAAAACGAGAATTGGTATCGCGCAAGGGGACTAGCCTTGTTTGCCAGTAATTCATACTTTGTGGTTAATACGGTGACAGAACTACGAAAATGACCAAAATAATTATTCAACGAGGACAAGATAAGCTGTTAAAAGAAAAACCTCCTAAGCAGTAGAACCATTTCTGGGCAGCATCCATCCATACGCTTAACCCTGATTCAACACATTGTACAAGAAACGACTATAAAATCCCTGGTTGCCAGGTTCCACTCAAACTCCTCAGCTACACAACCTATTCTCTTTCTCCAAATCAAATTTACCAAAAATTTCCCATAAAAAATTACTACACGACAAGAAGGGGAAAAAAATCATAAAAGCAGCTTCTTTAAAAAGCACAAAATTTTCCTAAAACACGAAAGAAGAAAGCATCGAACTTCAAAAACATAAATAGAGCCAAACACTATATATGCAGCTATGCATGCTCATACAAGATTAAAAATCCCAAATCATTTTCCCACCTGAAATAATACCAGCTACTGCATTTCTATTTCTGCCAACAAAATAAAACTTACCCTTTCTTAGAAGTTGGCTTTCCATTACTGGGTTCCTCTGATTCCTCCTCCTCGTCTTCCACCGCTTCTTCTTCTTCTTCTTCTTCTTCAGCGTCCATCTCGGCGGGAACCTGGGCCTGGGCATCTCCATTCTCCTCTTTATATTCCTCAGCTTGTTCTTGAAACTGAGTTTGAAGGTAAATATCAACTTGTTCTCTAATAAAGGCTTTTCTATCCGACAAATCGATTCCGAAATCTTCTTCGAGTTTCCGGCGAACAATTGCGGTCGTCGTCGTGTTTAGGTCCGACGTGCTAAGAAACTCCCTCAGTCGGTCCACTAGTTCCGTCTCCGTTACCATTTCCGCTTACTTTCGTCGTTGAAAAATATCGGTTTTTTTTTTTTATGTTATGACTTAAGTCGGAGTCTGCGATGTACTACTAAATTGTTACTCGAAATGACTGTTTAGGGTTTCCCGTGGATGACAACTCCAGGTGAAAATTCGGACGGAGCAAAGGGCAAGCTTGGCAATTCGGATGTTGCCCTTTACGGTATGTAAGTCCCACGAAACGGTAAAAGGAATGCCCCCTCGAGGCCCCGTCCCCGTTTAGCAAAGTTTCTCGTTTAGCAATTCCGCGTGCCTTTTGAGGTGTTAGCGTCAATTTGACATATTTACCCTTGCATTTCCCCAGTAATCACGAATTACACGTCACGGCAGGGATGAGTCTCGTGTTGCCGTTTAAAGATTTGCTCGCTGAAGCGTTACGCTTTCATGTGCTTGAAAACGACTTTATGGGTTGGTATACGCTTTATGGGGCATCTGTTCGTGCTCAACTATGCAAATTTTGGTAGTTTGTTTTGATACTCGTGGACGGCCGTGGCTGGTTTACACTCCTGCGTAGCATGGTTAGCTCGTTCGGATTGCTATTTTCAGAAGTTTTTGGTTTAAAAAAAGGTACTATTGTGATATATATATATATATATATATAATAAAAGAATAAAAAAATTTTATCATAAAAAATATAAAAAATTTTCTGCAAAAAAATTATAATTCAAACAAAGCCACCGTGTTAGTTTATTTCATAATTACTTCTAATTGACTCTATGGGTTAGGTATGTGTGGCCGTGTAGTTACTAGTTAGTTGAATCACAGACCTATTTCTAAAATGCTTAGCGCCTATAGACCCAAATGTGATCGTCGATATGGGCTAAATGGTGTATACGGTGTTAGGGTTGCAAACGAATCGAATTGAATCAATCTTTAATTTAATCGAGTCGAGTTTTGACTTAATTTTATCGTACTCGAACTCGGCGAACTGATGATTTTGAATATGGGGCTAGTGGTAATCCACTCATATATTAACGAGAGAACTTGAACTAACCACTAAAATGACAAATAAAAGATGTCAAGGGTTGGCATTTTGTTTTCCTTATAGACAGATATTTTTGCTTTTTTTTTTTTTTAAATAAAAATTTCGCTTTAGTTGTTCTTTTCCTTCGGGAAGGAGGCTTCTTTCGACTGATAGGTTTCCTTCTCAGACAAATGGTGCAGCTTCTATCTTTTATCTTTTAACCAAGAACTCCTAAGTTTAGGACGGAATGATACAAAGGCTCGCCATTGTAAAGCTAAAATTAACATAGTATAAAAAATGACCAACCGAAGGTCAAAAAGTTCAGCCATTCAAAAAATTCACAAGGCCGAAATCCAGAGCCTGGATAAACCGTGTCGCTGTCCTCGATGCCTATAGTTTAAGACACCCGCTATACACAAGGGGAGAAGATTAAAGGGCTTGACTGATCATCGGCCGAGGTTCTTAATAGCTAACTATCGATTGCAAGAAGCAAAGAGGAGCGTAATTTTATAATCCTTCCTTTTGTGCTGTTTGGTTCTTGGGAGTTTCTCTTATTCCGTCAACCTGCAACCAAGTTTACGGGTAAGGACCTCCAAGAAATAAATTACTATGAGGTATGAGAAGGCAAAGCAAGAATATTCCTTGAAGTAAAAGGTCATTTAACGTGAATTGGAATCCACTGTTCTGGATGGGAATATATTTCCGTTTCAGTCATTATTTTATTCGGCGAAATACAGCAAATTATACGTCCCCCGCCACCCCCCCTACCCCCGCATTTTTTTTTTTTTTTTTTTAATAATAAGGTCCCCTTCTTTGTGCATATGGACCAGACACCGGATGATGCCACCATGCTTTGTCTTACTATTATTATTATTATTGAATTGTAGATTATTTGCTCACACCATTAACATATTTTTTAATTAATTTTTTATTTCACATATATCATATAAAAAAGTGTTATAATATTTTTTTTTTCAAAAGAGTATCCCAAATAATATAAAACTCCACATAACTTGGCAGTGTGTGTTAATTTTTTGGTGTAAAACGTAATTGGTTCAAATCTTATCTTCCATACTTATTTCTGCTCAGAGGAGCACTCCATTTTCTTGACAAATAAAACTGAAAATACATTTCTTTTAGTAAAAATAGCCCGCTAAACTTTGTCATGAGACAAGTTTCGTCGTTTGGAACGTTTCGATATATTTGAGGTGAAGCATCACTTCTCTTTTGTATGTTTATAAATTATAACATTAATTAGACACGCGTAAAAAAAAATACTCTATCCTTGTAATGAAAAATCTATGAGACTTAATATGGGATATCTTTATACAGAATTGCGTGACCATCCTATTGAAGTTCTTTGTGAACTTCAACCCAAGGCCGATGGGAAAAATTAACAAAAAGGAAAAAACGAAAAGCAAGACGAGGAAAGCAACTTTGGAGATCGGTCCCCTAGTATATTACATTGGTTCCACAGTTTTATAAGGGTTTCGTGGTATGAAGAAACAACATCTGTTGTGCTTACTTTGTACGACTATCTTTTATGTTGAAAGGCATGAGAATGTTTACACATATCATTAAATGAAGAAAATGTACGCGATCAAAGACATTTTATGAACACTTTTACTATATTTTTGTACTCCACTATCACTCTTTGGCATTGTTAATCCTTACAATTAACTTGCCAGATCACTGGTCCTATTCCCGATATGGTGGATAAAGTCATTTCATTTTGCTTAAAGTTGGTTGGTCATCAAATGATGTTCATGTACGTGTTCGATTGTAAGTCAGAAATTTAAATCTCTGCATTACATTTGCAGTGAAAATTCAAAAAGTATATCATACAGTAATGCATTCTTTTGACCTGGAAGTGGGAATCTCCCCCTATAATCCACCTTAGCCTTCCTCTAAGATTGGTCAAGTTAGAAAAGGAGTAGCAATAGGAGTTGACACTTGATTTAACAGAAACCAAAAAAATAGAGGGTCATTTCATTTTTGCAAGTATGGCACACAACTGGCTCTGAAATTTATCCATAACGGGGGGATACATTCGTCATTTCATTGATACCCTATCCATTTACTGTTTTTTGTTAAAAAAAAAACACACACACACACACACACACGCACGCACGCACAGAGAGAGGCGCAAATTTCAACGAAAAACGAAAACTAACAGAAGGGACCACTACTGAGTTGCGAGGACGAAGCGGGCATATTCTTGAAAAAAAAGAAAAGGACGATGGAGATCAATAACGACAAAAGAAGCCATAAAACGCCGTCGTCTCAGGGTGGGAGCGACCGAAAAGCACCAAAACGTCACCGTCTGCTTTTGTCGTTCCCACATCCTCCAGGTATATCCTCGCCCTCGCGCCCCACTGCTAATGTTGCCTTGTCACCATCATGCACCTACACACCATTTTTAGATATTTGTTTATTTTATTGAAGACAAAAACAAATATCTTCCTTCTTTCCTTCCACCACTTGATGGTTCATAGAGTATTTTTTAAGAGCAATTTACGAAACTGACCTCCCCTGCGACGCCCCTTATCCGCTGCGCCTGAAGCCTGAAACTGACATTTCGCACGCCCCTCACCCATCTCCTCCCCAAAGCAAAGCCAGCGATTGGATTTCAGAAATTTGAGAGTCAACACTGGCTACTACTGCAGCTGGTATTCAGCCTTCCCTTCCCTAGCCTACCGCCCGGAGTGGAAAACGTCGACGCTTCTCTGCGACTGATGTTGTCTAATGTAAAGAATTATTGATGCGTAAAATGGATCGGGCAGCGGTAACAGTGGGTCCGGCTATGGATATGCCGATCATGCACGACAGTGACCGGTACGATTTGGTCAGGGATATCGGTTCCGGTAATTTTGGCATCGCCAGACTTATGAGAGACAAGCAGACCAAAGAGCTGGTCGCAGTTAAGTATATCGAACGGGGCGACAAGGTTAGCTTCCGAATTTCGTCTTTGAAGCCGAAATCGGTGTTTTCTATGGCCTTGGTGCTAAAATTTGAGCAACCACCTTATTGATACTCTTTTTGCTGGGTGCAAATTCGGAAGCATCTTTCTTCTTTTTTGCCTTAAATAACCGAACTGGCCTTGGTTACTTTGTTTCAGGATAACTTTATTTTGGTTATTTCTGGAAATATTTATGTCTCAGGAGCATTTCTCACTTTGGGCCTTTCCTTTGTTCTTTTTCTTTTTCCTTTTTTTTTTTAAAAAAATTTTTTTTTTTGGAAACTTCAATTACTAACTAAGTGACTATATTGCTCACACAGGAGGATAGTAATAGTATGAGGATAAAATGCCCGTTCTCTGAGTTTTTGTGCTGCATATTTTCTGCTGGGCAAAGTCAATTCAATAATGTGATTGGTCCTCAAACTGATGGTTAAAAGCTTGTGTAGCATATTTTCTCCACATTTATAGCAAGAAAGGAAACAAAAAGAAAAAGAAAAATTGATTTCGCAAAATATTTGAGTGAAAAAGATTATGTTTACTGGAGTAATATGACCTGTTTTGGTAATTGGCCCTATATGATGTGGCTGGTCGAGAATCCCTATGGTTTCAAGCTGTGGAAGGAAAGAGAGGTGCTCGGAGACCTGAATTGTTATGACAGAGATTTGGGTGATCTTTTCAGTGCCCTTCTCTCATGTATGAAATATCTGTGGACAGGGTCTATCAGAATTAGGATTTTCACCCTACAAGCAGCACTTCAGCTGAATCAGCTCAACTTAATAGTAGTCTTACTCCATTCTAACTTTAGCAATTAGTTCATCTCTGGTCTCTATATTTCTCCTGCCTTGCTTTCAATCTTTACCTTCTGAATCCTAGTATTTGAGGCGCTTAAGCATTTTAGCCATGTTCTATCTTACTATGCGATTAAGTAGATGTAATGTAATGCTCTATTGGAGTTTTGTGTGAGATGGTAGAAAAACTATTCTTTGTTCGTGCAACTTGATTTTTGAAGCTCTACTGGATCGTGCATTAACACTTGATTCCACTTGCACTGCTGAGGCTGGGATTTCTATCCCTGGTTGGTACTGTCATATTTCTGCTGTTTAAACATTCGAGTTGCAATTGAGCCATCAATTAACATTCAGCTTTCGGATACTTATAATGCAATGGTGCCATATTGTGAAAACTTTGACCATTCTAGGCTGCCATTTGTCTGTGTAATGAATACAAGTGACAGAATTCCAAAATGTTTTAGGGCCCCTACTACTGAATCTTTTATTTGAAGAAGAGGTAGGAGGCCAGGAAAACTAGAAAGAAATGATCAAATATAGACTGGTTTTTTAGATAGGGTGCTTTACTTCCAAGATGCTAGCTTCAAGTTGGAGAGTTTCCCCTCTTTTCTCAGCTTGCCTTCTGTCCTCATGTAAAGCTACTTCTGCTGTGCTGAGTAATTTTATTTGTTTGATTGCTGAATCATCTTGTATTGCTTTTTGCAGATAGATGAAAATGTCAAGAGGGAGATTATTAATCACAGATCTTTGAAGCATCCTAACATTGTTAGATTTAAGGAGGTTTGCTACACATTTCATCTTCTCACATTATTTTTTTGGAGCTGGTTTGTTACTTGTCCACAGTTGATGAGCTGGCATATATAATTCAGGTGATTTTGACACCAACTCATCTGGCTATTGTGATGGAATATGCTTCTGGTGGAGAGCTTTTTGATCGAATCTGCAATGCTGGACGCTTCAGCGAGGATGAGGTTCATTGATATTCTTCTCTCCATTTTTTTTAGTTTTTTATTTTTTTAAAAGCTCCCACTCCCTACAAGATTGTAACATTCTAAAATTATCTGAAAGTTTGTTTATGCTGCAGGCTCGTTTTTTTTTCCAGCAGCTTATATCTGGAGTCAGCTACTGCCATTCAATGGTACTCAAAGTTTAGTTATAAAGTTCATTATGTTGTCGTTTTGATTACCCAACCCTGTGGCCCAAGTAAATAAGAATACAGAAATTGATTAATTGGCTTGACTCATCTGTTTTACCTTTTTTTTCTGGTGAAGCAAGTATGTCATCGTGACTTAAAGCTGGAAAATACATTGTTAGATGGAAGCCCAGCTCCACGTCTGAAGATATGTGATTTTGGGTATTCCAAGGTATAATAATCTCTTATGAAGTTGTGTATCTAAATCCTCGCATTCTACTTGTCTCTATATGCAGAAAGTCGGGGAAATGCTTTATCCTGAATGGGCAGGTTACATGTTTTGTGTGTGTCCATGTTGGTTTTGGGGAGAAAGGTCTTCCTTCCAATTACTATCAATGAGGATTGTTGGCTTCTGGATAATTGCACATTATTAGATAACTGAAACCAGCTACTTGCACATGTTATTGTAATACTTGTTTTTTGGTCTTCTTTTTTCTTTGTTCATTGTGTAATTTACTGATGATCACTGTGTGTTTTGCTAGTCCTCTTTGTTACATTCGCAGCCGAAGTCTACAGTGGGAACTCCTGCTTACATTGCTCCTGAGGTTTTACTCAGGCAAGAATATGATGGCAAGGTACAAGGAAGTTTTTGGTAGAATTTCTACTAATGTTAAGTTCTCTAATTGGATTTGCCTTTATGTACCATTATCTTAATTGGAGAATTATTATGACTTTTTTTTGCTTTCTTTGACTTGATACTTCTCAGTGAGTACTTGTTGCTGCACGAAGCATTTAGGGTTATAATCTGCTGCTGGAGTTCTAGAACTTTACTAGATTGTAGTGAGTACATCTTGATGGATAGCCACATCGGCCTTGTTTTCTTGTTCATAATAATGCAATTGTGCCTGCTTTCTTGCATTGATGCCCTATGTGTGTTGTCAGGAAAGTTATTTGTACTTGGATTTTCTTTGATCCTTTGAGGATGTTAGATATTGTCATGATTGCAGTGATGCTTCCTTTTTTCCCCCCTTGAGGATCAATATGGAGGAAATGAAAATAAGTGGAGGATAAAAGTTAAAATACTATAGTCTGGCTTCATTGTGTGCCTAGACTGTGCTTTTATGGATTCTGGAAAAAAGTCAACAAGTAATGTGAATAAGCTGCATGAGGAACATCGATAGTGTTATTGAACATTGATAGTGTTGTTGAATATTGATGTTCTTTTCCATGGTTATTTTGAATCAGGTTAGCCATGCACTAAACTACCTGTTGAGTTCCTGGGTCTTGTCTGCTCACTTTGGAATTTATTGGATGATGAGAGCAATTAAATCGTTCAAGCATTGTTTAGTGACTCTTTATTGTGAATCAACTAGTAACTGCCTGATTAGCTATCCATGCCCTTAATATCCTTTTCCTGGCACGAAGTAATTATTGCTGTTTCTAATTGGTTCTTCATGGCCAAAGTTTGGGATGATGTCTTACTATGCTTGCTTTATCATGTTTTTATATGTATCTTAAAGGCAAGCTGACATCCTGATGTAACTTGCATGCTATCTCTTTTTCAGATAGCAGATGTGTGGTCATGTGGGGTGACATTATATGTCATGTTGGTTGGCGCATATCCATTTGAGGATCCTGATGAACCAAGGGACTTTCGGAAGACAATAAATGTATTTAGTAAACTCATGCTATGATTGCTACATGAATTTGGTGCTTGTGAAAAACTATGTTTGGATTTTTATTTCTTTTTCATTCTATACAGAAAATATTAAAGGTTCAATATACAATTCCTGATCATGTGCAAATATCCGAGGACTGTCGCCATCTAATATCAAGGATTTTTGTTGCAGACCCTGCCCAGGTTAGTGCATCTATGGTTGAGGATGCAAAAACTTCAATTATCATATCTTTTTTTCCCAATTATCATTTCTTGTAGTATGGGTTTTTTTACTGTGTCCTTGATCCTGTTCTGTAATTTCATGATAATATAGTAGAAAAACAAAGGTGGAGATCACTTCCATTTTTGACAGGAACTGGAGTGTCCATCGAGTTGTTTAGCAATTTGTTTTTCCAAAAAGAATGTATGTTTTGTTCCTTATTGGGTGCAGCCCCAATGTCATGTTTGTACTTTTACTGTATATTGACAATGAAGTAGTGATATCTGGACTCAATCATGTTTCACTAAATTTCAACTTCTGTTATGGTACACTTCATTTAAAGTTTGAACCTTATGCCTTGTGTTATATGCACGAAACAGAGGATCACCATTCCTGAGATCAAGAACCATGTTTGGTTTTTGAAAAACCTCCCTGCAGATCTGATGGACGAAAATACCATGGGCAACCAGTTTGTAGAGCCTGACCAGCCAATGCAGAGTTTAGATGTTATCATGCAGATAATGTCTGAGGCCACCATACCACCTGTTGGCCTGTGTAACCTGGACATCATGGATGATGACATGGATGACCTGGATTCTGATGATCTTGATCTTGATCTTGATCCTGATCTAGATATTGACAGCAGTGGAGAGGTGATATATGCGATCTAATGTCATTCATGGCTGGGTTGTAAAAGTCAGTCTCTAAATGGAAAAGCTGCTTTGGGCTTACGGCTGCATGATGATGTGAATTTGAAGTATGGATGTAAGATTTTTACACACAATATGCAGTAGTCTGGTCATAAGATGAAACATCAACGATCTTTTTTGTTACAAGGCCTGCATCATATGCAACTTTTTGGAAATTTCGTTTAAGAGAATTCAAGCTTTTGCGCATGGAGAGGAGAAAATTAAAGGAGTGCATGACCTGGAACCCCATCCTGTTGTTATTAGTTGTCATTTTTTTTTTTTGGGTTGATCTCGTGCTTTTTGTTGTTTGTTTTACTACTAAACACATGTTGTGCTCAGTGATGTATACACTGAAGTAATTTTTACTACAGATACTTGAAGATTTTTTGACTTCTCCTTGTTCTGTATATATACGACTGCTTTGTAATGATGGTTGTTCTGGAGTGGTTTTTTCTTTAATAGTAGTTCATTGCCACTCTAACACGTACAGAGGTCTTACCAATGGCTTAATGCAATGACTTCTGACAATCGGTATCCCATTCTGGTCTCTCTCCCCGTGAAGACTTAGTTATCTAGCTTTGGTTGACTTGGGCTGATTCGTTTAGAAAGTGAGCGAGCGCAGCTCTTCCGACAGAAGATGAGATGGCGGTGTCTTGGACAATAGTGGGAATGACTAATTTGCAGCTGATCTAATGATTTATTCAAGCTACAGTCGTAACGATTTAAGGAAGCAACTTTTCGACAGATACGAAGCAGTGCCTTTGACAAGTTTATAGTGGGAATGGACTGAATGGCATCATGTGTAACAACTTGAGAAATAAATAATTTCACGTATCAGAATATTGTGTGGAGTAGTGAAAGCCATGCTGTTCTCCAGAAAGTGAACGCATCTCAAGGATCAAATCTATGAAGCCAATTGAGGTTTGCTTCTCTTCTTATCACCGTAATGTTCATTTTCTTCAAACATTCGGCATGCGATCTCCAAAAATACGAGATCTCCTCGTCACAGATCACCTTCTCCAATTGCCCGAGATCCCTGACCGAAGGTGGCAACCCCCGTAATTCTCCGCAACCTTTCATGTGAATTGTTCCCAGAGCCTCCAGCTTACCAATTTCGTCTGGCAAATGAGCCAACTCTAGACAATCAGACAGGTCAAGGTACTTCAATTTCTTCAGGCCACCAATTGAACCGGGCAGCGAAGACAGTTTTGTACAAGAATAAAGCCTCAACGCCTTCAACTTTGTCAGGTTTCCAATTTCTTGGGGAAGTGCAATTAGCTCTTGGCAGTAAGTAACGCTGAGCTTCTCAAGACTGGCAAGATTGCATAACCCAACTGGAAATGCAATCAAGTCACTGCAGTAGTCGATGTTCATCTCCACTAAATTTGGCCAGATACTGGGAGCCCTAAAGCTACAGTTCTCGAATGCCTTCTCAATATCGCACATAACTAATGATATCTTCCTCAGATTCTTTAACTGCAACATGGGAATACCGATGCAAGGAATGGAAACGCGTTCCAACCTGATTCTCTTCAGATTAAGCACGTGACCAATCAGATCAAAATCTTTCAGTTCAGCCTGATGGAATCCATAGTTTGTAACAATTAGCACTTTGAGGTTGCTCATTCTCTCCATGAAATGGGGCAAGGCGTAGATCCTCGTTTGAAAATTCAAAACCAACACTTCAGCTTCCGGTTGACGCAGATCATGCCATTTTGAAGCAAATAATTCATCTGCAATCACGATATGAAATGCTCTTAATTGAAGCAAGTAATTCTTCTGCAATCACGATATGAAATGCTCTTACTCAGAGGAAATGCAAGAAACTCCACAATAGACACTGTTTAAGGAGCAAACACCAAGTGGGAAAGGGATAAAGAAGACCTGTAGTGATGGACAAAAGACGCGGATGCAAAGATGGCTGGTCTCCTTTAGTCCACCAATCAGGAAAGCTGTTCTCGTTTATCTCCACGATCATTCTTGTTCTCTGTTCTATGGGATCCAGAGCGTTTTGATAGACAACCAAATCTCTGAGTAGATCATGCTGCATCGCAAAATGCCCATCTTCGCTGAGAATGAGAAAGAAAAATTAACATTAGGGAGGAATTTTGTTTGCAAAACAGTAAGCTCTTGCAGTAGCCAAAACATCCCATTCCATGGCAACTGTAATCATGTGTTGTTAACAGTAGCAAATTTATATAGCAGAAATCGAGAAACTACCTTTGAAGTACAAGATTAATCAGATTTCTGTCGGAAAGTTCAAGGAGGTGGACTAGGGTATGTACATCCTCTTCATCTAGGTTGTACAGTTCAACCCAGACATCCAAAAGTGCCGTAGCAGGTATTCTCTGATCCTCAGGGAACGACCCCAAGTCCAGGTAACATTCCTTGAGGTCGGGCAGCTCTGGTATTTCAGTGAGAGCGTCTAAGCTGGACTTGAGACAATTAAGTACATCACAGTGGGGATTGAAAACGGATACTCCTTCAGACCACTTTTGAGTTCTGTGTATCCACTTCGCTTCAGGCTCCCCACGAAGTGATTGGCCAATAACTTTAAGGGCCAAAGGAAATCCACCACAACCTTTCACCACCTGCCATTGGATAATCAGGTGTAGAAATTAAAACAAAGAAAAGAACGAATTCAAGATATGTACCAACAGATTACCTCTCTGCACTTAAAAACTGCCTTCAAGCATGCTGACTCAATCAATCATAGGTTTTAGAGTACTACTAAAGAAGTTTGTTATGGATTAGGAAATTTCGATAGGTGAGCCGGTGTTTGTGAAAGTAATTGCTGTAGAGCATGCAACGACTGGTATCCTACCTTGTCAACAAGGTCATTTTGGACATCAGGGATCCCATCTTTGAAGGCTGAATGGCAGAAGAGAGTCTTTGCATTCTCATCATTCAAGAGTTTCAGTCTAAATGTTGTCTCAAAACTCCGGAATACAGATCTAGATGTTACTAAAACTTTGAATCCTGGTTGTGAAATTCTAAATCTCTCGATCAGGAATTCTGAGCCACGCCACACATCATCGAGGACCAGAAGTGAAGGATGAGGTTTCAGCCGCTTTAGCAGTGACTCAAACTGATTAATTGCATCTTCATCACTTTGGAATTCAGGCACCTGATGCTTATTCTTACTTCGAAAAATTTTCTGAACAATGAGCATCAGGTTAGGTGTTCTTGCAACATTGACAAAGAAGATGTTGTCCCTGAATCTATCTGTGCACAGACTACAAAAATCAGCAACTGTTCCATGCAAAGTAGTAGAAAAGAAACACAAGCAGGGTGGTAATGAGAGCGTCAAGTAATTCATTGGTTAATCCGTATAAGTTCTACTGTAAACTCAAGAGGCATATTAGATCACTGCATGAAAGTTATTTTGGGTGGGATAATATGAGAGCAAACGTGTCCATGGATAATTTGAAAGCCCGAGAGTCAGATATATATAAAAAAAAAAAAGTTTTAAACTCTAGCAAAGAAGAAATTCATCCATAGCTTGGAAAAGTAGTTTTACCAGTATAATTGTGATCACAGTTGGAAACCAATTAATGGAACCAACCTGACATTTTTTCTGTCTTTTTAACTAAATCTGGCATGCATTCATCATAGTGTCTGATCAATAGTATTTAAGACGAAAAATCCAACCTTTTGACCATATTGAGAACATTTAAATATCCGAAATTAATCAATAAATAAATAAAAACCTAAGATACCTCTGATTTGTGGATCGTGACAGAGCATCTTTGCCAATGTTGTCTTGCCACAACCCCCAGGAGCTGAAAGCACCAACACAGAGACGCCATCTTTGAGCAGCATCAACTTCAGTTCTTCAAGTGGCTCATCCAATCCAACCACAAATTCTGGAAATCCCGGAACATCGCACCAGCCTGGAAATCTATGACTAAGAAATGAAAGAATTTCATCCACCTTATCATCCATGCCTCGCATCCCCACCATTATCCTTCTACTATCTCTGACCAAGTGGAGTTGTGCATCCAACTTAAAGAACCTCAAAAGGGATTGATCCAACGCATTCAGTTTCCTCGAGTAAGTATACTTCTTGTAAAAATTCCAACTTTTGATCTCCAAACACTTGCGAACTAGCTTTTCTGCTTTTCTTAATTGAGTAAGAAAAGACTCTGTTTCTTCCTCTGGACGATTCAATATCTCGTTCAACCTCTCTATGTCATCAAATATGGGTTTTATCGAATTAAGAGTTGTTTTCAGCCTGTCTAGGCTAAATTTGAAAGTGGCTACCTTTTGAGTTACTTCAAGAACTGCCGCCACCAATAGATTGCATACTGATCCAAGAGCAGCCCCTTCAGTTAAATTTGCAGCCATTTGTGCTCAAGAAAAATATCAAGATCCTTCCCTATTAACCCTTTTAACTGTGAACTAGCGAAGGTCTAATGATGATGAAGAAATTTCCTGCAATGCTGATGAAGTTTCTCTTTTTCAGAGGAAAGTGCATTATTGAAGAAATGGAGTAGCACCACTTTTGAACAGATTCTTTCTGCTTTACAGTGGGTTTTTGCTTTTACTAGAACGTGATATCACGTAAGAAATGGGTAAAGGTCTAAACACTACTGATTTGAGTTCGATAAATGGGAAAGGTCTAGAATAGATTCTACCGTAATCACGAAAAAAGAAAAAAGAATAGTTAGGATCCGATTAATTAATTAAAGACTCGAGTCAAGTTGAATTTTTAGCGACCTCAAGCTCAAACTTAAACAAGAGTTAAGCCTCCTTTAAAGTTTCAAATCGAATTCAAATTTAAAATTTATATTTATTTGACTCGCTTGCACTTGATAAAGCTTGAATAAATTTTTTTATTATTTGTAATAAATATATTTAGTTATTAATTTTTTATGTAAGGATTAGGTATATATTACAAATAAATTAATAATAAATATAAAAGACAAATCGAGCTTTCGAAGGTCAAATCTATTGAATATATTTATATTGAATAGAATTAGAGCTTAAAAGTTGGATTCGATCCGATTCATTTGTCACCCTAGCTATAATTGAATTTTGTACACATCAAAATACACGAGAGTAAATTTTATTACTGAGATTGATTTTGATGGATAGGGCTGTTTCTCAAAGTCTACGTGAAGAAATGGAACCGTGTCTGACTTGGGTAATTTCCTGGAAATTCAACTGAGACGTGGGACAAATTCAAAGCTGTTCACATATTAATAATATCATCAGATTGTCACCGGTAAAGCCTTGGCGATGCGGATGATCCTTCAGGTTATCAGACCACAGTCATGTATTTATGTCACACCAGTGTATAGAGAGAGAACATTATTATTGACAAAATGATAATTTAGTAGAAATCCGAGTACACTTGAGCCGGAAAGTTTGAAATTTTAGATGCCTTCGGGTTAAGTTGTCTTTACTGTAACAAGAGGTTGAATGATTCGTGTTAAAATCTAGGGAAAAATGCACTTTTCATCCTCAAAGTTTAGGTTGTTGACCAATTTCACCTCAAAATTTCATCCAAAACACATTTCATCCTCAAAGTTCTGTAATTTTGACCAATTAAGGACAATTGACGGGAAATGAAGGATAATTATTTAATTTGGACGGAACTTTGCACGTGAGAAACACGCTCTGTCAGATCCAACTTTATACCCAACAAAAAACGGGTAAAACTGATTGAAGCCACTTTTTGTAACGAACGAAAATTTGGAAAATAGCAAAAGGGAAAAGTTCCAGTCTTCTCCTTCTTTCTTCTCCATTCTTTTAGGAACTTCGGGAAGAAAACCTTAGTGCGGCCGTCAGTCTTCAAGTTCTGGAAATAGCGGAGAAATTTTCAAGAACTGCTGCATTCCACAGCATCGCAACTGATAATGGGAAACTTGACTGCCTGAATTCTATATTTATGAATGTCTTCTCTCGTAATCAACCCCTGGCATTCTGGAAAGCTCTGTTCCCTGTGTTCAACAGTGTCTTTGAACTCCATGAAGCAATACTAATGGCAAGGGAAAATGATCGATTCTTGAAGCAAGTTGCTTTTCATCTTCTTCGTCTTGCAGTTTTTCGGAATGACAGTATCAGGAAAAGAGCTGTTAATGGCCTACAAATACTTGTCCGGGTATAGTTACTGATTTACTTAGGATAGTTATATGGCTCCAGCGGTAAATATGCTTCTTGACATGTTGAGTAAAGTTTAGCTTTATCATGTTGTTGAGCTCTTTCTCCTACTTCACGCAAGCAGCTAGGCTAAGGGTCATGGTAACTATTACTCTTTCTGAATTGATATCTGAAGTTCAAGTGACTCAGATGAAATCTGATGGAACACTTGAAGAAAGTGGTGAAGCGCTCTTAGAATATCGTTGAGGGAAATGGCAGATGAATCTAAGAGTCCTAACTTGTTAAATGATTGTGGTCTTCCAGATAATTCACTTGTCTTTGTTCCTCAAAATTTATCAGAGAACCATTGGTCCTGGACTGAGGTCAAATATCTTGCTAACAGCCTTCTTTTGGCTTTTGATGCTAGCTTGGAACATGCGCTTCTGGTATATTTGATGTTATGATCAATCCTACCACATATAATATGCATGATGAATTTTTATTAATATATGGTATTAATCAAAAAATCTTCTAGGCATCTATTATGACTGTGGATCGATATACAGTAGCAGAGGGCTTTTACAAACTTGCATTGGCCTTTGCTCCTGCTAGTTGGGGGCTGAAGTCAATCATTTGGTCGATTAGAGAACAGTAAAAACAATACACACTTGACATATGCTACCGTTAAGGGAGCAGCCCATGAAGTCCCCTTCACTTCTCCCTCCCAAGCTCTCACACTTTTCAAAGCATTTCTAAGTGGACATCCTCCCCCAAGAACCAGTAATATTTGAGTTGGAAATTGCTGGGTTGAGTGCTGTGCTATACGTTGCTATTCAAGATGGAAGCTTTTGCTTCGGATTTTAACTTACCAAGTCAGCGAAATGTGCAGTTCGCTGTGATGATACCACATACAGAGCAATGAACATGAATAATACTACACTGCTCCAATCAGAAGATTGAAGAAAATTGTTGCAACAACAATGTATGCTATCGTCTTCAGGGGATGCTATGTAACAAATGCATTCGAAACCTAGTAACTTGTATATGATAGCTGTTGAATTCAAACCAATGGCCCCAATTTCTGGCCCCTTATATCCTTACCCTGTTACCTATGCATCATGCATGGTGGAGGTGAGTTGAAGTTGCATATTGTTTCGTAACTAAATTCTACTTCACATAAGAGATCTTTGTAAAAGAAGCCAGGCAAGCTTTCCACAGGGTTAAACTATTTTATGAACTGTTCAGCTCTAAAGGGACTAGTACAATAGTAACTCCAAAAAGAAGAGTACCAGATATAAATATAAGACTAGCATATATACACGAAAAGGATTTAACTTCCTGCATGACGCCCCCTAACTTCAGTAAAGATCACCAAGGAAGTAATAATACGCTAGTTGTTTTGACAACGCTAGTTGTTTTGACAACACTACTTGGTTACAGAAGGCGTTCCAGATCTTTATATAATGTGGTTACTGCATTTGTGTGATGCATATCAGGAGATGCAGTCTTGGGCTGAAGCTGCACAAAAAATTTTGGGGTTGCAGAAAGACAAAGGGGAGAAGGTAGAGGGAAGAAGGAGAAGAATGTTGGTTTTTGTCCGTTGCAAATTATTATTTCGTTAAAAAATGGCTCCATTCGATTTTACCATTTTTTGTTGGGTTTAAAGTTGGTTCGAACGATAATTTTGCAAATTCCCGTCAATTGTCCTTAATTGGCCAAAATTACGGAATTTTGAGGATGAAATGTGTTTTGGGTGAAACTTTGAGGTGAAATTGGTCAACAATCCAAACTTTGAGGATGAAAAGTGCATTTTTCCCTAAAATCTAATGCACAATTTAGGTCCCTCTTCATAAGTCGATTTTTTACTTTCGTTGGTTCCGGATATTGCAAAGCATCACCAAATCTTTCCCTGCACCATTTTACAACCCCAGAAAGATTGACCAAGCGGGTGAACATGACGAAAGACAACGGTTTCAGCCAATTAGCAAGCGTTTAAGATCCAGAGGGGCGAAACACGAAATCTACGGGAAGAACCAATCAAAATATCTGGCTTCAGCAGCAACTTAAGTTGGAAATGGTCGACTTTACCAACATTTGTTTCATCAGTAAGCAGAAGAGGATTAATACATTGATAATCATGTCAACATACATTATTGGATGATATGAGCATCAATGATTTTAACCGTTTCTACAAGACTGAAAATCAGTAGCGGCAGCCGAAATAACTTACAATTTCAGCCGGAATCATCGCCACCACCCCCCATTCCCCCAAACCCAGACACGCAAAAACCAAGTTGTAGTTGTTCTTAAACAGCAGCAGTATCCTTGAGAATTGCGAGCACTTTGTCCACTTTCTTACCCATATCATGCACTCCAACCAAGACTTGTTTGGTGTCCCTCACCAGAAGAGCTTGCACATCCACCTCAAAGAACCCGATGACCGAATCTTCCAAATCACTTATTTTCTTGGAATAAGAATACTTCTTGTGTAACTCCCAAGACTTCATTGTTGAGCACTTGGCAACAAGCTTCTCACCTTCTCTTAACCGATGGATGAACAGCTCTGTTTCTTGCTGCGGCCGGTCCAGTGCCATATTTAGCTTCTCTATATCATCGACAATCGGCTTTACTGAAGCGAGAGTTGACTTCAAGCTGTTAAGGGAGGAACTGAAAGTGGTTAACTTCTGGCTTATTCCTAACACTGCTCGGAATAAGCTATCGAAAGCTGTTCCCAAACCAGCCCCTGCGCTTAGGTTTACGCCCATTTGTTGTATCTGGGAAGTTCCTCCTCCAGTACAACGCCCTTTTTAATCTCAATAATATATCTCCTCCTCTTTTTTTCTCCTTTCGTCTTTTTTTTTTTTTTTTGTGTAAATGGAGGAAGTTTCTTTTGCATCCGATGCCGACGCTGGTGCAGTTGAGCTTTGATTGCACCGACGTCGAATATGATTCCACCAGATCAGTGCTGAAGTGGGACCTTCATAACTTTCCAAGCAAGAGAGAGAGAGAGAGAGACCAAGACTTTTGTGAAAGGCTAAACGCCACGTGCTATTAATAGGCAAAGGTTATGTCCCAGTGAAGGATTACATTAAGTAGTAATAAGTATATGTATAGTATTAAATATTAAACATAATTAGTACTAATTAAAAATTGGTTCATCATTTATGTTTAAATTATTGAATATTTGAATATGTAACCTTCGTTTTTATATTCACTAATTACTAATCTTGTTTTACGGCTTTAAACATAGATAACCAAGACAATGCATATGAATTTCATGTTAACATATTAGTGTGCTATCTTTCACCGGTTAAAACAATTAAGTCATTTGCAAATTAACTATTTAGCGTATTATCTTTTTTCGTTGAAAACGGCTAATCCCATTGTCATTACAAATTTCGAATTTAATTAGGAAGTGAAATGAATTCGGTTATCTCCAATTTGAAATTGAAATAAGTTTAAAGATTCACAAATCAAATAATTGAATTTACTGAATTCATTGTATTGAATTTAGCGAATTTGTACGTTGTCTACCCCCAGTTACGCTTTGAAGGTAGTAGCCCACAGCAATTGGTTTTATTTATTTTCCCTTGTCTTTTGCTTTTATTTTTAAAAGAAAAAAGCCCTTTATTTTTTAAAGAGAATAAAAATGAAAAGAGAAAAGAGTGAAAAAAAAGAAGAGAAAATGCTCAACTCGGTTGGTATCAAAAGGAAGAACAAAGCAGCAACCCAATGTGGACAAAAGAATAAAAAAGCAGAGGCCCAAAGTCATCCTAACCTTTGACCTGCACTTGTGGGTCGAGACACACAGGTGACTCAAACATGCTGCCGCCTTAACAGAGGCTCAAAAGGACAAAATTCATCGCCATGCAGCTGTGTCTCCGCTTTGACAAAGTGGTTACTAACTTTTAACCAACCCAACTTCCATTGGTAGCAGGAAGTCATGGATTGGATTGCAGAAGCGATTTTGAACGTTCCCTTGACTGGGATTCCGGCGCTCAAACCATGAAACTAAGCCCACGGCATTTTCGTTCACTGACGAAATCGTTAGCTCCTAATCATTCCTTTTCATATCTGACCCGTTTTCAAAAACCCGCTGCTTCGTCCCCTCGTCCCTTTTCTATGCAAGCCCAGTTGGATCAGCAGTCGTTCCCGCCAAAAGTTTTCTTCAAGCCGGACGCCAGAAGAGATCAAGAGCAACTGATTGACCGTTTGTGCGGGGAAAACAAATTCAAAGAAGCAATTGAAATCTTATGCCAACAAAAGCGTTTGAAAGACGCTATCCAATTGCTCCAACACCACATACGACTCCCCTCTGCTGCTATTTGTTCAACCCTTTTGCAATTTTGCATTAGGCAGCGAGCTTTAGAGGAGGGGAAAAGAGTTTATGATCTGATCAGGCGATCTAATTTTGTACCTGGTGTTTTTATTTCGAATAAGATTCTTGATTTGTTTTGCAAGTGTGGGAGTCTTGAAGATGCGCGTAGACTGTTTGAGGAGATGGGCAAGAGGGACTCGTGTTCCTGGAATACGTTGATATATGGGTATGCGAAAATTGGTCGTATTGATGAAGCAAGGAAATTGTTCGATGAAATGCCCGAAAGAGATCATTTTTCGTGGACTGCGATGGTATCCGGTTATGTTAGGCATAACAAGCCAAGCGATGCGCTTGAGTTGTATAGGTTGATGCAAGAGAGTGGCAAAGTAGTCTGTAATAAGTTTACAGTTTCCAGTGCTCTCTCAGCTGCTGCTTCTATGCAGTCTTTATACTTGGGCAAGGAGATTCATGGTCACATTATTAGGGGTGGATTGGATTCAGATGCAGTGGTTTGGAGTGCATTATCTGATATGTATGGAAAATGTGGGAGCTTAGATGAAGCCAGGTATGTTTTCGATACGACGTTGGAGAAGGATGTCGTATCATGGACAGCAATGATCGATAGGTATTTTGGTGATGGAAAGTGGGAAGAGGGGTTCTTGTTGTTCTCAAATTTGTTGAAGTCAGGAATTAGGCCTAATGAGTTCACATTTGCTGGGGTTCTAAATGCTTGTACGCAGAATACTACAGAGGGCTTAGGTAAGCAGGTTCATGGGTACATGATGCGGTTGGGGTTTGATCCGTTTTCATTTGCAGGAAGTGCTCTTGTTCATATGTACTCGAAGTGTGGCAATATGGAGACTGCATATAAGGTTTTCAGATGGCTGCCAAGACCTGATTTAGTATCGTGGACCTCGTTGATTAATGGTTTTGCTCAGAGTGGTCAACCCCATGAAGCTCTCAGGTTGTTCAAGTCGCTGCTTGAAACAGGTATTAAGCCTGATCATGTTACGTTCGTTGGGGTCCTTTCTGCTTGCACCCATGCTGGTTTAGTGAACCAAGGGCTTAGATATTTCTACTCAATAAAAGAACAACATGGATTAGCTTATACTGCAGATCACTATGCTTGTGTGATTGATCTCCTGAGCCGAGCTGGTAGATTTGGAGAAGCCAAAGACATAATCAGTAATATGGCCATGAAGCCTGATAAGTTCATGTGGGCTTCCTTACTTGGTGGTTGCAGAATTCATGGAAATCTTGACCTTGCGAAGCAAGCAGCTGAAGCTCTGTTTGAAATTGAACCCGAGGATGCAGCTTCTTATGTAACTCTTGCAAATGTCTATGCCACAGCTGGCAAATGGAGTGAGGTGGCAAAGATTAGAAAAATGATGGACGAGAAACGAGTGGTAAAGAAACCAGGCATGAGTTGGATTGAGATGAAAAGAAAAACTCACATCTTCTTAGTTGGGGATCAGTCTCATCCCAGGTCCAAGGAAATATACGACTTCCTGGGAGAGATTTCAAAGAAAATGAAGGAAGAGGGTTATGTGCCTGATACAGAATATGTGCTGCATGATGTAGGAGAGGAACAAAAGGAGCAAACCCTCTTCTATCACAGTGAAAAGCTTGCAATTGCGTTTGGGATTATTGCTACTCCGCCAGGGACACCAATAAAAGTGTTCAAGAATTTGAGGACTTGTGTGGACTGTCACACTGCTATTAAATTTATTTCAAAGATCTCAGATAGAAGAATTACTATACGGGATTCAGCTCGATTCCATTATTTTGAAGGCGGAAGCTGTTTATGTAAAGATTATTGGTGATCCTGGATGATAGATTTTTTAGAATGTATACTTCAGGTTAGGAGATTAAGATATGGAGAAGACTGCATTGCACCATCTGATCAAAACAGATTAGTACCCGTGCTATTGGATCATAATCAATTTTCTTTTCCATTCCTAAGACACATCTTATGATAAAAGTTTCCTATTTTCCTTCACGTTTCGGGAACTGCTCCATTATGTGATACTTAGAATGAGGCAAGGTATGATTTTTCTTTTTCTTTTTTTTGAAGAAAAAAGGTAATATTGGAAGAAGAAAGCATCGGTCTCACAAGTTATCTATAGATTGTTTAAACGTATTCCATGCAATACAGTAGGCCATACAGTTTCGTACTTTCGTACTTTCGTACTTTCGTGAGTATCTGGTAGCTCTAGTTCTGTAGCTTCAATTGAAAAAGGGTTTCCACACGTCTTACCCTCACAAAAGGTTTCTACACGGCTTTAAAGCAACTTCATTCTTGTCTTCGGGGTCCTACAGCAGAGAGAATAAAAATAAAAGAGAGTTATCACTTATCAGTAGTGGGATTTCGTTGGTCAATTGTTAACTGGCACTAGGATTCTGTTCAAGTTTAAAATGAGAGGACTTGTGGGATTGACAAGCACAGCCATAACAAACTCAAAGGCGGACGTTCAGTTCAATTGGAAAATGAAAGAACTTGTAGGATTGACTACTAGTAAAACCATGACGAACAAAAAAGGCGGGGATTGAACCCGACGTGAATCGAACACGCAACCTTCTGATCTGGAGTCAGACGCGCTACCATTGCGCCACGGATCCACATTGCCTAAGAAGGAAGACGAAATGCTCAAGTAACTCTGTCTTCTTTTGACCTCCTCTTCCATAATTTGCTCCTTTTTTTTTTTTTTTTTTTCAAATTCAATTAAGAACGAGGGAAAACCTGATTAATGTACAATGGTAGGCAAATTACTGAACTGAATATGCAAGAAGTGTAAAAGGAGTATATATATATATAAAATTTCCTGAAAGCAAATCCTCATGAATGATACATACATAATACGTCCATGCAAGCAAAATATATTAAATAAAAAAAAAAAAAGCTATTACACTGTTACCCCCCCTCTCTTCCCAAACAACAAAAAATAAAAGAAGAAAAAAAAAAATTTTTTACTCGATCTTTTTGTGTTTCTTTCCTGCAGCCACTTTGCTTCTTATCCTCCGCAACACGCCTTTACTCAAGTCGTAATACTTTTTAGACTGTATCCTTGATCGCATTCCATACTCTATGATCTTGTTCTCATGCTTCACGTAAATTGCAGGTACAGTCATACCCAACACAACCCCTGCATAATATCCCATCACGAACACAAACTTCATATCTTCTTCTTCTTCAAAATCAATAAAACGACATACTTAAAAAAAAAAATTAAGTAGTAACTAGTAGTAATTGATCTGCCGAGACTCACCCATGTAAACAAGAGTAAGCAAATCAAAACGGGTAGCGATCCACGAAAGTAACCCCAGAGCAGCTACAGTTGCCCCAAACACAGACCATTCCCTCTCCGCACCCACCCGAAACAACCATCGAATGCCTTCTTCAATCCATTCCCGAATCCCATGCGCCATTTCTGCAGCCCGCCTCTCGCTTATCTCCATCCCTGAAACGTCCGGACCCTCTCTGATAGTAAAGCATGCACGAGGAGTAATTAGTACTCCTAATCAAGCATTTTTTTTAATATATATATATATATAAAAAAAAAGAACAGAGAAAACTAACTGCAGCTGATGGATAATTAATTAATTAATTTACAAAAAAAAAAAAAAAAAGTACTAGCTGATGAAATGAATGCTTACATTTTGAGGAGTCTATGAATATTGCCCCAAACAAAGATAAGCGTGAAGAGGAACATGGCCGCCCACGAGCCAACTTGTACCGCGTTATACTGATAGAGTTGGAGTGCTACCCAAGTTGCCGTGGCCACCACAAGAACAAGGATGCTCACATGTATTCTCCTCCACAATAATACGTCCCTTACTACTAAAGCCGCAACTAGTTAGTTTAATGAACAAATTAGTCATCATTGAATTTCAAAACCTCCTAATTAAAGTAGTATATAAATACTTTATCCATCCAGTCCTTCCTGTAGTAGTAGTAGTAGTAGGAGTGAGAGAGATGATATGATATACATACCTGCAGCCGCAGCAGGCTGCTTTCGTTGAAGGCGCAGGGTCTCCACCCCGACGGCTACGGTTGGAGGAGGTGAAGTTTCCGATCCAGTGTCGTCGTCGTCGGACATATTCTTCCGAGAAAATCAAGGCAAAAGTAATAAGTAGTACGCAGTAGATATTATTATGGAATTGATCAAATTAAAGCTGATTACAACCGTATATAGAGCAAAGAGCAATTCAATCAAAGGACGCTTTTCTTTCTTATCTCCGATGCTTTTGTTTTTTGGGAAAAATTGTAATGCATGGCCACGAAATAAAAGATCAGCAATCGTGGTAACCTACAGGCTACAGGTCAGAGAGAGAGAGAGGAGGAAGGTGATGTAATGCTAATACACTTGGGGCAGCGGGCAATGGAAATAAAATTTGGGGAGTACACGTGCTTCTTGTCAGCACGAAACGTGGAAGCCATGCAGATCATGCAGTTATCCTCTCCACACTTGGACTGACTGGAATCAGCTGCAACGCAAAGATCAGGTTGGGCTTTGGGCCATTTTCTCAGCTGTCTGGGCTTTCGGGGTGTGGTTTCCTTGCCCCGTTCTCAACTATTTGGGCTCCACCGTTTAATTCGGTGTTTACGCGTAGTCCATTGGACTATCAAAAACTAACTGGAACTCTCACCAGTTATCTTATTTGGTGAGTTATATGCGGTCAGAGTGACGCTGACATGTAAATTTATGACAACGCATTAATCAGCAATTTTTATTTTGTTTTATTCTCAGTAGTTAGAAATTAAAAAAAAAGAAAAGGATTCATTAACTTAGCCAACCCACATATGCTGTAATACACTGGCTAGTATTTTTCTACATGTCTATATCCATCGTACTTCTGAATACTACATTTTTTTCCCCTCAAATTTTTGAAAACCAGCAAACGTATCAAGTGCAATACTTAGGCAAGGCTCTGAATAGGTTGAAACTAGAACTTCATGACTCATTAGTCAGTAGTATAAGTGCCAGTAATGCATGTATAGGATTTTCTTATTATCTTAGATGTGAGGTGGTGATTTAATTATGAGGTATTGGCAGCTTGGAATTCAGATCATTCTGTACGAGGGGTAATGGCAGCGCAATCTAGGTACAAATGGTTTGTGTACAAATGCATTTGTACCTAATGGTTTGACCTTAGCATTTGCAGCGCAATCTAGGTAGCACCGACTTGAAAAGCATCTTTCTTCTGACTGTCTGTTTTTCGCCATGCATGCACGCTACCTTAATGCTTTGATGGTCAGAGGATCTGCACATGCATCGTCCTCCATTACTACTCTTAAAGAAAACGTAATTCTGAAAAATATTAATGAAAAAGAAGGTAAAAAAAAAAAAGAAAGGTAAATTGATAGTAATCAGCTTTATTACATTTCTTCCGTTACAAATCACTAGCGGGAACAGGATTGCAAACTAGTTGAATCGAGTCGATTTTGAACTTATCGAGTCGAGTTGGACTTGTTAATATGCGAGCACAAGTTTGGGCTTGAGTTTGTCGAACCAAAAAAATGAAACTCGAGTTCAACTCCATTTAGGAAAAGTAAAGTTTTGTGTTTGGATTGCATTTTCCATGATTTTTCATGGAAAAATTACTGTAGCGATTTGATGTATGTGAGGGAAAAAGGTAATAGGGAAATGTGATCACGGAAAACAACGTAATTTTCCGACGAAAAATCGCAATCCAAACAAGGCCTTTGATCTCGACTCGTTTCTATTTCACGAGTTTGGCTCGCAAGGAGCTCGATTATGATTGATATAGGAACATTTTTGTAATTTCACGTCAACTCGAGTTTTTCGAACGACTCGTCAAGCAATCGAGCCTAATAAATGACTGTTCAAATTTGACTCGTATATATTAACGCTTGACTCAAACTCCGCTCGAAAGTCACTCGCGAGCAGCTTGAGTGAATTGCAGCCCTAAGCGGGATTTCCCTGCAGCAGCATATTTCTAGAGGAGGAGAACTGTAAATTGATCAGAATCTTGGAATTTCTAAAGGTATTTACGTCTAGCTGGCAATATGATGCATAATACGACGCGTAAAGCATATACGAAGCGCGGTCCCCATTCCTCAATTCAAGTGTTTGAAAAAACAAGGGCACCTCACATGGTTGTCCATAATTAGCTCAAAAATTTTTTTTTGTTGTTGTTTATGTTAATGAAAATACACTCCTCGGCTCCTCCTCATTATTCCTTAACCCCAAATACTCAGGTCCAAGGTCCAATCTATATCTTTACTTATTCAATTAATGTTCCTCGATATTCCATGCAGTAGTGGACGGTGCTAGACAATAATTAGCAATGATTGTCAGTTGGTATTTTACAGAAAGTTTAGCCCGGAAGTGTAATAGTACCAATGTTGACTCATCTTACGCACAGCGAAAAAAGATTATTGCTGGAATGAGAAAGGGAATGCCAATGTGTCTCCTACATATTTTTTTTAATCAATTATCATTTTATCTATAATATCCTGCATAATTCTAATATAAGGGGAGACTCAACTGGATCTAGGGGACGGTGGGGATTGAACCACCAATATGTCTCCTATCTTGTTGAATACATTTTCTGTAGTTAAAATTGGAGTGCCAAATGTAGAATTTATGGATACATATGAATCCTAAATAGATGCGCTTCGCAGCCCACTTCTATTGTCAAATAAAAATCCTACTTGAAATTCAAAAAGGTATTTCACTGTTCACAATAAAAATGTATGCTATTAATAACTTGCTAAGCTTTATTTAGTTTTTTTTTATTTTTTTTTTATTTTGACGTCTGCTTATTAGTAAATCCAAGAAATGCATGTTACTTTCACTCTAAATAGTAGAGTATTTCCTAA
The DNA here is from genome assembly GCF_036785885.1 of Coffea arabica. Lineage (NCBI taxonomy): Eukaryota > Viridiplantae > Streptophyta > Magnoliopsida > Gentianales > Rubiaceae > Coffea > Coffea arabica. Next base: position 5,289,168 of record NC_092323.1, on the reverse strand, counting down.
AATTGTTAGACATTTAAAGGTTAACACGAGAAGTTCGAGCGACATTATGAGACAAGCAAATTTCTGCCTGGGCAAATCAAGTGGTACATGAGAAGAACCTAAAGAGGGAAGAAATATGAAGGAGGCAGTGCTCATGTTGGTGTTCAAGTGCATACTACTCCCTCCGTCCCACTTTGATAGTCCTGTTTCTTTTTTCACACAATTTAAGAAAAAGTAGTTAATTTTGTTGAAAAAGTAAATTTAAATTGCTATTTTCTTAAAATATCCTCACATTAAATAGAATACAACTTTATGGAAACTTGAATTGATAGTAAAAGAAGAATCAAGTCTTATTAAATGGGGTAGGTTTATAGTAACAACAGCTTACATTGAATAAGGGTATTTTAGAAAAATTAAAATACAACTACATTCTTCAATTGGAAGACTACAATTTGGGACAGACGAAAAAGGAAAATAGGACTATCAAAGTGGGACGGAGGGAGTAATATATTTATGAAATTCATCAGTTGTTGGTCTGTCAAAGGTTTTAATTCCGGTTATGCATGTGAAGTTGTGAACAGTGACATTCATAATTTCTATCGCAGATTTCCGCCTACCAAAAAAAAAAGATTTTTTTTACTCAGGGTTGGTGGGACTAGTCGAGTGGTCCCGGATATCCCCAACTGAAAACAAAAAAAAAAAGATTTCCGCCTACCAATATTTATATTTCCACCGCACACAAAAAAAAAAAAAAAAGTAATAATGAAGCTAGTGCAACACAAGTTGTCGCTTCGTGACTTGAATCATTTCGAAATGCTCACATACCCTTATGGACTTATGACCTGTCACCTGTGCACGGATTCTGCATCCCCAGCCAGCAATTGCAACTGAGAAAGAGTCCCCCCTCATCCAATTCAACCATTATAAAGACAGAGCAAGGAATTCGTTTAACTAAACAAGAAAATCCATGAAAACCTTAAACAAAAAGTACGTAATGTTTGAAAGAGAAAGCAAGACATATGGATATATTAGAGACATGGCAATCGTTTAAAAAAAAAATTATATATTTGACTCAGTACCTAACAAAAAGACAAAAAAAAAAAAAATGTTAAGAAAAGCCAAATGCGATTCATTAGGCTAAACATCACCGGATTTCGTATAAGCCCCTGAATTTTTCAAGCATACTATTTTACCATGTTATGTTATTTATTATTTGTGGTACAACTATTTGTCTCGAACCAACTCAAAGTCGCCCGGAATGGGAATTTGAAATCTACCCTCTCCCTCTTCCCCCCTCCCTATGTCCCTTTTTCCTTTCTCCAGCGATCTCTTCCTAGGTCTCCCGCAACATTGGACTTTGCCATGAATTAGGGCCTTGTTTGACAAGCAAGTTTTTGGCCAAGTTTACCTGCTACAAGTTTTTTAACAATTTTAACTACAGTAGTCTCAAAAAACTTCTAAAAAATTTTTAAATTCTACACTTCAAAATATCAAAAAATCTATACACTTCAAAAATTTTTTCTACAACTTCTACAGTAAACTACAGTAAAATTTTAGATAAACATCCAAAAAAAACTCACTTGCCAAACGGGACCTTGGTTGAACATATTTAATAGGGGTAATTTCAGAAACCTCCCCTGAGGTCTCTGACAATTTCACTGAGCTCCCCTGAAATTTGAAAAATTACACATACCTCCTTTATTATTTAAAATGATAATTTTACTCTTAAACATTTTAATGAAATTCCTTTATTTGGTATGCTTATACTTAGAATGAGTTTTAAATTTATGTTTTCATTCTTTTCCTTCTTATTCCTTTTTTTTTTTTTGATTTTTCGTCAATAAAACTATATAACTACCACTATTGCCTCTAGTTTCTATTATAACAAAATGTCGAACTAGTGATTTTTTTAACGAGTTAAATTTATATGTTATCCAATGTTTTTGTTGATCTTTGTTTTCTATTTTTTGGTATTAAAATTAGCAATAAATCAAAAAAAATGGCCCAAAAGCACTACTAAATTATGATAATCCTACTACTCCAAAATTTCATAAATTCTAAATGAATTATTTCAACATTTTCTTTTATATCTTATAAATCTCAATTCATAATAAAAAACTATCAAAAGTATCATATTATAATAATAAAATTATTATTATAGTTGTTTATAATAGTTATGGACATGAAAAACTTGACACTTTTTTCTTATAATTATACTAAATAATCTTATAATTATATAGAAAAATAAATTAAAACTTATTACACAAGGGTATTTTTGGATATTCATTTAAAAAATTGACCAAGTCAATATTATTTTAAATTTTTGTTACTAAAACTATCAAATTAAGGGAGGTAAGCATAATTTTCCAAACGGGGAGCTCAGTGAAATTGTTAGAAACTTTAGGGGAGGTTTCTGAAATTATCGCTATTTAATATTGTTGATAGTTGAAGGGAGAAATTGCAATATACCCTCATCAAGATTTATCAGAGAATAGAATAGAGTATGACGGACTGGAGAAAAGGTGTCAATTGATTTGGAGTATTTTAACTTTTAATCATAGTAGTATTATTATTAGTATGCAGTTTAGTTAACGGATTTGACTACTAGCGTTGTGACTGTGAAAGTGGTTTGAAATGAACAGACTACGCCGGCATTCATGGAGTTTTAAACAATCAACCACTTCTTCTCCTTTTTTGTCTAAAGAAAGAAAAAACAAAGAAATAAAGAAAGACGTGTGGAATAATGAAAGTGAAATCCATCCTGAGCTGTAAAACCCGGATCACAGTTTTGTTTATGATGATTACGCGGAAACGCGTGATTTGCGGCCGAATGAATTGGCACTTCGGATAGGCCCCGCCATCCCCTGTGACCATCCCTGCCCGGTGGGGACTGGTGACTGGACCCTTCTCCCTTCATTACTGGGGGAGAGGGGGAGTAGCAGACCAGGCACCGCCCCTCCTGTGCTGCTACTATTTATTTCCATTTCTACTTGCCTAGCTTCTGAGCTGTACAATAGTCATAAGCAGAGAACCCAGAGAAGCAAACTCAAGACAGAGAGATTCTTTCATTCATCTATTTTTGTAGTTTACCTATTTAAAAGACAAACAGAGTAAGGTCTAGTACCATCACTCTTTCTTCTTGCAGTAAGTATCATAATAATCTTTTTATAGATCTGCCAGTTATCTTCATTGACTTTGAACTTGAACTTATGTACGCTTGCCAGATTAATATTACTGCATAAACTTTATATGCTGCATAACTGGAGTAAATGTATTTATCCCTTCTGCGTACGTGCACTTGTCTTGTATTGGCAGCGTCTGATGTAAAACTTGCAACATTGCAGATTTAGAGGTTTGGGGTCTGTCACTGAAGTATTAGCCGGTGTAAACAATGGGGAGACCAGTTATGCTTTATTTGGTTTGTGCGATTTTAGCTTTCTGGAGTAGTGGCTCTCTGGTCACAGCAGAAGATGCTTATAGATACTATACATGGACTGTCACCTATGGAACTGCTTCTCCGTTGGGTTTCTCTCAACAGGTTGGTTGTAATTCAGCTTGCACTTTTGTTTGTTTTGCCATTTGTTGAGGTTGATCTTGTTCTATATTCTTGGGGTGTGTTGAAAATGATATTGGGCAGGTCATCCTCATTAATGGTCAATTTCCTGGTCCCAAACTCGATCTTGTAACAAACGACAATGTCATTCTCAACCTCATCAATAAGTTGGATCAGCCTTTTCTCCTCACCTGGTGCGTTCCATTTTACCCTCCAACATTATCTACTTTAGCGTACCTATCTCAACGTTGCCCTGAAATTGTCTTCTGCCGTTTTGGGTGTTTAAATTAAATGGTTTTGTTATATTTGTTTTCCTAATAACTAATTTTTTGCTGCAACACATTCAATCCTACTTTTCATAAATGTCAGCAACAAAGTTTTTCGATAGGAAAGCTGCCTCTTTTTTTCCTTTGCAGTCATCATAATTTCAACTGGAAATCCAATTTTAGACTACGGAAATTTTACTTGGGGCATGTATGCATACGAGGAGTGTTAACATTCATCTCTCATAAAAAAACTAGGAATGGGATAAAACAAAGAAAGAATTCTTGGCAAGATGGAGTCTTGGGAACTAATTGCCCTGTTCCTCCAAACTCAAACTACACGTACAAGTTCCAAGCAAAGGATCAGATTGGGTCCTACACGTATTTCCCATCAACTCTGCTGCATAGAACTGCTGGAGCATTCGGAGCGCTCAATATCTGGCAGAGATCTGTAATTTCCATTCCATATCCTAAACCTGTTGGAGATTTCACTTTACTTATTGGTGACTGGTACAAGTACAATCACAAGGTGACTATCCTTGCTATTTCATATACCTTTTTATGTCTTTTTAATCTTTATTTTTTATTGTTTTGAAATTGAGGTATATCTTCCAACACATGTTTGTTTTGTTGCTTTTTGTTTGGAAACTGAAAATTAACCTTTTTTTTCTGAGTAAAGAAGAATATCGTAATTCAGGCTCCAGATCTTTATATTGTGGTGAGGGCTGGACTTGTTTTATGGATTCCTTCTTAAACAAAACATTTACTACAACATTATAGCTGGTTTTCTAATTTTTTAAAAACTCTTAGCAACATGACGTTGAGTTACTGAAATTTGAGTAAAATGGTGTTACTAGGATTTTTTAGTCAATAGATCTTACACTATTTTCAACCTTGTATGATAGATAATCGCTGGCCAATGTCCTTAAACTACTACCTGTCACAATCCCTTCGCATTTTAGGTTGTTAGCGATTCTTTCATTTAGCAGGTATGAAAAAATACTTGTAGATTTCTCTGCCCCATTAGGTGATGGAAATCTCTTGTTTGCTCAAGACATAACTTTGTTTCTAAACGCCACTAGAATGGAGTTGCTTTTACAAGAACTCTGGGTTATGGACATTACTAAGTCCTGGATGTCTGCAGGTCCTGCAGCAGAGGTTGGATGCTGGGAAAAATCTGCCTTTCCCAGATGGTGTCGTCATAAATGGCCAGGCCCATCCTTCCTTCGGCGGTGACCAAGGTCAGCCTCAGTAGTTGAAGCTCTTTACATTTCTTTCCTGGAACAGTATTAAGACTCCATACATTTTTTGCTATCAATGTGTATCCTGTCATATCTTGTGGAGATAATAACTGAACTCTTTTTGCTATTTAGGTAAAACTTACATGTTCAGGATCTCAAATGTTGGCTTCAAAACCTCCTTGAACTTTAGAATTCAAAACCACAAATTGAAGCTTGTTGAGGTTGAGGGATCTCATGTCATTCAGAACACTTACGATTCTCTTGATGTTCATGTGGGTCAATCTGCGACTGTTCTTGTCACTTTCGACCAGCCTCCCAAAGATTACTACATTGTTGCATCTACTCGGTTCACAGAACAAGTTCTTACTGCTACTGCTGTTTTACACTACACAAACTCTAGGACTGCAGTTTCCGGACCCTTGCCAGCTGGTCCAGCACCTAAGGATGTCCAATGGTCCTTGAATCAAGCCAAAACCTTGAGGTATGAATTTGCAGATACGTACGAGTTGCAAGTGATTTGGCATCTTTTTGTACGCACGTTGTCTAATACGAAGCATAAGTTGCTTAATGAAATCTGATCGTAATTTGAAATTAAAAATTGGGGAACTGGTAACTGATTCTTTTTAAGAAAGGGTGTCTTAATTTAATAAACCATTTGTTTTCGGCGAGGCACTCAACTCTTCGAGAGTCAGATTATACCATTCTTTTCCTTCACTTTCTTTGCATATATGACATATCCTTGGAACCACTTCTTTTATATTTTGGAAGATTATTAAAACTGCTGCAGATTTGCATCTCCAACTTAAGTTACACAATGCTAGCTTCTTAAATCATCTCTCAGTGGCAAGAGTGCTTGATCGTTCTCATCCTTCCATGAAGATGATGATATTTGTTTACAGATGTCGTAGAGATTCTACAGTCCTCATGGTTCATAAAACACCAGTAGTGAATGACTCGAGTAATCCTTCTTGTAGGTGGAATTTGACAGCAAATGCTGCCAGGCCAAACCCTCAGGGCTCTTTTCATTATGGGAAAATCAGTGTAACAAAGAGATTCGTGCTGGCCAACTCGGCACCTCTTATTAATGGGAAGCAGCGTTTTGCTGTGAATGGTGTTTCCTATGTTAATCCTGACACTCCACTAAAGCTTGCTGATCATTTCAACATTCCTGGAGTTTTTGGTTTAAATTCCATTGAGAGTTCTCCCTCCGGGGTCTCTCCTCACTATGGTGTGTCTGTGCTGTCAACATCTCTCCATGACTTTATCGAAATTGTATTCCAGAACAACGAGAGATCTCTGCAGTCTTGGCATCTTGATGGATATGACTTCTGGGTCGTGGGGTGAGTGATTCAACTTGGAATGCCTCTTATTTTCCAGAGATAAATAAAATCCTAATCCTGTTTGTTACTGTGAAGCAGTTATGGGGCTGGGCAGTGGACTCAAGCCAGTAGAGCAACATACAATCTTGAAGATGCTCTTACTAGACATACTGCACAGGTACTTAAAAAGGCCCAAATTGTCTCACTGTGCATGCTTAACGGGCCTAAATTCCTCCTTGATCCCCTCCTGTTGTTGTAATCTGAGTTTGCTAGTTCTTATTTTAACTGAGGTGGAGTTAAAATCCGTTGCATTCGTGCAGGTTTATCCCAATTCTTGGACGGCTATTTTAGTTTCCCTGGACAACCAAGGCATTTGGAACTTAAGGTCTGCCATATGGGAAAAGCAGTATCTTGGACAACAAGTTTATCTCAGAGTCTACACTCCAACTCGTAGTCTTGCCAACGAATACGACATACCAACTAATGTCCTCCTATGCGGCAAAGCTGTTGGAAAACATCCTTAGTCCATTATCTAGTTATGATGGCTAAATATGTTACTTCTCAGTCATAAGAGTTTGACTGTTTTATACAGAGAGAGAGAAGAAAATTATGGGCTTATTTAAGTGTATACCTTAAACATTATAGCTAACTTATTATTCTTTTGCTTGACTTATTCAACAACTGGTGATTTGATTTAGTCTGATTTATATGTGAATTCTGCTTAATTATCTGATTCCTTCTTGTTATTAGCACTTGTTGGTCATATCACTTTTTATGAGATGCTGAAAAAAAAGAAAAAGAAATGAGCGGTGCCAAAAGACTACCGTGTACAATTTTAGCACAAAGGGACTTCTTGTTTCAAGCGTGCAATATCATCATCATCATCTTTTTTTTTTGAGTAGGACTTGAGACTGCAGGCTATATGGATCACTATAACTTGATCTCGTGGATTGTAAGAAACTCATGTGCTCCATTGCTAAAAAATTACTGTATAATCAATTCGATGCAATTGCTAATAGTTGGCTTTTATATTTTTCCTTTTTTGGGGGCTTTTTTTTTTCCCATTGACATATTTAAACCGAGCAATATTTAGAAGTTTAGTAACTTTAGAATTATATTTTTTATTTGATACCTAAATTAGAATTGGTATCAAAATTGGTTTAGAAAATAGAATTCGGCTGTATTTAGGTGCGAGTATTGGGATACTCTACATGATTTTTTTATTTGTCTATTTAAGGACCTGAAGTCCTTGAGGAAAATCATTCGCAAGTTTGCAATTTTGAGTTAAGTTAACAATTGAAAACCTTACTTCCTCCCTATCTTACTTGTTTTTTTATGTTATAATTCTTGAGCTTGGCTTCACCATTATAGTTCCAATTATCAAAGTGAAGGGTTAAGGCCTTATTCATTCAACTAGCCTTATTATTGATTTATACAAAATTAAATACATTTCGCTGCGTGAGATTTTTTGTGCTTACATTTTCCCTTGTGGCAATGCGTAAGTTCTCCTGCCAAAATAAATGGATGATACATCCACATCTAGCAGCGAGATTTATATCCAGTATGTACAGCCTGGATGGCTCGATTAAGCAAAATGAAAAGTAAAGTTACTATCAAATTTACCCCCACCCCCCCTTTTTTTTTTTTTTTTTTTCTAATAGGGAGAGATAGGATCTAAGAAGTGGAGAGGGAGCACGAAAACGGGGAAGCACATGAAAATTAAAGTTACTTCTAAGTACCATTTGTTTTTGTTTTAGGGGTGCTCTAGTTGTTCAACTCATCATATTTGTCTTGACTAATGTATTTCCCAAGTCATCATTTCACTTAAGCACAAGCAAAAGTACTTCTGGAGAACAATGTGATTTTTTTTGGGGGGGGGGGTGGGGTTTACGTAAATGTGAAATTTATGTTAAACTTCCACACACAGGCGTCATATATTAATATATAAGATGAACACTGTTTAAGTGCTTTTAATGTCTCTCATTTGATATCAATCAGTATAATGAATTTGAGGGTCTGTTTGGTTGGAAGTAAAATGTTTTCCTTGGGAAAATATTTTTCGTGGAAGTAATTTTCTATGAAAATCATTTTCCTTTCATCATATTCAGGTGTTTGGTTAGCTTATTGAAAATATTTTCTTACTTCATTTTTCTGGTGTTTGTTTAACTTTTGAAATATTTTCACTTTTATCTCTATCTTTACTTTCTACACATTATAACTACATACTTCTTCCCATGTAAAATAAGAAAATTTATCTCATTGTTTAACTTTAAAAAATCTTGGAGAAATGTATATATGAATAAAAAATATCTCCTTAAGTAATAAACAAATTGCTGGCTATTTAGTGTCAAATATCAATCACATGCAATGCTTATTGTGACATATATCTTGCACTCTCACTGCTGAAAATTTCTCTAGAAAAGAATTAATTACTAGCATAGGATGAGCAGGATGAGGTTTTTTTTTTTTTTTTTTAAATATACTAGGGGGAGGGTTGGGTTGGGTTGGGTGGTACGGGGGAGGGAGTGTAAGGAAGAGGTCTTGGGTTCGAGTCCTCCTGTTTACACTAAAAAAAAAAAAAGAACATACTACAAGATGTTTTCAGTAAGTTTGGAACATACTACAGGCGGGATGCATGCATTTCGAAAAACAACTTCAGTAAGTTTGGAAGGGAAGTTGTTTTCCATAAGATGAGTGAAAATATTTTACATAAGAAAATGTTTTCAGTAACTTTTGTGCAACCAAACACGGGAAATTAGGAAAATATTTTCCTGGAAAACATTTTCACCCGAAACAAACGGACCCTGAATGTATAACATTAATTATGTTCTCAGTACTTCAAAGTATCAGTACATTTAATTAAAAAAAAAAAGACATAATACTAGCTATATATAGCTAGTACCATTTCAATTCATCGACTATTTGGGCATCGAACATGCCTAACAAAAAGAACTAATCTTGAGCAAAATGTCCTTGTGTCCAAGCAAAAGTGATGGAGCATAGGCGGGAAAGAAGTAAAAAATTATGCCCAGAGAAGAGAGACTAGAAAGAGTTCTTGAACTTCCTTTAGAGTTTAATTTAAGCCTGGCACTTGCCTGAATGGAGCTTTAGATGCCTAAACCAAATACGAATAGAAAATGTCGTCAAGTGGCAAGCTGCAGTTAATTCCGATCACGAGACCCCAGAAAGGAGGGCCGGGAGTCGGGAGTCTGTGCTGCTGGATTCATCATCCATGGATTGGAAGCCTCACTTTTGTCCTAATCCTAGTTTTTATGCTTCCATGTGATTGATATGTGACACCCTAATTACTAAGATGGTAGTACTAGCTGTTCTAAACATCTGATTTTCCATCGTAAACCTTAAAACATCTGATTAATATAATGATGAGTTGATCCGCTCCAGGCTGCGTTGTTTTCGCCTTTTTTCTTTACTTTTACTACTTCATTACTCTCACCACCGACAAAGCCCATGCATGCAAAATTCAACGCAGAATTCAGTTGAATTTCCCTCAATTGAAACTTACAAGAAAGTGTAGTCAAACTGATCAACCACTAGTTAACCTGTTTTTAAGCTTAATTAAGCCTGTGAAGTTCGCAGCAATGCAGAAAAAAAAAAATAAAATTAAGCAGCACTAATGAGCATGAAGTGCGGCGTGAAAAAGCTTCGATTTCTCTTCGAAATCTGAGCCGTCGTCTTGGCATTGCTGATGTTATACGCAGCGTCTCTCGTTATATACAAGTGTTTTTCCCCTGCGTACTTTGTCTCCTATCACCCCAATCCTCCTCACTTATTTGAGGAGGCTTCCACAATCTTAGTAGTAGCATTTGAGGAGGCTCCATTGGTTTCCTGTTCATTTTGCTTCTTCCAGTAAGTACTTAATGAATCCTTCGGCTTATTTTTGGCAGACGTTTAACGTCAAAATTCATAGGGTTTTTCATTTCGTGGACTTGTAATACGAAACTCTTTATTTATTTATTTATTTCCTTCTTGGTGGCAGAGATTAATTTGTTCGAGAAATTCTCATTGAAAATGAGAGGGGCTATTTTGCTCCGCATTTGTCTTGGTCTCTCGGCTTGGTTGAGTACTTCTTACGTGAAAGCTGAAGATCCATACAGATTTTTTACATGGGTTATTACGTACGGACAATTTGCTCCTTTAGGTGTCGAGCAAAGGGTAAATTTTCACACTTGTAGTGCAAGATTACTTTACCCTTCCTTTTAAAAAAAAAAAAAAAATTTAACAAAGGTTTTAATAATTTTAACAAAGTATGTGCTCAAAGTCCCCTTCCCCCTCCTCGCCTTTTAAATTCCATTCTTCCCTCGTTAAAAATAAATAATTACGAAGCATGCAACTCCTAATTATCATACAATTTCTAATATTATTAGTATTTGTTACCACTCCGTTTGCATATATCAGGGGATTCTTATCAACGGGCAATTTCCCGGTCCTACCATTAGTTGCATTACCAATGACAACATCATAGTTGATGTCATCAACAAGCTAGATGAGCCTTTCCTTATTACCTGGTTAGTGTTCATGATCTTCTACATATCCTAGCGTGCTTTTGGCGGGTTTGTGTGTCACCAATAGCGTCCACTACACAGACCTATCATATTATCTCGACTAAAAATTGCTGTTCCAAAAAGTGACTTTAGATTTGTTGTTTGGTTTATGGCCAAACTAGGCACGGTATCAAACAAAGAAAGAGTTCATGGGAAGATGGAGTACTGGGAACCAATTGCCCGATTCCTCCTAATTCCAATTGGACTTACAAAATGCAAATGAAGGATCAAATCGGAACCTACAATTACTACCCATCCACCTTGATGCACAGAGCGGCCGGTGGGTTCGGAGGATTCAATATTGTGGCTAGGTCCGTCATACCTATACCTTATCCAAAACCATATGATGAATTTACTCTGCTCGTCAGTGACTGGTGGAACAAGGATAACAAGGTTTGCTACCAGTCGGTTTCTTTCGTTCATTCTTAATATGTCCCCTTTTGTAAAATTTTCTCTTTTTCCCCGGACACGGGATTATGGTTAGAAGAAGAAGTCTTAATGTTATAAGCTTCCAGGTACTACAGAAAATATTGGACGATGGCAAACCATTTCCTCCCCCCGATGGCCTTCTTATCAATGGCAGTCCAAAATCTACTAAGTTCACCGGAATCAAAGGTAATCCTGCATGCACCTAATTGAAATGGGGTATTCGTTTTTCCACGTTTTTATCCGTTCCACGGTTTACATAGAACTGATAGTACATGTGATATATTGTTCTCAATTACAGGCCAAACCTACTTGATTAGGGTCTCAAACTTGTGCCTAGTAAGTTCAATTAACTTTAGAATCCAAGGTCATACCTTAGTCCTAGTAGAAGTCGAAGGATCCCACACCATGCAAGATTCCTACGAGTCGCTGGACGTTCATCCAGGCCAATCCTCCACTTTCCTGGTCACCCTACGCCCTTCTATCCTCAAGGATTATTACATAGTGGCCTCCAGTCGTTTTACAAAGCCTCTTCTGACTGCAACGGCGATCCTTCATTACGATGGTTCTACCACCCAACCCGCCGGACCATTGCCCTCCGCACCCGCAGGCCAATTTCACTGGTCTATGCGGCAAGCAAGGACTGTCAGGTACCTAGCTAGGCCAGCTAACTGGTGCAAATTTATGAACATCGTCAACACCAATTTTTATTAGATAACGACTTTGTAATTCGGAAGCTAGCCATGAGATTAATTTGTTCTCTTGAAATCCCTCATCGAAAATTGTTGTAATCGAGTTGTCCTTTTTTTCTTTTTGGGGGGTGTGTTGAACTGTGGTGAAGATGGAATTTGACAGCCAACGCTGCTAGGCCAAATCCTCAAGGGTCATATCATTATGGAACCATACCAATTGTGAGAAAAATAGTGCTAGCCAACTCTGCCCCACAGATTTCTGGCAAGAAACGGTATGCGCTTAACGGGGTTTCTTACGTGAACCCAAGCACTCCATTGAAGCTTGCTGACTACTTCAACATTTCTGGCGTGTTCGTGTTGGACGCAATCAAGGACTTCCCTACTTCTGCCCCCGCAGCTCAAGGCGTCTCCGTCTTTGGCATCACTCTTCACGATTACATGGAAGTTGTTTTCCAGAACAATGAGAACAATTTACAATCTTACCATCTTGCTGGCTTTGATTTCTGGGCTGTCGGGTAATTAATAAGCTTTCTATTCTTCCCCACATTAATATTTTTTTTTTGGGGTTTAAATTCCGGCTTTTGCTTTTGCTTTTAATTTCCGCTTTACCTCATTAAAATCCATACAGTTCGAGTATAACTAACGACTGACTGTTTCTTATTAACTGATCCAGGTATGGTGGTGGACAATGGAACATTACAATGAGGAAACTCTACAATCTTGTTGATGCTACCACCAGGAATACCGTTCAGGTAAATGCAAGCAACCCTCTGCCAATTTTCTTTTTTTTTTTTTGGGTTAAATTATATAGTTATGGTTTGTTCAGCAATTTAGGTTAAGCGGGCATTAGATCAGTGGCGAATTTAAGGTGGGGGCACTGGGTGCCTTAAATTTCACTGTGGTGATTTAATTTGGTTTATGAACTAATATTTTAAAAGGATATGTGGGCCACAAAATTCCATTTGAAATAAACTAAAAAAAAGGCTTTTCATTTCAACTTGTTGGAGAATAATTTTTTTGCTTAAAAAAATAGAAAAAGAGTAGGTAAAAAATTTTAGTGTTGCTTTTGTTTTCGTTGAGAATTTTTTCTGGCTCCGCCACCGCATTAGATGCACGCATTTGACTAGGGTCTGTGGTGGCATGCTTATTCAGGTATATCCCAACGGATGGACTGCAATTTTGACATCAATGGACAACAAGGGTATGTGGAACTTGAGATCTCAAATCTGGCCAAGGCGCTATTTAGGACAGGAAGCATACATGAGGGTTTGGAACAGTGAACGTAGTCTTTACACTGAGTATGACATTCCAGACAATGCGTTGCTCTGTGGCAAGGCCAAGGCCTAGTCGCCTGTAGTTGCACTCCAAATTCTTTTTCTTTTCTGTTTTCTCTCCCATTTTTGACCCCCCCCTTCTGCTTCAGTTATGTCGAGAAGAAAAAGGATGTGAAATGGAACCAATTCCTTCGTTACCATTGCCAATTCAGATGTCTTTATAGTCTTCATCATAAAATGGGTAGCTTATGCCCTTCTTTGCAAGGTACCGTGACAGCTGCTGCTGCTGCTGTTGTTTGAAAGAAGACTTCTACTTCGCGCATGAAAGAAAACTTTATAACCAAAAAAAAAACGGATATGGTGAAATAAATCACAAAAAAAAAAGGAGAAGACAGGCCTTCCATTGTGCTGGGAGGCCCAATTCGGGTCATAATGAAAACCCAATTGGCCCATAAAGGGACCACCCGGTCCGAGTGGCCCTAATCGGTAACCCCACTTGTCAAATCACACTGGGAAATTGCGACTAACAACTTAATTGATTTCAATTTCTTTGTCCACTTACGTCGATCGGGGCTTCACCAAAACTAATTAGGTTATCATCTGGATCCATGAATTTCGTTCCTTTTACAGCTCGAAGACCATTTTTTTTTTCAATTTCTTATATTCGGAAATGTACATAGAAAGTTGAGGTCTTTGTTTTTAGTTTATAATTATTAATACTAATATTCAGCAATCATCCACATCACTCTTTGTTTCTCGCATTGTTCCTGCCACTTTTGAAAGAACAAAATAAAAACAGGATTTGACTCCTCTCTCCAGTGAATTCTATCTCGATTTCTTATCATGCACATCATCTGGATAGATGGCATGTATCTTCAATCATTAAGAAGAGACAAGATCATTTTAATTTGACTTATTCTAACCCTTGTTAATGAACGAAGACACATGTTATATATCCAAATGTGTATTGTAGCAAATAGAGGGAGAATTCATTAGAGAGGATCCAAGTCCATAAAAACATTGTTCAAGAAATTGAGTGAACGAGGAAAAGAATACAAGGAAAAACAGAACTGAATCCACTTTTTATGACCTTGTACTCTGCTCAATACCCCCTTTGTACCCCAAAAATTTTGTTGAACACTTTCCATTTTAAACTTGCTAATAATCCCAAGATACTTATATGCCTTCGTCATATCTTAGGAAAATACGACCTATCAGGAAAAATCTCAACCTTTTATATACATTGTGCTAAAAGACCAATGACGAGAGGCATATCATGCCCCCTATGATGGTTAATATCAATCAGTGACAGGAGAAAGTGATTAATGTCACTATTGTTCTGAGTTAAACACTATCATATTGTCATTTTAAAATACACCCTCCCAAACCCTCCCCCCCCAACCAAAAAAAAAAAAAAGAAAGAAGCAAAATCAGATTGTCTGAATCACATGGATAGTATTCTAATTAAGTAGGATTTGCTCAGAAGCAGTCTGACTTCCTGTAATCTACATATAAGCAGATTTGCCTAATATTTTAGCGGAATCAGGAATCTAATGACTGGTAATTTTGTTACTTTAGTGCTGCAGGAGCCATCTTTCCCACTGAAAGAGTCACTTTTTCTGGTTTCGGAAGAATATATTTCGAAAGACTGCTTTTTCAAAAGCCACAAAGAAACAAATAACCCATCAATGTACGTAAACGGCAAAACCCGCCCTTACACCACCGTCACCTTCACAAATGTTAAGTTAAACGTAAAGCAAAGGTCTGAAGTTTGAGAAAACCAAGACGATAAGTTATTATTCTCCCATGTCAAAATTTGTTTTAGCTGCATGCTTTTCCAGACTTGTGAAGTAAATTGAAGCAGTCCCAAGATATCTTCTAAGATATATACGAATCTTCATTTGCATGCATATGTAGAAGATTTGGATCATGTGTTTCTCGTATAACAACATTAAAAAGTAGTAATTAGGATCACCTACTTAATTAAAATTCGTCGTTTTTAAACTTCTAAATTCTTGGTTTGTCCTTACAAATCAAACACCCCGTAAAACACAAGTACACTCTGGAACAGGAAGGAAACTATCACTGGTAGTAGTAATATATAGAAACAAATTCTAATCAAATAACCCCAATAAAGACAACAAACACTAGACACTGAAGAAATTAAAAAAAAAAAACCCTTTTTTAAAAGAAAAAAAAAAGAAAAAGAAAAAGAAGAAAGAGTACAGTAATTTACTCTCAGGGATATGCGCCATTAGTTGTAGGCATATCAGACCACGACGAAAGGATGGAATTCCAGTAGCCGGATTCAGCTACAGCAACCGGAGCTGAGTCTAAAACTTGGATACCGGAAGACGAAGATGAAGAAGAGGAAACTACATTACCCAGGACTACCGGAGCATGATCTGGATAAGTACAATTTCTTGATGATCTAAGCCTTTGGTAAAAATCTTGAACTCCAGTGAATTCTCCTTGGCCAAGTACAAAACCAATCTGCTGCTGCTGATGTTGTTCACTGTTTCTCCAGCCGGAGCTGCTACTGATAAGACCAACTGAAGGAACCTGCTGGCCGAGTTCTGAATCAAACCCAACCATTCTGCTACAAGCATTTAGGGAGTAGCACCCTGCAGGCATGGCTGCCTCCTCCTTTTTCATGCTAGTACTAACAACACTATTGGACATGGGACTAGCGTTAGGGTTAGGGCTTTGGTTAGCTTTCAGTAAAGAGAACAAATGAGAGTTTTGAGGTGACGCCCACAGAATAGGGTTTGATGATGGAGAAGAGGAAGAGAGCTCATGTTCGAAGGCACTCAGAAAACTGGATTTTCCCATTTCTGTTGCCATGGTCTTGAACTTTCCAGCACTTGACTTGATAACTGATGAGGTTATCATGGCAGACTTGTTTTTCCTGCAACCGCCTCCGATGGGAACGTTACGCAGCGCACCTCCTTTAGTCCAATAACGGCGACACGTCTTGCAGAAATGACGAGGCTGGGTGAGGTTGTAGTTGTTGTAGTAACAAAACTTGGTGTTGGTAGAATCGCAACGCGGACACCTGAGGTTCTCCGGAGTGGATGAGCCTGTAGGAGGAGGAAGGGTGACTGCGGAAGAAGAAGGTGACGGTGACGGTGACGGAGATGGCGAAGGGGAAGGTGTAGGAGAAGGTGAAAGAGAGGGAGAAGCTGACGAGACTCCTGAGACCCCATTATCAACGGGCAGCTTTGATCTTTCTCCCCCAGTTAATACTCCGGATGCAGCTTCCCCTAACAGTTCTTGAATCATCGTTTTCTTCTTTGTAAATCTACAAGAATCCAAAAACAGGAGAAGAAGAAAAGAGAAGTTAAGTTAGCCTCCCTATCTTCCCCCTTTTTCTTTCTTTTTTGGTGTTGTTTTAGCAAAAAAGGTGAAGAATGTAGAAATAGTTGATCACGAGAGACCGAAACATGGTTGCTTGCCTTTGCTCGTTGATCGATCAGTTGAATTGGATAGGTTTTGGAGTTTTGGCTTTTGTGAGGCGAAGTTCATGTGGCAACAATAAAACAACACAGGAAGGGATACTAGCTAGGCAAGCTTTAAGATAGTCATGAGTCAGTCACCCCAGAATAAAACCATAAATAGAGACCTGTTGTCGTGTATATCTGAAAATTAACCAGTGGTATTGGATTTTGGCACGTAGTTTCTTTCTGCTTGTGGCTTTTCAGAAGGATAATTGGACCTTTCTCCTTTTCCAAATAGTAACCCGCAAATTGCTTCATACATGAGAATTAATGGCTTGCATTTTTGTACCTTTTTTTCTCCTCCTATGTTAAAAAAAAAAAAAAAGAAGCTTATCTGTACTCCCTAATATAAACCACCATCTTATTTTTTCTTTTATCAGTTATAGCAAGAGAATTAAATAATTTCACCTTCTGAATGTTTAATCATATAGGAGCTGTATTTTTCTTATTTTCCTGTCTAAATGGTAAAGATAGTTTTTTTTTTCATAAGCAAAATGCTTATGAGGAAGTGATTTGGAAATTTAAACATGTGGCTATAGTCTTGGTCAAGCTGGGAAACCGAACACGTGGAAGACAATGGTTTGAAGACCCTTTTGAATTGAGAGCGACGTAAATCCTAATTAAGCGTCTTCCAGTGACTAAGCCTATTCCAAACTTTGAACCAATATAAGTTAGTAGATGCGCTTTTGATGAATGGTATCTTGCTTTGATTCTTTTAATATTGGTATGGCTAATTATTCATTGCTGAAGTGGGATCGAATTAGATATATGAATGATGATGGCAATCAAGTTTCTGGCAAGGAAGGATAATGTTTGATTAGGCTTCGTGCTTCCAACATGAAGATGCTGTTCATATACAATCATTACGAGTTTAAGGAGAGAACAAATCACATGGAAGTACGTGTAAAGCCCGAGCCCCACGTCGCCAACCCCCACAACAAGAATTTGCACTGCCCCGAAAGTCATGGCTCCAAATTTGCCCCCCGCCATTGGTGTTTACTAGTACTACTATTTATGGAAGGACTTGGTTCGGAGCTCACCATTGGTAGGGTAAATGGTCGGGTGATTTCACACCTCAGATGTCTCTATATATCATACCGCATTTTTTGTTCAGTTTAATCCATATTCATACCTTATCACGTTGTGTCACCTTCTTTGATTCTTGCCGCTCTTCTTCGTTTCATTGCAAGTGTCATACTTTTCTTTTTTGACTGTTTCAAAATATTTGTCATGTTTGACATTTCTAACTATTTTATACTCTGAAATTTCCCTTATACCCTTTCATTAATGATGCATACTCAAAGACAAAGGATTAATTTTTTTTGGTGGAGTATACCATGCATAAAAAGCACATATCTCTAAATATAACTAAATATATAGGACGAAGGAAGTATTAGATTACCACAGTCACAAGCTGAAACTAATTATATACTCCTCTTAGTTAAGGAAATTACAGCGTCGTAATTTGATCGCAATGATCCAAACTGTTGAGATACCTTAAATTAGATCTTCGACTTTCGCTGAGCTATTCGGGGATCCAAACTGTTGCGCCTATATTTGGGTCCAGTCCGTTTGATTGTATATATATACACCTTATTTTAGTCTGTAAACTATTCCGATTACAACCCTAATAAAATCTGATTTCCCCCAAGTTGTTCTTGTCTGTTCTTGTTTGTTCTTCTGTTCCGTTGCATCTATTATAACACAAACTATAATCAGACGCTTTTTAGTTGGCCTAGTTTTCATTCGCCAAAAGCTCGAGATTTAGATGGGAATCAGAAAACTGGATTTGTCTAATTCAATAAATAGCATCCCCGCCAGAATATAAAAGATCCTGTAAAAATTAGAAAGAATGTCGAAACACTGTTGGAAAATGAAAAAGGCACTCAATGAGAAAAAGCCCATGTTTTCTTTCCCCCAAAAATTATCGGGGAACACAAAAAGAAAGAATGAAAATCGCAAAACATCTTTATTGTGGAATGCACATTGCAAGTGACAGTTCAGTGATAAATGGAACTTGGGTCTAAATATGGAGGAACCGAGACTGCCTTTGGGCAGCAAAGCAGAATAAGTTCTTGTTTTCTGTAACACTGAAACGTTGTTTGGTGGCTGGTGTAGCATAATTGTCACTATGCCTATGACATTGGTATAACCTGGCCTGGTCTTGGCACGCAGTTGTAAAATTTTGTAGCAACAACATATACATACATATATATGTACATGCAGCTAGCTTATTCATTCATTTAGCCTTTTATCCAAACAAACGACAACTGATACGGGCATGACCTGACCGCGCGTGCCGTCCGGATGGGAGACGGCCTCAGACTTCACACTTCACAGCACAGAACTCTTCATTCTGATGGAGACCCTGATAGAACAAGGACATCAGTGCTCGGCGAATACATGATAAACACGCCCTGATCACGACTAAGGACTGATGGGGGCTCTAGCGCTTGACCGACTCACTAACTCTTTTTTTTGATATACTACGTCCATTATTGTTATGGTGGGGACTTGAGGGGTAGCGGCGAGCTGAAAATGACCTGAGAGATTGATTGTGGCCGAGTACTGCGCGATAGGTGGGCATTCCAGAAGAGATGATAAGGTCTCGCCTTCAGTGAACCTCCTCGACCCTCGGGCTCTATGTTCTCACCCTGGCTCCTCCCTTTCTCCTTCATTATTTTCTTTAGTTTTCTCCTGATTCCTTCCTGGGAAGGAAGCATTTGGGATCGATGTCCCTTTCCAAATAAGTTACTGTTGTTTGTTCCTGGGCACAAGTATGAATAAGTTAAAGAGTACGGTATAAATAAATTTTAGATTAATTGTTCTTGGGTGGTATAAATGAGTTAGAGTATGGTGTAAACAAATTCTAGGTGGTAGGTAAAGAAGTTACAGTAGAGTGTAAAAGAAATTAAAATGACCATTTTACACTGAGATCGAGTGAAGGGATCCTTATTCACAAGAAATTTTTTTTTTTTTTGGAGCATGAGCAGGGTGAGTTTTAAGAATAACGGAGGAGGAAAGGAGAATTAAATCCAGAAATTTTCAATTCTGAAACTTCAACCCTAAGTAACTATTAAACCAAGTTCTCTATAATTTGTTCAGTTTGGTAATTTAATTCCTTAACTTGTAGGTGAACTTTCAAATAACTCCAAAAGAAAGGTTTAATGACGTTAACAACGTAACTAAGTACTCTATTTGTGGCTAGATCATGTAACTTACTCCGAAAGACAGCGAGACTGAAAATAACAAACACACAAACCCTTAATAACCCCTGCTATTTCATACGTACAGCGATATTGCTAAAACGCATAATTGACGTAACTTCAAGTTTGCTCTTTCTTCTTAGTGAGTGATAGATTTATTCAGTGATGATTAAACAAAAAAAAGGGGCAAGAAAATGACGGTAAACT
This sequence comes from Coffea arabica, assembly GCF_036785885.1. Classification (NCBI taxonomy): domain Eukaryota; kingdom Viridiplantae; phylum Streptophyta; class Magnoliopsida; order Gentianales; family Rubiaceae; genus Coffea; species Coffea arabica. The sequence goes on along the minus strand of NC_092323.1, from coordinate 5,268,949 downwards.
TTATACTAATTGAAATTGCCACAATGCTTGACCAAAAAAAAAAAACAGTAGATATGGGAGGAAATTAAGCCTGCCCGTTTGGTGAAATGAGGACTGCCGTGCCTATGATATTCATAGATTAAACATTGAGGAGACATTCGTATGGGGAGCAATGCACGGAAATGGAATGGTGAAATAATTGAGTTCAACATTCCACATTCTACAAAGGGTCTCGATCCATGTCTCCCTTTAAGCGGCAGGTCAGCTTTGATCGGGTCCCGACCTCCTCTAACTTTCGTTAATTTCAAGTGGGTGAAGAGGTACGGCTTATTGCAACTTTTGCATGTTAATAATGCTGTCAATGATTCCCTTTCTCAATCCTTCCTCATCTTTATCGTCACTTCCATAGGTTTGCGGACTAAAAATTAGCCAAATTTTGAATATTCCTTCTCCTTTCTAGGCTCACATGTTCTTGTAACACAAAAAGCGCAATGTATCATCAATTAGATTTCAAGTAGTAGTAGCAGCAGCATCTCTTATTAGTAAAAGTTTGTAAACAAATCTAATCAATGCATGTGTACTGATCTTTTTTCGTATTTGTCTATATCAAATCGTATAATTTGACGGGGCTGCAATGTTCTCCGCCCATAAGTTTGCAGTAGGTATCTATATTTTTACCTATTTCTTGTGCCAGAAAAACAATTAGTCGTTGCACAATATGGGCAATTTGCCCCCCTCCTATGCACCGTTAATATATACATTAATGAATTTAAATACATATCACATATATAAAATTTAGTGTTCGAATTCAAATTAAATAACTATGACATTAGTCCAATGGCATTCTCTATTTTGCAACTATACATTAAACTAGATTCAGGAATGATTTAAGAAAAGGGAGTGGATTTGGGATTGCGGGAAATGGATGGCTCCAAAACCCTAAAATCTAAATGTACTGTTGGTCCTTCCCCGTATTGTGGAGTCCATCAGGTAGGGTCACACACATGATGAGAAAGATTCAATGGTGGCTTCAACCTGACATAAAGCTAAGGACGCACAGGATCCTTATGAAGGAATACCAAAGATCATGTCTCTGCCAGAGATTAAGAACGTGGCATGCAAACTTATATTGCTATTTATTATTTTATATGAATTGAAAATCAACAATGCAGAAATGTTTTGGAAAAGGGCAAGCAACCATTTCTGAGGATTTGCAGTCAAGATGTTCAAACTTTAAAATTTAAGATATATTACAGTGTGGAAATCGTTCTTAACATCATGTATGATGTATGGCCACCGAACATTGCCCTAATTTACATGTTATATATATATGTATCAAGGGATCGAAAGAGAGTCTCTTGGTGATCAACTACTTTAAAGATAGTTGATTTAATTTACATGTTATACAACAAAAACTTATAACAATGAGATTATGAAACCCATCCAAAAAATTTGAAACTGAGAGAATTTGCTTCTTGTTGTTTCTGTCAACTTATTAAGGACTCCTATCCCGAGTCTCATGCGCAACTTCGTCTCCTGATCCAACTGTGCAATACCAAGATTGAATTAGGTTCTCTGCAACCTTATGTAATCGAGGTTTAAGGACATTTTAAACTATGGCATTCTCATGATCAGCAGTCAAGCAATATAATTGCTTGAAGGAACTAGATTAGCAAGACATAGTTATTACCATATTGCTTGCAGCATGACCATCTGGACACCTTTTGGGACATTTTAGATCAAAAAAATATGGATCTAGGAAATGTCTCTACGACATTTTACCCAGAAAGAGATTGTTACAACATTCACTGGTACGACACATTTTAATAAAGTAGGATTATTCAAAACATTTACAAAGTTTAAACTCTTTGGTGGATCACAAGAACCTCTTCTGCATTCATTCAGGCAGAAATGCCTTATGGTTTTTCATATATACATGTCAAACGAATAATAAGATCAGTCAATTTCATGGTTTTAGTAGTTATTGAAAATTAAGGGGTGGTTTTTCATATATACATGTCAAACCAATAATAAGATCAGTCAAAGAAAGAGCAAATAAAGCACTCTAAAGTGCAGAAAAGTTCAGGTGATAGAAGACAGAATCATTGTGATTGACAACATGCTTCCGATGCATTCTTTAAATATACTTCCACTGATCATTATCAAAGGCATGACGAATTCGCAGTTTTCTTCGGGTTCTGCATTGCTCTTGTTTTGCTGATCAAGTCTTTAATCTTGACTTAATCACGCCTTATTGATACTTAAGAAATTAAGTAATACATGTTTTATTGCGCTTTATTGTGGTGGCCAAATTCTAATTGAACACAATAGCCAAAAAAAATTTTGAATGTAAGCAAATTGCAGTGGGATCAAGTTGAAATTCAGTTGCAGTTCTTTTGGTGTTCATCCATCACAACTAGGCCGGAAGCATATATATATATGGATCCAAAAAGCTGTGTCAAGGGATCCAAAGAGGTGTTTACTCACGCTGCTAGCTTGTGCACCAACATTTTATTACAAATAGAAATGTAAACAGAACCAAAATCAAGAAGATAAAGGGTGAGGTGGCGATGAATGAATTACAATTCGCACATCATCCTGATTAAGAATAAAATAGTGAAAATTACTAGTCGAGGACAATCTGAACAGAAAGAAAATTACGCTTCCTAAAGTTTATTAATGCCATACTAATAAGATAATGGCAGTAGTTTTCACTCGGACCAAAGAGAAGCCAAGCACAGGTTACCAGAATAACTAGTGGATTGTCACAACTCAAAACAAGAGCTGGTTAAATATGCAATATATATCCTTATCAATTGCCATGATTAATTATGAAGAATTGGAATGTGGGAGAAGAAGAATGACAAAATTCTGATGTTAAGTTGTCACGCTTTTTACATGGTTATCCATTAAATTTTATGGACAAACCTTGGTGGTAGAAAGCCATGACATTCCTTTTCAAAGCAAAAAAAAAAAAAAGAGCCCACCATAGGATATGATGTGATAAGGTTACCAAATCCCCACCTCGTGACACACACAATATATTAACAGTATATATTAAACAAAAAAAAAAGATCCAATTCCACGAAAGACCTTCATAAAACAAGCTATCAACTCATAAATAGTTAAACTTCGACTAACTTCACATGTAAAAGATGATGTGCAGATAATGATTTGTAATTTTGTACAGCTACCATCAACCTTCAAAATTCCCAGATGATATGGCTATAGAGATGCTACTATACTCGGTTCTTAGCACCAAAAGGTTGTTTCTGCTTTAACTTTTTTTTTTTGTTTTTTTTGTTTTTTGGTGGTCATAGTCGAACTTTTTTTTTAAAAAAAAAAAACCATAAAATGATGTGGCTAATTAACCAAGTCTGACGAGTTTACTCATGCTGCCATAGTCATTCTTCGCGGGGAGAACCAGTGGAGAATTCAAGAGACATCATATACAGCTAAAGTACTAGAAAAGAGAAAGAACACATACATCCATCCATCATATTCATTCTTTGCAACTGGTTGATTTCTGAAGAATTTTGCAGGTATAATCCCATGTTTTTTTTTCTTCTGATGTATGCTCGGCCCATAAGTACACCATTCTTCTCACAAGTAGGTGGTCTATACCAACATAACCCTATTCAGGTTTCTTTGCCAGCATCGTCTTCGTACGTTACATTGTAAAAGAAGATCATGGCATGCATGCCTTTGATCATCCAGCAGTTTTTCATTCCCGTAAAGCAAATTAAGATTAAGCTGCACCATCAGTTTGATCATGATTACTTGTTGCTTTTGCACTAGAATATATACTACCAGTTTGATAATCTCGAATGAATTGTCAGTAATTGTAGTGGTGTATACTGAACAGCTTCTTTATGAGTATAACATCATCACCAATGCTCAATGCATACTTCTAATAACTTTCACGAATCACGACTTTGAACTGTGTGTAAAGAACGCTAAGCCAATTTACAAGCATGAGCAAGTAAATAAAGTTGAAAGACAAATGGAAAATGAGAGCATTCATTGTCTATCTTGCCTTCCCACGTTGCCAAAAGTGGAACAGAACTTAAATTTGACCCTGAAAAGAGTGTTGAGAATACTCGGTATTCGTGAGGAGCCAAAGGAGCAAAAGCCTTCAGCAGCGTCTTTTTATTTTTTTTTCCTTTAAATTCTAAATTAACGCATTTTATTTTCAGGGCCTCACCCCTTGCGTACTACATTTTTATTTTTTTTTAGAAAAACTCCAAAAAAAAAAAAACAAAGTGTAATCCAAACGGGATTGACAGACTTTCGGAATTTTTTTGGTCAAAGGAGTTCGTATGATCTACACGACTTTAATTTGCTGATCACTTTTGGAGTTTGAATTTGGATGTTCGTCGGCTTTTCTCAGTTTGGGGAAATCATCTCAGGCTAGTAATCAAATTTCCATGGTGGCGTGGAACCAGTTTCTGTTCTTTTCTTCGGGAGGTGAGCTATAGCTTCTTCTTGGCTCCCCGCCTTTGGGAATACTAGTAATCAAGCCCTTTGCCTACTTTCCCTGCCTTCTTTTATTTTTCATTTTTCTTGTCCCTTTTCATACTGTTTCCCGCGATGGTGATCTCTAGTATGCTTAGTTTACCAAGAAAATCAAAATTAAAAAAATAAAATTGATCAATGCTTTTGTATCAAGAATATGGACGATGTGCTTAAGATAAATGAATTTTCGAACTCTAATAAGATGTCGATTTGCCAACCACGAAAATTTAAAAAAAAAATTGAATTGAATTACATGTTGATATGTCCGCCATTAAAATAAAACAGTTTGAATTTAATTGCAGAACTTTGGCAACGATTAAAGGACTAAACTTATATCACTTTTCTCACTTTGCATATTGAATTTTATTTTTGAACACTTTATACCTTAAACTCTTAATTTTGGTCACTTTACATCCTAAACACTTAAATTTGTCTCATTTAAATTCGATCAATGATTATATTCACAAAATAAAACGAGATAAAGGGCGGTGAAATTTGATGATAATGCACCTTTTTTAATTGCGATTCCTTGGCCTTTTTTTTGACAATTTTTAGCACATTATTATTGATTTATATCGTATCAATTACTAGTATTGTGTGTTTGGATAGGAGATTATTTGAAATAATTAATGTAGCATTTTTTGTGATGTGATGTATGTGAGATAAAAAGGAAATTAGGAAGATAAAAAGGTGTGTTGAAAATTGTATTGATGATGTAAGTAAATAATTTTTGGCCATTATTTGGCTATCCAAACACACTATTTTTTTTAAAATGAGTGAAAATTAAAAGATGATGAAAATTAATGACAATGATTTTTTTAAAATACCTTGGTACTTTTGGTTACTTTCAACATATTATCATTGATTTGTTGGGTTCTTTATGCTGATAAGTTTGTAAAAGTTATCATTGACTGAATTTAAATAGAGCAAATTTGAAAGTTTAGGGTTTAAAGTATTCAAAATTAAAAGCTTATGGTGCAAAATGTCTAAAATTAAAATTCATGAGTGTAAAGTGAGGAATTGATACAAATTCAAGGATGCAAAATAGAGTTTGCTCATGTTTTAAAGATATATGTGGTTTGCAGGTTTGTACATGTTGACTTGATTATTTTTCTCCATTTTTTTTAAGTTGCTGATGGTGAGAATTTCATATACAAAACCGATAGGGGCATTTCTGTCTTTTAAGGAAGGAATGGCGGTTGTACAAAGGCGCACTGCTTCTTTCATAATTCAGAATTCACAAAAAAGCTGAGAGTGAAACTCAAAATCAGATAAAAGTTCATCCTATGAAAATAAAACTGAGAAGTCCTCCAGAATTTTTTTTTTTAAAGAAAAAAAAGGAGAGTGCCATTGCCAATTCTGCCATTACTTTCCTTTTTTTAAAAAAAAATATTTAATCCACTGACCCTGTTGGGGGGTGCTGCAGAAGCAACAGAGTCTTTACTCTTTTAGTCGACCATCTGAGTTCTGACGACGGAACCGATTTGTCACCCGGCCTGATAGAAACCGGATTGCCCCATATTCGCCGGCTGGGAAAGGCCGAACAAATTACTTCTCCGTCTCCAAACTAACAGGAGGATACATCTCACTAGGCCTAGGGTATTCATCTCCCCGATCAAATTTTCCTGTCCAATAATTCAGTGATCGTCGATCTTCCTCTTGTTGCCACACCGTCATGAATTGCGAAGTTTGCCAGCTTAAAGAACTGGTAAGCCTTGGACCACCAGAACCTCGCCAGGTTTAAAAATTTTGACTTTGTTTTTCAGTTTTATTTGACCGCCGATGAAGCTAAGCAGCATTACTTAATACTAATTTATTCTATGCAATTGTGTTTTGTATGCAGGAAGTGGAGCACTTTGAGGTACGCGAAGTTTTGCGATGTGAGTCAATTTCTGATGTTCATCTCCCTCTTATTTCTGCTCAGTTTGTTGTTGATGAGAACTATGAATAAGCTTTTACGTGATACGCTGTCTAGCTGGTTTTGTAGATTACCTTATGGTTTTAGTTTAAGGTTGAAACTTTTGCAAGTTTCAAGTGGAAGTGAAAGTTTACTTGGATGATTTTTAGGACTGTGAGTCTGTAATAGTGACATTGTTCCATTTTAGTTGTATTACGGGTTTGTAAATCGCTTGGTTTTCCATTTCACATGTGTAGTAGTTAATTTCTAGTTTAGCTGAAGTTATCATACAATTACTGTTCTTCCAATATAATCGTTAGTAGCCTTTGCAACTGGTAATGCCAGTGAACAAATTTCCTTTTAATCCAAACAAGTATTACCAATTTACTTTTCACAAAAATCATGTAGTGTTACCGGGATTGGAGATTAACTAATGAAAATGATTGATGCTTCTTTACACTCGCGTAGTTGTATGTTGTATAGTGATTACTATTTTCGTGCTGTTCTAGAGGTTGATGCTCTGTTGTGTTTTCATAACTTCGGTGGGTAGCTTCTAAAGTTTTGTTCTATTATTATAAGTAATCCTAAGGTGAAAATTTGCAGGCATTCTACACACTATTTTATTCCACAGAGCTTTAGGTCTTGTGCGGCCGAAGGATGTTGACTTGGAGCTCTTTGACATCACTTATGTAAGTCTATGAACTTTTATTAACATTTTAGATATTGAGTATACTTATTGAGAAGTTCTTTTCTTAATCTTCAGGTACAGTGTGGTGATGTTGAACATGAAAAGAAAATAGATGAGAAGATTGACCACTTCATTGACAGGGTGGAGAAGCACCCCAATAAGAAAAATCAGGTTCATAATTGTCACTGACTTTGAGACAGCATAATATTGTGTACTTGCATGATATATGATATGTTAATATACTAAATGATTATTTGATCCCATTATAAGGCATTCTAGTTTTTACAATGTAAATTGGGATGATTTCTTCTGGATTCTATCGAGGTATTGATAATGGGTTACTTGTGCTCATTTTGATGCTCTAAAAATGTCAAAGTGTTTGACAGATCTACAACTTGATGGCAAAAGGATATTTTGTTTGGTAATTTACTTAAGTTATTTTGACTTTGTAATTGCAAGAAGCACAAGCTTCGTACATTTTAACATGCACCTCTGTGAAGAGGCAATCATTTCTGGAGGGTAGGGGGCAGCTGGTTTTACTGAAAACATGTTGGAAGTCTGTCTACCACCCTCTTTTCACGAACAGATCTTGTAATCATTGAGGGGTGCACTGGCTATTGGTCTTGTTATAATTTATGTTTGCATAGAGAAGAATATTTGTGCTTGATGAAAGTCCTTGCCTAAAGGATGAAGTTTGAAAAACCAAGTCTGAGATAGATGTCATTTATGCCTTGAAACCTATTCAAATTCCTGGTGATAAGTGATCACCTCGAAATGGTAGCACAATTCTCTTATTAGCAAGCATTGGCTGTCAGTTCACCTATTTTCTTGCGCTTGTTTTGCAGAACTAGGCTTATTTTGGTTTCTTTTATTTGATTCTTCTGTCTTTTGCACTTTGCTTAGATTATACAAAGGTGGTCCTTTCAGAACAGCAGTTTGCATTTCTTGAGTACATTTGTTTTATGTATTTTACATTTTTCCAGTTTTATGACACGAAATAAATTACTAGTTTTCCAGACTATTGACATACATCAAACACAATGCAGATATGTTTGTCTTTCTATGAAGTTAAGAACAAACAGGCAACATGGTTTACTAACAAAGTTGAGCGTCACTACTGGGAGCAATGGTACATAAATTTGAATACAGTACAACATCCAAAGACACATTCTGGGAAGTCTCATCACTCCAAAGTAGTAGTTGATCCAGGAGGTACTTTCTCTGTCCTGGCAATTTGTTATAACAAGTCTTAATGTCCATTGACTAAAGGGATTAAAAGAATCACTGCCTCTTTCTCTGTGGACGATTGCAGAAACTGCCTCAGAGGAGAGGAATGCTCGTCGGACAGCGCTAGAATCATCTCTCCGTGAAGTTTTATTTCAGATAATAAAATTTGTAAATGAGAAGAAGGATCATGTTCCCCCAATTCCAAATCTTGATGGTGTCTCATTTCCTTACGAGATTACTATCTCAAGGTAATTGTTCTGCTGAAGAAGATGTTCATGTAAAATTAAAGTTATCATATTTGCTTTACTTCCCTTAATCTCTGCAAATTGCACCATTCTCTTTACGTTTTCTTTTCCTTTTTCTCATTGACATTGATGCCTGTGTAGATGATTTGAGATGGATTTCATGTGAGTGGTTTAAACTACCATGTTAATGCTGCAATTTTTAGGGGGTCAGGCCTCTTTTTCTCAAGGGATGCAGGATGCAGAAACAAAGCTGTTTAGAAAGCATTGAACTCTAAAAATTGTCTTAACCAAGTCGCTTATATGCATGGTATTGATTGAATATCTGTCATTGAATATTTCTCAGGTAAAGAACAAAAAAGAAAAAAACTTTGAAAAACCTTGATACTGCAGGTTTTTTCGATGATTTGGCACACAGTAATAAGGTAACTCAACATCTTGACCAACTTGAGGGTGGGAAAATATACAAAGTATTAGCTGCATTTTTATGCAGTGTAAACAAGGTCAAAATTGTCTTTCTTTCTATTGAAGTGCAGTGTATGTTATGAAGTCAGTCAACATGCAAAATTATGTCGTTGTTTTTCTACAAATCCTTCTCTTTGATCTGGGACCTTGCAAATAGACCTTTACAATTGCGATTTATGTTGTCGAATTTTAGAAAGTTTCTGTAATTGCTAAAAGAATCACAGAGGGGTAAACCTTGATGTTTGGCAATAAAATAGCGTAAATTCATGGTATCTGGGTAATGCTTTTTCCGGGTGGTAGGTAAAGCTATTGCTTATTGGTCATCAAAGTTTGATTGCCATGGCATTTCATGGGTAGATCCCTGGTGGATGGTAATGATTTCGTAGTCCTTTTGCCCTGGATAATGAGAACCATGTTTTTTTTTTTTGGGGGGGTTCTTTTAGAATGGTTGACTATCCTCTTTGCTAATTTAATCACTACTAGTATTTCAATGACACTTCTTTCTTAGCTCTTCGTTATATATATCTGAAGCAAACCGTAAAGCTGCTAAGTTATGTGCTGCCTTGTTTAGTTCATCAGATTCTGCATTTGGGATGGATATGTTGAAGAGGATGCTTCAGACTGGGCATCCAACCATGCTCAGCTGATTAGCAATGCCTTCAAGCTGGATGAGCGTAATATTTACTTTGTAAGGTGCAAATGATTGCTGATATCTGATGGTGTGAATATCCATGTCCTACAGTGGTTTACATGCCTTCAGAGAAGTGATTTTTATGTACTTACCATTGCCAATCAATTAGATATCCCCTCTTCCATACTTTTCTTGAATCATATAATTTGTCTGCCATTTCTTCTTTTGAGAATATGACACCCAGTGCTACAGAACAATTATCTGGCAAGATCCGCGTTGCCTGGTGTGTCTATATCTCAGGTTTACCTTAAAGCTGTTGATTTCAATACGCCCTTCTTGGGCGCCTAACTAGTAGCTGTTCATATTTGTCAGCTTTGTAGTCTTTTAGTTTCTTGTAAACTCGTAAATATATTATGAAAGAGACATCTTCAGTTTGGTGTCATATCTACTTCCGGCACTTATCTCATTGCCGCTAGATCCCAATTGCGTCTAAGGAAATGTTTTGTTCTTTGGGTGCTCGGTTCATTCTTGCCGTCTGCTATATTTATACTGAAAGGAAGTGATTCGTCTATATTTACAACCGAGGTCCACTATTTGGTTACAGCCATGAGTACGTCACGCTTTTGTTTATTTGCATCTACAAGCCTATTACAAAGTAAATAAAATAGATACAAGCTTGACTACGCCTAACCTTGGTAGTTCTGCTCGACATTTCAGCAATTAGATTGGTAATCCTTCAGTATTTCTTCTATAAAGTTTGTTGTTGTTAAGCCCAAAAGTAATTAAGATGTGATCAGTCGTATTTAGTTTTCAAGATGGGGGAAATGTAAAAGTAATTAATTTGTTTTCTTTCATCTGAATGTCTGGGAAATCAACTCTTTAGCAAGAAGGGCAAGGAATCAATTGTCGCTGAATAATGCAAACCTTTATTTGGGAGGGCAAGATAAGGGATGCTACACCAGAATAAACAACGAAAACTCATTGACAGTTTCCCTCCTAGATGATTGTATAATAGTTTTACCACTCGTTATTCATAGGAAAATGACTAGCAAACAAGCTGCAAGATTTCAGATAATCTACATCAACATCGGTAGCCTGCCAATTAAATCATCATGTTCACATTGTGGTGGCCTTATTTTGAGCTCGCTGGGATTTGGAACATCAGAACTCAGAGAGGGAGTGGGACAGCTCGCAAGGGAAGTGCCTTTTGCAATGTAATGCCATACTTTTCCTCCATGTCCAAGTCCTTTGGCGTATTGCCCCCTTCAAGTTTCCAATCGAACGAATTTAGCAGCGAACCGAGCATTACCGGAACTGCCCTAGCTGCCAATGATAGTCCTGGACATATTCTTCGCCCAGCACCAAAAGGAATCAGCTCAAAATCTCGCCCCCGGATATCTATTTCCGATTCCAAGAACCTCTCTGGCTTGAATACCAAAGCATTCTCCCAAACTATTTCATCACGGCAAATGGCCCATGCGTTCACTAGCACTTGAGATCCCTTAGGCACGTTGTAGCCACACAGTTCAACATCCTGTTCCACTCTGCGCGGAATCAAGAATGGAACTGGCGGATGAATCCTTAAGGTTTCTTTCACGATACATTGCAAGTAAGGCAGGCGAGCAACGTCGGCTTCCTCTATTGCCTTGCCTTTGCCAATGCCTCCTGCAATCTCAGCTTGGGCTTTCCTCATTTTCTCTGGATTTTTGAGTAACTCTGTCATTGCCCACTCTAATGTGCTTGACGTTGTATCTGTCCCTGCTACAAATAGGTCCTGTAACATATATAATTGCTGCGTGAGAAAATTTTGCAATAAAAATCGCTAGAACTTCTCATGCAGAGAGCGCAATGATACTGATATTCACACTGCGTTGCATTACTTAGCTGCGGATTAAACAATTAAATATGGGGACACTTGTGCATTCAAACAAGTAATCCAGTAATCGATCTCAATAAAGAAAAAAAAAAGTAATCGATCATAATCAGGCTTTTGCCTTCTACCAACTGTTAGGGACAGAAGTCAAAAGTGGGATATCGATATGATTTGATTTGGTATAAAAAAATTAATTTGCATAGAAAGTCGAGTATTCAACGCAAAGCAATAAGCCCACTAAGGAAGACATGGAATCAACAAGAGTCCAGACAAGCCAGAAAGAACCATTGACCTTGGCTCAGTGGTCATAGAGAGGGATTTGTCCTTCTTTGTAGTTGGGGGATTAAATTTCATCTGTAATAAAAATTTAAGAGTGGTGTCATAGCACTCGTTTGATTAAATCAGGTCTGTATATCTATTAATCCCTTACTCACAAATTTTCTTGGGCTCCTCTCCCTGTAGATTAGCATAGAATAAGTTGTATAATTGTAATTATTGCAAAAAAAAAAAGGACTAAGAAGAGTACTGACCAAGACCTTCTAACGTTTCCGAGAAAAAAAAAAGAAGAAAAAAAAGAGTACTGACCAAGAACATGTGCACCATATGAATCCTGTCAAACTCCTGGGAAGATTCTTCACTCGTAGTAAGCAGCTCATCAAGCACGTCACGCCCTTCGTCTCCAGAATTTTCATTCTCCAATCTTTCATTTATTAGACCCTCAAACAATTTCAATACCTTCTCAAAATGAACGGACATGCGGCGCCTGACTCCCTGAGGATCAAACTTTTTAAGTAGAGGGAAGAAATCAACCAGGTTGGGCTTGCCGGCTTCCACCATGATATCCCAAACTAAGTCCTTGAATTCTTTTGCAGTATCAGAATATGGATCGGCCAAGTCCTTAGAGAAAATGGTATTGGACAGCAAATTCAAGGAAGTCATAAATCCTGCTCTGCCAATATCCACTGCCTCACCAGTTTGGCAATTCTTTTGGCAACAGTCAACCAGCTCCTGGACCTTTCTGCACCTCAAGTGCTGGTTAGCATCAAGACTGTTGGCTGAAAACATGTTGGAGTTCATGATTCTGCGAAGGCTTCTCCACCGAGAAGCGACAGGTAGCCACACCACAGAATAGTGGGAATGATTGTGTGCATGGACTGCATCAGAAATTGATCTGCTGGAGAAGGCCAAGTCTTTCTTTTGAAGAACTTCTCTGGCCATGCTTGATGAAGAAATGACGACTGTGGTTAACTGGCCAAGTTTTAGGCTCATGACGGGGCCATGGATTTTAGCGAGCTTGGCTAAGGACTGGTGAGGGAGATCACCAAGCAAGTGGAGGTTTCCAATTAGGGGCAAAGGTGTTGGTCCAGGAGGATGCCTTTTGGCTCGTTTTGCTAGTGAACTCAGGCCCTTGATCAAAGTCAAGGACAGCAGTGACACTAGAACAACCATCAGGCTATCCATTCTTCCTCTCAAACTCAGAGCAGAAATCTGAAGTTTGCGATATTTTGAACTTCAAGCTTTGATATAAGCCACATGATTCAGGATTTTTGTCTATGTAAGTCTGCCGAAACAGCGCAGCCAGAAAAGTCTACGAAGAAGACAGAAGCTGCTGTTAGGAAATTGGCTTAATTTTTTTAAAACATATTTTTTATTTTATATGAAGGTAACTATTTTTTTAATTAATTTTAGTTATTTAAAATAGTACCCCAAAAATTTTTTTTTTAGGATTTAAAAGTTATTTCCTATTTTATATAAGTGTAAGAATTAACATTGATTTTCTATTATTATTTAGTTTTTGGTCAAATAATATTTTGTATAAATAGATGGATTGATATACTATAAAGTGGTATACAAGGAATACGCAAAAAACATACGAGAGTGACATGTAACCTTATACATGGGGTAAAAGATGGTTCTTGACAGATAAAGATGGTATATAGGAGTTAGATTTGGATTTAAGTTGTATTCTTATATAAGATTTTTTTCTCATAATAAAGAATACATTTTCTTTCTATGGATGTAGATTCAATGATGAAATCGAACCACGTTAAATATTGAATATCATTTATCTTTCATACTTGTGACTTATTTATCATTAAATTATGGAAAATCGTTTAAAACATCCCTCACGTTTTGCAAAATGACTTTTTTTATCTTTCACTTTTGAAAGTGTACTTTTACGTTCCTTATAAATTTATATTGGTCAAATTTAATTCCTATCTAGATTTTCGACTAGTTTTTTATCGGAATCCACCACGTGTCTTGCACGTAATCATTTTTGAAAGACAAAATTATCAAATCAAAATTTACATAACCCGATTCATAGTACCTCACTTCCCAAAATAAAATTTTTTATCCCTCACATTTCACAAAATGAATTATTTCATCCCCCATATTTTATAAAATAAAAATTTTCATCTCTTACATTTTTATAAAATAAATTTTTTCATCCTTCATTGATCGTGTATATGAATAACTTTTTTTAAAAAACTCATGTATATATTTATTTAATTTCAGTTAAATAATACGAATAGTATGAAATATATCTCTATTTGATTTCACCTGAACATACTGTTCAAATAAAATTAAATAGAGATATACATGAATTTCAAAAAATTGTTAGTTTTTCACTCGTATTCATTTTCTTTTACTCAAAAATTAAAAATAAAAAAGATATTTAATCCTAAATATTATCAAATGTTTATATCGAATTAAATTTGGACAGAAAAATAAACAAAAAAGTATAACAAAAAGAAATAAGTGATTGACACTTTCAAATTATAAAACAACTACAAGGTAAGAAATTCAATTGTTGATCTTAAAAGCGATCAGTAAAAATTTTAAATTTAAATTGCAATTTGTTAGCATGACTATAGAATTTGAATTAGAACCGATTATTAGATGGTCTTACTATATAACTCAATAAATAAATTATTAGCAAAAGAAAAATGATCACAAATATTGAATAGATTTACATGATGAAATTAAATAAATATATATATGAGTTTAAAACAAAATTATTAGATTTAAATCAATGTACATATGTATTGAATAACATATGTACAATTACAACTAGTCTGTTTAAGTGAAATCAAATAGAGATATATTACATGCTATTCGTATTATTCATGTGAAATCAAATATATATACATAGATTTTAAAAAAATTATTTGTACACATGATCAATGAGAGATGAAAAATTTTATTTTATAAAATATGAGAGACGTAATAATTCAATTTATGAAATATAAGAGACTATAAATCAGATTATATAAAATTTGATTTAACAATTTTGTCCCTAAAAAATGATCACATGCAATGCATGTGATGAATTTCGACAAAAAAAACTAGTCGAAAATCTAGGTAGAGTTCAAATTTGATTAATATAAATTTGTAAGGGACATAAAATTATAATTTTAAAAGTGAAGGTACAAAATGTGAGGGACGTTTTGAATGTTTTTATCTTAAATTATTGTATACTTAATATTTTAATAGTCATTTATTCTGTATTTAGATCCCAACAAACTGGTATCAGAGCGGGGTTTATGGTTGGATTCTGGTTGACTATTGAAATTAAGTGGATTGGTGACTCTTACCAATTGAACAATTTTATGGGTGACATATTTTGTTTCAAGGGTTTGACAAGAAACATTGATGATGAAGGATGAAAAGTCGAAAAGTATAAAAACATTTGATGGTGAATTTAGACAAGTAATCTAAGAGTCAAGAAAAAAGTGAAATTCAATATTGATTTTGGAAATGAATCAGTGGAGATATTCTCATAATTCCAACGGTTGATATTTCATCCCAAATAATTTTTAGATTCGAATTATGTTCTTTAGGTGATGTGGCATATATTCTAAAGAAATAAAAAAAGTCTAATTTTCAAATGTCGGAAAACTTATATGGTTACGAATTTATATCGCAAGTGTAGTCTTAGAAATCACATATGGTGATACAGTCCTAAGAATAGGAAGAAATGTGATGATTTTACTAGTTGATTGCCTCAATTGATAGAAATAGAATTCACAGATGGGAATCCTAAATTGCAAATTGTGATGAGAAAAAATCTTGCAAAGAGAGATGGTGAATTAAGGCACCTTCTCACCAATCAACAGGAGGTTAGATTCAAAATAACTGCACATATTCATTTGCCAATTGAATCAATTAGATGTCAGAACTGTATTGATTCGAATGTGTAATTTAGTACCATATTATTTGATATAGTTGCTAAAAGAAATATTTCCCAAGATAGAGATTTATTAGGAAATTAGTTTAATTTCTTTTAGACATGTTTTTTTTATTTTGTGTGGAAGTAATTAGTTTTTTAATTGAATTTTGTTACTTAAAATAGTAGCTAATAAATTTTCTATTTTGTTTAGAATTTATAAGTTATTTTATATTCTGTATAAGTTTAGGAATTAACATTATTTTTCTGTTATTATTTGATTTTTAGCCTAATAATATTATCTATAAATATGTGAGTTGGCATAGTACAAAGTGATACACAAAGAACATATAATGCGACATGTAATCTTATATATGGAGTGAGAGATGAGAAATAGTATACAAGAGTTAGACTTGATTTTACATTGTATTCTTGTATAGAATTTTTCTTTCATAATAAATAACAAATTTTCTCTCTGTGGAGGTAGGTTCAATGATGGAGTCGAACCATGTTAAATATTGTGTGTCTTTTATCTTTCATATTTGTAACTTATTTGTTATTAAATTATTACGTACTTGATATTTTAATAGTCTTTTGTTTCGTGTTTGAATCCCAACAACTACTTTCTTAGAATTAAACATTGTTTAATATGACGGATGGGCTCAAATTACTGGTACATTTCAAGATGGTTATTATTCAGCCCTTACGTTGATTTATCAAAAAGAGAAAAATCACTTGTATCGGACTAAGTGAAGAATAGGTGCACTCCCATTAAAATTTTAGTATTTTTTAATGCTAATGATTAGCATTATATATTTCAGCTTGTTGAAAAACATACATGTACCTTTGCGGCCTATAGTGTTCATATCTTCTGTCTAGTTGTTCTTATTACTGCTATTCATATTTACACAACTACATTTTTCTAAGAGTAGCTGCAAGTACAACTTCTGCAGAAGAAATTATCATGGCGTGATTCAACCAGTAAATATTCTCCTTTCCATTATGTCAAGTACACAACACGCAATAGTTGGATCCATGGTAATGGAGGGAATCAGTATGATACTGATATCCAAATTCTGAATAATTCCATATCCGTGGTGACCCGTTTTGACTCGATCAATATTGGTCGATTCAAATCTGTGATGCATAGAATCGGTCAACATATTCGAGTCAATTCGGAGTTGATTCGGATTTTTTTTTCGATTGTGCCTTTCATGATATTTTATAACTTTAGTAATTTTTTTAGATTTTTTTGGAAATTTTTATATTTTTAATATGCCTATCACCCGATATTCAACTGATATGCATCGACAAATTTGGAACAATCGCAACCGCGACAATAACCTGCGACGGCAAACCATGGTTGGATCCTCAATTCTTTTAGCTGCGGGCTTCTGGTGGGGATAAAAGCTTAAAGGCAAAACCAAAAACAAAGAGACTCGCATTTTCTGTCATTTATCATTAATTCTAATCTGCTAACATGAGCTATTGAACATCCATCAAAGACGATATAAAAGAGTTGGTAGTACAATAAACAAGCTTGAACTCATATAAATTATCAATCACAGCCAACCCAAATGAACAGTCGTAAATTTGTCCATTTCTTATTCTGAGCAATTTGGAGGGCCGCAATTTCAAAGATTGATTGGCACGGCTCGAAGGGGCAGGGCCTTCTGCAGTGTAATGCCAAACTTCTCCTCCATGTCCAAGTCTTTTGGTGCAATCCCGCCTTCAAGCTTCCAATCAAATGAATTGAGAAGCGAGCCAAGCATTACTGGAACCATCCTGACCGCCAATGGCAAACCTGGGCAGATTCTTCGGCCAGCTCCAAAGGGAATCAGCTCAAAATCTCGGCCCCTGATGTCAAGTTCCGACTCCAAGAATCTCTCGGGCTTAAATTCCAAAGCGTTCTCCCAAACAGTTTCATCACGGCCAATTGCCCATGCATTCACTAACACTTGCGAATTCTTAGGCACATTGTAGCCACACACCTCAACATCTTGCTCCACTCGGCGTGGAATCAAGAATGGAACCGGTGGATGTAACCTTAAGGTCTCTTTGACAATGCATCGCAAGTAAGGCAGGCGAGAAACATCAGCTTCTTCTATTAGCTTCCCTTTTCCGATGACTTGTACGAGCTCGGCTTTTGCTTTCTTCATTTTCTCTGGATTCTGGAGACATTCTGCCATCGCCCATTCCAATGTGTTCGAAGTAGTGTCCGTCCCGGCTACAAACAGGTCCTGTAAGATAGTAAACAAACAATACAAGACTTACAAATTCAAAACGAGAGAAAGGATAGGACCTAATTTTCCCGTTCATATAAGTTTTTGGTGGTACAAACCAAGCACAAGCGCTCGATATGAGTCCTGTCAATCTCTTCGGGAGATTCTTCGCAGGTGGTGAGCAGGACATCCAGCACATCACTGTTTCCACCTCCGGACTTGCCATCCTCCAATCTCTCATTTATCAGGTCACCGAACATTTTGATCACCTTCCCAAAATGAATGGTCATGCGACGCCTAATACCTTGAGGATCGAGTTTCTCCAGCACAGGGAAGAAATCAACCATATTAGGTTTACCGGCCTCCACCATAATGCTCCACACCAAGTCCTTGAACTCTTTGGCGGAATCAGAATAAGGGTCGGTCAAGTCCTTAGAGAAAAGGGTGTTGGACAGCAAATTCAGGGAAGTCCTGAATGCTGCTCTCCCGACGTCCACTGCCTCTCCGCTCTGGCAATTCTTCCTGCAATAGGCCACCAGCTCCTGAACCTTCCTAGCCCTCAGGTGCTGGTTAGCATCCAGCCTGTTGCCCGAAAAGATGTTGGAGTTCAAGATTTTTCGGAGGCTTCTCCAGCGGGAGGCAACCGGGAGCCACACCACGGAATATTGGAATTGGCTGTGGGCGTGGATGGCATCCGGAATTGATCTGCTGGAGAAGGCTAAATCTTGCTTCTGGAGAACTTCTTTGGCCATCCCTGCGGAGGTGATGACGACCGTGGTGATTTGGCCAAGCTGTAGACTCATAAGTGGGCCATGTTTCTTGGCGAGTTTGGCTAAGGACTTGTGGGGTTGGTCACCTAGTAAGTGGAGGTTACCCAAGATAGGCAATGGGGTTGGACCTGGAGGAAGCTTTTTGCTTCTTCTTGATAGAGAACTCAGGCCCTGAAGAAATGTCAGGGCGAAAAGAAATCCTAGCACAACCGTCAGATAATCCATTCTACTGATATGTCTTGGCGTAACCTTCGCTGTGGGAGATTTGATGCAGTCTTGGGGACTGCTGCGCAATGTTTAATATACTGGTAAAAGTTGAGTTAGCCACGAGTCGCTCGAGTTCCTTAGAATAATCATATGAATAATCTTAGTAGTAGGAGTGTTCAATTGCTTATGTTGCTTGGATTTTTTTCCATGTGGAAGACTGTAGACTCCACGACCATTGCAGGCGTATGATAGTCAGCAAAACGACTATTCCTTTCAATCGCCGACCTATCACAGTCTCGGACACGTACTTACATAATAAATGAGAATCCAGTATAGCTGAGAGGACTTTCTTTTTTGGGTTAATTACAGTTTGTCTCCCTAAATTTGACCTTTTATAACACTTTGCCCCCATAAATTTTACATATATACACTTTGCCACTTCATTGACTAGTCAAACGTTAATGATGAATTCTCCATCCAAGATTTTAATAAAATTATATTAATGCCCTTACACAATAGTTCTAGAATAATACTATACTTTTAATTGAAATATGAAACATCTTATTAGAAAAAATACAAAGTCACATGATCTTACAAAATTAAAAAATAAAAGATGGTATAATACCAAAGAATTGAAAAATTGTATTGCTGAGAAACAAAGAATTTAAAAATTGTTAAAACATCCACACAAGTTTTCCCATCGTTTATCTTTCTTCCTTTAAATTCTAAACGGATCCATTTTGGTAATTTTCATTTACCTTGCAACTTTCACAAGATTTTTACGAGTCAATAAAATGCTATTTGATAATTTTATACCGCATTCATACCTTATTTTTTATTTTGTTTGAGCTCTACATTTAAAAAAACTAAAAATTCTCTGAATATGTTTTTCAATACATTTTTATTTTTAATCATGTTTTTATCTCATATAAAAACACATAAAAAGTGCTACAATAAAAAAAATAAGAAAATAATTTTATTCCAAATGCGCTAATTAATTATATTCCATTAAAAATAAGTATTGCTATCGGCATTGAGATTAATACATTGAGTCACCTAGACTTCTTTTTTGTGAATTATCTAATTCATTTTAGTGCTAAAAGTTCGAAATGCATAGCGTAATTGTGTTTAGATGCATTTGGCAACTATTAAAGAAATATGTATTTAAAAATTAGTTAGGGATATTTTGATCATGAAAAATATAATTTTCATGAAAAATATATTTTTTAACCCTGTCAAAAAAGTTGACTACAAAGGGTAAAGTATACATATTTGGAGTTCAGGGGGGGCAAAGTGTTACAGGGGGTTCAAGTTCAAGGGGGCAAAGTGTAATTATTCTCGCAAAGGGTGTAAAAAAAAAAAAAAAGAAAAGAAAAACCTCATTGGTTAGATAAGGCTTTTTAATCTCCCAACCCCCTGACAAATTAAGGACCATCCTTTACTCTATCCTCGCGACGCTCGTGCAGTTCTTTTAATTCATTATTATTAAAACAAATTAGATACAAACCCATCATGCTTTACCTCTTTTCTTTGTACAAAATCTAGAATACAATCAGTTGGTGCAAAACCAGTCTAGTCTACCTATAATGTTGCCCTAGCTATCATCCGTTCATGCACTTTGTTCAAGGAGAGAAGCGACCTTCTCAGATGATGTGCTTGTTAGTTTAGCTTGCAGTAATTGTCTCGATGAAAGCTTTTGACTTAATTAACCACCCCACTTGTTGCCATTTTCCTAACAAAAAGAATGCATGATCATTAAAGATCTGATTCCTTCATAATCAGATTATGTTTTAGAATTGGTATTGCATTATTATTTATATTTTAAAATCCGTATAAGAATTCCAGAAAGATGTGACAATTGAATTTCAGTAATTATGCTGCCGGCCTAAAAGTAAACGTTCGGGTCCCAATATCTGAATAATCCGCATCAATTCAGACTCAATTTCAGGTTCTCCACAATTAGAAAGTATATAAATGTAGGGTATGATAAGTAATTATAAGTGTGTGCATTTATGTTATAGGTAAGATATGATTTAGGTGAAACTGTATCAATGAGCGTGCGTATTATAGAAAAACCTATAAGGTTATAGTGATAACAGCGAGTTGCATGCTCAATAGAGGGCCGTGCTTCAATAATTTAATTTTTTTAAATCATTTTCACTCCTCACACTCAATTGTCGACGCAAGATTTAAATTCTAAACTTGACAGCAACGAAAGCCTTAAGAGTCCATCGGCAGACCTATTGGTTTACCACCATTTCAAATCAAGAATTCTACCAAACACAACCACGTCTTTTTTTTGGATTATTATCACTTTATCCCCTTAACGTTTGGTGTCATTATCAATTTCTCCCTTAACGTTATTTTTTAGTCACTTTACCCTCAAGACTAACGGTCAAACTTAACGGAGTTTGTTAATTAAAGTGAAAAAACCTGTTTAACCCTTAAAATTATTATCACTTTACCCCTATAAACTATAGTCTTATTATCAATTTACCCCCTAGAGTTATTTTTTAGGCAATTTATCCTACCATTAAACCAACTTAGCAAGTTAAAAAATTTTAGAAAAAAAGACCCTCCTCTTTGCATAATAAAAATAATAAAAAATTTAGAGTGGCTCTTCTCCCTTTTAGTATCAAGAAAAAAAAGTCAAAATATTAATTTCTTTCTTCTTGCCAATCTTATTAATATCAAAAAAGAATAGAAAGATGGAGAGGGAGAAGGGGAGGGGGAGAGGGAGAGAGCTCAGTTCTTTTTTTAAAAATTACAAATAATAAAGAATTAAACACTTTTATTATTTTAAAATTATCTCACTTTTCTGTTTACTGCCAAATTTCAATCTTAATCCCGACAACCTTAAAATATAATACGATAATGCTAGACTTTTCTTTATTTTCTTTCTTTGCAAAATCTAATTTTCTTTCTTCTTTTTTTCTATCTCTTTTTCTTTTCCTAGTATTAATGAGTGTGAAAAAAAGAAATTTGAGAAAACTCTTTTATTTTTATATTTTTCGATCTCTTAAAGTGAAAAAAAGGGAAGAATAACCATTCCGACTTTTTTATTTTTAATTATATATAAAAAAGGGTAAATATATTTAAAAATTGATAATGACACCAAACGTTAAGGGGATAAAGTGATAATAACCCTTTTTTTAACAGAAAAGAGTACTAACGTGTCTTTGCTTGATGGGTTCTAGCAATCACTTGCTATTATTCAAGTTCTGCTTTAAGCCAATCAATCAATGCAAATCTACTGTTTTATCAAAGGGGGAAAAAATTCTCGGAATCTAAGGGCTGAATTGAAGAAGACAAAGATAATGAGATACTGCTCATTCCGGGACAACTCGAGGGCCTCGTGGCGACAATAAACAATCCGATTTGTTGGATGGTTGTTCTTTTTCTGGGCCGTAACTTTAATATGATTGCTACGAGAGTCAATAAATAGTAGTATGATTTTAATAGTGTTAGACAATGTTGAGAAATTCCAAATTGCATTGCTATATAACCCCTGCAAGAATTGGAGGACCGCACAAGCTTCCCAGAATCAGCAATTGCAAAATGGAAGCCACCAAGGAGCAGCCAAAGCACTTCGTTGCGGTTCACGGTGTAGGCCACGGAGCATGGGTGTACTACAAGTTGAAACCCCGCATTGAGGCCGCTGGCCACCGTTTCACCCCAGTCGACCTGGCGGGTGCCGGAAGAAATGAAAAGAAACTGGAAGAGATCAGAACAATGGATGACTACACGAGCCCGTTGTTGGAGGTTCTGGCCTCAATTCCAGAAAATGAGAAGGTGATACTGATAGGCCATAGCGGCGGGGGGATGGCCGCAGCTGTTGGTTTGGAAAAGTACCCCAACAAAGTCTCAGTTGGTATTTTCTTGAATGCAATCATGCCTGATGCCAAGAATCGGCCATCTTATGTTTTCGAAGAGGTTTACTATTAGCATTATTTTTGTCCTCCTTTCTTTCTAACTTGATGATTACATTTACATAAGTACTTAGGTTGCATCTTTTGTCAACTCCTAATTCAATCGAATTGATTTCTTGAAAAAGTAGTACACGGCAAGGACCCCGATAGAGAAATGGCTGGACACTAAATTTTTCCCCTACGGCGACCCACCCATTATGGCATTGCTCTGTGGCCCCGAGTTCATCTCCAACAGCCTCTACAATCGGTCCCCTAAGGAGGTTTGTGTTTAGTCGATTCAATTGTTAAAAGACAGTTCACATATTTCTTTCCCCTTTATTCTTTAATTTTAAAAAAAAAAGTAGTAATTTTTTTTAATGGAATTTACAACAGGATCAAGCGCTGGGGAAGCTACTGGTAAGACCAGGGTCACTATTCATGGAAGATTTACAGCAGACAGAGAAATTATTCACGGAGGAGAAATTTGGATCAGTCCCGCAGGCTTATGTAATAGCGAGTGACGATATAACCATAACAGCTGATTTCCAACGTTGGATGATCCAAAACAACCCGTGCGTGAAGGAGGTGAAAGAGATCAAGGGTGCTGACCACATGCCCATGTTTACTAAACCCGATGAGTTGTGCCAATGTCTGCTGGAGATTGCGAAGACATATGCTTAAAACCCAAAAAAAAAACTTATTCGTGATCCGGATTCCAGTTCCAGTTCCAGTCCCTGTCCCTGTCCTGGGAAGTGGGAAGTGACAAAATTCCATCATCATAATCACAAGAATAATAATGTCCTCACCCCCTCTCCCCCAAGTTGTTTGTCGTCGTCCCTATTGAGTGGAGTATATTTAAAGTTTTAGGTTTAACCTTTTTAAGAGGGAAGAATTATGAGTGTTGCTCTGATCGTCCGTGAAGACGATGCCTTCCGGTTCCTTGTGCTTATTTAACTAGGTGATACTGGAACAGTAGTGTGTGGCCGGTATTTCAATCTTTTTAAGAGTCATTTGGTCCAATAATAATTGCCAGAATCAGCTCTAGTGCTTTGTTTGCTTCCCTTGTCTTTGCATTCCGCGGAATATTTTTTAACGTGTATGGCTCTTTCTTTTTCCGTCTTCTACGGCGACATCAGTCATAGTCTATCTTTTCTATATGTTGACAAAGTCTTTTTTTTTTTCTGAAAATGGTAGAAGTTTTTATTCATAGAACAAAACTGTACAACAACTCAAACATCTTTATAAAAATGTATCTTGACACTTAAGAAAATATATAAATTTTCTCTTCATCCATTAATATGCCTACTGCATATTCATTAATTTTAATACATAAATTCATATTAACGGTATTTGTTACACAAAAGAGTACAATTGAAATAAATTAGCTAGGTTATTTATGTCTTCTACTTTTTTTTTTTTTTTTTTTTTGCTGACAGAGTAGGTGTTCGGGTCAATTTTTACAGGACCCGACTAATCCCACTCCGACCCGGGAGGAGATACCCCATCCCCCGAACACGATAACCACTACTATTTTTTTTTTTATGTCTTCTACTAGCATCGCATGTCTTGTGCTGCCGCTGTTTTAATCATTGAGACTAAGTGATATGTTGACATAGTCACGAGCAATTTTTAGACGTCTTACTGCTCTTTGATACTATTTACCTTTCATATACACGTCGTTGTCCTTTCTTCATTTTTTAGAAAGATGATAATCGTACTGATGGGGAATTTTTAAATGTACCGTACAAATATTTTCAAAATGAAGAAAATATCAAGAGCAGCAGCTTTTAAACCAGAGGAATGATCTTCACAAAAAGAAAGTACTAGATGACATTGACACTGTCCAAGCTATAGGAGCAATTTTTTTTTTCCCCAAAACACTAGGCACTAAGAAATTTGAACTTGTCCAGGTTACGGAAACAATTTTTGAGCCCAAAACTCTTGGCTGCCGCCAAGACATTTGCCCAAAACACTTGGCTGCCGCCAAGACATTTGCCCAAAACACTACTAGTATTTTAAGGACTTCTGGCGTTACAAAAATTTTAGTTGTACTGTGTACTCGAGGACACAAGTTGTCTATGATTCTTTCACCATGTACTAGTGTATATTAAAGAACGAGGCATGCGAGAGACTCCTGATGTATGGCTTCACAATAAATACAAGGAGAAAAAGTTTCAGTAGCTCTCAAATTATTAATTGGGTGAACTTTTGGTCTCTCAATAATTAAAAGTGAACTTTTAACCCCCGATCTATCTAAAGTGTAAAATTTTGGATCTTCTGTCAAGTTTAATAGTTAATATCGGTGGAAACTACGATCATGTGAGACGCACGTCAAAATACAACGGGTATTTTTGTCTGCAATAAGCTATGTTCCACTTGGAAAAATGAAACTTCTTCCCGAACAAAGAATTGTACGAAGAAAAACTCCATTGCAGCCAACGAAGTTGTTGAACAAAAAAATGCGAGGAACCAACAATACGTCTTTCTCCATGTGTAGGTATGAGAAAGTAACGAGAGTCATAACTTCGTAGACCTCAAGGAATCTTGGGCGAAGATTTGTGGAGTGCGTGGATGGTGGCTGCAGATTTGATAGTGGATCAACAAGGAGATGTGTCGCCGGTCAACGGAGATCATACTTGATCTTCTTAGAAGAATTAATGTAGCTGAACAACAAAGAGATTGGTAAGAAGAACAAAAAAGAAGACAAGAAAGGAAAGTCACAAAATTGAAGGTCAAAGTGAAAGAATTAGAAAAAGAAATTCACAGCAAGAAGTGGGTGAACAAGTGTCTAGTGAGATTGCTTTTGTTAAGATGAATGCTTACAACTGTAATCATGGTTAGTTGGCGCAAAGAAAATGGAAACCTATGGTTTTTAGGCAAATAGAAGGACCAGTTTGAAGATTAATCAAGTGGATTCATGTCATAAATTTTCTACTCTATAATAATTGTATCCGTAGAAAGATATTGAAATCTGAGTTTTTATTTGTTGAATGAAAAAATTAGGCATGCTTTGTTAAAAAAAATCAACTTATATATGCAATGCTTTGTTGTTTGATTGAGAGTGTTGTAGTTTATTTCGTATGCATTCATTATTAAAGTACAATTCCATTAACTGAATATACTAACTAGACAAAGACATGAAAAAGTGCAAATGTGGGGTAGGCAAACATAAAAATCATATTATATTTTGCTGACTCTGTATACACAATACTATTGTCAATGGTCTACAAAATTATAACCAGAATACAAAACACAATCACCACTAACAAACAGTTGATTGGAATTCATCCACTAACATCCAATAAGACTGGAGATTGTAAGACAAAAGACAGTTGGTAAAAAAAGTGTTGTGATCAACACAAGACATATTTTAGGCATTCTTGGCTGCTGCCCCCTCTTTCATTAGCTATTCCTTGTCCCATTTCTTTTCTGGTTTGTCTTCTTTTCCCTCTACCTCTTTCACTCTAGTTTTCTCTCCAAGAACCAACTATAAATGGTGGCTCCTTATCTAAATATGTATAGTTAGCATTTACGACTCCCTCTTTGCATCAGTGAGTGGCTTTGTAGTTGAAGTTTCCCGCTATGGGTTGTTGAACATGTCTACTCACTTTGGTGTGGAATAGATATTTGTTGCTATTGTTGTAGTTGTTGAATATCTCGCTATAGTTGCTGGTGTCTAGTTTCATGAACATGGACTTGATGTGGCTGCTGATACACAGCTTCATGAACCTACTATTCTGCTATTGGTATGTCATTACTGATTGTTTTACCTGCACAGGTTTGTGAACTATGTTAGTTGCTAATCAGGGAAAAGTAAAAGTCAACCTTGTTTGGTTGTACTTACTGTTGCCTTCTCCTTCTTGCACTTAGTTGCTGCCTCACAGGTTCAGTTGAAGTTTCTTGCTGGCTATGTTCATTGGTTGGCTACTTGCATGTTGCTACATTATGATCAGCCTTCCCACATTTTCGATAGTGAATGATAATCCTTCTTCTTAGTCTTCTATCATAATTTTTGTTTTTAGTTGTGTTCTTTCTCCTAACCTATCTAAAACTACCAGGTTGAGCTACTGATATTAAGGGCTCCAATTCAAACATTGTTGATAGGAACCGATGATCCTCACCATTAATTAATTGCAACACATTTTGATAATGTTTAAGGAATAGCCCCCAACTATAACAAACATTCAAGTACTCCCGTAGGTCTTCATTCATCAAAAGAATGGTAGTAATGGTGTGACAACAGGGAATGCCACTAACCCCCCATAACTTACAAGTGCAATTCATTTCTCCATATCTACAGCAAATCGAGCCTCTCTTGGTCTTTGCATCTGGTAGCCATGTAATGCATTCCAAATAGGCATCCACTAACTTGCAATTTTGACCTTATTTTTAATAATTTCATTGATTAAAGGTCTAGTTGGGCTCTTATATCTTTTCATTGCTAATTTTTCTTCTAGATCCTATCCATAATGTACTTCCTGACCATTTTCAGCATTGTTATAATAGGCTGGTTTCTGACCTCAAGAATATGTGCATTAAAAAACTCGCACAAGTTGTTGACCAACATGTCACTCTTTGTGTGAGTTGGAAAAAAGGCCTTGCACCAATGTCGAGGAGTTTGAGCATTCTCTCGTTATCAAAATCCTTGAGTTCAATCATTGCTTTACTGAAAAGTTTTTCTATTGTACAATTGACAATGTTTCATAGCCCATTCATAAGTGGCAATCCTGGATTCTTCTTCTTAAAGTTTCGTACATATGTTGAACACAATACCTATGCTCACAATTTGAAAGAACTTCAGTTAATACTCTATCCAGCCCCTATAAAAGGAGAATGAAATATCAATGGTTGCTACTATATATATGTATATACACACACATGCATATATCAGTTCAAATATATATGTATACACTTTTTGTTGATCAGAAATAATGGTATAATGCAACTAATTTTCAATTTTCAAGTCATCGCTGAGGTATTTCAAGAACCATGCCCACTGCTCTATGGCTTTCCTCTCTACAACTGCCCAAGCAATAAGTCACTACCCATTATTAGAGTCAACAGCAATGACAGTTAATAACTGCCCTTTATAAGTCCCCTTCAGATGGCATCCATCCAATCTTCTTATTGGCCTACAATGATTAGGTCAAAGTCATTTTTACTCCATTTTATTGAGTGGAACACAATTTATCGCGACACAAGTGTCTTTCGTATTTCGGCGTACGTCTTACCTGGTCGTAGTTTTCGTTGTTATTAATTACTGAACTTAACAAAAAAAATCCAATATTTTGCATTTTGAATAGATCGAAGGCTAAAAGTTCACTTTTAATTGTTAGGGGTGCCAAAAGTTCATCCGACTAATAATTTGAGGGCCACTAAGATTTGTTCCCCTAAATATAAATACCAGAAGCGCAATTGAGGATCCAAACCCAACAAGATAGCAGGGCAATGAAAAAAAAAAGGAAAAACTGCAATGGCCTTCCATCAATGTTAGCCCAAATCCAAAGTTCACTTGTCATGGGCTAGGCTGTAAGGAGGAAGTGATTTTATTACACAGTTCCTAGGGCTGAAAAAGAAAAGATTGGTTTATACAGACTTAATAATAGATCAGACTAGCGAGAAAAGAATATTATGCTAATTTGAAGATAATCAATGTTAGTCGTTAAAAGATATATCGACATTAATGAAACTGTTGCGAATCGTCCGTCTTAAAAAAAAGGGACAAAATGAAAACTATCTTTGCACTTGATGATTAAACAGGAAGTTTAGGTTGATTTCACCACTTTTGCAGAGTTCAATTACGGCAAGCAAAAATGGAGCTACAAAGATGTAGGTACCTGCTGAAAATGAAAAAGTTAATAATGCCCAAACAAGCAAACAAACATTAGGTTTGTGCACGCATAAGTTGACTGGAACATGAGATAGTAGATGAAGAGACGGAAAGCAAAATCAACTCTGAAGACCGAAGGAAGGAGATCCGTTGGTTCCTTTTGAAAATTGACAGGCTACATGATTTCCGACCTTGGGCAGACATGCCAGATGTGTCTCCTCCTACAAAGTCCCAGGCACTCGTGCACTCGTGCACGCATCTGCAAAGTCCCAGGCACTCGTGCACGCAAGTGCTTGCTAGCATCTAGGCGGACCTATAAGTTTCTCAACCTCCTCTCTCAGACAACCAAAACAAAATAGTCCTAGCACTAGTAGCAAAGCGATGGAATTTGATAAGAAGCAGCAATTGCAAAAGCACTTTGTGCTAGTGCACGGTGCCTGCCATGGAGCTTGGTCCTGGTACAAGCTCAAACCACTTCTCGAGTCCGCAGGCCATCGGGTCACCGCACTTGACCTCTCGGCCTCTGGCATAAACACCAAAAACCTACAAGACCTTCGTACATTTCACGACTATACCCGACCATTGTTGGAGCTCATGGCTTCCCTTCCTCAGCACCAAAGAGTCATTCTGGTTGCCCACAGCCTCGGAGGTCTGAACATAGCTTTGGCTGCAGACAAGTACCCGGAGAAGGTCTTAGCTGCCGTTTTCTTGGCTGCTTTCATGCCAGATTCTGTACATGCGCCATCGTATCCTCTGGATAAGGTAACTTTATCTACTACCATACCATATTACTACTATTTAGGCCATTAAAACTCATAATAATTAGTTACATGCAAAGAACAACATTACTTGATAACCTGTATTTCTTCTTGCTCTTCATCCTTTTTTATCAAATTAATTTTAATTTGATGGATATTACATTCTTGAAAGTATGTGGAGCGGACCTCAGCAGAAGCATGGTTGGACACAGAATTTGAACGCTATGGTAGCCCAGAGGAACCAACTGGAACTTCATTCTTTTTCGGGCCACAGTTCTTGGCTACCAAACTTTACCAACTCTCCTCCACAGAGGTATGCTGCGAAAAATATCCACGTCTTTCCTGCCTCTACTCTAACTCTAAGGGAATATTCATCATTCAATTTAACCCCGAATGGGCGATCTTGCTTTATAAGAGTGATAATTTTTGTTGTTTTAGGATGTGGAGTTGGCTAAACTGTTAGCCAGACCAAGCTCGTTTTTTCTTCAAGATTTGTCAAATGCTAAGCCTTTTTCCAAGGAGGGTTATGGATCAGTTGAGCGAGCTTATATCATATGCGCTGAGGATAAAGGAATACCGCAAAATTTTCAACGTTGGCTAATCGAAAACAATGGGGTGTCGACGGTAGAGGAGATAAGTGATGCAGACCACATGGCGATGCTTTCCAAGCCCCAGAAACTTTGTCAAGTGCTGCAGCAGATCGCAGATCAGCACGCAAGCTAGTTCTAATAACCTGCCCTGATTGGATATTGGATGTTGGAAACAACTTCTCGTAGTGTTTCTGCTTTATAGATAAACAACTTGATCACATGCGACAAGTTTGCAACAGCACTCGAGTCTGGTCTTATCCAACGTTGTATAGATGGCACTTGGGATCCTCGGTGACATGAATCCAATGCCAAACCAGTGCCACCTATAATATTGCGCCACTTGGCCTATTATTATTTGCATTTTAATTTTTTAATAATTTAACTTGGTTTGGTTTAACACAAATTTTGTGTTAACTCTAAAACTTTGAACCAAAGTAACCAACCGGTCTAATTCCATTACCGGTGCTTTCATACAGCAACCACTCAAGATCGGTTGCTTTGGGAAAAAGAAAAAGATAACCCTAAACAATTGCCTCCAAAGTTCAAGCCTTCTTATCGTTCATTGCTTAGAACAATCAACCGTAGCCTAATAAGCTAAAACTGCAGCCGCCGACTATTGAAGCAAATTGACTACAAAGATTCAGGAAGTACTCAAATTAAAGCCCAACCATCCCTAGCTTTCTCCAGCAAAGAACAAACCAAAACGTTTCACATCATTCAGGTAATTATCCAACCTTGCATCCGGTTTAAGTCTAGAGTTTTTTCAGCTTTGATTTATTAAATCAATATCACTATTTGCTCCATGATCTTGATTTCGAATTTCAATTTTTTTAATATTAAGAAAGTTAGGAAATAGACAACAACTCGTAAGTTACATAATAACTCATAAGCAATATCACCCTACCTTATGTTATGCAATTTTATATCTTCATTTTCAATTTCCATTAAAGTGAAATTTACATTGAATTGTGAGTTTGGAAAGATTAAATATTAATTGAGTGGTCAAATTGACTACTTACACGCTAATTGTAATATACCTGGAAAATAAGTTACTTTGTGGGATTAAAAAATTATTTATTATTTCAAGAATTGTTATAAATTTTACTAATGTACCAAATTTAAAAAAAAGATACAAGAAGTAACAATAGCTTTTCTGACTAGTTGCAAGTAGTAGTAGTGAACAAATAGAATTGGAAATTCAACTATTTTAATAAATTATTGAGGGAAAAAATTTGCTTACATTTTTTCCTTATTGTATTGCAATTAACTTGCATGAAATTCTTTTGTTAATTTAGGGTTAATTCAGTTAGGTTTCAGTAAGAAGACTTGTTGAGATTCAAAATAGTAAAATACATCTGGACCTGGTTCCTCTTTTGACCCTATTCCTTGGCGGTGTTTGAGGTTTTAGTCCTTACCATGGGATTAATTTTTCACCAAATTTAAAACCCGTGGTTCCTTAATCATGCAAGCTGTATGTCGAATCATTCTACCTGCCTAGGACGAGTTATTTGATGATTCAATTCAACTTTAGCAATTTTCTTATGTTACCAGCTAATTGTTATTGTTCACTCCTCGGAACAGGTCAGGTTGGTGCTATTCAATTGGGCATCAGCCGGGCACTGCAAAACTGGGCACCAGATTTACGTCCTCGTTTGAGAGAAGGTACATTTCCTTGCAGTAATGTTATCTTTATTAATTGGTTTCTTCACCTTGCTGCTTCTTCCACCTTACAATAGGGAAAGACTAGATTTTTGTTTCTTTCTTCACCAAATCTGAATTTTTTTGAGTACAAGCATGCATGTACTGATGTTGAAAACATGATGATTAAATCAAAAGTAATCTATTATTTTGTTTGTATAGTTGTACGTCAAATGTGTGTTCTATTGCAACCTGAAACATTGCCTTCTTGCATTTCACGTTTCGTTGTATGTCAAATTTGGAGCTTTTGACCTTAGTTGTCATTTTTAGGTGGTTTAGTTGTCATTTTTAGGTGGTTTTTGTTGACACGGGATTCGAGGGTTATTGAAAGGAAAAAGCCCGGAAAAGCAAAAACAAGAAGGAGCTTCCAGTGGGTCAAGCGTTAGAGCAAGTCTTGCCTGTGTCACGACTCTTGAAAGGTTACAGGATATGGATGCTAAGGCTTCTATGGAAACTGAGGTATCATCCTGTCGCAGATTGAATTTTGACAAGGTAGATCAAATTACCAATGATGAGGTTTCCACTCCACCAGTTTTAAATGTGATAAAGGATATAAATAAAATTCATACATTGATTCCTTTTGAACTAATTCCGAAGATGGGCATGGAATTTGAGAGTGAAGAAGATGCTTATAATTTTTACTTAGCATATGCAAAGGAAGTTGATTTTGGAATCAAAAGAAGTAGCTTCCACAAAGATAGTAATGGTAAGCTCATGGATAGGGTATTTTGTTGTAGTGCTGAAGGAAAACGAGAAAAGGATAAAAGAGATCTCAATGTAAGAGCCCCTCGTCCTGAAACACGATTTAATTGTTCGGCGAAGATGAAGGTTAACAGTAGACAAACTGGTAAGTTTCGTATATGTCAGTTGATCATTGAGCATAATCACTATCTTTCAAGTCCCAACAAAAGTCATTTACACAGATCACATAGAAAGATAAATTATGTTCATGCAGCTGAAATTGATATGGCATACCGTGTGGGTATAGCACCAAAAATTTCTCATGAACTTATGGCACTACAAGTAGGAGGACGGGAGAACTTAGGTTTCATTCCTGAGGATTACAGGAATTATTTACGTTCTAAACGAACAATACAAATGGAAGTTGGAGATACAGGAGGCGTACTTGAATATTTGCAAAAAATGCAATTAGAGGATCCTAATTTCTTCTATGCAATTCAAGTGGATCAGGATGCTTTGATTACAAATATTTTTTGGACTGACGGATTAATGAGAGCAGATTATGCAAGTTTTGGAGATGTTGTTTGTTTTGACACGACGTATAGAAAGAATAATGAAGGCCGTCCATTTGCATTATTTGTTGGAGTGAATAATCATAAACAGATTGCAATATTTGGGGCTGCTTTATTATATGATGAAACTGCTTCAACATTTGAGTGGTTGTTTGACACTTTTGCGAGAGCAATGTCAGGAAAAAAACCAAATACTATACTTACGGATCAGGACGCAGCAATGGCTAAAGGACTAATTTCTACATGGCCTGAAACACGTCACCGTCTTTGCATATGGCATATATTTCAAAATGCAGCTATTCATCTCAGTCATGTGTTCGAAAGTTTTAAACAATTTGCGAATGATTTCAGTAAATGTGTATATGATTTTGATGAAGAAGAAGACTTTATATCTGAATGGAATACTATGTTGAAGAAGTATGGACTTGAAGACAATGATTGGTTAAAACGTATGTTTGAGATTAAAGAAAAATGGGCATTGGTGTATGGAAGAGAAACATTTTGTGCAGATATGACAACAATTCAAAGGAGCGAAAGCATGAATAGTGTGATAAAAAGGTATGTAACCTACAAGAATAAATTTCATGAGTTTTTCAATCATTTTGAGAGGTTAGTTGATGATCGTAGATATAAAGAACTTCAAGCCGACTTTAGAGCATATATGAGTACTCCAGTACTACCATTTGATGTTGATGTTTTGAAACAAGCTGCAAGTGTTTATACTCCTGAAGTATTCAAATGGTTTGAAATTGAGTGGGGTAAATCTTATGATTGTGGTATAATCACCTACAGTGAAGTTGGAACAGTGACAGAATATAAGATCACTCCTAAAGGCAGAAAAAACTATCATATGGTTAGATTTGATTCAATAGGTGATCAGATTTCATGTAGTTGCAAGAAGTTTGAATTCTCTGGGATTTTATGCTCGCATTCTCTGAAAGTTCTTAATATAAGAAATATCATGAAGATCCCTAGTCAATACATAATAAAGAGATGGACCAATAAAGCAAAAGCTGGATATGTTAAAGACAACAATTGTTGCAATATCAATAATGATTTGGATCCGAAAGTGGCTTTTACGAAGCGTTACAGAGATTTGTGTAGACTATATACTCAATTGGTCACAAAAGCTGCTCAAGCAGAAGAAACTTATAAAATTGCTAAAGAAGGCCTTTTGAAAATATTGGATTTGGTTGATGCAAGGTTACATCAAGAGGGATCGAGCAATGAGATGTCAAATGCAACAAAAGTTTCCAACCCCACAAATAACACTACTAATGCAAGTGGTATCAATATCAAGGGTATTAAAAAAAAGATGAAGACTATTTCAGGCAAGAGATTGAAGAGTAGTCTAGAAAAGGCTACTAAGAGAAGAAGATCAACCAAAAAAAGTTTGCAAAATAGTATAACTATGGAGTTACCAGCGTCATCACATAATGAGGTTTTATTACATTATAAGTTTACTATATTTGTAATTCAATATTTTCTTATATTATGCATCCAATCTTTGTTTTTTCTTTTCATTAGCCTATAGGAGATACTATAAATATTGTATCTACGAGGTGCAGTATGCAACAGCATGGATTACAAGAGGTAATGATTCGACATTATATGTAGACTAACAATTAAGTATTATTTACTGTCAAACTATTTATAAATGTGTTTATTTATTTTTATTTTTAGGCAAATACAAATGAGGGGAGCATGGTAGAATCTTTACGGTATCAACAAGAAACTTTTATCCAACCATGTTATTCTATGCCAGTAAGTATGATAGAATCTTTGCAATCTCAACAAAGCAACTTTGTGCAACCATATCATCCTACACCGGTAATTTTTTAGTTTCTTATTTGCATAAAATTATTTTATAAAAATTTTATGTTTTGGTTTGTACTAAAGTTCATGAATATTTTTCACTTTTGTGGTTGATAGTTTGTGAATTTGGATGTTAATCAACAAAATTATGGCCAGCTATGCACTTTCAGTTCCATGAACATGACCGGCTTGCTCAAGGTAAATTATTACAGTTGTGATCATGAATAATTACTTCTTTAAGAAAAGATTGTTTATTGTCTTTTTTTATTCATCCATTTATTTATGTGTTCAATTTTTTGGTGATATAATTCTAACCATAGGCACAAGAATTACATGGTTTCGAAGGAGCGAAAATAAATCAGTTCGAGTTGAATGACAACTCTTGCACTATGGGGCAAGAAGTTGGAGTTGATTGCAATGATAGGTGTGGTTGTCCAGTTCCATGCATCAATGATATTTCGTGCAAGTGTTCAAGTGGACAAAAGACCTGAAAATTTGACAGAAATTGACAATGGAGCTTTTCGTGCTTCTCAAAATTAATGCACATTCTTCTATATAGAATATATGTTTCAATTGACACTAGTACTGAGGTTTTTAGATCTTTCATTTGAACACTTTGTTACCATTCCAAAATTCAATATGACATTTGGATACTGTGGAATGTGAAGAGGCTTGGAAACCATAGTATCATCGACTATCGCCCCTCTTGACATAAGTTTATATTTTCAATTCTGATAATGGACACAACACAAGCATAATAATCCCTGTAAAACATTAATTATTTAGCATGAACTTCAATTTAACTGAAACAAAAGCTGACATTGTTCATTTTGCATGCAAATAGCGAATATGGAGTGCATACAGTAAACAAAGGGATAAAAACTTCACGCCGAGAAAATGCAGTCTACTCTTACATATCTTGTGTCATAAAACATAATTGACTTAGATGCTATGCTCTGACAAAGAACCAACAGGACAAAGTTCTTGTTGCAATTTCCCTGCTGCTCATGTTTCTGCTTCATATTCTTCAAAAGAGAAGGATGTCTTGGAACAAGGCTACGCCACTCTTCTTTGTCAATCTTTCCATCATGCTTGGTATCAGCTTCCTCAAAGGTCTGAAAACAGAAAATGGATTAATATATTAGCTTCTTGCTCCAAGAAAGTGTTCCAAATAACTTCTAAGAATTTCCTGGAAGCGGATGCATAAAAGGTAAATGCTTGTCTTATCAAGAACAAAAGGCATGAGTTACTGCAATCGTTAACAGAGCATCATGAACCATTTCCCTATAGAAACAACTATAGATAATAGCAAATTTTTCTGCATTGCAAAATATCAAAACTTTGCTGTTATATTTTCTAAACTATTCCAGCAAGTGGTGCGACTACCATTTGTTTTACCTACAGTGAGATCACCAAAAGTCAAGTTCCTTCCAGCAAGGCAAAGACCACAGAAGAAAAATGAAAGGGTGAAAAATAAAGGATTCCACAATGTTTAGAATACGTCAAGGAAAACTTTGAAATTCATGCAACAACCACCTCTGAATTATGAAAAGTAAACCAAAGACATTAAGGTTAATTACAAATAGATTAAACAAAGACATCACAAACTTAACATCACCATTCAACTAATTCTAGTCATGGATTTAACTAGGATCATTCTATAAGTTGCAACATAAAGGGTGTTACAATTGATAAAAAAAGAATAGGTTCCCTATATTTCTCCTTTGCATTTGTTCTCCCTATACAACTGATACTAGACTGCATTACAAAACCAAGTACCTACTTAACATCTCCCTGGCGTGTTACAATTTCAAAACCAAGTACACTTCTATTTCTTTCGTTCTTTCTACAAGCAACAAACTGTGAGCAAAAAGATTTGCTGCATGACAAAGCTATAATAATGGAGCATTTCATCTTACTTTCTTCCAAGCAACTGAAGAAAAGAAAGACAAAATTCCAGGCCGAGAAAAACCATATATCATCATATACTTGTAACGATTGATGGTTGCTAGGGTGCTTCACATTTAATTGTAGAAAAACTATAACTTCCTTACAAATCATAAACAGACAAGTAAAATATAACACAATAATACTCAAAACCGAAAATGGGCATGGAAATTTCAGCAATTCCCTACTCAAATGAGGTCTCGGTTGGCTCAAAATTGTTCAATCAACAAGAGATTTCGGTCCAATTCAGCATATAAGGCACATACAATCCAAAATTGTGAACAATTAATAGGAAAATTGTAGTGAATAAAGGCTCGGCAGACTGCTTTGTGAGCTTGACAAGAACTGAAATTTTTAAAGAAAATGACTTACAGTGCTCTTGCATTGAATGGCGGCAATGGTGGATTCCGGCTCTTTCTCAGCCGCACGCCTCTTCGTCCACCGCCATCCTTTCTTTCTCTGTTTCTTTCTGCCGTCATCCCCTCTTCCCTTTCTTGGTTTTTTTTCAGACGAAGTCCTCAGTTCCTCTCTTTTGCTTGCTCCTTTCCATCCGTTTTACCCTGCCCAGAATTCCTCCTCCAAATTCCAGATTTTCCCCCTTTCCTCCGTTCTTTCAACTCTCCATCCGCCGCCCCTATTTCCTTCTCTGTTTTTTTTCGCTCAGCCCCAAAATCTCTCCCCCGTCGCTTGTTTCCTTATTTCTGTCATTTCCCCAAAGCTCCTCCGTTCGCCGCCCTCCTTTTGCTGTCACCTCTCCCTCAATCTTTCTTTTGCCCTCAACTCTCTCGGTCTCTTCTCCTTTAGGCTCTCCATTCGCCGCCCGTTTCTTTTATTTTCTTTCCCTTGGCTACCAGACGAAGTTCCCCTCTGCTTTTTCCCTTAGCTTTTTCCAACCCCTCTTTCACCTTCCCTTCTAACCGAAGTCCTCTTGCTCTCTTTTTCTCTCCTTTTTCTTGTTCCCCCCTTTTCTTCCCTTCTACAAACTAAGCCATGAAGTACATGGTATCCCTGCCAGTGGAGAGCTCGAAAGAGAAGGGCTTGTTAAGGACGTCCTTGGTGCCTTTGACGGTGAGGCAATCGGCAGTGAAGGTGATGCCACGTGGAATGGCGGAGCCGGTGGTGGAAAAAAAGGACGACGACTCTGAAGATGTGGACCTCATCAGAGTGGATTGGAGATGTTGAAGGTAATCAATGATGAAAGCACCGGTAATGGAATTAGACCGGTTGGTTACTTTGGTTCAAAGTTTTAGAGTTAACACAAAATTTGTGTTAAACCAAACCAAGTTGAATTATTAAAAAATTAAAATGCAAATAATAATAGGCCAAGTGGCGCAATATCATAGGTGGCACTGGTTTGGCATTGGATTCATGTCACCGAGGATCCCAAGTGGTATAGATGGTGCTCTGGGAAGAGGGCAAGAACGGTTGTAGGAACCGACCGTTATTGAAATTTCATGGTCAAGATTTGATCGAAAATAATTGTAAAATTCAGATTTCATCTTCTACTTTATATTTCACACATTATATGTAAAATTCACAAAATTTTATTGTATAATTATATGTTATTGAAAATGAATTATATCGTATAGAAACAAAATTACATCGCGTGTATTTTATATAAAATCGTCACAAATGATTTTCTTGATAACCATTCAACCCCTTATCGGCGCTTTGGTAACATGGGCTGGGGCAGTGGGACTACTGCACTGGGGGTTGGGTATTTCGTAGCAGCCAGCCAAAAAGCGCATATGATTAATGACATCTTCCTGCAAAAATGCATTTTTCTCAATGTCGGCGGTGGTCCGGTTTTCGACCTGACTGGATTTTTCAATTGTACAAAGTACGAAGGTAAATTCGTGGAATTTTACCCTTATTTTATTATTTTCAATGAACACAATACCCTTGCTTGCTTAATTAATATTACAACCAACTTTAAAATGCAATTCTTAATAAATATTACAAATTTATTGCAACTTTTATTTTTCATAAATAATAAGTAAATTTAAATGGTGAAACATGCACGAATATTTTTACCTATGACCTCTGACTTTTCGCAATTCAAGCTTAGTTGATGCACAATTGTACTAGGTGGGTATTTGGTAAATGGGCATGAGGAGTTAGCATTAGATATATATATATATATATATATATATATATATATATATATATATTCGCACGCTAAGAACAAATTATTCGGAAAATCATCAAACTTTTTAAATAGTAAAATTTTGACCCTTCAACTTTTAAGAATATGAATTTATCCACTAAACTATCAGAAATATAAATTTTGACCCATTATGTCTGTTTTTAATGTTAAGCCAACCATATCTAAAGGAAATTTA
Organism: Coffea arabica; assembly: GCF_036785885.1. NCBI lineage: Eukaryota > Viridiplantae > Streptophyta > Magnoliopsida > Gentianales > Rubiaceae > Coffea > Coffea arabica. The sequence continues at coordinate 5,229,924 of NC_092323.1, read as the reverse complement.
GCAGACTTACTGGTGAAAATAAATGAAATGATTCAAAATTTACATTTTTAATAGTTTAGTTAGTAAGTACATACTCTTAAAAGTTGAGTCGTCAAAACTTTACTATTTGAAAATTTTGATGACTATCCAGATAATTTGTTCTATTTTTTCTTAACCACTATGGAAATCTTAAATGATTATGAAAGTATTGAACTTTGATTTTGATCATTCTCTATTTATAGTATGGATTTCAAATTGATTAATTTTCTTTTAATAAAATGCAACTTATTCAACTTTGAAATCCAACATGTGAAGAGAAATAACCAAACCCCATAATCATAATAAGGTTTATAGTGGCAATTTTGGTATCCAAAAATAATAATAATGTTGCAATGATATGATGGCGTGTAATAAAAGAAGAAGTTGACATCCATTTATTTAAAAAATAATAATAATTTCCAGTGTCTTTACATGGAAGAAGTGGATCCTCACTCTATTTCTAGAATCCCATGAAAAGCGACACTAGTTTTTTTTATTTCAAATACAAAGACGTCGTTGTAACCCTTTGTTTAAATCTACACATTTTTAAAATAAAAAAAAAATCACTGTGTACGAATCTTCATCCATTGATAGACACACAATGCAAATTTATTTATGAGTTGGCCAACTTTGGAGATCATGCCATCTCGTCCACCACCACAAAAAAAAAAAAAAATGAGCTGGTGTCAATTAGCATCAGGCAAATTTCTCAGCAATCCGTTCCAAACAAGAGCATAACTCTAATGGCCTGGATAACATGACCATATGATCCGAATTATAAATCTCCTCCACTTCTTCGACTGGATTCTTCTCAATCATCCATCTCTGCAAGTCCTCCTTTATCACGTTGTCTTTATCGCTAATAATATAAACACGACGAACAGCTCCGTAATTTTCGTCCGTGAGTGCGATGCCCTCTGACAAATTTGCATCAGCAAACGGTGCTATGGGCCTGACCAAAAAGGTTGCCAGCGCCAAATCCTGTCTCGTTTGGCACCGTGGCCCCAAAAGCCGAAAACGAAAATGGAGGCCAGAGCAGAATTAGCATTAAATATGCGCAAATTAAAAAGATAATTTAAGAAGAAAAAAAAAACTTCTGCCCTTCATAAAATATTAAGGAGAGACAATAATACTAATATTTGTTACTGTTTTCATCCGTATCAAGATTCAAGAGCGGCGGTTGGATAATTCTTTTGAAGGACGGACTGAGAGGATACTGAATGAAGCAGTAGGAAAAGTTGACAGAATATCTTCTGTTAATTGACAAAACACTAACCTCCGGAGGGGACAGTTGATACAATTTGGTAGACAAAAACTTGGGGCCAAAGAGGAGTGAGGTAGGAGGTTTGTCTTCTCCGTTCTCAAACCCATGTTGGATGTCCACGGTGGAATCCAATCTTCTATTATACTGCGAACGTAATTGCGATGTCGACTATCAATTGCAGAAAAGCAAACAAGCTGTAACCAGTTCCTGGAAGGGGTTTATTTTATTGGTGGTAAAGAGGAGTCAGTACCTCTTCAGTCATGGTGCGAATGGGGAGATGAGGAGCAGGAGTGAATGCAGTGAGGAAAACAGCAACAGCAATCTTTTGGGGGAACTTTTCCATGGCGAGAGATATGGTCACTCCTCCCATGCTGTGACCGACCAGGATAACTCTATCATCTGGTGGTAAATCCGCCATGAATGCCATCAGTGGCTCAGCATAATCAGAGAAGGAATTGAGCTCTTCCAGTCGTTTGGGATTGACCCCAGAGGCTGCCATGTCAAGGGCAGTGACTTTGTAACCGTTGGATCTTAACAGTGTCACCAGCTTGTACCAGCACCATGCCCCATGACAAGCGCCATGAATGAGCAGAAAATGTGCTCTCTCTTTCTCACTCATTTTCTTGCTTTTAGCTAAATTCTATGCTTTCTTGGTGCCGATGAAAGTGATCTTTATAGCCAAGCGGGGCTCAGAGGAAAGCCCTTCACCATCTGCAAGCGACGTTCTTGTAGAATTCTTGCGATGAGAACTAAATTACTAATGTTACAATTGTCTTCAAACTTCTATAGAGCATCTTACTCAGTCTCAGGGATCCAATTACATCCAAACACGCAAGTCAAAAATTCTAGGGAAAATAGTCCAAAACGTCCCTCACATTTTATAAACTAACTTTTTTCGTTCCTCACTTTTGAACGAAAATAGCTTTATTGGCCAACTTGACAATGAATGCAAGATTTTTTACTACCTAATACCAGATGAAATCAAATGATCACGTATAATATATGGTATTCGTATTGTTAAGTGAAATCAAATAGACACATACATGTGTTTATGCTATTCATATTATTAAGTAAAATCAAATAGACATATACATGTGTTTAAAAAAAATGTATTCACACACATAATTAGTGAGGGATGGAGAAATTCATTTTGTGAAATGTGAGAGATGAAAAAATCATTTTATAAAATGTGAAGGAGGAAAAAATTTGTTTTATAAAATGTGGGGGGCTATAGATTAGATTATGTAAAATATAATTTGACAAATTTACCCTAAAAATGATCACGTGCCTTGCACGTGATAGATTCCGGCCAAAAAATGATCGAAAACCTAGTTAGGAACTAAATTTGACCGATGTGAATATGTAAGGGACATAAAATTACACTTTTAAAAGTAAAGGATGAAAAAAGTCATTTTGTAAAATATGATGGACGTTTTAGACGATTTTTCCAAAATTCTACTGCTTGGAATTTGATGATTGCACGTACATGCACGCAAGGGGACGGCCGACTCGATGCTCGATAGTCAATATACCACCACTAAGGTTACCATCAACATGCATCTCCAATCGCACGGTGCCAGTGCTTCACCGTCGTCAATGTACAGAAAAGGACGAACGAAAATGCCAACAAACTAATTTTACTGGAGAAGGTAATTAATTGTAAGGCCAGAACAAGAGCAAATTATCCCAGTGGCCACTAAACTTTTCCCATCGTCGAGTTTTGGTCACTCAACTATTAAAAGGCTGGTTTTGACCATCAAACTGTATAAAAGGTAGACTCGAGCCCATTCTGTTAGATTTAGTCGTTAACTTCGCAGAGGTGTCTGTCCGCGCGATTTTCAATACAAAAGGTAGGGTCAATTTAGGAAGTCGAAAATATCACTTGCACCTCTTCTTCCTCTCCCATGCATCTGTTCTTCTTCTTCCTTGCCTAAACCCAAACATCAAACAATTGACAATTAAAGAAAAACGCAACAACGAAGAATTTTGGGGGATTGAGCGACAGCAGAACGGGTTGACAAACAAGATCTTCATTTCGTGGAACAATGGAGTGGCCCAAGTGGGTGATTAGACCAAGGGGCCAGCATTTTGATCCATCTGATGCATACGGTAAAGTTTTAAAATCCCTAAGTTTGTTTAGTTATCCACATCCCAGAATAGATTGTGTGTTTCATGTATGTATGGGCTACATTTTATCGTTGTTTTGGCTTTTTGCAATAAAGCATAGAGATTTCATAGTACACTGATTAAAGTATTCTTAATGCTGGAAAAAGGGGTTAATAAATAATTCATTCATTGAATTTGGGTTTACTAGTTTTGACTAAAATTTTAATTTTTTTAACTAATCGCATGTCATGCAGTGCCAGGTTCTTCTCTGTTCACCATACGAATGTATCATGGGGGTAAATTCAATTGGCAAAATTACAGATACATTGATGGGCATGTAGATTATGTTGATTTATGTGATGCGGAAACAATGTCTGTGCATGAAATAAACTACATGGTGGATAAATTAGGGCATTATGGATGTATGGTGTATTACTATGTTGAGCCTGGAAAAGATTTTCGAAATGGGTTGAAGGAATTATCTACTGATAAAGCCATTATCAGTTTTTGCAATTGGGCTTATAAGCATAAAATCATGGAGGTGTACTGTGACCACCAGTCAAAGAATGAAATCAAGATGATGGCCACAAAGTCCCTTCCTTCTGATCTACAGCTGAGTAAAAAAGTCGCAGTCACCATCGAGGAACTTGACGAAAATGGAAATGTTATTAGGGAACCTGGATTTGAACTAGTGTCATTTACAAGATCAATTGGCAAGATAGATGTTGGGAACTCTTCTAAAGAGAATGCCTTGAATAATGGGGATGATGGGGATGCAAATGATAGAGGAAATATAGATGGCCAAGTGGAGATTGATACTGATTCGGATGGAGACTGTGATCGCTTTAGTGCTGATAGGGATTTCTGTAGGGATGAAGAAATGTTAGAAGAATTGATTTTTGAGGGGCTAAAATCTGGTGTGGATTCTTCAAATACAGAGCAACCTAGATCTTCACAGCATCCCAATTCTAATGATGATTGTAATAATGCTGCACAACAGCAAGAATCAGTTGTAGATGAGCTAGGCAGACAACAACAAACAGCTGGGATGGATCCATGGTCACAACAATCAGGACTTGAAACTGAATTTGAACATCAGCAGCAGCCTGAGACAAATGAAGAACAACCCACGGATGTGGGAACTGGAAACCAACAGTCGCGGAGGAAGAAGCAAGTTAGAAGGAGAAGAAACAACAATAGAACATCAGGAGAAGAGGCAGCTCCTCATTTAGATGATGTCCATGCATTAGATAAAGACACAGTGGTGACTGAGTTGCATAGTGATGCTGGCTCCTCAGATGAAGAGAATGATGATGACTGGAGGAATAGGTATGTTGATTTCAATCCGGAGAGAGATCTAAAAGACCCTAATTTTGAGTTTCACATAGGAATGAAGTTTGAGTCAGCTGAACAGCTAAGATTAGCTGTTAGAACATATTCCATCATGAAAGGAAAACCAGTAAAGCCATACACAAATGAAAAAAAAAGGTTTAGAGCAAAATGCAAACCTCCTTGCCAATGGTTTGTTTATGCTTCAGTTGAGAGGGAACTTGGAATAGCTGATTTGGTTGTCAAGAGCATGAATAATGAGCACACAAACTGCAGTCATGTATGGAAGAACAAGAATATTTCTGCTAAGTGGCTTGCAAACAAGTACATGGAGAGATTTAGATGTAATGTTGAAATGCCTCCAAGATTATTAAGACAAATAGTTGATGAGGACTTCAAAGCTGAAATTTCAAAATGGGTGGCATACAATGCAAGGACAATTGCTAAAAAGGAGATTCAAGGGAATGCAGAGCAGCAATATAAGGACATATGGAGATATTGTGCAGAAATTAAGAGGACACACCCAAATACCACAATGGAAGTTATGTTTACTCCCTTCAGACAACCTGGATGCAACCCAAAATTCATGAGACTTTATTGCTGTTTGGGACCATTAAAACAAGGCTTTCTTGACGGTTGTAGGCCCATTATTGGGGTTGATGGATGCCACATAAAGGCTGAATATCGGGGACAGCTGTTGACTGCTATTGGAGTAGATCCCAACAATGGATGGTGGCCCATTGCTTGGGCAGTGGTTGAGAGGGAAGCAACTGAACAGTGGAAATGGTTTTTTGAGCTGCTGAAGAATGACTTGCAGATTGAAAATGGGTACAGCTACACCTTTGTTTCTGACCAGCAGAAGGTATTAACTCCTTCCCTTTGTATATGCACAGTACACAAATCTGTTTCAATTTACTAATGCCTTTTGTTTGTAATAATTTATAGGGTCTTGACCGAGCATTATCTGAGGTACTACCAAACAGTGAGCACAGATACTGTGTGCAGCACCTGTATAACAACTTCAAGAAGAAACATCGTGGACTTGCCCTGAAGACAAAACTGTGGAACATTGCAGCAAGTACTACTGAAGGACTATTCAAGAAAGCAGCAGCAGATCTGGAAAATTTTGACAAGGAAGCATATGAATGGGTGAAGAAAGCACCACATTCCAGTCATTGGTATAAGACTTTTTTTTCAGAACATACTCGATGCGATATATTGGTTAATAATTTGTGTGAAAGTTTTAATGGTCATATACTTGAAGCTAGGCAGCAGTCAATTATCACAATGTTAGAGTCCATTAGGATATTTCTGATGGAGAGGATACAGAGAAGGACAACTGCAATGGAGAAGTTTGAATTGTCCATTGGCCCACTAATTAAAAAAATAATTGATGATAGGGTGATAGAATCAAGACAATGGAGGACCATTTGGAATGCTGTGGATGGATACCAGGTTAGGGGACCAAGGGGGGCCCAGTTTGCTGTTTATTTAAAGAAAAAATCCTGCACATGCAAACTGTGGGATCTATCAGGTATTCCTTGCTGTCATGCTATTGCAGCAATTCACAGAAATAATGGCGACCCCTATAAAGAGGTGTATGACTGCTACAACAGAGATCTGTTTCTAAAAATTTACAAAAATGTTTTGTATCCTATCAATGGACAAGTAATGTGGCCTGAAGCTGATGGGGTGGATCTTGATCCACCAGAAAGGATAGTGCAACCTGGCAGACCTAAGAAGGCCAGGAGAAGAGATCCTACTGAAACTCAAAAGACTGGAAACAGGTTGCGGAGAAGAATAGTCATCCATTGCAGAAAATGTAGTGTTGCCGGCCATAATGCAGCTGGTTGCAAGGTGCAGCAACAAGACAATAAACAACAGCAGAATCAGGATAGCGAGGAGCAGCAGCAGAACCAACAGCAGCAGCGTGGTTCTAAGAATATGCAGCAGCAACAGCAGAACCAACACCAGCACCAGAGTCAGCATGAACAGACCCAACACCAGCACCAGAGTCAGCATGAACAGACCCAACACCAGCACCAGAGGCAACATCAGACCCAACACCAGCACCAGAGGCAGCATCATCAGACCCAACAGCAGCACCAGAGGCAACAGCAGACCCAACAGCAGCACCAGCCCCAGCACCAGCAACACCAGCAACAGGATCAATATCAGCAGCAGCAAAATCAGCAACACCAGCAACAGAATCAACATCAGCAGCAGCAGCAGCAGCAGGATCAGCAACAACAACAGAATCAACAGCAGCAGCAGGATCAAGAGTATCAGCAGAACCAACAAGAACAGCAATCACAATCTGCTGTTGAGGAAAGCGAACATGCACAGCATCGACAGCAGGAAGTTGTACAAAACCAACAACAGTCTCAGAGCCAAGGGGCTCATCAACAAAGGAAAGCAGGAAAACGAAAGTTAACAGATTCAGAAAAGGGGCGGATCAATGCCAATTATGCATATTTAGGTAAAGAACCTCCTTTCACTGTTGGAAATTGGAGAGGAAAATGGAGTAGAGCTGGTACTAGAAGAGGAGGAACTTCAGCAACAACTACCAGAGGACAACCAAGAGTCAAAAGAGGATCAAATTGAAGAGGAAGTAAAGCTATAGCTAGATTGGGACATAATTCAACTGCATTTTGTCTTTTTGTATGAAGTTTGTTTTGGATTTGATATGCTGACCTATTACGAACATGGTCCATATGTACAAACAATTTATTTTGTCCAATCTACACAGATTGTTCTATGTTAATGCAGCACTTTTGTTTAGTTCTTATGTCTCTGTCATTTATTGATGAAATTAGTATAACTGAAATGTGTTGTTTCAAACCTTTTTTGACACCAAATAATAACTATTTATTCATGTGAACAATACAACTTTTATACATCAAAATGTTTATACAGAGGGGTACAAAAGGGGCTTTATAAAGCCATTTGCCCTTTCCCTTTCAATATGCTACCATTACAACAGAGTAGCTATTCTTCAAGGATTTTCAACGATGCCACAAATTTGTAGCATGCCACCAGAATTATCTATTCTCATAACTAACATTGCCAAGACAACTATTAGCCAAGGCAACACTGCGCATCGAATGAGTCGCTTATTGGCTGATTTGTACTTGGCAATTTCAGTTTGAAGTGGCTTCATTTTACCCTCCAATTTCACAGCTTTTGCTTCCCACTTTCTTGTAGCTTTTTCAAATTCAACCATTTTTTCCTCCATTCCATTGATCTTTCTGAGTAGACCCGGTATAATCATTGTAGATTGAGCGCACATTTCATCATCTATCCAACCCCAATAGCCACAGCCATCCTTCAAAAAAAAAACAAATTCATTATATTTCTTACACAATAATAAATTAAGTATCTAAAAAAATGTTACAAACCTCCCCCAATGCGCATTTGGCAAATCTTCTTCCCGGATTTTGTGCAGTCCATGAAGTTATCATTACTGTCTTCATCCCACAAACACAAGTAGGCAAAATGGGTGTCAACGATGTAGGTGGCATGGATCTTGCTGGCCCGGCTCTTGGTGGCGTTGATCTTGGTCCTGCTTCCTCTAATCCAAGTTGGGCTTCTTCCATTTCCTTCTCTTGTAGTTTCTCTCGGGTAAGTAATTTTTATTAGCTTTATACAAGAAGAACAAGAAGAACAAGAAGATCTATTTTCGACTTCCTAAATTGACCCTACCTTTTGTATTGGAAATCGCGCAAACGGACACCTCTGCGAAGTTAACGACTAAATCTAACAGAATGGGCTCGAGTCTACCTTTTATACAGTTTGATGGTCAAAACCAGCCTTTTAATAGTTGAGTGACCAAAACTCGACGATGGAAAAAGTTTAGTGGCCACTGGGATAATTTGCTCCCAGAACAATGATTTGAGGCATTTTTGTTGTCATCAACTTCAGAAAAACATTTGTCGATGAGGAAACCAGAAAGAATGGCTGGCACTGATGATCTGATTTGAACTTACAAAGAAGAAAGGAGAGAGAGAGAGAGAAGGTCAAAAAAATGATGATATGAAACGGCACTTTTGCCAATGATTTTTCCGGTAATTAAAGAAAACGGAAAAGACATGAACAACACGACCTATGTTTGTCAAATATCTCTTCCAGCAAAAGAAAGTTAAGAAAGTTTCTGTTTTCACTAATTTCCATCTCAATTCTAATGTAACGCTCAAACATTTTCGTTTTGAACTTAAATTCGTTTTCGTAGGTTCATTTGAGACAGAAGCTGCAAGTAAACTTACCAAACCATCAAAAACTCACATTTGAGACACATAAATCATTTCTTTGGAGTAGACAAATCATCAAATAATTTACGTTGCTTTCAACTGGAGAGTGTGGCATTGCACAGTTCACGAATAAAGAGAAAGAGGTGGTGGCAAGATTTTTAAAATACACCATGAACTCTAATTTCCTTTTCTATAGCTAGAATATTCTAAAGTACAAAGGGTTAACTGGATCAGAAATAGGAATCACCATCATCTCACCCATCTGGTGGATTCTTTTAAACAATCCATCTCGGCATCTGATACATGACGTAAAACGTGCCAAACCAAACGTAATTTTCATTAGAGTTCATTTTCCTCGGAAAGATCGTTTCAAGTTTCACTAAAAGGCATGCAATAGCAGATCTGGTCTTAATGTGGAAAGATACATGCAAGAACAATTACAAACTGTCTTCCAGCTATGCACCTGAACTTCTTCGAAGTCGCAGCAGTTTTGGAGAACCAGTTCACTTATAAGTTGCAGGTTCCTGAGCTCAAAAACATGGAACAAGTCTTGACTAATACGTGGGAGTAGACCAACCTCAGGCTTGATTGCAAAAAATAAGATGAAGTCACCTTGGTGAGGACATTGTGCTTGAGCAAAACAGTTCATAGAAATGGCTGAGCAACTTGGCAAAAGTTCGACGATGAATTACACTGCAACTATGCATAACCTTAATGGGTGAGGCCAGTCTTCAATGGTTTGCACTTTGCATGGCTACAGGATTCTTGAGCAGCAATTTCTTTTCTTTTACTCAATTTTCCATCATAAATGCAGCCAATATGTGCCAGACTGCAAATCACAGTTCCACTCCTCAACCAAAAAATAAAGACAAAATTGGACCTCTCAAACACCAAAAAGCTTTGAAGGAAAGGAAATTAGAGAATAATCACTACCTCTTGATAGATGGAGCAAATGCAGACGTTAAGACCAGGCATGGAGGCACCGAACAGAACAGCAATTTCCGTTTTTCCATCAAGAAAAATTGCTTTGTTTCTTAGGAATAAACCTGCTTTCCTCTCCTTTATAATCACTGCAGTTAGAAGAAAGTCACAGAATTACGGTAATCTTGGACCAACTAACTAGAATCTTCAGTCTTTAGAGGATTTTATCCATATGGCATGGCAAAAGCAGCTAATACAGGTCAGAATGTTGGGCATCAATATGACAACCAGCTTCATGCTGCGTTCATACTTGATCAGTATCCCTCATCTTAAAATTCTTACTCCTATGTATTCAAGCAAGACCATGACTAAAAAGAACATGAATTTGGAACCTGATAATACGATCAGATTGTTTCTTCCTTCTCTGGCAATAAAAGTCAGTTTAATTGATTATGCCAAAAAATAGCAATCTCTCCATTACTTTGATCTAAGCCACAATAAAGGAGCACAGCAGAAACAGTCTTAGCCCTTCAAATTAAAAACGAGTAGGTGCTTGGATATCCTGAAGGCTGAGCTCCTCGAATCTTGACAAACTGCAATAAGAAAAAGGTCATCATGATTTAATGTTCAGTATCCCCATTAAAACTTGTAATATGTAGAAAGAACCAGTGTTGGTTTCATTAATTAAAGAAGTAAAAGACAAAGGTGCATCACAATTGTAGCATAAGCAACAAAGGTGCATCATAATTGTAGCATAAGCATTCATGGTCACTGCCTTCAATTTCAACCCAAAACAGTAGACGCGTTCACATGAGTATCTTATACCTTCATTATTAATGGTACCATGACAAATGTTATAAAGGTTCTCAAAATAAATTTTTTAAACAAAGCAAAAAACATAGTACCTAAAACAGTTGTCAGCATAGATAAAATGTGATATTAGTGAAAACTTCCACTCAATGAAGGCACAGCTCAACGAGAAAATACCCGAGAAAAGACAAGGGCAATATGAGTGCAGATTGCTTCTAACAATTCTCCAACCACATCATTAACTAGAGGAGACATCATGAAGAAACAATATCAAAACAAAAACATCACCACACTAAAGTATCATATGCAAGAAAAATCACTGTCTGCCCATCTAAAAACAGGAAAAAAGTGCGATAATCTATACTCCAAATAGAGAACTAGAAGAACTATGACCAGCCTGAGAAAAACAAAATAAAAGCAAAATCACTTTTAACCTACGAAACAACAAAGTAAGAAATAAAAAGATTGCAATAATCAATGCTTTTATGAACATCCAGTCAAGAAGACCAAGAAAGGGATTGCAAGCAAAAGTTTACAGACCGTCGCAAAAGAACTTGTGGATTATATGGAAATAGATTTTTCTGGTAAAGGCTGTCAATAGATGCTTTCAGGCAAAGCAGACAGCCCTTGGCATCCTCAACCAAGACGGTCTTAGTTCTTCCGTGCTTGCCACTATTTTTACCCTCTGTATCCATAGGTGAGGGAACTGAATCATCCTCCAAGGATGCATGGCACTGATTACCTTCAAAATCTATACCATCTGCTAAAACTCTTCTTCTCTTTCGACAAGATGAATTTGGAGGTTTCACCCATGTTGAAAACTCCGCAAATAGGTTCCATGAATTACACACCATTCGCAGGCACCTATCGCAACCATATACAAAAGAATTTGGCAACTGAGAGTGTAGGCTAAAAACTATCCATTTCCACACACTTTCAGAGAACTTTAAGTCAGTGAAACGCAAAAAGAAGAAAAATAAAATATGAAGCTGGAAATATGTGCACCTCAGAAGATATTCTGCGCATTTGGCTCCAGTATCCTTCGAAATCAGGTAGTCAAGAAGCACTTCATGATCATAAAATATCTGCAAGCAAGATAGAAAATCAAACAGACAAGCACTACAAGGACAACTACATTTTTGTGATTTGCATACATGAGATCCGCTTACCTCTGCAAGAAATAAATGAAAAAATTTTATGGGGTGAAATAGATCTGATGCAAGGCAAAATATGTCATTCTTTGCTGTCAACAAAGAACCACCGCTATTAAACCTATAAGCAACCACAGAAAGGCAACTTACAAAACCAAATTTTATATCTGGAAATTGAAATGTGAAATATGTACAATTTTTACCATTTCTCTGGCAAGTGAAACAGTTGCAAGAGCATTTCGAATAGGATGTCGTCCTAGGATGCAAGAGGGGGAAATAATTAAGAACATATAAAAACAAAGCAGATAAAAGGGCAAGAAAGTATAAATATGAAACTCTTATCAGCATCACTTAAAAATTCTGTAACAAACCAGCAGAGTTCTGCATCAAAAACATACCATCCCCTTGGTGAATGGAGAACCTTCAGGCAAACTAATGACATCAAATGAATATTCAGTAAATGCTATTGATTTGATACAATCTCTAGTAATGGCTAAATATTTCGCAATGCTCAAGACTTGTGCATGCCTTTCTCATTAATTCAGAAGTCTAAAAGACTTCAGCAGATAATCTCCAAATAAAACACAAAACACAGGAACAGGTTTCAATCTCTTACAATGCCATAAAAGCTACAAGATGTCATAGACACAACTCTATCAACAATGAGGATGAAATCTAAGGATCCACTCTAAGAGGTGATTTATACCTAAGGCAAAAATAGGACATTGAAGCACATAGTGGATTTGACCTAAACTTTATGGTGACAACCAATTCAACACACCAACCTAGCATGAGAAACAGAACCTCCCAAAATAAGAAAAATTACAAGTGAACTTTTTAAGCTTGTTTATAATCGAGCCAAGAAATGTAAACCAGTGGATGTACAGATTTGTAAGTTAGAACTATTGAAACAAGAAATGAAAATTTTAAGTAGATTGAACTTAAAAACTAGCTTCCGAAAGGTTATAGAGTGTAACCTCTTGCATGTATAACTTTAGAAAGGCTAACGCAAAGCTCAAGCATCTTTGTGAATACATTTCATGGTCCACAAAAGTATCAGAAGGAAGGTGCCTCTGAACCCACTGTTCGAGCATCAGCGGACCTTCACTTCTACTGGAGTAGTTTGAATTCGAATAAAGGTCAAATGTGAAGCAAGTGTCTGAATTTGCAACTTTGAATTGCTTGTCAGCTTTCTCGTTCAACCTCACCAAAATGAAGGAACACCTAAGAAAAAGAAAAACAACTAGTCTTTGCAAATGGCTAGATGACATTTTCTGTCCTTCTGCATCACAATCATCAGACTGGAATGGGGAACCTTCTAGACAGTCATTTAGATTAAACTCTTGCATATCCAAAGGTTGACAAAGTAGATCATGAAAGTATTTCTCAATAAGATGCAACCATGTCATAAGATCTGAACGCTCCAGGTGAAGTATGGAAGTAAGCCTCATCATCAGCATCTGTATAAATAACAACATATCATCAAAACAATCTGTATGAACACATTTTAAGGAATGTACACCTCTGACTACTCCACAAACCCAGATAAATAGGATCACCATCATCATCTCATTCTCCTATCAACTTTGTGATTAGCAGCAAAACTAGTTCACGAGTAAGTATATTTTGCATGAAAACACCAGGCAATAAAAAAGCAGCAATAAAATCAATATAATTAATTATGTGTAATAAGACGAAGCACTACGATAGCCTTTTGTCAATTTATCAAGATCAACGAGGGGATAGAGGGCACATGATTGATGCAAGTACAATCTTCACCACCTAACTAGTTTAAATTTCCTATATAGCAAGTGTAAATCTTTAGTACGAGAAGTATAACTACTCAGTTTGTTTGCAACAAGCCTGCTAATTTACATCTATCAAATACCAACTTTTGCACCCAACAGAACAAGTAGCAACACTTCTGAACAATGTGACTTACCAAATATTCCATATAAAACAGCAAGAAAAGAAATACTTTTATGGCATGCAAGCAAAGTGCAAGAGTATCAAACTCATTGGACACAAACAACTTCGTCCAAAATAAACTAAGAACGAAGGATCAAACAACAGTTGTAGGCAGAATTGACAATAAATTTATTTCTGGCACATAAGTTTTCTGCAGTCTTAACCTTACATTTTCAGCAGTTTAAAACCAATTAGAAAAAAGGGGCACACAGAAGACCAATGCAGCTTGAATTCTCTTGATAGATAAAAAACCTTCACAACTTCCTCATTTATACTCAACTAAATGGTCTCTACAAACCATGAAGTAGAATAAGTTGATAAGTGTAAGCTAGTACCAAGATCTTGTGTCTCAAGTAATGAAAGATACGGACGTCATCCAGATGTTCTCGTCCGACAAAGCAGCCAACTAAAATTTTAGGGATTTGGTTTCTGATCTGAAATACAATGGGATGCATGTTGGAACCAGCTCCAGCTTCAGAGATGCCGCTTATGTCAACCAAGGAACAGAACAGTTGAACAACATTCCCATGATAGATACCTATTGACTTCAGATGGGTAGCATTTTTACATAACAAATCATGTCCAGCAGGGCTTGCTGGAGGCTCACCGTTTGACACAACATACGCCTCATTCAGTGAATCCCAAGGCAATTTTGAAAATAAATCAGTAATCGAATCCAGGTAACCTATCAAAAGTTTATCATCCATATTCAGCTTCAAAATTTTTAGAACATTACGAAAAACTCGAATAATAGAAGCAAGAGTCAAATAGCTTCCATCTCCCATCCTCAGCTTCATCAGCGAACCAGGAATAAATGAACCTATACCAAAATCTTTGGCTCTGGAAAGTTCATGACCCCCTGAAGCTAACATAGTGTTGTGAATGGCAAATTTCAGCCAACCACACAATAAGTGCATGTATTCAGCCCAACCTGATTCCTGCAGTACAAATATTAATGAGAAGATATAAATGTAAAATAAATAGCAAAAAGAATGGAGCTTAATTCTGCCATTACGTACAGTTGCAGCAGCAAACTCAGCAATAGCCACAAGGGTGTTGCCTGTCAAGTGCAGAATAAGTGGATTCTCAAGACTAAGTAAAGACATCTGTAGCAAAGGAACGAGGAAAAAGAATATAAGCTCTGCCCACTCAACAAGGCAACAGAACAGTTTACAATTTGAATTAAGCCCAAAAAAAGGCACCAAAAAAAAGAATTCTAACTGGCACCCAATCAATAACCATTTCCTAATCTTAGCGTGAAATCAAGTACTATTTTATGCCTTCATGTAACAAAGAAAATGCTGAAAGCTTCACCGTGCAGAGCACGAAACTAAGTTCTGAAACACTGCATTTCGAGTAGCACTGGACTCTAACGAACATAAATTTTTACGTAATATACTCGCTCTACCACACTGACAGAGGAGAAACTTGGAACCTCATAGCGTGATAAAATGGTAGAAACACTTACCAAGTGACCAACGATCTTAGCCATACACCGATGGTCATCAGGATGTGAATCAGAACAAACAGCAGCGCCGCCGCCATCTGCTGGTTGCTCAGCCGTTCCCTAATAAATTTCAGGATATGCAATACCAACCGAATTTAAGACTATAACGAGGTTCCTTTTTCTTAAAAATCCAAAACATAATAATAATAATAATAAATAATAATAATAATAAATAACAACAGAGAGGAGGAGTAAATAAAAGGGAAGAGACTCTGACATCGTCGGAAGCGGAGTCAAATTCAAGCGTCCACAGTTTAATTTGTCTATAAACCTGCAAAGCAAGAATTAGCTTTGAATTTAAGCTCAGAGAGAAAAAACAGCGTATATGCAAAAATGTATACACAGAGAAAGAAGCCGCGATACCTGGGAGAGTGAAATCAAGAGCTGTTTTACGACTTCAGGAGTTGAAGAAACAGAGACAATTTCCTGTACAATCAAGCGTCTGATTATTCAATTCTTGTAAAATTTCCCCCCCCCCCCAACAACAAAACCCCCCACCATGTAAATGGAAATTTTGAGGAAGCAAAAAGGCGATGCGGGTTGATCTTACGCCGAAGGGACGAAGAGAGTGGTCGATGAGACGGCAAAGCCGCGACTGGGCCGACTCGTGATTCATTATCCGTCCAAGCGAAACTAATTGGAATTTGGGCAGCTCCTTTTCTAATTTTTTTCCCCCAAAAAGTGGAGGGAAATCTGCAAGTAGTACTGTAGTAGTACCTATCTTGTAATAGTACCGATCTTTTTGTATTTATCGATCTTTTTTTTTTCCCAATTCATCACTTAATAATAGTACCGTGATTTGTTTCACAGTGTATATTTGTTTGGATAACATCAATACCAACGACATTTTACAAATCTTCCATCAAATTTGTGATAGTTACCCCCCGGCCCATCCATTACTTAGTACTATCAATCAAGAAGGTGCAAAACACTACTAATCTGAATGGTTCAAGATTAGTGATTTAATTCTAATTTTTTCTGTTGAAAGAAAAAGAAAGT
This sequence comes from Coffea arabica, assembly GCF_036785885.1. Taxonomy (NCBI): domain Eukaryota; kingdom Viridiplantae; phylum Streptophyta; class Magnoliopsida; order Gentianales; family Rubiaceae; genus Coffea; species Coffea arabica. The sequence continues at coordinate 5,213,604 of NC_092323.1, read as the reverse complement.
ATGGAGAAGTTTCCGAGTGTAATGGGGGTTAGTACACCTTTAGTAGCAGTGGCCTTACTGGCCTTTCCAAAAATCCCACATCGATCATTGGGGGGGTTTGGGGTTAGGTTATTAGTTTCTTGGGTGGCCTCAAGAGTTGCTGGCTGTTGAGATTTACCTGGGATTAAGGGTTAGTGATTTAATTCTGATTTCTTCTGTTGAAAGAAAAATTGTTATGCTTTTCGTGAACAGATTTTTCAATCACTTTTTATTTTACATATATCAAATCGTTACAGTAATTTTTTATAAAAAATTCAGAAAAATGCAATTCAAACAAAACTAATTTTTATATTTTTGGGGTGAAACCCTTTGGGATTTATTTCTTGCGTTTGTTTTGCACTCAAAGAAGAGGATGGCGCAGGTTTATTGCTCACAGCATTCACATTACTGTACACGATTAGACACATCAGCACATTATAAAATTTGCACTTTCTTTTTTTTTGAAGGATAAAATTTGAACTTCAGCACGAGATATTAATAGTCGGCATAGTCCCTGTACTCCATTACTATAGTTTGTAGAGATCAGCAACGATAATGCCTTTTTAGCAGTCAAACTTGTTTACCAATTTCCCCTTTGGCCTTGTTCTGCGTGCCTGCGGCCTGTAATTTGCATTCAGGTGTTTGTCGCAATTCGCAAATTAGGAAAAGGAATAGGAAAAGCAAGTTACATTTACATACAAGTAGATGTATATCTCAACGTAAGAGCATTCTGTTCTGAAACTAGAGGCCCCATTTCAAGGAGTTTGCTTTTGCCAGTTTGCTCAACCGTCGGTCTTTTTAACTCTTTGGTTATGAATGAGATCGCCAAATGAAGCCGCCTCCATAGCAGCTCTGCTCATCCAGAAATGCAGCTCCACAACCTCCATCAGGAGAGCGCGTCAACTCCACGCCCTCCTTCTAACCTCTGCCACTGCCCATCTCAGATGTTCATACGCATTCAACAGTATCGTGTCGATGTACGCCCGGTGTGGGTCGTTGACCGACTCCCAACTTGTATTCGACAATATTCCTCACCGAAATATTGTCTCTTACAATGCCCTTGTTTCTTCCTATTCTCGCACCACCAGACATGCTTCTCTGGCCTTTCGGTTACTTGACCAATTGCTCAATGAGAACCTCAGACCAAATGGGTCGACTTTTACGAGCCTCTTGCAGGCCTCCTCTACCCTAAAGAATGTGATGCTGGGTTCTTTTCTTCATGCCCAGTGTATTAAATTTGGATTTATGGACAATGTACGGGTTCAAACCTCTCTACTAGGGTTGTATTCAAGCTGTGGCGTCTTGGAATTGACGCAGAAAGTTTTCCATTTTATGGTTGACAAAGATGCCATGGCTTGGAATACTGTTATTTTCGGGTATTTGGAAAATGGTAAGATGGTGGAAGGACTTGAGATTTTCAGCACCATGATACGGGATGGTGCACGGCCTGACCAATTTACTCATTCAATGGTTCTGAATGCTTGTGGTAGACTGGGAGACTATGATACGGGGAAACGTGCTCATGCGCATTCTCTCATCCTTGGGACCTGCTTGGATTTGCCTTTGCATAATGCGCTGCTCGACATGTACTGCAGCTGTGGCGACACTGAAACAGCAATTAGGGTCTTTAGGAGAATCAGTAATCCAGACTTGGTTTCATGGAATACGATCATAGCTGGGTATTCTGAGAATGGAGATGGAGCTAAGGCAATGGATATGTTTGTCCAGCTGGTGCACGGATCCACAAGAAAACCAGATGAATATACTTATGCAGCAGTTATATCTGCCACAGGAGCTTTTCCTGCATGTAACTATGGTAAACCGCTCCATGCCCAAGTCCAGAAAGCAGGACTGGAAAGAAGTGCGTATGTTGGGAGCACATTGATATCTATGTACTTCAGCAATGCTGAATCCGAATCTGCTCAAAAAATTTTCTCTTCAGTTCTAGAAAAGGATGTCGTGCTTTGGACTGACATGGTGGCTGGTTATTCTAGAATAGGCGATGGTGAGACTGCTGTGAAGTTTTTCCACGGGATGTCACAGGAAGGACACGAGATTGATAGTTATGCTCTGAGCAGTGGAGTAAGTGCATGTGCTGACCTTGCAACTCTGAGGCAAGGGCAAATGGTTCATAACCTTATTGTGAAAAAGGGCTATGATACTGAAATGACCGTTTGCGGAAGTCTGATAGATATGTATGCTAAAGTTGGCGACGTTCAAGCAGCTGAGGCGATATTTTCAGAAGTGATAATGCCCGATCTGAAGTGCTGGAACTCGTTACTTGGGGGGTTCAGTCATCATGGGAAGGCAGAAGATGCATTCCAAGTGTTTGATTGCATTCTAAAACAAGGCATAAAACCGGACAATGTGACATTCATATCAGTCCTTTCTGCTTGTAGCCACTGTGGTTTAGTCGAGAGGGGCAAATTTTACTGGAATTATATGAAGGTCAAGGGCATAAAACCAGGGCCGAAGCACTACTCCTGCATGATAACTTTGTTTAGTAGAGCAGGATTACTTGAGGAAGCTGAAAAACTGATTATTGAATCACCTTTTGCTAATGATTATATGGTGTTGTGGAGAACTCTTCTTGATTCCTGTGTCATGAATAAAAATCTCAAAATAGGAACGCATGCTGCTGAGCGTGTTTTGAGTATGGATGCAGAAGACGCAGCAACAAACGTATTGCTTGCAAAATTATATGCTGCAGATGGAAGATGGGGTGGTGTGGCAGAAATGAGGAGAAAGATCAAAATACAAATGTTAGAAAAAGACCCCGGCCTTAGTTGGACAGAAAATTTGAATGATATCCATGTCTTCTCATCTGGTGATCAGTCACACCCCCTAAATGATGAAATGCGGGTTGAAATACAGAGATTGCTTAAACACTCAATGTACACGGAAAAAAGTGAAATTTGAAATAATTGAGCCTTCAGAATGCATATTGATCAGTCAAGAAATTGCTGAACCGCTGTATATGGATATAGAACACCTTAACTATACGACAAGTCACAAAGTCAAAAAAATATCTATAAAAGGTTTTATTTATACAATATTACAATCTGACCAATCTCAATCTACGGTCTTGCCACCACAAGAACAAGAATCACTAAGAACCCGAATGCAAATATCCAGCACCATTTGGATTCTGATTTCATCCGGGAACACCGTAAGCAAGAAAAAACATTGACAATTTGTTTTTCCCCGTCTTGTGAAAAGCAGGGTGCCCGAGACTCAGAGCGTGCAACTGGAATAGAGGTTGACTAGCGTCGGCCGGTTCGACTTTTTGCTCTTGTCCTCTGCAAGGATGAAGGTAGAAGGTATGAACATAATCTAGAAGTCTAGTTAAGATTGCCTATATTTAAGTAGAAAGATGGTTCTAACTCTGAGAAGGCAAGAACTTACGGATGCAGTGTTAAAGCTTTGCCCTGATCCTGTTAGACCTCCTATGACAACAGAAAAAGCAGTCTAAGAAAGCAAGCGGCTAATATGTGCATAAAAAGTAGCTCTTAGAAAGGAATAAGTTGAAGGGTAAGTGGATAACATCCAGGACTGGAAATCAAATGACAACTGTACATTTCTTCCTCAATTTTCTTTCCAGCTTTGATAATTCAGACCAAATATTTATCTATTAATGTTGTTCTTTTCATTGTCTAGACCTGATAGCCAACATCTATCATACATCTTAGCATTACAATTCTATATGTAGTCATGAACTAACCTCCACTCAGAAATTTCATATTTCAAAAAACGTAAACTTTCTATGTAAAAATCTGGGCAAATCATACTATACTCTAGTAGAAAATAGAAGGAAGAAATACCAGAATTCCAATCTCAAGGAAACCTAGAAAAAGTTACCTGAAGGAAATGGTGTTGTAAATGCTGAAACACTAGAAGAAGGTGTCGAACCAAATAATGAAGCAGCACCACTAACAACCGGAGTGGAAGCCGAAAGGGATCCAAAAGGTGATGACTGGGGGGAAGCACCAGATGATCCAAACAAAGATACTGGAACTGAAGTCATGGGAGTAGAGAATAGAGAAGAAGACGAAGTTGCGCCAGATGGAGTACCTAAGAGAGAAAGACCACTTCCAGATGAAGCTGATGAAATAGCAGCAGATGTAGGTGGTGCAGTTAATGCCCCAGGCATTGTTGAGCTTGAAAATGCTCCAGCAACTTGAGTAGATGGCTGCGAGACCGCAGGCAAATGCAGAGTTGGATGTACCCTTCGAGCAGCAGCTTCTAGCTTAGCTGTTTCCCGCCGATCAGCTTCAAGAAATGGATCGTTCCCATCCCCGCGACGGCGCTGGTCAGCAAGATACGCAGTCTTCATGGATTCAATGTACTGATGAATGCTCTCCACCTGCAGGATATAGGATCCAACATGCCTCATCAAGCAATATTATATAGGCAACAGATCAGCAAAGGAAATAATAGTCTATATGCAACTTGACAACAAGAACAATCAACTTAACTGTTGGAGATGCAAGGAATCAATTCACCTTTTTCCCTTTTTCTCAGAATGGCAATTGGGAAAAATAAAATCCCATTTCTGAACAGACTAAAGAATCACAAACTTATGAAGTGGCAGAAGACGGAATTCAAGATGGACCCATTCAATCAACACGTTGTGCAATTAGCCAACATGTACAGAAACTAAATTCATATGATCTCATGCAAACCTCAGCTTCCCTTTTTCGCTTTTTAGATATCCCAAACCGTTTTTGAGGTCACCTATGTGATTAATCTGATCCAATTCCAGATCTTGGATATCTAGCAACGTCTATAGGAGGCAGGAGAACATGGGTGATCATAATAACAATCTGTATAGCTCAAATCTCAGCAAAGATCTCTTTATAGGCTGCCATAACCTTCTTTTTTTCTTTTTTCTTTTTTTACTTCTCACTTGCCATTCAATAATATATAGTATCTGAACAGAACTCCATATAATCTACATAGATACCAGACACCCAGAAATAAAGCAAAATCACCACACTTTTGAGGGCAGAGTCAACTGCTTTACAGATCTGTAATCCATTTTGTATTCCATATAAAGTAAATTCTTGGGAATCTTCGACAATGTCCTATGCACACAAAGTGCTGGTTTTAAGCTGGCAGTCAATTAAACTAACTTCATCATAACTGCATGTATAGCCTGTTCACAGACTAGCGAATGCTAATGCTAAAAGATTAAAAATTACTTTTCCTGATATTGTAGTCAAATTTAGGGCTTTGTAAATGGCTACATGCAATCAAATGGGTCTGGAATTAGGTGAGATGATGGTGGTAATACACGTGACTAAATGGGTACAATAGTCGGCAGGGAGCATACTGCAGTCGGAGAATTAATAGTGGTTCAATGGGCTATCATGTTATCAAAGTAGAAGTTACAAATGCAGAGTCTGGGAGAAGTGGATCAGGAGGTGAAAGAACTCTATAGCTCTGATATTCTTAATGCAGTGCTGTACTGTGGGATGCTTTTAATGCAATGCCATACTGTGGGATGCTCCACCTTGGTACTTACAGAGTTCTGACATTTGTGGCAAAGCTAATCATAGTAGCAAGATGCCAATAAGCAAGAACAATGTCTGTGACTGATCGAATGAGATGATGGAACATGAAATACGAGTTATACAAAGAGGAAAGTGAAGAAAACCACTTTCAGTAACTTGAACCTTGGAGTCGTGCAATGTGTCAGAGAACATATTAAAGCTCCCACAGGGTAGAACAGTTACAATTTATTGGGGCCCTGTGCTCTGAAGTTCTTTATCAAGGAGTTTTGTGCGAATCAAACATTCATGAAGCAAGAACCTACCTGCTTATGCCTCTTTTATGGCAGGAAAGGAATAATTTAAGATCCAACTGCGTATTCACAAAAATCAGCAAAATTTTATTGCATTTTCAGAGCTTGAGGTGTTACTAAGTCTATGCATCATAATAGATAAAGTTACTTAGTGTTTAATTTGCAATCATTTACCTTTGCTGCTACATGAACAAAAAAGGCATGCACATTTGCCATGACTTTAGGAAGAGATTGCAACAAAGACGAACTAGAATTTAAGGAGTTCCGATCAGCATCTAAGAGAAGCAACTGCTCCAACTCTTCAATCCACTGACGACACTCAGCTATATACTTCTCAAATCTCGCAACAGTCTGCTGCAAAAAAGGTGATGGCTTTCTAGGTAGCCCACTATAGAAATCAAAAACAGGCGCTGCAGAAGTAGCAGCTGCTTGATTAGATGAAGCTTGAGCAACTGCTGTAGCCTGGGATGGTGCAGTAGCACTGGTTGCAGCACCCACATTTGAGTGAAGAAACCGTGGGCGTAACATCATAAAAGAACGAACAGCAACTTCAGTATTGTGTAGCATATCTTTGGCTACTGACATTAGTTCTTGACAGATAGCCCTCTCGCGTTCCATTGCTGTACAGATTCCACCAAGCTCCTGAAATAGCAACCTACTGTATGTTACATTTAATGCACTTAATTAAGAGTAAGAGAAGCAACAGAGTATATAGGAAATTGGAAATTGATCACATAGTAGCATTTTATACAGATTCTGCAGTGATGAATGAAAATCACATAATACCAGCATGGAAACCAAAACCAAAAGGCAATTTGATTCCAATAATCAAGGGTACAATGATGGTAGAGGCTATCTTTTCCATTGGTTTTTGGACTGTCGGGGATGGTAACAAGTCATGAAGCACGAGTCAGTACCATGTTAAGTTGACCAAACTATCATCAAATGAGCCAACCGTTCAGAATCCACAGATGCCAAAATTTAAGAAAAGCTTAATCTGTTTGTCTGAGAATAAATATTGTGAAACACTAAATGTTTTTCTAGACATTGCATCACTTTTTTCGTATTGCTCAACTAAGTTAGAGTACACTCAAGTTACAATGACGGTGAAACCAATAAAGTCCAAACTCAGTCTTGAATTACTTACATTTTTTTAAAGACAATCAAGAGCATCAACCCCAATGTTCAACTTAGAATTTTAAATCTACTTGAAGAATGAAATAAAGAAATTGACCTGAAAAATTCGACTAGCATCGAGCTCAAATTCACCACTGAAGACCGATGAATCGTACAGGCGGCTACACTGGTCCAGCCGCTGGCTTTCGTCTCTATACTCCAATATTCTCCCCCTAAAACCATTCACAAACAGAAACATGAACAAACACCGTAAAGACACAAACTTGCCAGCGTCTGTGCACAACTAAAAACTCTACATACTCAATTTGGAGGAGGAATTTCTGAGAATCTGGATGGAGGTCAGCCCATTTGGTGCTATAAGTAGCCGGAGTCTTGTCGTTAGTAAATAGAAACAGCTGTTGCTGCTGCTGCGGCTGCGGTTGCTGCTGCAGCTGGGGCTGCGGTTGCTGCTGCAGCTGGGGCTGCGGTTGCGGTTGAGGTTGAAATTGGAAAGGAGACGAGTGCGGTTGCGGTTGCGGTTGCGGTTGTGGTTGCAGTTGCGGCTGCTGTTGGGGAGTTTGAGAGAATAGTGAAAAAGTGGAGGCTGGCAGCTGCTGAGTTTGAAATAATGGAGAGGGTTGTTGCTGCTGCTGTGGAGTAAAAGAGAAAGACATTGCCGGCCGGCCTTTATCTTTCCGTTGTTGCTGAGAATTCTTCGAGAAATTTAGGGCGCATGTGGAGATTAGAGTTAAATTGGGCAAGAAAACAGAATTCCCGGAACCTCGAAAAACCCTAAATTTAAAACCCTAGGCTGCAAAAAGGCGCCATATTCTTTTTTTTTTTTCTTTTTTCTTTTTTTTTTTTTCAGTTGGGGGTGTCCGGGTCTACACCCGACTAATCCCCCAACCCCGAGGAGAGCGGGCCCCACCGATCCCCAGGAAGATACCCTGGTTGCTCAAGCTCAGGGTCGAACCCCAGACCTGTCTCACCTAAAAGGCGCCATATTCTCATTTGGATGATTGTGGGTAGTACTGTAGTAGCAGAGGCCAGTCTAGTTGTTACTACTTGTTAGTAAATATGCTAGACAGCGAGCAGAGTGGTTTCCACTCTCAAAACGACTTCGTCTCCGCAGGAAGTAAAGTAACCGCGACCGAAACGACAGCGGAGAGGGTTGGCTGTCCTGCTTCCCTCTTTCTTTTTTTCTCCTTTTGCCTTTTTTTTTTTTTTTGCAACTAACAAAAATACTTCTTTGTAAGGACTACCAATTCTCATCCCACATCGAAAGATCGTGGGGTTTTTACTCTGAACTTAAGGTCCATGGGGAGCCCTTCCTGTCACCAATTGGCTGGATAGGGTTTCTTTGTGGGTCCCCCTTAGATTGCTTCTTCTGGACCGGTTTCTCGATGGTCTCTGTGTGTGTTGAGTGTGGGTGTGTGTGTTGTGTTTCTACTAGTGGAAAGATAAGGACTACCAATTCTACTGGCATTGGAAAAATTGAAAACCCCTGAAAATTATATATATATTTTTTATTTTTTATTTTTATATGGGCTGTCTATGGTGTTCATCCATGGTAATTTTTTACACACTCCTACCAAGAAAATATTGTACAGACTACTTAAAATACAAGGTATTCGATTGGTAAAAATTAAGGGCACGAGTCTCAATTATCAGCTATCATCCAGTAGTATATTTTATCCATTCCTCCCTCGAATGTGAATGAATTTCTCCTCTAAATTATAAGACAGTTGTCCAGTTAATGATTCGTTTGCAATTTTGATGCTTATGTTCTCCTCCCCTCTTTGAGTAAATGCTTGCTTTAAGCTGTCTAGTTAACTTTAAGAGTAGATTTTCCTCGTTCAACCAAGTACTAGATTCAGTCCCCTTGGTTATATGCTCAGTGAGAACATCTCCGAAAGGACCCCAAAATAAGCGTAGCACGTAGACTAGTAGAGCAGCCAATGAATGGATAAACTCAGATCGCCGCCCCGCCCGCCTGGATTGACTGACTTTTAGGGAGCTTGCCTCTTTTAATTAAGACAGGCTCCCATAATGTAATAAGCACGCGTAGTTTAATACACTACTTCCCTGTCTGTGATAGATATATGATATACTGCATCTCTCAAAAACAAAAAAAACCAAACAAAAAAAAGGGGGGGTTTTCCTTTTGGTTGGTAATTAGGAAATCACTCTGCTGTCTTTTTCACATTTTAGTAGTTTGCCAATGACGAAAATCACATTGCAAAGATAGCGGAATTGTGGAAGATTAACACTACTGTCTCAGCCATTTTACAAAGAACAATTGCGGAAACTTAACTTCAGAAAGTTTAGCAGAAGAACTTCCTTAAATCAGTCAGCCAAGCTCCGACAATTACATGATTTTTTTTTCGTCTTTTTGTAGAGTCCTAAAAACTGGTACTAATTTGAACCTGCAAGATCAAATGTCCACCCATGCTGTGCTTTTCGACCATATTCACTTTCTAATCTCTTCATCTAATGAACGTGCTTCCAAAAGGCTTCATCACCAAAATATGACTGTTACCATAATCGCCGACCGAGCAGCAAGAAGGAAAATCCCAAGTCCGCACAGAGAACTCAGAACACATCTCGTTTCATGCCATGGCCTGCCGTGGAAATAGCAACATCAGACAAGGTAAAACAGTCCCCACCGACAATCCCAGCCTCTCCACTCTGAAGTTGCCACGTGCTCCCTAGCACACTTGGTCCACCAACACCAGTAGGGCCGCCCTCTCCCACCCCGAGTCCGGGGAAGGGCCATACGGCCCTCGCAAGCCCAAAGCCCATGTCCTCAACCCCAGCTCCCAGCCCAACCCCAAACCCGCCAAGCGCGAAGAACCCAGGCCCTTGGGTGTTCAACAGCGAAGTAAAACTTCCGCACGCGTTCACCCCGCTCTTAGCATCGCTGATCAACGGTACGGCACCGCCATGATCAACGCCGAGTGGAGTCAGGAGCTGTGACGTGGTGGCCTGCGTGTGGCGGTGCTCGTAGGTGGAAGCGCTGGAGGAGAAAGAGAAAGCGGAGGAGGCAGCAGCGGAGGCAACGGTGCGCGAACGTTTAGCATTCTTGCGGCTGCCACCGCCAACTGGGATGTCACGGAGGGTGCCACCGTGGGTCCAGTAGCGGCGGCAGGACTTGCAGAAATGGCGAGGCTGAGAGAAGTTGTAGTTGTTGTAGTAGCAGAACTTGGTGTTGGTGGACTCGCAGCGTGGGCACTGGAGTTGTTCGGGCTCTGATGGCGGGGCGCCAGAGCCCACCTGGTTTGCCTTTGTGCCTCGCCGTTCACTGCTATCTGCAGAAGGCATTTTCTTTTTGATTTTTTTTTTCTTCGGCTGTTTTGTGGTGTCTTGCCTTCGTGTTGTGGAAGTGAGAAGAGAGAAGAGAGAAGGAAGGAATGAAGGAACTTCTTCTACTGGAAGGTCCAAGGCCTAAGTGGGCATGAAGCTAGGTGGGGTTTTATGGATGGTTTGGTGTGGGTTGTGCGTGAGAGATAGAGAGATGGAGAAAGAGATTCTGTCTTGAGTGTTTGAAGAAACAGTTTCTGAGTTGAGTCCTGACGGTTAGGTCCCAACAGTGAGCAGCTTTTTCAGTTTTCTCTTAACGGGGGGATGTGAAACATATTTCAGTCGGCTCGAAAACAAGGCTTTGTTTTGTTTGTTTGTTTAGGGGTCGGCTCCTAAATGAAGGCTCTTGTTGGGCTACATTGGTAGATGCACAGGCATGGCTCAGTGTGCTAATTGTTATTCACATTCTGATTCTTTTTTCCCTTTAACTAATTATTATATTATAGTATAAGAGAAGAAGAACCGATACTCCTAAAAAGATCTAGTAGCCAAAATTTTTTGAAAAACAAATAAAAAAGAGTTGCGTCCCAAATTTGATTTATAGTAGTAGCTCACGCGAATTATATCGAAGGATAAATTTGCAGAAACATCTTCTAGAGGTTCGGTGTAGTAATGATCAACCTATGATTCAAGGCAAGTACATGGCGCCTCCATACATAGTACATACCAGTTTGTCTAGCAGCCCAAAAAAGGCTTGTCTTGTGTGGCATTTTTTATTGCCCAAGAAGTGCCTTTCAAGGTTAATGCACTAATCACACTAATTGATTCTATCAATCTTTAATGGTTTCGGTAGGGCTCGGCTCTTGTGTTGAGCTGATCCTAAGCTGCAGATGACGCCCAAGGGATGAGATTAAGATTAAATGCGCCATCTGTTGATTTGCTACTATTTCAGTGTCCGCAACTCCGTGATGCGTCCTCATTGTAATTGAGTCACTGCTGCTGCTAAAGTAAAGGATCGACAACATTGCTCACAAATCTCGCGTGTTTGTGTTCTGATGATATGATCAATCATCAAGCTTTGAGATAAATCATGTCCGATAATGGTTATAAGTAACACGTAAGGAGATATTGGACTAAAATTTGAGATAAATCCTAGTGACACAAATAATAAATAATAGTAACGTGACTTCAGCTTATCGAATACCACATGATGAAGCACTAAAATGACCGCAAGGCATCGACTCAACTACTATAGATATATTTCTACCGTGGACATTTCCTCAATTTCAAAAAAGAAAAGGTCTGATTAGCCTGCTTGGGATTTCAAGTAACCATCTGATCTAGAAGGAGACGGGATCCCAAGACGACGACTCTGGATGAGAGGAGCAAGAAATAGCACAGCAAAAGCAGACGAGTAAGGCCAAAATTGAAAGCCCTGAGCGGGATAACTCTCGAAGCGAGGGAATACTGGTAGTAGTTGGTACACAAATCACAAACACACAGAAGACATGCTTACTGCAACTACAGCGGGGCTGCGTGTAAGACGAAGATAAAGATTGAGGAGACGTGTACTGATAGACTGGTGTTGAATTTGTACAGACAATATCATGAATGTCGGATTAGCGTGGGAGTGCAATTATTGGATTGCACCACCCCACTGAGCCGGGACCCCCTCTCCCCCGCCCCGACACCACGAGACCCGTCGTTTTCTTCCCCTCTTCAGATTCCCCATCATCTTCCGTACTCTAATTCTTGCCGGATATTCCGCTCCCTTGTCCTCTTCCCTCTCGTATGTGCTCCTCCCCACGGTAACTACTCTGCTCCCCTCCATTCCCGGCCCTCCAGAAATGAAACTAAAATTCTTTGGTCAACCAATGAAGAAGTAGAGGTACTCTCTACTCTCTTGGTGCTGTAGTCTAAGGAAGCAACAGGTGTCAGATATGTCAGCTGACAGGGTTCAGAAATTTTGTGGCGATTCTCTCCGGCACGCGCACTGCTGCGCAAGTAGTCAAGGGGTGTGCATTAGTAGCAGTGGTACTTGTAGGACTGCAAGAACGATTCATCATGCATGCAGGCAGTTGCTGGCGCAGCCAGGGCGATTTTCCAGCAATTGGCCATTTGGCATGGGCTGCTGCTAGCTGCTCAAACTATCAATAATACACTTCTACTGCTGCTATATTAACTGCATGCCAACATTGCCTTTGTACCCTTTGGCTGGCTGGATTGGTGTAGTGCATAAAAATCTCTTTCTAACTTCTAATCTGCTGTCGCTTTCTGTCCAAGTATTCATGTTCACAGGATATGTGTGTGTTACTGTGCCAGTACGGTAATTTTGACTGTTCATTTGGTTGCCAAATGTAGGTCGACAGTGTGTACATTGGGTCTCTGCTCTTCTGCTTTTAGGACTTCCTTTTCTTTTTGTCTTTTGCTAAGGGGAATATTGGTAGTTCTCATTCTTGATCTGGTTCGCCCTTGATTCTTGATGTCCATCTTCTTCCACGCCGGCCCACACCCGAAGAAATCATAAATTTTGGAGTAAATCACGAAAAGTCCCTCTAATGTTTGCAGTGCTTTGTACTGTTTCCCCAAATGTTGTCTTTTTAGCACTTTATCCCCTCTGTTAGTTCAATGCAACAAACAAATCATACATTGAAACATTAAACTAGATGAAAATACCCCCCCCCCCCATTTAAGTTGTTAAAGTTTTTGATAGAAATGCCCCCATCTATTATTTATAAAGGAACATCTCATAAATATTTTGTTATTATTCCATCGTTCACTAGATCTTTTAATCTTCCAAATCCTAAATTGCTAAAAAAAAAAAGGAATAAAATTTCTCAAAATTCTTCAAATTCGTTTTGTTACTCTTCCTCTAGATGTTGTCCATCACAACATCTAAAAGAACCAAAGTAAGAAACCTGTGGATGTGGTAAAAACCACTCTTAAGAAAATCATAGACACCAAAAAAATTTGGAAGGAGATTTCTTGGATGTTCAAAATTATAAGGCATGATTTGTACGATAAATTAATGTCTTTTTTTTAACTTTTTGACAAAATAATTTGAAAATCAAAAAATTGGTTTTTTTAAGAATTGTCAAACATATGATCTTCTTGCTTTTCTTTGCAAAATATATAAACAATAGCAAGTTTTTTTCGTCTGAGAAGGGTATTTTTAGGAAAAAAATATTATTATTGTTTGACCCATACCCATAGGCAGTTTTGTCTATCCATTATTTTACCAGAGATATCATTGTCCTTTACCTATTAATTGTCACCACAATGATTACTTGAATGTTTTGACTACTAGTCAAAGGAATAAAGTGCCAAAAAAAAATAACATAAAAGGGTAAAGTGCAAAACATTACAAACCTTAAGGAGACTTTTTTGTGTTTTTTTCCTAAAACGTTACAATTGAATTGCCATTCAAATGATCATCATCTAGGAGTATTAATTAAAAACTTCCAAATCCTTGGTTAAATCTCGACTTTCTTAATGGAATAATCAGCTAAAGTACTATTTGAGGAGGAGATTTGGAGTAAGAGTAGGCGGATGAAGAAGGAAGGGTGTAAGACTTAATCTTGGACTTTGCAAAAAACTAAAATATGAAGTTTGAAATTTGAAAACTAAAATTCAGGGACTGAAGTCTGAATTGGCCGAACTGTTTGATGATATACTGAATTTGAGCATTGAATTACAAAAATTTTATTATATGTATATTATATAATTTAATACAAATAACTTGTTTTACTATTCTAAATTAGTTCTTTAAATATTACTCATTAATGTTGTTAAGTTGAAGTTTCAATACGAAATGTGAATTTGTGTGTGTTTACGCATGCAAATGCGAGTTAAAAATACGTGCGTACATGTACATTTGTGCGTGCGTGTATATGTGTGTGTGTGAGTGAGAGAGAGAGAGAGAGAATGTGTGTGTATGTATGCTAGTAAAAGATAGAAGGAGAAAAAGAATGTGTGTATGTGTGAAAGGGAGAGAGTAAATGTATATATTTGTGGGAAATTATGTAAGAGAGAAAAAATGAGTATGTATGTATGAAAGAGAAATAGTATATCTATATATGTGTGTACGAATGCACACTATTGGAGAAGACAATGCATTGAGGTAAGAAGAAAAAATAGACAATTAATCAATCGAACGCCCCCACGTGAATGGGCTGGTGGTTGGCGCCTCTTCCTCGGGTCCTCATGTCCCGGGGTCGAATCTCCGCAGCAACATCGATTCCTCCGTGCATCTAACGTGCTAGGTCTGGTTGGGGCGCCGGGCCGGGCCGAAGTGGGATTAGTCGGGCCGCCTTTAAGGACTTGACCCGGACACCCACCTCGTCAGAAAAAAAAAAAAAAATCAATCGAACGCTGGATCAAAGGGCTGTGCTACTGCAAGTCTAGGGCTTGCCACCGTTAATACTAATCATGCATCTAAGAATGGGAAAAAAAAAAAATCGGAAGTCAATTCTAGTCCACGTCTAAGTTATTATCCCAATTTTCTCAACTAAAATTGAATCGTGTAAATTATAGTCCCCGTTTTCTTAGTTAAATTCGAAGTGCTTAGAGTTAAAGAACATGATGGGTTTTTGCTATGATTATGAAGACCAATTAGTGTTTCCGTCTCAAATTTTATTTGCATTGAGTGGAATAATACAAGATCTTTATTAATTAGCTTAGTTGATCTTGACTAATCGGATGTGATATTAGTTTCTTTAACATGTCAGTTGTGAATTGGTTAATGGTTTCCTTACATACACAATTAAAAAATTTGTAGACATTCTGTAATGTTTTAAGCATTACGAAAGTAATAATCACACGCATGTAATGTTATAAGCCCTAGACTTTTCGATTTTTTTTATTTAATTTATTCCATGATAATATTTTTGGTTTTCTTAAAAAATTGAAACAAAAATTTGGTTTTATTGTAGTACTTACTAACAAGAGCTGACTTGTTTTTTTAATCTTTTTTCTACGTGATTATAGATTTTAACTTTTTTGACTAGTCAATACACACATATCCGCCTTCTAAGAGAAGATATATATATGTAGCCATTCTGCTTTGCTGGATCTTGAAGAATAAATGCTCATGCAATTAACTTGTATGCGCTAAATTTATTTGTTTATTACCAAAAGGATTTCATCTATGTACGAAGGTAAATACCCCAAAGTACCAAACACGAGGAGACGAGAGAATTATCATTTTCTATTTCGAATAGCTGCGTACTTGCTACTCTATATATGCAATCTGCAAGTATCGGGATATATGATCAGGATAACCGGCCGGCCCCAGCAAGTAACTTTTTTTTGGTTGAACCATAATGCTGGAGTGGTGATAATAATGATACAGAGAGACCCAGAAATATTTGGATGTCGAGGGTTTTTGGGAGTAGGATTATTATGTATACAGTACAATGTATTTAGAGCTTATTAAACTCATCGATTGCTAATATAATATAAGCCGTGCTACATTTTTCTTTCTTTCTCTTTTCTAAGGTTGAATAATTGAATTTTGATCAGCTAGCTACTGATGGCGTGACTAATCCATTGATGTATACTGTTGTGGCGGCGTCCAGAATCCAGACAGTAAACAGTTTAGGCCAACCAATTGGTGCCTGTTAGTAGCACATCCGCTTACCTACAAATCGAAGAGCCTACGAAACCAACCAGCGAATTCCGTTAAGTTTTGCGCAACTTTGTGAAATAATGAAGCTTCCGCACTCCATTATTCCACCAATAATGCACAAAACGATGAATGATCCGAAAGACATATCACGGCAACAAGTCGTATTTCGAACTAATTTTTCCTTGTTAAATTCATCGACACTCTCTTGAAGGCTCTGAGTGTGATGCCTGTGTGTCTCGAGCACTTGAGAAGACACGGACTATAAACTAAATTAACTAGGGGCTTGTGTAACGAATGCTTATTGAATACTCGTTAAAATATAAATCAGGTATTAACATTTTAAAAATATAAAATTGAATGAAAGAAATTTATAAACGCAGAGTAGAATAATAGTTATTAGTATATGCACTCACAGAGTAAATTAGATGTGATTTGAATATCTTAACGATGAACCGTTGAGCACCTCTCAGAAAAAAAAAAAAACCCATTAATTATTAGAAAAAATAGCTAATTTCGTCCATAAACTTTTTCATTAGTATTGATTTAGTTCCTAACTTTTATTCCTAACCAGTTTGATATGTGAACTTATTTTGCAATTCCAATTAAGGACCTCCCTAATGGCGCCACCACCTAAAATTGATTTGACTCCTAATTAACCAACTATGGAAACGTTACTTATGAAGCTATGATTAATCAAGTATATCATGTAAAAAAACCACAAGATTATACTTAAAAAAGTTTTATATGGTGATTTTTTTACACTATTTCCTTGTTTTATTACAGACCCGTAAGTGGTGTTCCCATAATACCTCCATTTAATTAGTCAATTAAAAGTCAGATCGGTTTTAGACAACGATACCATTACAAAGGTTCTTAATTGGAACTGGAAAATAAGTTCAAATATCAAATTGATCAGAAATAAAAGTTGGGGTTAAATCGGCATTAGTAAAAAAAATTTAGGGATGAAATTGGTTATTTTTCCTAATTGTTATCCTTAGAGTTTAAAGCAATTGATCAGTAGGTTTGACAATTGCAACATGCATAAAAGGCAGTTGCAGCGATTATCTTATTAAAAAATATTTTAAAATTTCTTGTATTTTTTAGATCTGTTCATAATTTTTTACATTTTTGTATCAGTTAAATTGCAGATTTGTTATTTTCAATGTATTCTTAACCTACCATAAGTGCATATTTTTGTTATGTAAATCAAATCGCGGTGGACGATTTTCAGCAATCTCCTTAATGAAATTTGCTTTTTTTTTAAAAAAAAAAAAATTTCTCTAAAATTGCGTCCAACTATTTCCTCAACATTTGCTTTATTGGATCATTGGGAAAGCTCTTACAAATGAAATTCTTTTTTCAATCGGATTAAAACATGACAATCTAATAAGAAATTCATGAACAGAAGAAATGTCAAAGGAAGAAGAATAGTTTTTTCATCTTTTTTGGGCACACACAGCACAGGAAGAAATGTCTATTGATTGTTTCTTTAGAGATCTCTAAGCTCTCGAAGATTGACGGGAGATACATATTTAGGACCTCCATCCACTAACTGCTTGGCAATAATAATATTTGCGGCCTCGCTTGGGTGATAAGGGTCCCAAAATACATGCTTGTCACGGTCCGAACACATACTAGATGTTGGCCCGCATGGAATTATTCCGGCAAATTGACCTCCGTTTCCACAGCACGATTTGCTTGCAGTAGTAAATCCTGCAGAAGGGTTCAGATCTTGGTTTAAAAGAATCAAAAGGGAGAATTTTTGCTAGGGGAAAAAAAAAAAGGTTACCCTTGCGAATACTAAAAAGGATCCAAGTGCTAACCATAACTCTTGTAGTTTGTCAGGAGCTCCATCACAAGATCGTACACATTTGCGTGCACGAATGTAGCTCCTTTGAGATTATCATTGAGTTCAGCAAGCAGATCCTTGAGTCGAGCATTATATTGAAGTGCAAGTTTGTTAGGTAATGCCACGCACTGATCCGCAGTTAACTGGTTGATCGTCTTCTGATATGGGATACAACCAATTGGTCCCACATTTCCGATGACGAATTTTCTAGCATCCAGTTTGTAAAGTCTCTGTCGCCCAAGAAAAATAACGTAGGTGATTCCAGAACCAGTGGTGTCAATAAATTAATGCATACGTGAATGAATAATAAAATTTAGGCAAATGAAGAATATGGTATTATTGCTGTGCCTTGCTTACCGTGAGCTGACCTCTTAGATGGTTGAGAAGATCATCTATGAAGGCATCCGGGCTTTGTGTTATTCTTGCACCCATCGAAATAACGGGAAGTAAATAGTTGTTGAGAAAATCGTTGGACCCAATCGTGACGGAGAAAATCGAATTTTTTGATACATGTTCTTTTGCCTCAGACGGACCAAGCAATTTGTCTATTTGTTTCCTAGTAATGTTGAAGTAATCAACCTGGATGTCCATTGAAAGCCGGTTTACCTGTTTAACATCATCACAGAACCCGCCCCTGATTATCATCATCAAGAAAGTTGAAGGAAAAACTGACAGCTCACTTCATTTAATAGTACTTGAAAAGCTCAGAGCAACATAAGATCCCAGACGATGGAGAGGGAAGAAAAAAGATTTAAAAAAATAATAATAATAAGGAAGAAGAGGGTATCTTGATCATGAAACTCAAAAAAGAAAAACATAAAGCTGATGATAACGTACGAAAATTCGTCCAGTGGCGTTCATGATCCCGCCGCCTCCAGAAGCATAATTAACTCCGTGCAGTGTGGCTTTTCCGGTACAGTTTGGAGCCAGAAACGGTGTTGCATAGTATGGTTGTCCCAATTCCTCCCCTAAGAAAATTGCAGAAAAGTTTAATGCACCAAAGAAAGAAAATCATGGGATCCTGTTAAAGCGAAAGTGGCACCTTGTCAACAAATTTAAAGCACAAGAACAAAATGAAACTTACCGATGATATCTCCAATCGTCCTTCCATTTGTGTACCTTCCCGTAGGACTTCCTCCCGATGCACGGAAATCTATTCCATTCGGCGGAATATTAGCTCTGGACAAAGTTGGTATATAGTTATTATTTCCCGCATCAACTAAAGAATCTCCAAAAATATATGAAGCTCCTTGTTTTGTGTCTTCATCGTATTGGCAATTTCCGAAGGAACTTAGGTTAATGATCACCAGGAGAAGCAAAGCTACTAAGCGGGAGTAATTTGGAGCCATAACTCAGACCGATCGACAACCCTCTGAGCTAATTAGGCCAAAGGCTCTTGAACACACCGTAGAAAGATGCATGCAGGAGGAAGTATTTATGTCACCGAATTAGACAAAAAAGAAGCCAAACTGGTTAGGAAACTTGCAATAGCTTGTCGCGATTGAAATGGCATTTGGTAAGACCCCATTGCCGGTCATTAACGAGGAAGACCTGCTGGCGGTGAAATTTCAACAAGTAGGTCATCAGCAAAGAGTTTGCTGGCACAACCTGCATGAAAATGGATCAAATTGCTTCTAGTAAAAGAAACCATATCACCTCCTGAAAGTCAAGTGGAAAACTTCAATATTTTAGATCAGGCTGGTTTTAAAAAAATGATCCAGAGGTCACTCCAAAGAATATTCTAGTAAGAACTTAGGTGTGTTTGGTATTTGGCATCTAGTCTCTATTGACACTCCGGGAAGTTGTGTGCAGTATGGACTCTTTCTGACATTTTCTTACTGAAGTAAGAACTTACGTAAAATAAACATAATCCCCACAGTAACTCCAAAAGCCGGTAACTTTTGGAGTCCTGTGAGGGACTTATCTACCGTTGAGTGCAGTATGGACTCGTTAAAAATAAAAATAAAAATGGAGTCACGACATGGACTGTAGTACCATGCAGTCCAATTAATCACGTACTGTCTATGTCCAATTTTCCACCTTGAGCTTATCTCTGATTTTCATACAAAAGTAATAATAATGATAGATAACGTGAACTCTGATTTTAAGTGTCTACTAAAATATCATAAGTTCTTTTTCAAACCAAAAAAAAAAAAAAAGTACATAATTTCAATACAATTTTTTTTAAAAAAAAAATCTTGAATTTAAACGTATGTAAAATGCGCGGACTGAAACTGAAAGTTTGCTGAAACTGATGGTCTGACCACGGCAAATAAAGAGGTTGAAGTTTGGTTCGATTATACTACAAGGCTGTCTGCAGTTCGATTATATCAGAGAGAAATGGGTCCTTTCGAGGCTTACGGGCTCACTTTTCTGGGTTTAGTTGGGAAACTTATCTTTCATCTGAGGCAGTTAGGCCCATTTCCCACGCCCACAGATCCAAGCCCAAGTTCGTGTATCGATCCAACAAATACTAATGGCATGTGCCACCAACGTGCTACTTTTGAATTGGTATTTGGGTAACTCATGTTGTAGAATAGCTAGGGTGCGTTTGATAAAATTAAAATTTGAAATTTGAAATATAAATTTATTAAATTAGTAAATTATTAAATATTAAATTTAATACATTTGAATGTATATCATATTAAATGATAAGTGAATAGTTTCACTAATTTTTTGGACCAAATTTTGTTTAGAAAATTCAGTGCTATTTAATGAATTCAGATGTTCTAATTTTGATTATCAAAAGCGCCTAGCCTAAATATGTTAACATCTAAACGCATTAAGTTCAAATATTGAATTAGACTTAATGTATAATGGGTGGCTAGCCCTCTTATTGACCAAAATCCATACTGGTATGGTCAGTTCACCATCACTATTCATTTTAGAGATTTTAGTGTGACTATTTGCCTTAAATTTTTGAATATAACGTAAAGTGGATTTGGTTACTAATTTTAAGATGTAATTTAGGTTGTATGATAAACACAATTTTTTTTTATTTCACATATATATACCATCACAAAAGTACTATAGTGTTCCTTCAAATAATCTCTTATCAAAAAACACCCATATTTTTTTTTCCTTGTGGCTTGAATTTGGAGCACGGGAGTCAACTGTATGTCTATACATTGCTCATATCTATAAAACTAGGAGGCATGAACGCGCTTCGCGCGATAGAAATATAAAATGCCTGCCCAGTTTTGAACTAATCAAAATAATAATTTATGTAGAAAAGTATATTTTTTAGTATAGGTATTCTGCAAGTCTTTTTTTGTCAGCGAATTTTTGTCTTTGGAGGCCAGAGAAGCTTTAAATACACAAAGTGAAATTCAATAATTTTTCCTAAATTATTGGGTTGCAATCACTTGTTTATGCCAAGTTCTAAATAATTATATACAAATGAGAGATAAATTTGTTCGTTTCATTATAGTTTTGCTCTGTCTACGTATATTAAATATGTATCTTAATTAAAATAACAAAATGATATTTTGTATTTGTTTGTCTCTTATTGATACATTTTGTTTCTTAATTTTAAAAAAAGGTTGGCATATTAATAAAGCTTTATAGTTGATCATTTCATGCAAGATTAGATCTTTTGTGAAATCTTTTTCGTTCTGGTGTTGGGTGGGATGGAAGAAGTAGGGAGTCAAAAGTTGATGGTGATAGAGACAGCGAGATTGTAATGATTCATTCTAAAGTCATAAAGAGCTGGTATTTTATTGGAGAATGAATTTATTTTTATTTTATCCGATAAATAAATTTGTTTATGAAAAAATGGGTACTCTGTTCTTATAATGGAGGAAAGTCATAAAGAACTGGTGTTTTTATTGAAAAACGAATTTATTTTTATTTTATCCAATAAATAACTTTGTTTATGGAAAAATGGGTACTTTGTTCTTATAATGGAGGAAAGTCATAAAGAGTTGGTCTTTTATGGAAAAATATGACTTTTGTGAAAGTGACCGCGATTTGTTTTATAAAATTATAAACAAAAAATTAGAATGAATTTGTTTATTTTGAAAGTTGTATAACGGTCGTTAAACTTCAAATATCCCTTCCTTAAACTTCAAAAAAAAAAAAAAAAAGAAACTGGGCAGGGCACTCAAAATCTTCTCAACGAATTTTCGTCTTTGGAGGCCAGAGAAGCTTGAAATACACAAAGTGAAATTCAATAAGGCACTTCACATTAAAAATGACATTACTTGTTTTTGTATATAAAAATGACATTAATTGTTTTGTATATAAGAAGGCATTTTCTTTTAGACACGTTAACAATTATGATATACCCAACACTTTTATAGGTTATACAAACGTCATAAAAAGAAAATTAAGATCTAAATTGTGGAACTGATTATAAATTAATTACTGTTGAAAGTATATTTAAACTATTAATCTAATCTAGGACGAACACAAAAAAAATGAAAAAGCAATGTGCAAAAAAAAGGAGGTCCAAGAATTGAACTTATTTCAAAAATAATGAACCAAATAAAGAATCAATTTTAGGAAAGCTCTATAATCTCGCCTTACATTACTTTCAACTTTTTCTCTATATGATTTCTTGATTCTTAACCCCAAAGTCTTTTTCTCCCATCAAGAATGCTTCAGAAATTATATGATCAATGTTCACTTGTATAGTGTGACTGCTATTCATCAGCGATTGAGTGGGTTTCAACTTCATGAGCTAGGAAAGAACATCTTCCCGAGCTCCTAATATACCATTTTCACATTGTACCCTTACCATTATTCAACCAATGTTCAAGCAGAAACATCTATCTAAGCAAATAGAACAAAATATGTTCAGAGAAAGTCACTAACTGCATGGAATACAAAAAAAGTACATAACATCATGATCCATAAATACATATAAAAAGAGTAAGGTATATACAAACTGAAATGGCAACAACGCTATTACAGAATTTCTGTGCTTGAGTCCTCTAACAACTATAACTACATAATACACATTAACTAAAAAACATCCAATGAAACTGCACTCATAATCAAACGACATGAATGCCTAACACAGGACAGCAGATTCCTTCCTCTTTACTGTTTAGCCACATGAACACTCAGTTCAGCATTCTGCAGCAAAAAATCAGAAACATAATCATAAAATGCATAAGCATAAATAACCAATGAATTCCTAGTCTGTACACACTATTTATTCAGTCAAAAGCATTCAAAATCATTCAAGAAGAATAAGTGTAATCATTCAGAGTCTGTAATCATTTAGCAAGATTTTGATGTGCTAAAAAAGTTAAATGAAATAAAAAGCTTTCATCATGGGCAGATTATTAAGTATATGAACTTGGGATGCTCTAAAAGCCAACAATGCTCCATATCCTTTCTTCTAGTGCATACAAACTGAACCAATCTAATAAATAATCATGACAATCATCCAAGTTCATTTCATGAAAAGCAATTGTAAGAAAAAGACGAAAAACCATCTACTTAACTCTTTCAAAATTCCTTGATAGATAAATAAGATAAGATAATTCAAAAATTAAGATAAGACAGATTTTTTCTTAAAAAATAATGAAAAAAAAGGCTGAAAAAAGAGTACAACAACTCAAGGTATATGCCTAACCTCATTTTTTCTAGGTAAGATTTGTTTTTCATGCAAAAGTTCAGCAGAAATACAGCCAACTAACCACATGTCTACTGCCGAATCATATTTCGTAGCTCCAAGAAGCAACTCTGAAGGTCTGCTCAATACATAGAAGAGTAAATTTTCTTGATTGAAAATTAAGTTATAATATCAAAGACATGGGTCAGCTATAAGGGAAAATCACCATCCATGGTCTGTGGTTATTGGAGAATGATTATGGTAGTCCAAAATCTGCTAGCTTCAGGTTTCCCTTATATCTATGAGCATACTGGAGCCTGCCAAACCAAAAACCAGAACATAGTATCATATGCACACCTAAAATCCTAGATAATATGTTTAGAAAAGAATAAAAAAGTTAACCTTTGATATCTGCACGTTATTGAGATGATAGTAGTGAAGACCAGTAAGCAGCTACTTCATATAACACAACAAATACATATTATTAGAACAAGTTGAGTGATGGATGCTTTGTTGACAAAAAAAAAGTGATGGATGCTCATTATAATGAGTAAATCCTCCTTGTCCAAGGTCACATACATTGATATGTTGAATTGTAAATCTCAATCCAGGACAATCAGCAAGTCCCGTCAAGCTGTGGTCCATATACCCAAAAATCATGTAAATACTGCCATTGTATCTATTACCTTCTGCATTTCAAAAACAAAATACCATTTTCGATCTCAGTATTTGGGAGTTCAGGGGCATTGAATTCTTACAGAAACAGGAACCACAAACTTGAAAATTTCTGCACGTCTAGTTACCTTGATTCACTTGCTTATCAACCTCATGATCTGAAAAAGAAGGATGAGTACCAGGAAAGGCCACAATCTCTTTCAGTTTAATGACATTTTCATGCTACAACTTCCTTAGAATTTTTATTTCATGCATGGCAGTTACAGGAAACTACAAGAAAAAATTATGAGTGTTCTAAAAAGAGCAGGCATAACCATTTATCCGCTAAGGAAATTAAAATGTCATAAGCTAAGAAAATAAGAAATTGGGTAGAATAACAACAACCCTTCTTTTTCATTGTCCATGCGTATCTTCTTTAAAGCAACAACTTCTCCAGTTTTGCTTTCTTTGGCCATATATGCTTGGTTGAAAATTTGAGAGGAAAAAGAAAAA
This sequence comes from Coffea arabica, assembly GCF_036785885.1. Lineage (NCBI taxonomy): Eukaryota > Viridiplantae > Streptophyta > Magnoliopsida > Gentianales > Rubiaceae > Coffea > Coffea arabica. Next base: position 5,189,162 of record NC_092323.1, on the reverse strand, counting down.
TCATGGACTAAAAAGAAAAAATATAAAATAAAAAGATAAAAAAAAGGGAAGCTAAGCATCCCAGAATGATGTGATAACAACAATACAAACAATAATCAAAATTCATGTAACCATCTAAAAGGCACAAGAGAAGGAAACCTTTATAATCATCAAAAGCAAATCTAACAAAACAGAACTCAAATCTAAGAGGGGAAGAAAATGAGACAGATAGAAACATAGCAAAATCTTTTGATACAACGAGAGGGGGAGGAGAGAAAGCAGAAGTAGGAGAATGAGAGAGGTAGGAATGGGAGAAAAGATAGAGGAAGTTTGAGGAAGAAAACTACTGAAAGCGGTAGATTAGTGGAACATTGAACTGGAAATATTATTGGTCACATAATTACTAACCTTCAACTCAACTGATACTTATCCACATACAATTCCAAATTATTTCATTGATAATGCAACTAATCATTCAACCTAATTATTTCCTCACACAACGAGTAAACCAAGATCTCAAAATTTGAAATATGCATTTCATTTGATGCAAAAAATGAGAAAGAAGAGGAAACCAACAAAAAAAACATCAAACCACCAAATGCAACAGGCCAAGCTATTAAAAACCAGTAAATTAGACCAAGTGCCCAACACCATTGTCGCCATATTGCGACCAGGAAATGCAAAAACGGAAAACATGTACCTCAGGAAACCCTTCGAAAAGTCAATGAATAGCATCCGAACATCGAATCTGCATAGCATCGAGAAATAGTTGAATTAAAGAACTATTTGTACAGTATTATCTCAAGCTACAATCCACAATATACCATCAAAATAAACAAGCACTTGACTCTCCAAGACGATCTCTTGCAACAAATCCTAACGGGCTCAACTGATTACATAACACCCATGAATCTCAGCAAACCCTATCCATTTCAAACCTGGACAGGATTAATCAAATAAAAAAATCAATTTACTCTAATTCAAAAAAAAATTGAAATATTCTTGGTTCTTACCTCATGGCACATGTGCTTTATTTGTTTCCTTGCAAGAACCAAATGTACCAAAACAGCGCAGCACGGGGAAGAAAAAGAGGAAGAAGAAAGCTGCGGCGGCCGAAGGTTTAAGAGCTTACTGTGGATTAGGGTTCTGCGGAGCCGCCCACGTTTGGAATGGAAAAGCTTGTTTGAGACCACATTTAAGAGAAAATGAGAAATTTGGTAGCCTTCACAAGCCAACGAGAAAAGCAAAATCAAAGGAAAAGATGAAAATCACCAAGCTTTAAAAACAAAACGGGTTCAACTGAATGGAGTTGGCAGAAGAAAGCTGAAATTAACCTATTGCTAATGAAAATCATGGAGACTAAGCAGAAATTAGGTCCAGAAATTAAAATAAAATAAAAAAAGAAAAGGCAGAGGAGAGGAGGGGCGGCGCCGTCTCTGCAAATGGGAATGATGTTGTAGAGTAAAGGGAAGGAGGAAAGGGAGTAATGGAGGTATACGGATAGGGCAAGGGAGAGCAAAGGGGAAAGAAGGGAGAGCAGGAGGAAGAGCGGCGGGAGATAAGATACGATACTCTTAGGGTTAGAAATTAGAAAAAAAAAAAAAAAAGAGGAGGAGGAAGAGAACCAAACGGTTGGACCCCTGCAACCCAGAGAACGCGAGAGACCGACGATCGATGCTCCTTGCGTGGTAAGAAGAGAAACGGATATCTTGACAGGCTCTTGTACCAGGGCTAGAGGATAAGAAACAGAGCAACATTGTGCAAAAGAAGGAGAGAGAGAAGTTAATGGGAAGAAGGGGCATGGGATACCGCCAGATAGAGAAACAAGTCCATCAATGCGGCAGGCAATGCAGCAGAAGGCACATGGGTTACTGTCAGGGGAGAAAAACAAGAACAAAGCGGAAGCCGTCGCGCAATGCGCGAACAACGTAATGCTCTCAATCCACATGCGCGGCACGTGAGAGGACGACGAAAAACCTCCAGGTCACCATAGCTCTTCGCATGTTATCTACTTATGTTGATAAGTCGTTTTTTGAAAGGGGAAGACAAGGAATACTTAGGCTATGTTTGGAAGCAATTTTTCAAAGAAAAAAGGTTGCGTTTTCTATTAACACATTTTTCAATCATTTTTTACTTTACGTATATCCAATCACTTCAACAATTTTTCTATAAAAAATCCTAAAAATTGCAATCCAAACAAAGCCTTAGATTGGCAGTTTTTATTTTTATTTTTTCCAGATTGAAGTTTTTGAGAGTTTTTCTAAAAGATATTATTACAGCATCTTTTTTTTTTGGGGTTTAAAAAAGGTTCATATCATAAAATAGTGATTGAGAAATGAATTAAAAATTATAATGAGAAAACAACAAAAAGAAAAGCAAAAAAAGAGAAGGCGATTTGAAAACATTCCGGAGTATTTCATTTTTCGTTTATGAAATTAAACAACTACCATTAGTATATTTTTTTCCACTAGGATCATAATGGTTGACTGGGTGGGACCAGGGATGGGATGGGGCGCCGAATTACCATTAGCAAGTTCTTTCATTTGTCACTCGAAATTTCCCTCCCTCCAACGCCCTGAATCCCTAAGCATCCGCTGCAAATCAAGTCCCTGCATGCCGCATGGGGGCTGTCCTCCCCAACAAAGCCACAATTGACCGTTGGAGACTTCTTCCTCAATGCTCAAAAGACTCCTGAGACAGCGTACGGACAAAGACGGATGAATAGTGAAATCTCATCCTTAGTAGAGTAGACAGCAATGGTTCCTCCAATCTCACACACCCCTGCAAAACTCAACTCTCAAGACATGAAAGATGATGGCCAAGCCAAGAAGATGCTATTATCTGAGTATGAGCAATCTAGGGAAGAACGAATCAAACAAAACCTTGAAAGAATGCAAAAACTTGGGATTTTTGATCTTTCTCTCAAACTCAAGTCTCTCAAGCCTGCTCCCCCCAACCCCAACCCATCCTGCACTCGCAGAAACCTTCGGCATTTCTCCCCTTTGCCTCCTCCTGGGCCCATTCGCCGCTCCTCAAGGTATAATTCTTTTCCCTCATCCGATCCTTCCTTTTTTTTTGGGATATAGAAAGGCACCTCTATATTGAGGTTTTCTAGATTTTATAGTATCATTTACAGCAGAAGATTCGTGCTGTTGGTTGCTGTATTTCTCAAGCCTACTCTGCTAAGCATCTGTGACTGTTATTCTGTAGAATAAAAATTGGGCTTTCATGCATTTATTTGATATTGATCAAAAGAGGGATTCTTTAATCAAATTTTTCTTCACAGAAAACTTATCGATTCTGACAAGACGATCTTTTTAATTTTTTCTTCTTCTTCTGGCTTCTAGCATTCGAATTCAAGATATGTTAATGGGAGTTTCCGTGTCTGTTTTTATGTCAGAAAGGTCGAGAATTTTGAGACTTGGCTAGAATTGGGCCGTTATAATGCTGCTTACTAAATGATAACAGTGCTCATATCCTGCCCTATTTCTGGTATTTAGGCTGCGGAATGGGACACCAGTTAGTTATTCTGAAGTGCATTTGACAAACGAAGATAAACCCTTTGAAAATGGGCTTGATTTGCTGAGAGAGGAGGGTTCGAGACCAGAAGTTTATACTGAAGAACATGAGAAGTTGTTGGGCAGCACTGAGATGAGCTGGACTCTTTTTGTGGATGGATTTGGAAAAGACGGAAAGCGTATTTATGATCCAGTGAATGGAAAGACCTGCCACCAGTGTAGGTGAGGAATTATTTTTCTTAAATGATGGCTTTGTGTTTTACTTTGTAGCATATCCTCTCTCTTTCCTGCTGATTTGGGTCATAAACCGGAAAGCACTTATCTTGTGCTTCCAAATTTGTAAGTCGAGCTTTGAGGACTTTTTTATATACCAAATTCCATTTAATTGTCTACATTTGAGTCTGTTGCTAATTCCTTTGGGTTATCGTGCTGTCACTTGCTGTTTTTGGATTAAAATTATAGCTAGAGTGTATCTGCATATTCTGGTTATTCCCACTGTTTTGCAGGCAGAAAACTCTTGGTCATCGCACTCACTGCAGCAACTGCAACAAGGTGCAGGGACAATTCTGTGGAGATTGTCTGTATATGAGGTACTAACATAACATAACTATCTCCTTCTCGGATCAAAATATAATACAACTCCATGTTTGACAGCGTTTGCTTATTGAGTGCTGGACTTAACCATACATTTGGCACAATGGTTGAGGATTTTGTTATCACATTTATGCCATTAAGAACTTGAACCGTATTGCCATTTAATTTTTTTTTTATTTTGCCATTTAATGCATTCAAAGTTTCTTGTATAGACTTCTTGCTGGCAAAAGATCACGGTTCATTGTGCTCTCTCAAGTGTTATATTTTCAGTCATTTAGTTCTCAATACCCTTTTGTGTTTTTTTGCAAGAAACTTTAATCTCAGTGTAATCCCTTGCGTTGGACAATTCTCTCAGATATTCTAATTCAATTATTTTGTCATCCAAACCTCATACCGGTTCATTCGATGTGGAAATGGTTTTTGACTGGTTTTGTATGCACAACTTGTTCAAACCATTTGAAAAGGGTTTTAAAAAGCTCAAAATGGTGTACATTAATTAGTCCTCTAACTCATTAGTTTTTGCTACATCAATCAATTGCGGCAAGGAACGTGAGCATTATTCAAATTATTTGGGATTTATTGATTTAGCATTATCAGTAACTTTGTGCTTTAAGAAACAATTAAAGGAAGTATAAAAACAGGCTGTTGCTTAGAATGTATACAATCCAAACTTTACATTCAATAGTCAACTCTGGTCTGTTCTTTTCTTTCTGGATGCTGGGGAAATCCAACCAGTACTGGAAAGTTGTTTTTCATTTTTTTTTTCCTTATAAATCTTAGTATTGTCGGCAACTGCTCAAAGATCAGGACTTCAGTTTGTTTCGATCATCTGTAACCTTAATTTTTATGTGCTGATGCATTTTTTGGACAGATATGGGGAACATGTGCTTGAAGCAAACCAGAACCCAAACTGGATTTGCCCAGTATGTCGTGCTATTTGTAACTGTAGTTTATGCCGTCAATCAAAAGGGTGGCCTCCTACTGGCAGCCTTTATAGGAAGGTGTGCTTGTTTATCATCCTTCTCATCATCATCTTCTTCTTCAATGGTACCTGAACTTGGTTTGTCTTGAACTGTTTCCAGATTTCAAGTTTAGGTTTCAAGTCTGTCGCACATTACCTCGTACAAACACGGCGCAATTTAGCGACCAATTCAGGTACCAAGCTTCTAACTTCTGTGAAGAGATCACTACCATTTTCTGATGTGGAAGAAATATTGATTGATAAGATATCTTACTTGTCAAATGTAAAACTTCAAGGATTGGAATGTCCTCAATCTGAAGGCAAGATGACTGACGATTGCCTTGATGATGGTAAACAAGAGGAGAGCACAGACTCATTAAACAATAAAAACCATGGCCACACCAATGAGCTACCTGACAGTATTGCTGGACGACTGAGGCAGAGGCGAAAAGCAGTCAAAGAGCATGAGGAAGCAATGTCAACAGGCAAAAAAAATGGAACGGCGGACATAAAGCAGAAATTGAACAATAAAAATTCACCTCCGTCTAAAGCTGAAGCGACCGTAAACCATTCAAATTCGACCGCTCCAGATGTCACACCAGTAGCAGTCACAGACAGTATTGCTGGAAGACTAAGACAGAGGCGTAATCAGGGCAATCAGTATGAGGAGCAGAGGTCAGCAGGGGCAAAAGATGGTATTCCTGATTTTAAAGCTGAAGCTTCTCTAAATCATACTAATTCCGCTACTCCTCCAGATGTTGCACCCATAACACGATCAAACTCCAACAAGAGACGCGTCTCAGAACCATCCCCTGACAGCATTGCTGGGAGACTTAGACAGAGGCGTGCTGAAGTCTAGGTGATGTCATGCGTTGGCACTAGTCGAAAACGTATGCGGCCAACCGCTACTTTTGGTGCTTGTTAATTGTACGAAGTCCTAGCCCCAAAAAAAAAAAAAAAAAAAAAATGAAGGTGTTGATTCTTTTTGCTAAAACGTTGTCCAGCATCAGTGTAGCTAAGGCATTAAATTCCAATTTCAGGAAAGCCTGTAAAATGTTTGATCAGAAAGTCATTTTCTTTCTCTATTTCCCTTGACCGCTATCCTTTGGCATTGCTATTTAGTTTATGGGTTCTCCATTCTGTCTTGCCCGTTTCTGATTTCATGCAGCCCATAATGGGGAGCAGCCCAAGCCAAGTTAAATATGTCTTTCCTGTGGACATATTAATCTACTGAGTTGCTAAAGTGAAAAACGAAAATTTGATAAAGGATCGGCAAGCCAGAACCGTTGTTGGGCTTCAAAGTTCAATGAAGCATCTCCTCTGCCTGCACCAGAGGAAACAACGACATGAGTAAAGAAGAAAAAAAATGAAAAAACCAAATATTTGAATTGACTCTTTATCAAGATCTGTAGGAGCAAACATTATGAATTGAAGTTAAAATGACAGAATTTAGGAAAAGTAATGTAAAGCTATAAAGAGACACCAAAGCAAAAGGCATGCTTCCAAAAAGAGACCACTATCCGCAAAACACTACTAGTTACTAATGCTAACTTACTTTATAAAAGTAAAGTCATACGACTTGGTGCTTTGAACAACATCATCCATTCTGATTTCAGAGACTCCAAACTCAGTACATCTCACGGCCCTTTTTTTCCTGTCTATTTCTTTACCTGAAATTCTTTTTTCCATAAGACGATTGACTAACAAATAAAGTTAAAATCTCACGAAATAACCAGAGGCAAAGGGAGAAAAATTTGACTAACCTCTTATGGAAAAATATAGCCTTGGTTGATTGTTGGATGTTGAGTTTGTCCTTGTATTCTACATCCAAAGTTTACAAAAAAAAAAAAATCTCTCTTTGTGGTTGTTACAAATATAGTGGAATTAAGTGAGTTTAAGGGTGTTAAGGACACCAGCCAAAGTACTATATGCACATGCACTAGATCTTGTAGCACTTACCAATGAGGCCTTATCAATTAGTATTACACATAAGAAATCAATTACAGACACTAATACAATTTGATATGTCTTTTATAGACAAACTTGGTATTTGCGATCCCAGATAAGATCGGTTCAGGATCAGGGATCCTTTTCTATAAGATAGGAAGGGCTGTAGCACAAAATATATTTCTAAGTAATTGCCCCATAGATCCTATATCTATCTATATGAAAAAGAAATCACGTAACGAGGGGGATTCTTATTTGTACAAATGGTACTTTGAACTTAGAACGAGCATGAAAAAATTAACGATACTAGCATTTTAAGGGGCTCACGTCCCCGTCTACAAAAGATTTTGGTTAGGCATCAAACCAAAAAGAGTAAGTTATTATAAACCTTTGGGCCGTTAAGTAATTTATGTTATTTAGACTCTTTTGTATTTTTACTTTTAGGTACCTTTCGGACCTTGGAATTATTTTCTAGGTTTTGTACTCTCTTTTTGTTAGATAGTAAATCCGTTATCCTTTCATTGGTGAATATAGATCAGTGCGACCAACTCACGTAAAATTTTGTGTTTCTTTGTTTGATTTATTTGTTTCGTTATTGTTTTTATTGAGTTGTGAAGAACCATCATATTATTTTCGTTAGCGTATTTCCTGGGGCAGACCGAACATTGGGGGCGGGGTATTTCAATCAAGAAAAGCATTTCGATGAGCTTTTTTTTTTTTTTTTTCCAGAAGTAAAAAGGGACATTATGGGTTCACCTCCCAAGGGAAAAGTAAAAGCCCATTAACTTTGAATAATATCATTCCAGCAGACAAACAACTCGGACATGCAATCAATCAATTTCAGATTAAAATGAGTAACTGGAAATAGCTGAGCGCATTTGAGTTCCTCTTTTCTCTTGCAAAGCTACAATTTTGTTACCAATAAAAGTTACACAAAAAAATTAGAAATATTTATGTTTAAATAGCTCAGATCTGTTGCACTTTTATTCTTCGAGACGAGAAGAGTCATATATCTACTTAATGTGTAAGCCTAGGCTTCCTGAAATACTACTACTGTTATTGTTTAAGATGTGGAAGCTCTTCCATCATTTATTTTATTATGCTCTTCCACCTGTATGGGTATGTTGAAATAAAACTAAACCTTTTAAAGAGAACCCCAAAACAAAAACACAAAAAAAAAAGCGAGATAATTATGTACCTCCACTAGGAGAAAGTTAACTGTGGTGAGCAAATTAATTAGGGAATGGCGGCCGGCACGATGATGATGTTTAATGTTTGATCAAGTTCATACTTGCAGAGATTAATCTATCTCCAGCCAAATAGTACAAATGATGAAGAAATCAGATCGATAATGGCCAGTATTGAATGGACGTTATATGCTATCTAGTTTATGTACGGGGTAGCTTTTTATCATCTCTCATTTCTCCATATGAAAAACGATGGGTTTGGCCTTTTCATGATCTTTGCTTTCTGGGTGAATGCGTTGCTTTCCAACCGTCATAGGATGCTATTGCCACGAAAGAGATTGCATTTGCATGCATCTTCAAACCCGCAAAATTCCACCCAAAATTAATACTACTACATATGATTTGTCAAGACAAGACAGATTCCATTCGAGATGTTGGAATTGGAAGCTACGGCCGTGGAACTTCTTGTGGAAACAAAATGGTCATCTCTTCATTCAGTAGAGCGTCTGCATCTTCAAAGGATGCATACGATAAAAATATATTTTAATGCATGATGCAGTACCGGAAAAGAACTTATTCATTTTTTACTTCAAGTAAATTTTTTTTTAAACAAAAAGGAAAAGAAAAGAAAAATAACAACTTGGCTTTTTAGAGTTTCACAGTTCACTACTCTTTTTATTTATTTATTTATTTATTTTTTTTGGTCGACACAGGAGTGTCCGAGTCAATCCTTACGGGGCCCGACTAATCCCCTGAGCCCCAGGCCCGGCGCCCTAATCCGGCCCGAACACGTTAAGTGCGCGGAGGAATCCAGCGGAGCGGTGACTCGAACTTGGGACCTCAAGGGTCACCGGTGAGAGGCGCTACCGCTGGACAGTTCACTGCTCTTTTTAAACAAGGCCAAGTTGGTTGACTTGGGAACTCAACTTACGAAGATAATTCATGATTTCTTGTTAGGTTAAAAAAAATAGATGTATATTCACCGTCACATGCATCGATGAGGCCAAGAGCCCATAATAAGGACAACATGGGAAAAAGTTTTGAGGCCGCAGCATTAAATATGGCTGTTATTTATTATTATTATTATTATTTTGGTATTGGGTCCAAAGTTTATACCTACCTGGTCTAGTAATTGGTGCTGACTAAAGGTCGTTGAGTTTGACCTACTGTCCTTCACTTTTAGTAATTGATTTTGCAGATTCAATTGAATTTTAGAAATTATCACTACTTAGAAGATATGTATAACTATATATATATATATATAGTATGAAATAGCTGATCAGCAGTCTTCATAAACAGCTTCAACTACTGCTAGTCTACTACTACAAAATAAATGCATATCCTAATTGATGTGGCCAATGGGCCACAAAAAAATATCTTTAAAATAATTGGCCATTAGAGAGTTCCGTACGTGCAAGTCAAGCGATCGAATCCCTTAACTTGCATTCAAAAAACACAGATTTTAAATTGTGACCAGGTCTAAATAAATTTGGATGATATTCAAGAACAAATAAGATAATCAAGTAAAGCACTGGTAGTAGTGAGTATTTTCCTGGCAATACAAGCTACAATGGAGGGAAAAAAGGACAAGAAGGAAAAGAGGGTATGTAGAAAGATTGCATTCCCAACCTTTAATTAAAGTCAATAACAGAAGGTCTATTAACAATCAAAAGTAAACAATTGCAGTCAATTAGCCCTTTCTCTTACTTCCTCCTGCCAACAATTTTTGGGGTTTTGTGCCATAGTCCACCAATTCACCACCAACTGATATCAGGGCAAGGAATCCAAAGGATGTGTTAGAACGGAGCAGTAGAAAAATGATCTTTATGCTTGCAACTAAGAGGACAAGTAGCTAGTGCGTTAAATACAATCAAGTAATAAACGAGTGTTTCAACAAAGGATTAAGGTGGTTACTTTTCTTTGCTAATAGTACTATAAATTAATATGATCCCTCAACGAAAAAGGAAAAATTTGAAGAAAAAAAAGAAAAGAAATAAGAAAGGCCGCTAATGATCATAAAATTGTGCTTGGTGGCTGTGTGGGACCAGTTTGGTCATATTCTCAACTGTGTTTCCATTATCCTTCCTTCCGATAATTGACCTAGTCTAATGTCTAATATGGGGATTTGGTGATGGGACTCCTAGGGTTAGAGCCAATCGACGGTACGAGCTGATTGTTGCATTGCAGTTCCTCGCTAACCAAATTGTCATTATCCTGAACCGAAACTTAAACAGGAAAGAATAATTAGGGTTTTTTTTGGGGTTATATTTCTTTTAAAATCATTCAAAAACCTCCCTCATATTTTATTGAAATGAATTTTTTGTCTTTGATTTTTTAAAATATTAACTTTAGATCTCTTACGAATTCAAGTTAACAAAATTTGGTATCAACCTAAATTTCTAATCACTTTTTAGCCTGAAATCACAAAATGATCCATATGCAGTCATTTTTTTTTATGTACAAAAAAAGATAAGATCTTGCTTTTTAGTGACAAAGATGAATATAAAATGGATCAAATCTTTATGTTTTTAAGGAAAACGAATCCGAATAAGGTAATTTGTTTAACTACAAATGAGATCTCTTAAAACGTTTACTTTACATTTCTTACAAATTCAAGTTAATGAAATGTGGTATCAACTTAAATTTGAGAGTGTGGAGTGTTTAAAATTGAAAGTTCATGATGCAAAGTGGTTAAAATTAAAATTTAGAGCGTAAAGCAAAAAAAAAAAAAAGAGTGAATTAAGTCCGACAGTGCAACGTGGAGTTTATCCTGAATTTCTAAGATGGAATTGGCAAAGTTTTAGTGATACAGTACCGCCCCTTCTAAAACCGAGCCATGATGAATTGTCACCCCACCTGCCTTACCCAGTGCTGCACTTGATAAGCATATGCACACATAAAAGGATTTTGATAAATCGGTAAACCGGTAATGATTTCGGAAAAAAAGGCAATGAGAAAGAAAAAGGGGCCATATAAAGTTATGAATACTACTACTACTTACATACAAGTGTTCTGTATCCAACAATGCATGCATTTATTGCATTGAATCAATTATTGCTTCCCCTTTTTTTTTTTCTTTTTAACTGTTTTTTCTTTTTTTCCCCCGGTTCGGGTGGTCCAGGAGCCTCTTGTTTTCTTGGCGAGATATGTGCATTGTGCAAATAAAGCAGTCCAGTTGACATGGTTTAGTTAAACCTTCGATTCTTTTTTTCCCAAGCCCCATTGTTTATTAGTATTTATTAAACCTTCCAATTTCTCAAAGCTATAAAAAAATTCTACAGGTATTGCTTTCCGGATACTCTTGAAAATTTATTGTCTATGTCTTAACAGATCACCTGAATTGTTAATGAGAAAACAATATATATATATTTATTATATAGGATTAATCTTTCATACACTGACAGTGCATATATTATCAGCGTTATATGAATTACAATTATACAAAATTTTATATATATATATATATTTTTGGTAATCACTAGAAGTCAACTTGAGGCAAATGCTTTATTGGATGGTCCCAATGGAGACCCAAAATTTTTTTTAAAAAAAGGCTTAATACATGGGTTTCTTTTTTTAAAAAAAAAAAAAATTGGGGTAAGATAACTAATGGAACATGACGTTGCTAAGACTTTATAATCTACTTTGATCAAAATTGTGATGTGTTGTATGTATCTCACAATTATGAGTTACATGTAACATCATATAGAAACAAAAAAAAGAAGGAACTCGAGATTGTAAAATTTTAACTTAATCCAAATGATTTTGACTTAATTTACTTCCCCCATCCCCCCGTTATAACAAAGGAAAAACAAACAGTACAGGCAATTTTGATTTAATTTATCTATGTCTTATTTTCCTATTAAATTTATTCTCAATGGAATTTGCAACAAAACGGAAAGAAAGAGTAGTATTATAGTACAATCGGTTGGACGGACCTTGGAGAAAACTGCATAAAACAGCTTTTACAAGCTAAGCAAAAAGCCAGCTGATTGGCGTTTGACTTTCAGCTAAAACTGTGCGTTAGAGAAGAGGGGTCATACTAGGTCCCACCAAGCACAGAAAACTTGTTTATTGCTTCCAGTTGATTAAAAATTTCAATTAATTAGTAAAACAAAAATATTATTGTCTGGCAGTAACAGAGGAGCACTTGGTGGTGCATTGAAAGTCAAAATGTGAATTGTCCCAGCTTTACAAATAAACGAGGAAAGGCGAGTGTTTTATTGTGCATAATGCAAATTATGCACTTTGGGATGCCCAAGTCTAAAGCCAGATAGGGTCAATGACAAAGAGAGATAAGTGCACAGTGGGGGGAGGTAATCAATAGGGGTATGTTTTTTGATTCACAAATCACAGAGGAAGTAAATGTGCATTTGCTGGGAGAAAGGTCTGCTCTTAGTAATTGGCTTCCGGGAAAGAAATAAAGAGAGAGAAAGCTAAGGGGGGAGAGAGAGAGAGCGAGCGAGATAGCTTGGAGCTGCTTTCAGGGGGTTCAAGCAACCTTGAGCTTTAAGGGGGGATGGTATTATCTTCTTAAATTGTCTAGTTCTGCTGTGCCGGTGCAATATTAGCAGTACTAGTAGTTTTCTGCAATATTCACTAGCAGTGTCTTTTCTGGTGTCTTTTCTTTACCATTTCTTGTGGGATCTGGATTTAAGGCTCTGGGCTTCTTTGGTTTTCCTCTACTCCATGGCTAGTTTTAGTTTGATTTTAATTGTTTGACTATTTTTAGATGTGGGTTTTTTCATAAAGACTGAATCTTTGAATCTTCGGTCTTGAATTTTTACTCTGGTTGTTCAATTTTCTTTCCTTTTCTCGTCTTTTCTAGCCATTCTTGGAAAGTCAGTACTTTTAAAATAGTCTACTATCTTCACTGGATTCACTGATTAAACCTTAAATTCTGTGGGTATCACTTATCCTCTTTCCTTGTATATCTTTGTTTCCAATTGTATTGTCTGAACGATTTTCGGCGGAGGTCAAATCTAGGGTTTCTTGATCTGATACTTTTCTCATTTTCCTCAATTCTTTTCTGCAAAGTCTGGTCTTCTCGTTTGAATTATTTGCTAAAGCCAATGCTCAGCTTCTTTCCCTCCTTAAGACAGGGAATTTGATTTCGGAAAGCAAAGGTTTTGATTCCTGGAAGCTTTTTAGCTTGATGACTTTTGCTTTTTCTTGAAATTAGGTTTGAACTTGAGCCTTTTTCTTTGGAGTTTGCTGGTTGATGGGCTAAACATACCCTTTTATTCTGGTGACTCATTTATTTGATTACTGTTTTCTGGTTTTCTCCTAACCTTCAGAGAGGGAAAAAAAAAAAAGAAGAAGCTTTGATGCATCTTTCACTATGGAAGCCAATATCTCACTGTGCTGCTCTGATTTTGGATAAGAAGAGCAGAAGAAAAGAGGGGTCTAGTCACTCAACGGAGGAAATTAAGAGAAATCCATCAATTTTGAGGAAATTGCAAGAGCACAAGCTTAGGGAGGCTCTTGAGGAAGCTTCCGAGGATGGGTCTCTTGTTAAATCTCAGGATATGGACTCAGAGTCGATGGCAAATCAAGACGAGGGCTTGGGCCGATCGCGGTCCCTTGCAAGGCTACATGCTCAGAAAGAATTTCTGAGAGCCACTGCTCTTGCTGCCGAGCGTATCTTTGAAGCGGAGGACACCATTCCAGACCTTGAGGAAACATATTCAAAGTTTGTCACCATGTATCCCAAGTACCAGTCGTCAGGGAGGATTGATGAGCTGAGGTCAGATGAGTACTCTCACCTTTCTGGCTCTATTCCTAAAGTGTGTCTTGATTACTGTGGATTTGGGTTATTTTCATTCCTTCAAACTGTGCATTATTGGGAGTCATCTACATTTAGCCTGTCTGAGATTACTGCTAATCTGAGCAATCATGCTTTGTATGGTGGTGCTGAAAAGGGTACTGTTGAATATGATATAAAGGCCAGAATAATGGATTATTTGAACATTCCTGAGCATGAATATGGTCTTGTTTTTACTGTTAGCCGAGGGTCAGCTTTTAAACTGCTAGCTGAGTCCTATCCTTTTCATACAAACAAAAGGTTGTTGACGATGTTTGATCATGAAAGTCAGTCAGTGAATTGGATGGCTCAAAGTGCCAGAGAGAAAGGTGCTAAAGTTCATAGTGCTTGGTTTAAATGGCCAACCCTTAAACTCTGCTCAACTGATCTAAGAAAGCAAATTTCTAATAAAAAGAGGAGGAAGAAAGATTCAGCAGTTGGTCTTTTTGTCTTCCCTGTCCAGTCTCGAGTTACTGGCGCAAAGTACTCTTACCAGTGGATGGCACTGGCTCAGCAGAACAACTGGCATGTCTTACTCGATGCTGGAGCTTTGGGTCCAAAAGACATGGATTCTCTTGGACTATCTCTATTTCGGCCTGATTTCATCATAACATCCTTTTACCGGGTATTTGGGTACGACCCAACTGGATTTGGATGCCTCCTGATCAAGAAATCTGTGATGGGAAGCCTACAGAATCAGTCAGGCCATGCTGGGTCTGGCATAGTGAAAATTACTCCCATTTTCCCTCTATATCTGAGTGATTCAATTGATGGTTTTCCTGGATTGATTGAGGATGATGAAGTTGGTGAGAATGGTGAAACTAAAACTGAAACTCGTCCAGGATCTCAGTTGCCTGCTTTTTCGGGTGCATTCACTTCTGCCCAGGTAAGGGATGTATTTGAGACTGAGATGGAACATGATAACAGTTCTGACAGGGATGGCGCGAGCACCATATTTGAAGAAACTGAGAGTATTTCCATTGGGGAGGTAATGAAAAGTCCAGTTTTTAGTGAAGATGAATCCTCTGATAATTCCCTCTGGATTGATCTGGGTCAGAGTCCTTTGGGTTCAGATAGTGCTGGTCAATTGAACAAACAAAAGGTGGCCTCTCCAGCACCACCATTTTGGTTTGCTGGCTGGAAGAATAATAAGAGGCTGTCACCAAAACTGGCAAAGACACTGAACAGCCCCATGTATGATCAAGAGGCAACCCCAGGGCACACTGAGGACCACATGCTGTCATTTGATGCTGCTGTTCGATCTGTGTCTCAGGAATTTGACCATGTACAGGAGAATTCTGGTGAAGAGCAGTCAAACGAAAGAAATGTTAATCTTAGAGAAAGCAGAAAAGCTCCTGGTAATCGCCATATTCAGGAAATTGAAGAAGA
Source organism: Coffea arabica (assembly GCF_036785885.1). Lineage (NCBI taxonomy): Eukaryota > Viridiplantae > Streptophyta > Magnoliopsida > Gentianales > Rubiaceae > Coffea > Coffea arabica. The sequence goes on along the minus strand of NC_092323.1, from coordinate 5,173,787 downwards.
ACCTGAAACCTTGGAAGCAGTTCGGATGTTAAATTCTGCTGTCAAGGGATCTAATCTTAGAAACTCAGATTCTCTTTCTCAGTCACGAATCCTTGAGAATGGTTCAGCTGCTGCACTGTGTCCCGAGCCAAAAGAGAGTGCTATAAGGAGGGAGACAGAAGGTGAATTCAGATTACTTGAAAGGAGAGAAGGAAACAGATACGCTGGCGGCAGATTTTTTGGCATCGAGGAGATTGAGCAGCCTGGAAGCAGGGGAAGAAGAGTATCCTTTAGCATGGAAGACGCCCATAAATCACGTCTCAGCCATACTACGGAGGCAGGAGAGCTATCTGCCACAAGCCTGGATGATGAGGAGTACGTTAGCGATGGGGAGTATGGTGATGGCCAAGAGTCCGATAGAAGAGAACCTGAGATAATATGCCGGCATCTTGATCACATAAATATGTTGGGACTCAATAAGACCACCCTTAGACTACGGTTTCTCATCAATTGGTTGGTAACATCATTGCTCCAACTAAGAGTACCTGGTCCAAATGGGGAGGATAATCTTCCCCTTGTCCACATTTATGGGCCAAAAATCAAATATGAAAGAGGTGCAGCTGTTGCATTTAATGTAAAAGATCGGAACAGGGGCTTAATCAGTCCTGAAGTTGTACAGAAGCTCGCAGAGTCACATGGCATCTCTCTTGGTGTGGGTATTCTTAGTCATATTCGGATATTAGATAGCCCAAAGCAGCAACGTGGTGCTTTCAACCTGGAAGATACCACACTCTGCAAGCCAATGGAGAATGGCAGGCATGATGTTAGAAGCGGGTTCATCAGGGTTGAAGTTGTCACTGCCTCTCTTGGCTTTCTAACTAATTTTGATGATGTTTACAAGTTGTGGGCTTTTGTGGCTAAGTTTCTCAACCCCACATTTATTAAAGAAGGTGGCCTTCCAACTGTGATGGAAGATGCAGAAGCACAAGGCTGAATGCTAGAAATGAGCTTTTGCTGACCTTGCCTTGGGGGTGGGCGAGATCTAAGAGATGTGATTGCCTAAACTGGGCTAAATCTCTGAGACTGCAAATATCCAGATGCAAGAGCGAGGAAGAGAACTGAGAGATTTTGCTGGATTTTTTCCCCCCTTTGCGCCATTATGCTGCAATCTGGGTATATTTGTTCATTCGTGGTTTTTCTTGGTTAAAACTGTCATATTTTACCTCGTTGAGTTTCTTGTAGAGTTAGCATTAGAAATTTGTATCATCTGAGGTAGTAGTTATGACCTAAAGCAGATATACCAACTGACATTTGGCTCGTGACCAAATTGTTCTCTATTGTATGTTATTGAGATTATATTTTTGCTTGTTTGGCTCTTCAATGTCCTGTTCGGATGTACTAGTTTCTTAGCTTTTTTCAGTAGCTAAGATGAAGAAGCGGCACACTTCGTTCCTTTTGGTTTACTTATTATTTTTATTTTACGTATGGAGGATTGTTACAATAAAACCAGCCATACTTCGGTCCAATGTGTTGTAATATATCCAGTCCAATTTCAACGGTGGAATTCGTCAAAACAGGACAAGAAGTTGTTTACGAACCATTTAAGTTTACGATGGTGGTTATCCAAGCTTATCATCTCATAAATTTGATCGGTTGCTAATGTCAAACTCATCCTCAACAGGACTTAGATTAGCTTCCCTGGTCTTAGCTTTTGTCCTGATTCAATCTTGTTTTCGTTCTTAATGAGCTTCTATCACTTTCGGTAAAATGACACTTTATTTTCCCGGACTTGCGGGCAAAAAGCTTCATCAAATTTTATTCCTTGAAAAATGAGGAGTAGTAGTTTCTGCTGTGTCCAAGGAACAAGGACACATGAATTTTTTATATTAATTCAAGATAATCTATTCACGCTAATTTAAAAATCTTGTGCCCATCCACTGGTCGACAGAGGACTCTAAAGACCTTTATCAAATTTTACTATGAGACTTAATATTCGAATCTTGTGTGCTTAATAGTTAAGAGTGAAAAGGATACGAGAAGAAAGATTGAAAAAAAAAAGAAAAGAAAAGGGCCTTGTGCCCCATCAACTGCACGCTTTTTAACTCTATCCGTAGCTCGGTCATTAGTCTGACAACATGTTGCAGAATAACGTTGGGCACAAAGTAAACAAACTATGCATGGATGCTGCGATTCATTGTTCCCGCGTCTTCGGAGGAATAAGTCCCAAGACATGGAAGAATTAGAGAATAAAAACTCAGGGGAACTGATAATTTAAGGCGATTGGACATTTGCTCTTTTCCTTCGGTTTTAGTACTAGCAATTATTGTTGTTGGGCCACACCCATGGGGTTTTGTTTGCCATGAACGCTCAACTAATGCAGATAAATATACACACATCTGTGCGTGTGTGTAATCGCTCATTGCTCATCCTTTTGGGTTGAAAACTTTTTCCGACTTCGAGATTTTGTAGATTATGCCATCCCCACAAAGTTGGTGTTGAAGAAGACACAGCTTTTAAAATCTTTTGTTTTTTTTTTTTTTGGAGAAATTTATTCGGCGCAATACGGAATCTTGATCGTATATCAGACCCATGTTCGCTAAGCTTCTGCAAAAGGTAGGTAGCCCGATAAAGTGCTGGAGGAGCAATTCCAAAAAGCCTTTCTCGGATCAAGTTTTAGCACAATAAAGTAGTGCCGTGCTCAGTGCTCAAGGAGCAACATTTTGACAAAAAGTCTGCGAAGCCTTTATCGGATTAGCAAACCCAAAAAGTAACTTTGCATGGTAGAAGATTTCTACCAATGGAAAAAGTAGCAACCAGGCTCAAGATTTCTTAGATTTACCGATTTACCCGCCCGGGTCATCAACATATCAATAGCGGTCAAGAACCAGCTATGCCAAACAGAAAAGCAAAGCAGCCAGCAACTGATGTTAAACTAATTCATCGTTCATATGAACCAAGAAGCTCGACTGGATCTCGGCAGCATCAGAAAGGCTAACGACCACCTGGAACGAAGAGCACAGATTGGACACAGCCTGAACTTTGTGTGTTCGAATGTAGTCGTCATAATAATAGAATACCCCGACGGTTTGCATGCATCCACTTGCTATGCATGCCCCCATTGACTCGACCTTGCTTCTGATTGCACAGGTCAAGGAACAGAGGTGCTGTGTTAAAGAAGCATCCCTAAAGATCCATCATTTTGATAAGAAAAGCAGTCTCTAAAGCAGACTCCTTGCAATGCAAGTATCTATTTTCCTCGACTATATCCGTTGTCAAGTTGAGCAGTATTGGGCGTTTGGGATCATAAATAGAGTTTTCACGCACCAGTGCAACCCATTTTGCTGCTTCCCAAACTCCAAACCTGGAAAGGGGGAAAATTTTTTTTTTTTATCACGTCTATAACCATGACACCAAAAGATGAAGAACTTCCGTCCTAGGCAATTTGTTAGCAGGACACAAAATTACCCCATGTCCAAGCTGCCGTGGTGCAGCCTATCACGAGTGCCAATTGTTCAATGTGTCCATTTCAGAATAATTAACTCAACTTAGTCACCAAAATACTCCATCTGATATAACTAGACTCAAAACTATTTATTTTTCTGTTCATCTGATTTCTTAACATTACCATGACCATGCTATCAAAACTTGTAGAACTCATGCAATAAAAATGTACTGGCTTTGGATAATTTCCCCGCTATAGTCGACAATTCAATACTCAATAAATATCCTTGAAGACAATTCTATCCACATGTAACAGCACCCTTACCAAAGTCACAAAGCTGTGATTTCCTACTAATATAACCAGAGAAAAAATATGGAAACTGGCATGTTTAATTGGGATGGACACTTAGCAAACGGTTAACCTCTCATGAACTGCTTTTACTTATATATTATTTCAAAATGTTTTCAGTCCCCCAGATCGGCAGTTTTTTAGCATGAAGTTTTCAACACACTGGACTCGTTATCCCAATGTGAGAATAATAGTTATACAGATAGCCAGAAAACGACAGGAGTTGGAGTTACCGGGTATTGAATGAAGAGGTCACTAAAACAGATGGGTAGTGAACACCTTTCTGTATGTTATCATAAGGAGAATAAGCACGCATAGCCTGAAAATCTTCAACATCTCCCGGGTACCCAAATTCTTCATAATCAACGGGTGTAAGTGGTAAAATGGGATAGAGAAGGGTATTGGTTGGATCCAAAAATGGAACCTAATCAAGAAAGACAAGAGGACAAATTTCTTCAGAAAGGAGAATAAGCACCTCTTTACGCTTTCTAATTCATTGTGGAGAAAGCAGAACAGCTAAATAAAGAGAAGGATGTGCTGAATCTTTTTAGCAAAATGATTAGTTCTTTAAAGAAGAAGTGCACAGCATATTTGACAGAAAATTGGTCTAATTTGAAAATCACTTAAGGCGCCTCTTGGTAGAACATAGTCAAAAGACAACTCAAGGCATCAACTAAAAGGAAAGGACAAGGAAGTAATAAAGGCATTAAGAGCTCTAGGATCACCTTCAAAACTGCAGCACGAAATAAATCAGGACAAGAATTAATTGCAGCAGCAACCAACAATCCTCCAGCACTATATCCCCAACCAGAAAGCTTATTTTCTTGCACAATCTTGTTGTCAACCAGAAATTTCGCACAGCAGATATAATCGCGAATGGAATTTATCTTGTTTGAGCGCTGGCCATCATGATGCCATTTTTTACCAAAGCCACCGCCACCTCTGGACATAAAGGCAATAAACAGAGAATCAAACTAGGGATTTATGGCTAATTAGGAAACAGAATTGAATTCCAATCCTTACACCCCAAATATTTGTAATTTTACAAGGATATTTTTAAGAATAGACAGCCAAAATTACCTAACTGCATGTAAACACAAGTTAAAAATGGATATAAACTTTCAAATGATTTGATGCACACACCTAACATCAGCATATGCAATCACCCAACCACGATCAAGAAGGCTTTTTAACTCATTGCGCCATCTTTTATCAAGTATCTCTCCATAAGCTCCATGGCCATGGAGCAGGCCAGGACTCTGATCCTCTTTCCTTCTATGACGTGAATACACTATGGTTAAAGGAACAACAACTCCATCAGATGGAACACTGTACTGATCACAACCATAATATTCAACAAGGTCATTCCATGGATTATCATTTGCAATATTGACTTCATCTACCCTGGACAAAGGTGACTTCTCACCCCTGCTACCAGATGATGCTGACCCATACAAAACACGTGTTCTTTCATGCAGCAAATTCTGCTGTTGAACAATATTCCATTTCCCATTTGACAAATCATAATCAACTACAGCATCGGGCATCTACAAGAAGAAATTCCAAACCAAGTTATCAATATTCAGTATAGAGAAAAGCAGCGGTACAAAGTTGATTTGATTGACTTGGCACTTTTAGGCATAGAACTCTTCCCTCCTATTGTTTGGAGATTAACAGCAATAAATCAGTGCCAGTGACCCATTTATTGCCAGGTACATGACTTGTTTTCAAATGAAAACCAGCATTACCACTAATTAACAAATGACCACATACCACGGGTGAGGATATCGTAAAGCGCATGGTTGACGAAAGGTAATCATAATTTGGTCCAGGCGATATTTGAGTAACATTACTTGGAAGTGGCAAAAATTGTGGATAAAGCTCTTTGAGATGAAAAGATCCCTGTCACATGAACAATGAATTGATAAGAAAGCATGCTTATTCATGACAAACAAGTAGAATCTACACATGATACCAAGAAACTCAAAGCATGGGTGAAAGAGTTTTTCCACAACATGGTCAATTTGTCAAATTTCAACCTTAACTAGTATATTACCTTGCCACTAGGCAGAGGAAGAGAAACTGAACAGAGCTTAAACACCCTATTTTCTCTTACAATTAGTGCCAAATGTGAGTTACTAAAGTCAACATCTTCAACAATCAACTCATCGTCATCAGCAAAGACATTCTGCATCAGATCAAACATAAAAAAAAATGGCCTTGATTTATGAAGATAAGGACGAGTAGGAATTCAAAGATAATTTTAGAACCGCTCAAAAAGAAAGTAGTACTCGATATAGCAGAGCAACATCATAAAGTAAAAAAGAAGACAATGCTTCAAAAAGTGTCTATAGATGCATAACAAAAGCATGTTTATGACATAAGACATTTCAACCTCCCATTTTCTGAGACTTGGTGAAGGATCAACAGGACTACGCAGGAGATAGTGGTTATCAACAGGCTGGCCCTCTTTGGCAGCATCAGTAAAGAGGTAAAGAAAACCTTGATGGTGCTCAACTATGCAGTGGACTCGTGTCTCACACTCCCAAACTAGAGTCATGCCAGATAAGGGATCAGCTGCATTTATTAGAAAGATCTAAAAATCGGTCACAGATACAGAAACTGGTTGAGCAGGAAATAAATGATAACCGAGCATATAAGACAATACCTTTGAAGATGTGGTTGAGAATGTATTCACAGTCACAAACTGAAAATCCTTGGTATGTCTTATATTTACATAAACATTTTCTTGAGGATCCTCTAAAAGCAGAATGTCATCTTCATCCGATCCAACCATGCTACAGTATAGCCTGTCAAGAAATCCAAAACAAAGGTGACTTCATGCTACACATCCAACATACACACGCACGCACACACACATATGAATTACCAACCTGTAAGGCCTCTTATCATGATTGGTTACAACATATAGCAATGCTTGTCCATTTTTGGCCCAAGCTATATTTGAAACTCGATCAGCCTGAGGCTTGCTACAAAGTGTACCAAAATTCAAGTCCCTCACAGATAATTTAAAGTAGTCATTGTCCTTGTCATACATAGTGTATGCCAGATAGCGATGGTCAGGTGAAACTTCTGACAATTCCTCATAAGCATAACCTATTAACATATCATCAGAGTCAAAGACAGGCTGAACAAAACAATCGAATAATATCAAAAGCAAGCAGGCAAAAAAACAAACCCCCGAATCTTTCAGCTTCCTGGTTATAATCAAGCAACTTCTGCTCAATTCTCTGCCCAGAGGTGAAATCAAAGCCGGCTGATGGAGATTTATGAGAAATAAACTCTTCATTTAAGCTAGCTAATCTTCGACATAACACTGGATACTGCTTCCCTTCTTCTGCTCGTCTGTAGTACAACCTGCATTAACCAAAATTCCCTCCAATCCATAATGTAAATGGAAAAATCTTTAGACTATAATCCTAAGTCACACCTAAAAGACTCCACTATTTGAATCAACTTTCTTCCCAGCCCCCCCCCCCTCTTCTCTCGTGGGATTTCGCTTTGAGGAAAAAACCATCATATGAACGAATTTGCAAGAAACATGCATCAGGACCTAAAGCCTGCTAAATTCTCTCAGTTTTCTTAATTGCTAAACCAAATTGGGGGAAGAAAATCAAAACCACTATGAACATTCTTTTCTTGAAATTCTGGAAATAGAAAAAATTAAGGAAAAAGTTGAAATTTTACCAGGGTCCCCAGCGGAGGGGAGGAGTGGAGAGGTCAAATGAAAAGCGAGAGGCCATTTCAGACTGGAGTTTGGACTGGAGGCGTTCAGTATCGGACATGACGGCCTCAATATACTTCTCTTCTTGCTCCATGTAGACGTCCATGTGGCGCATGGCTACCTTATCATTCAACTGCGACATCCAGCTATACGGGTCCTCCCATGACTCCCCATGGAGGCTAAATTTTGCTGGTTTTTTGGGAGGTTTTGGTGGTGAAGGTGGGGCAGGTGGTGGCTGAGGGTTCTGGGGTTTGTAGTGTGCACGTTGGATGAGGGGTTTAGGATGGTAGCAGTAGCGCCGGCGGAGGGTGACCAGGAGGTGTCGCATGGCACGGTGCTGCAGCGGGACTTTTCTGACAGGGTTCAGGGTTCTAGTCGAACACTCGGACTTGAACTCGCAGACATAGCCTCACGACTTAGTCAGGAAAAGCGTCACATTTAAGTCGTGCATCGAGCGTTAGATATCCCGTTCATGCTTTGTCCTTTGTTAGTAATTTGGGAGAACCATCAATTGGGTCGGGAAAGACGGATCTTGGCCCGCTAAAATCACAAAAACTAGAGCTGGGCCTAGACTGAAGATAAGCCTAATTAAGTTCATCAGCACAAAAAAATAATAATAATAAGAAAAAAAAGGAAATACTGATTCTAATTTTTTAAGCTAGAAATTAATAATCAGTGTTGTGATTCTAATGTTTTAAGCTCGAAATTAATCATCAGTATTGTTGTGCTTTGTTTTCTTTTGACATTTAGTTTAATTGTTTTTAACCGAAAAGCATATTAAATTTTCATGTACACTTGTTTTCAAAATTATTAAACCAATAAATCTTTCAATTTAAACAGTGTTTTCGACGGACAAATTGTAGCAACTTTTGATTCAAGAACAATAATTGTTAGTGTCCTAAGTGTTCCTCCTATAGAATCGGTTGGTGGGATAAAATCCAAACCTAACAGTTAGTGTTACTTTGATTAGGTTATTCTAGAATTTAATATGCAAAGTGCAGTTATTTTTAGTATTCATTTTATACCGTTACTCAAACTAACGCAAAATTAAGTCAAGGAATAGTATACATAAGATATGGTGTTCTTTTTATTTTATATAAATCATATTATGGAAAGTGCTACAAATTACAACAAAAAAAATCTAAAACGCAATCCAAATGGAAAGCAACATGATCTTGAGTTCGAGGATGAATGAATGTTAAGCCTTAAAAAACATTAAAAAAATATTACTTATAAAGCATTTCGAAAATGATTTCAAAACAACATAAAACGAACCGATGAGAAAACCTTATAAACCCATTTTTGTGGTGTAGGATATATTAGAGCACGGTTGTGGTTGTTTACTGTTTTTAAACGTTAGTCTGCTAATATATTTGTTAAGAGCTAAATTATCAGTAAAATCAGTACAGAGCTTTAAAAAAAGAAAAAACAGTATACATTTTTTTTAAAAAAAAATTAATAAAATTGGGGAATCCATCTCGGCACCTTTTTTGTCTTGACACCGAGTCCACGGTGGCACGGACTTTTGCATTCTGTAGCCAAATGTCCTGCATGCAACGGCCCTGTACTTAAATGAGTTTTAGACCGCAATTGCGTGGAAGGAAGGAAGGGCAAAAGAAAGGAGCACCGCCTCTGGCTGCCATGGACTTCCCTTCATTCTTCAAAGTCCTAGTCCATGATTCCAAGTCCATACTCGTAAGTAATAAGTTCCATTTCATGTATATGTCTATGAGAGGGGGAAGAAAGGATTGATGACTCATCAATGAATGTGACTTGCATTTTATGTTTTTTTTTTCCGGTTCTGATTAATTTCTTATTTGAGCTGCATGCACTGACTAACTGTCTGAGATGTAATATATAATGCATTGCATGCTGTGTATGATATGTCCTCCTTGCAGCGTATACCGACTCTATTTGTGAGTAGATTCGAAGAAATATTGCCTCAACATGCCCTGCTTAAGACCAAATCTGGAGAAACGTGGCCCGTAAAGATTGTGCGCATTGATGAGCGCTACTGCTTCACAGATGGCTGGCCGAAATTTGTGAATGATCTTAAGCTGGAAATCGGCGATCTTCTGGTGTTTTGGCTCATCATCGAGGCAAGATCCAGCTTCAAAGTTGCAATTTATGGAATCAGAGGGTGCGAAAAAGAGTTTAATTCAGCAGCTACAAACCATTGTCCCATCAAAGTTGAACAAGCTGAATCTACTGAATTCGACCTGAAAACTATTCGCATTTTACAACCTAAGCCGTCTGATACCGGTATCACCACCTACGGTTTGCTCTTTTAACTTTTGTTTTGCATTTTCTGTTTTTCTGAGTCTGCAGTCTGCAGGTCGAGTTTGTGAATTATCTATCCCTTGTCAGGCAAGTATATATAGGATGCCGTTACAAAGGAATTGCGTCCTGATTCAGTTAACTAAGTCCCAATTTCATCGATCTTCTGGAACTATATATCCTGCTGCACTTGTTTACTATTTTGAATGCATAGCATACGAGTGCTTGGTACACTCCCAGTAACAGTACTAGCTATTGAGTTTGGTCATTTCTAGTTTCTCCATCAAGTGGGAAAAGTAAAGGCAAGTAAAGCAGTATTGCTGAATCCCAATAAAGTGCTTTTCTTTTGAATAGATGCAAAAAGAAGAAAACTAAAGAGGAATGAGAATACTAGCCGTGGTGCTCAGAAATCTTTTAATTCAGTGGAAGATAGGCGCTTCACCAAGGTTATGGCTAAGCATCATCGATACAGATTGGTAAGTAAGAGCGCCTTGAACCCAAAAGGGAAATTAAACTGAAGAAGATTTTTGACATGGGCATTGGTGGGCTTGCCTTGTTAATTTGAATGGTTTAATTTCTTGTGTGAATTTAAGCATGTTCCGCTGCTGTTTGCTGAGAAAACTGGACTAATGGGCAAGACACAGGTGGTGCTGCGATATCAGAATGGGTGGTCAACCAATGTGGTACTAAAACAGTCTACGAAACCTCACATGCTGGACATGTGTGCAGGCTGGCCTGAATTCCGAAAAAAGAATAGGCTACTGTGTGGGAAAAAGTGTGCATTTGAGTACGTTCCTGAGACTGATAGCATCCAAGTTCAGCTGCTTGAGGAACAAAATTAGCCAGCAGCCTGTTCAATGCATCTATTGTACAGTATTATAATTCATATGTGGTTAGCAATCTTCATAAGGTGGCATAGCAAGTTTTTCACTGTTTTATGACAGTTCACGGCTAACGCCATGCAGGTTTTGTAGTTTTGAACATCCAAGGACAGGTCTTAATTACCATGGCTCAGTGCTCTTGGCAAATTTCTGTCCAGGTCTTTTGCTTGTAATAATACATATGCAATTATCGTCTAACCCGTTTATGTAGAAGGAGAACTGATCTTGAAGGTCGGATTAGTTTTTGGTCCTGCTTAAAGCAAACACCGTGTAAAGAAACTGATTTCACCCATGGGACTTGTCCAGTGAACACTGATAAATCTCTGCACGCAGGCTAACAAGGACAGGGTCCAAATCCTCCTCCCTATCTCCCTCTCGTTCCACCTTTATCTGAAGTACTCCCATTGATTCTGGTTTTTCTTAAGCAGAAAGGATATGACCATTAATTGTGTCATTGTCCATTTCAAACTGAAAAATCTGATTTTAGCAAATAAATTTGTATAATTTTTTGTACTTAGAAGTTTTCAAGGCAAAAATACTCGACCAACTCAGAGGTTGGGGGACTTGGAGATCCAGGATCCTAGTATAGGGAGGGGTGTTTTTTTTTGGGTGGGGGGGGGGGGGGGGGGTTGGGTGTTGCAAATGATCCATGATATAAGAGTAAAGCATACTAAATGCAAAATGAAAGTTTAATAGATTATAATTGGGAATAAGAAAATTTTAAAAATAAAGATAAAGTATAAAGAAAAATGTGAAAATTATACTTATATGGTTTTATTTATTATCACATTTATAATCGTGGTTGAAATTTTTTCCACTTGTATGACAGTTGATTTTTTTTTGTCTTTGATTTTCTATGTAATATATATATAGTGTTATTTTGTTTGCTATTTTAAAGTTATAGTGATCAAAGAAAAAAAGGTGGTTTGTTATAAGAAATTTAACGTTTTCGTAATTGTTATTAAAAATAGTATTAATCGTATGATAAAATAGGTACTAGTAATATACCTTTATAAGAAAATTAATTGTTAGATTGGTATGGCATACTTTCCAAAAAATAAAATAAATTAATAAAAAGGATTAAAGTGATATAATTTTAGTTGATAACTAAAATTATAAAAAGAATTAGCAAAAAAAAAATGCTGACCGTACAATGTAGCATTTTACACAAAGGAAACAACAGTCAAATCAAAGTCAACCCAAGAGCGACCGTAGTACTAAGAAGTTGCTTACGTGTAAAAAGATATTCCAAAAAAAAGAGTAAAAGAAATCAATCACAAATCTCGATAACCTTGGGTGGAGAATGTAGAGGAGACTAAATCACCGCCGATCCAGATAAGTGCTTACACATATGCTAACTAATGATATTTTCAGGAAAGTCCGAATTGTTTGGAAAGCCATTTTTCAAAGAAAAATTGTTACCTTTTTTGTGAACATATTTTCTAATCATTTTTTTATCTTACATATATCAAATTACTACAATAATTTTTTTTATAAAAGAATCTAAAAAAATGAAAACCAAACATGACATTAGGTAAGAAAATTTGATCCTTAACGCAAGTAGAGCTTTAGAGCTCTTTTCGTGACCAACTTGGTTTTGCGAGCTGACCTTACGTCCACGGCTATACGCACTCTACCGTAAAACTGACAAGGGCACGAGTCCCCAGCAAATGGAGCGCAGCGGTGATAGACCGGCCAAAGTTTTTTCATGCTCGTGAGGCTAAACCCATCTAGCTTTGGTTCCCCATTCCACAAACTAGAATGCCATTTTCGTCAAGGACAAAACCTAAGAAGACAGAGTGCGAAGTGCGAAGAGAAGTGATCATGACAAGTAAGGCTAAGGCATCGCCTTCCTTCTTTAAAGTCCTCGTCCCTGGCTTTTACTCCAAGCTCGTAAGTAAAAATGCTGCTATAACTGCATATCTACTCTCATCTCTTTTGGTCGGGCATTTATGAGTGTATCTGCATGACTAACACCTGGCAGGTTGCATTTGTCAACTTCACTTGCCATTAAATACTACTGTCTGTTGCTCAATGGAGATTGTTGACTCCAATTTTCGTACATTTAAGTCTAGTAACTATTTGCTATCCGTTGGGAGTATGATGCATCGAGTATTATTGTGCTGCAGAGTATACCGCCACTTTTCTGGAAGACCTTTGAACATCTGTTGGCTGAAAGTGCCCTGCTTCAGATTAAATCTGGAGAAACATGGTCCGTAAAGATTGAGCGAATTGGTGAGCAATACCTTTTCACTGATGGCTGGCCAAAGTTCGTGAAAGATCATGGCCTGAAAATGGGCGAGTTTCTTGTGTTTTGGCTTATGCTTGGCAAAAAGAATTCCACTATCTTCGAAGTTGCAATGTATGGAACCACTGGGTGCGATAAAGATTTGAATCCATCAGCCCCGATCCATGATCCACGTCATTTTTTGCCTCAATTGGTTGATCAACTGAACCCGGAGATCAATCGCAATCCACTTACTCAGCCATCCAAAAGTGCAGTCCAAGGTAATTAGCTTCTTTTTAATTCTAAAAAATGGGTTCTTTCACCCACCCTTCACCTATTCTTGCCCTTTTCCTTTTAGGGTCCTTTACTGATAAGCTTGAATTTTGGGTTTTTTTTTTCACCCCTCTTTCGGTTGCAATTGATATTCTCCAACAACCCCACCAAAAGAAACAAAAAAAAAAAAGAGGAGTAAAGAATGCTAGTATACATTAAGACAGACTGGTCAATTTTGGTACTGTGTGTTATGAGAGTGCTAAAAGAATGCTCCCCCTCTCAAGGGTTTAAAGCCATTTAAATGCAAAATATTAAAATCTACAATTGCTTTTTTTTTCCCCACTAGAAGATGGAAATCTTGCACCGTTCATTCCAACTTAATTAGTCTATAATGCACCATGCAGGTTCAAGAAAGAGAAAATCAAAGAAGATTCGGTATGACAAGCGATCTCTGGATGCTGGCAAGTACTATACCAAGGTTTTGGCGAATTATCACCGATATAGAATGGTAAATTAATTTTTCTATCCAAATAAAAAGCAGCAATAAAAAAAAAAAGAATAAAATTCACAAGGCGGTAAACCAGTTTTGCCTGAATATTAGTTACTATATTTTGCTTAAGGTTGTAGTTTTGTCTGAAATTTTATCGTAATATTTATTATTAGAACGTAAAGATGCCATTTGCTAAGAAGCATGGACTCGTAAACAAGTCAGAAGTGATGCTGCAAAATATGAATGGAGCATCTTGGCGTGTTGAACTGCGGCTCTACGATAACGATATGCTATACATGTGTAAAGGGTGGACTGATTTCCTGGAAAATAATGCACTAGAGTTGGGACAGGAGTATGCCTTTGAGTTCATTCCTGAAACTGATAGCATCCGGGTTCAGCCGTTCAAGAAACGTTAGTCCAATACCCCACTCCCCATTCCCCAACAGCTTCCTCTCCCTAACCGCAGTAGAGTTGTGTGCTTGTATTTGGAAGTTGATAAAGTAGCTTTTGTTGTTCTTTCTGATATTAAAGGCTAAAGCCTTTGCCAGTGGTTAGTGGCTCGGTAGTTACTCCGAGTTTGTGCTAATTAAATCTGTCAACTCTTCCTTGTAATTTTGGTCTGATCGACCTTTCAAAAAAGATAAAAAAAAAACAAATTGGTCTGATCAAGACAGGATGTTTTGCAGCCGCATGCACCTCGTGGAATGGAATCAACTACAAAGCCGGTTTGGAGTCATATCTAAATGACTGGCCGAAAATAAATTCAACAGGGATTACCTGCGCTAGCAAGCCTCCTGAACCAAGTCAGCCATTAGGTGAAGCATAAATTGCAAGTCTCATTGTAGGTTGGGAATTTAGACATTTGTACCTCCAATAAAATTCAAAAGTTGCAGCAGTGCATTTCTTTGAGAGTAAATGACCTGGGGAGCCATTAAATTATCACCGTTGTCAAGTTTTGACCCTCGATCTAATTTTTGTCTCCGATGAGTCCCTAAACAATAAAAAATGCATAGTTTAAATGCTTCTGATTATTTTATGTGTGAGTCAAGCCGGAAGCAAATGGCATTATTGTCCAATCATATTTGAAATATCAAGAAAAGAATATATCTCTCTCTCTCCAGCTAATGATTTCATCTACAAGTTTAAGTAATAGTTGAAGTAGCAGAAGCTGGATTTTTTATTATTATTATTACTCAAACATCTATAGTTATTTGATCATCCACCAAATCCAGACAATCAACATCAATAGCTTGTTCCATTTTTTTTTGAGTTCAAAAGCTTAAAGTGAGCTGCAAAAGGAAGACAACAATTCAACTTGTCTGCTTACAACCTCAATGCTTGCAAAACATGTAGAGATTCAAAAATTCACCGATAGCCCAAAGTGCTTCCTGAGTTAGATTGTTAATTAGGAGTAGAAGAAGAGGATAGCATCTCCATGAGCTTCTTGTCCTGTCTTTCCATGGCCACATCCCAAACGTCGTTATCAATGTGTTTCGGCCAGCCATGGGTGGCTTTGTGGATAAAGTCCTGAGCATTCCCCATCACGAAAAGCATGTCAAAATTTATTTGTTTATATCATCATTACAATTTCTAACACATCTTTTTATCTTCTCAATTATCTTTTTATCTTCTTAATTATCTTTTTATCTCACATACATCACATCACAAAAAATGCTACAATAAAAATATCTCAAATAATTTATAATCCAAACAAAACCTAGTAAAACACTCCTTCGATCTAAAGGTGGCTACTCATTTTTATATTCCCCTTTGATTTAGATTAGAATCTTTTGATCTAGAGTTGGGATACTTTCTGACTCCTTTTGGTCCAATTGAGCATTCTCTAAAATAGGTTAGATAGGTTAGAGTAAAAGTACGAATAAAAGTTGATAATTGACAAAGCAAACCTGGTCCTACGCATGTACAAATCTGGTGCGGTTTTACCTGATGTTGTCCAGCAGAAAAGCAAGCCTGACCTGTATACAGGCCTTTAGTACAAGTTGCGGTTCAGCAGTTCTGGCGTCTAGAGCTATCAGCTATGTGCTTGCGTGCATCTCGGCCGCACTCGAAAGTCGAAAATACTTTTCGAGGGGCCTGATTCTAAGTCTAGCCACAAGCCACGCAGCCAATAAAGCCAAATCATTCCACGGGGAAATGGGACAGGACGGTCATCAGTATGACCGTCTCTGAACGGTTAATGGTCATGATCTAGCCTTAAAAATTTATGCGATTGAGATCACAAGTTGTAACTTGATTTTCATGTCATGTGTGAGATTCACAAAAATTTGCTCTAAAATTACACGATGTGTAAAAATAGTTACCCGATGTACAAAAAAAATTACGCGCAGTTAAAAATGGGCAAAACCGTCGGGACGGTTGCAGGTGCCCCTTGTCCATTCCACGGGTGCCAAATCTGACAACCTTTTCTACATGTGTTACAATTACATGTACTCCCTCCCTTTTTTTATAACTGACGTTTAAGAAATTTGCTCTTAAGTACTTTTATCTGTCGTTTTATTATCCCCATGCAGCATTAATTATTTTTTCACAATTTTACCCTTTTATCTCTCTTTTCATAATTGGTGGGAGTTAGTTTGCATTGCTTTTGGCCTAGTAAAACAGCACCATTTAATACTCTAGTGAGAGAAAACATGGGTGAATTAGACAATTAATAAGGGTACAAAAGGAAAGTAGTGTATAGATTTAAACAATGAAAAACTTTTCTTAATTGGTGTGCAAAATCTTAAACGTCAGTTATAAAAAAAGGGAGGGAGTATATATGAGCATTTTGAAAACCTTCTATAAACATATTCCGAAGTTATCTTTTTATATTTCACCTAGATATTTCCTCAAAATCTTGATACACAACCCAAACAAGCTTGGAGAACAGTTTGGATTTTTTTTCCCAATCGAGTTAATAATTATTAAAATTCCATTCAAGCATATCCCATTTATCATTTTACCTCCTAACATTTTTTTGTCTCATTTTATTTCCTATTGGACAAAATTACCTCTATATTATCCTATTCTTATTTTTCCTATCTTTTGTTTTTTGTCTTTTTTCTTTTTTCCTCCTTTGTTTTCTCTATCTCTTACTTCTTTCTTTAATTCCTCCTATTTTTTCACAAGAAACTCCGTCTTAGTGATTGAAATTAAAAAATAAAAATTGCAAAAATCAAAGATCTAATCTTCTCTTTAAATGATTACAAAATATTTAAATCACTTCTCCAAAAATCATTTTTTAACATTTTGATTCTTTTGCTTTCTTTTCTTTCCATTCCGATTTCTCATTTTATTCTTAAAAAAAAAAATCACAAGATGAATTTTGTGACTAATTAATAATCATTAACTATAATGTATGACACATGACATCACACAAAAAATTAAAATTAACTTTTGATGCCTTTAAAGTTTCACGAAAAAAGAGGAATACAAATAATACCAAAGTAGGCGTTTACCCGCCTTTATGTATTACACGGCACTAGGCAGTCCGTAGCATGATCAACCAAATGTTCCATAGACAGCACCGGGCAGTCCATAGTCAAAAATGAAATGTCATGCTACTAGGGCCTAGGCCCATGTGGGAAGCAAATGAAGTACTAATTGACAATTTGGTGGCATCCGTCAGAAGTCTGAGAAAAAAGTCAATTGGGTTATGCACTCCCATCATAATCTCGATGGTTATCCTTATAAGCAAGTATTTGACGTTTTCGCGAAGAAAGAGAATTTACCGGACGAGAGATAGTAGATAGTAGTACAAACCCACACTCAAGATGGCAAATATGGGTTTACCCTCGTTCTTCAGGGTCCTGGTCCACGACTTCAAATCCATACTCGTAAATCCATCATGCTGTGTTATATGTCTTCTTGCAGCGTATACGTTCAGTATTTGCGAATACGTTTGAACAAATTCTGCCCGAGCGTGCCCTGCTAGTGATAGAGACCAAATATGGAGAAACATGATGGTCTGTAAAGATAGAGCATGTTGATGATAGCTACTGCTTTACGGATGGCTGGCTGGCCAAAATTTGTGAAGGATCTCGAGCTGAAAAAGGATGATTTTCTGGTGTTCTGGCTTGTGCTTCCCCGTAAATTCCATCTTCATGTAGAGTTGCAACATATGGTGGCATCAGTGGGTGCGAGAAGGATTTAAGTTCGGCAACAAACCACAAGCCCTGGCCCCAAACGGCGGAGTAAGAGATCCCGTCTTTGTGTTAATACTGGACTGTTCCAAATGCATTTGCGGAGGAGGCTGGGCGTAATAGCCAGGAAGGAAGTGATGGTGCGGTGTCTGCGTGGGTGGTCAACCACCGTCGGACTCAAGTTCAGCCAGAAATGTTGGGAGGGTCGACATTTGCGGATCCGGATGGACTGAATTCCGCACAAAGAACAATTAGGGGATGCGTTCAAGTTGATTCCTAAAACTGATAGCCAATATCAAAATCTTCAAGGATAACGACTTCACATGAAAAAGCCAGCCAGACTGTTGACTTCAAGAATGAAGATAAATGGGGTGCCGTTGTTTGTGGAAACTATTCCAGTTTTTTTTTTTTTTTTTTTGGCAAATCAGGTCTCTTCCTTTCTAACTATGTATATTGTCAGTTCTCTAATTCTCTTTTTGTTGGATGCATGTGGTACACTGGCAATAGAATTGGCTACTCATGCAATTGTTACACGTCAGTCTGCAACCTTTTTTTTTTTTTTTTTTTTCTTGAATTAATAAATGGCACAGCTTATGGCTAAAGTCCCGTAAAGCTATTATATGACAATTCAATTTTGATTCTTGAACTAAGGGAGTTGAAAAAAAAAAGAAAGTCATGAATGTAATTACACTTAAATCGTACTATACTATAAAATGACAGTAAATGCTTTTCCAGTGTACGACTGTTTACCTTGTGCCTTTACTAATTACTTTTATATATATATATTTTATATATTACTGATTACAATAGATTTACACCACTCTATATTGAAAAGAGTGAAATCTATATTGAAAAGAGGGAAATCTAAAGAGGTTTAAGGGTATTTCGAAGGAGCATTTCAGAGGAGACTAAATACCACGGTCCAACGACACTCCTATTTTCAAAAAAATCTAAATTTTTTAAAATATAGACAAGAGGATTTAATCTCTTTACCGTGGAGTTTTAAAAACCTCTTGTTAGCGAACTATTTCTGTTTTTTACTAATTACTTATTAGCTGCACCCTGATGCTGTATTTAGCTTCCATTCAAATTCGTTGGCTGGTCAGTTCCTCTGCTCGAGATGCCAGGAGCTACACTTCAAGAACAATAACTACATTACTTGCTCTTTGATTACTTCCTCAGCTAATCTCCCTCCCATCCATCTTCCAATTCCGTCCCCCTTTGCCCCTTCCTCCACCAAGTAATCAGAAGCCATCCATGGCCACCGGTCAAAGAGGAAAAAAGAGATCACACCAGACAACCAATAATCCGGCCAAGAACCCACCACACTTCTTCAAAGTTGTGCTTTCTTCTGTCGGCCAAGGCATAGTAAGTAGCAGTAATAATCTAAATTAGTAATACTACTGAGCTCTGTTATTAGCATGTCATGCTCTTCCGCTACTGTAAGCTCTGTACATGGTGATTTTTCTGTTTCCTAATTATATAAACATTCAGAGAATTCCGACCGCGTTTATGAGAGAACACGGAGAGAGTTTGAAGAAAGTGGTGTGGTTAAAGGTTCCGACGGGAGCTTCATGGCCAGTAGCATTGCTCCAGACCGATGTTGGAACCTGGCTGCGGAAAGGGTGGCGGGAATTTGCTGAATACTATACAATTGACAGAAGTTATTTCTTGGTGTTCAGATACGAAGGGAACTCCCAGTTCTATGTCATAATATTCGATCCAACTGCTTCAGAAATTGAATATCCCGTCGAAGCCGGGAAGGAGCAGGGTGTCCATGTTAATGATTTGGACCAGCTGCCTAGGAGGAGGACGAACCCAGTGCAGATATTTGATGAAATTGAATCTGATGATGATTCTATTGAAATCTTGGAGGAGATTCCGGCCGCTGCATCATCATCCCATGCCCATAACCGAAGAAAATCACCTCAAGTTGATGGGAACAGGCGTTCTATTCGCGCAAAAAAGGAGAGTATTTAAGTTTTTATAAAGCAAAGAAATTTCTCTAATCAGTCCCTTTAGTTGTAATTTTCGAATCATATATATATATATATATAAGTACCAAAAATGAGTTTGATTCACAATATTGATGTTAATATTTATTTGTCAGCAGAAGCATCTTTCCAACGCCAGTAACAAAATAATATGATCGCTAAAAGACAATTTTATTGCTTAACAAAGAGCAAAACCTTTCACATCCAAGAATCCCTTCTTCATTCCTTTGTTGCAGCCATCCTATAATGTTACTAATTTAATCATTCTGATAATTAACTTTACTTTGTTTTTTTTTTTTGTTTTGGTAGGGCACTCTTTCTACTTATTCATATTGTATTCATATTCATTGATCAAGTTATCTTTATTTCAGCTTTTTGTTTCGTCAAGGTTCCTTTTTTTGTCCCCCTTGTTAGATTTCTGAGTGTACTTGGTCCTGCATTGGCTATTCCAGCAGGCATATGTAACTTACCCTTCCTGAGAAACAAAAATCTATGTTCACATTCGAGTTGTTATCCTTACTATGTATGTCATAAGACTAATAACAGTAATGACTAGTGTTCTTTTTCTTATTTTTAATTTACGGAAAAAGAAGATTTGGGTTATGAATAACTGTTAATTAATCCAGAAAAATAAGGTAAGTACGCGAAGAAACATGATCTAATTCACATTTTGTAAGACTGTTTAAATCCCTGTTCAGTAAGTATAAAGCAATTTCCGTGATTCTGATTTTGTAAAAGTCGATAGAACAGAACCGGGGCATATAGTAAACACATGGCGGTATGTCTATTAGCACAGACAAATCAATCCCATCCATTAATTTGACTAATCAATACGTATTGCCATTTCAGTTCATTTCCCACTGAGTTTCCTTTCCCCGAGGAATCAGAAAAGTGTTCAACTATTAGCATTATATTACGCCTTGGCAATTTGGCATTGTAGTACGATGCTTGCTCTTAGATTTCTCCGTCAGCCCACAATTCACCTTTGTTGTGTGAGAAAGAGCTCTTAGGAGTAGCAGTTACCAAGCCCTTTAATTTGTTTCTACCTTCTGCTATCACATTGCTCCTTTACTGTCAAGGAAGCAGCGGGATGGCCAACACCACCCATTCCAGACGCCGCAATCTTGTAATCAGCGATGCACCGCACTTTTTCAAAGTTGTCTTTTTCCCCATCAACAGAGGCATGGTAAGTACTACTATTAGTAACATTATGGTTTTTCATTCTAGTCACCTGCATGTATGTTACTGTTGAATTCTAATGCTAGCTTCTTCTTCTTGCTAATCCTCACAGAAAATTCCAACAGCGTTTATGAGGAGATATGGGGATAATTTGAAGAAAATGGTGTGGTTGAAGGTTCCAACTGGAGCTTCATGGCCTGTAGAATTGCTTCACGGTGACGAGGGAACTTGGCTACATAAAGGCTGGCTGGAATTTGCAGAATACTATTCCATTGAAAGATTCCATTTCTTGGTTTTCCGATATGATGGAAGTTCCCGGTTCCATGTCGTAATTTTTAATACAGCAGCTTCGGAAATAGAGTATCCAATGGAATCCGCCCACCACGGTATGCATGATCGTCAGGGCCAGCTGCCAAGGAGGACAAGCCTGGTGCGGAAGCTGGAAGAGATTTATTCGGATGATGATGATGTTGATGAATCTATTGAAATTGTGGAGGAGATTTCTGCACCATGCAAGGGTAAAAAGTGGGGAAGAAAGTCAGAAAACACCCATCAGATTGGAAGGGATGATGGATTTGTGCATGGTCTTCAATTTGGAGGGAGGATAAAAGGTGAGTAGCTAGAAGTTTTTCCCTCGATCAATTAAATACTTTTTGTTTTGTTAATTAACACAGTACATTTTTCTGATTCGGGTGAATATATCTTTCAATTTTTTACAGCCAGAGGCCGCTCTGCGTTAAAGAAAAGTACTTCTATAGCTTATCAAAGAGCAAAAGCTTTCAAATCGAAATGCCCATTCTTTATTGTTTTCATGCAGCCAAGTTATGTTTCCCGTTCATTCACGGTGGTAAGCTAATCGTAGTACTACTAGTATTCACCTTTTCAACTTATTTATGTTACTATTCCTGGTTGATTTTCTTCTCTGACGATGTGTAACAGATCATTATCTCTCTTTTTTTTTTCTTTGCAGAATATCCCATTGACCTTCGTCAGGGACTACCTTACTACTACACATTCTCACATGGATTGGGAGCTTCGTCTCTCGGAGGGGAAAAAGAAATGGTCTGTGAGGTGTACCTTTCATTCGCGGAATGCCAAAATTTATCGTGGTTGGAAGGAGTTCGTGGTCGAAAACAACTTAGTAACTGGTGATGTTTGTGTCTTCGAACTGGTCATGGGAGCTAAAATCTTCAACGTTACTGTATACAGAAGATGTTGAAGAACGTTCAGCAAAGTTATGTCCACTGCATCCTGATCCTGCCATGTTTATACGGAGCTTTAGCGGTTGACTTGCGAAGTCTTTTGTATGATGTTAGTTTGCTCTTGGCATTTTTTTTGAAGTACTTTAGTTTTGCTCGCATGCATGGCATCATCCGATATGCCTTTTGGTAATAGTTTGTAGGATTATTGAATGAAAGACCGAGTATTGTTCTGGTATCAGATTGCAACATTTCTGGCTCCTGAACTTAGCATGGCTTTTGTCTTTTTGATGATTAGTTTGCTTAAAAGCTGCTGTGGTGTTCTTCTCTTTCTGTTATCCTTTTTGCTCCTCCTGGAAATTATGTGTTGAGTGGAGGCTTTACCATTACACGGTTTACCTAAATTACCCAGTTTCGTCTCATTCACATATCAATGGAATAATAGCAGTAACTTTTCTGAAATTGAAGCATGACACAACCTGGCAAAAATCTACACGAGGTTGACAAAGTGACAGGATGCTAAAGTTCGCCCTCTGAAAGTGGACCTTTTAATTCCGCATTTTGCTTCTAAACTGCCCTCAACAACTACAAATTCTGCTTTTAAGTTCCTATCTGTCCAAAAGAATATTGCCACACGAAGCCGTCCTCTAGCATGGAAATTAAACTGACTTCCTTTTCTTCCGGTTACTGGATTAAATGCTTTTCTTCTCTTCTGGTAAATTGGTTGTCCTTGTGGCTTTTTTATCTTCTGATTCTGTTTCGAGTTGGACTTCTCCCTTGTCACCATCCTCCCTTGTCACCATCCTGCCCCCCTACCTTGGCTTTCTGAAAAACAATTTGAAGCAGGAGAATGGGTTTCTGTGGATGCTTAATCTCTTCAGTCAGCCACAAAACTATATCGAGCTTGCTCCTGCGCAGTCAATAGAATGTTCTTACAAGCCCACCCCACAGCCAACATCTCTTCATTCAAAATGTTCACATTCAATTTCGCTAACTTCTTGCTGTCGTCGATCAATTTGAACCATTCTTGAGAATGTGGATAGGGGCACTCAGAGGATTCAACACTGTTCCTGCCACTTACAAGATGTTTGCGGATGTAACATGCCTACACAGAGAAGAAGATTTCTTTAACTTTACTAGTGTCTGGAATGATACAACTTAATCCAGTAGTCATATCCTCAAATTCTAAATTTAAGTAAAACACAGAAATTTTAAGGAAGAAGCATAAGTCGAGCCTGCCGAAGGAACCATTCTAGCCACATTACAAGAAATATTATGGAGAGCGAGATTCCTGCTTACCTGCAGTAAACCTGTCATAACATCTGAATAGCATGCTCCTTCCCGTATAGAAAGAACAATCCCATGCTGTAAATTTTTTTCCAACAATAAAGTACAACAAAGAGTCAGGAAAAAGCAAAAGTCATTAAACACAAAAAATCCCAATTATGGTTTCACACTGGGGCATACTCGATCAATTCTCGACAATCCTTTGCTGAATCTCTCCATGCATATGAAATAGAAATCCTCGTCCTTCAAAGCTTGCATTGTCAGCATTGCTAGCTGAGGTAGTTGACCTCTCACATTTAAGCAACCAATTCTAATTGGCCAAAGTTCCCTGCCTAATGAAAAACTATCTAAGAATTCATGACATTGAAGCTTCAATATGGAAAAATGCAAACTGGGGGCCTCACCTTTTCTCCACGAGCAATTGATACCTTCCTCTCTACTTATGTCAGCAGGTGATGGAATGTATTTTTGATGAATCCATGCATTAATAATAATCTCAAGCCTATCCTGGACGAGTAAATTAGAAAATAAGAAACTCATTCAACACCACAATTAAATAGACTCTGAATCTTCTTCCTCGTTAAAAAGGTACGAGAACAGAGGGAATAGAGTCTATAATGAAAAGATGAATCTGCATTTCAAACAAGTATACAAGAGGAGATCTCATCATACCTTTAATTGGTCAATAGGACAGGAAATATAGGCAGCAAAAAGTAGCTTTAGAACGGAATCAGATTCAAATAAATAGGCAATCAGCAAACTTGCAGCATCAAGTGCGAATCAAACTAGTTTTGCAAAATGACCACAATAACACTTCCTAAGTTGGATTCAGTGGGAATGATTCTTGCATTTAGATAGCAGGCTAGGCTATATCAGTACTAGGTAAGGACCATTTTTGTGAGTGCTGGCTTGAAAACTACAATTGTCAATGGGAAAGAAAGGAAAAAGATATATATTGTTTAATTGGTCGAATTTGAAGCAAGAGGAGCATAAATAGACACATATAATTACCTGTAGGCTTGATTTTCAAAAAATTTAATGCGAAACTGAGGAGCTGGACACACTGGAAGCAGGAAAAATACCAACCTTGGTCAGTGTTTGCAGATGCACATGCTTCAGCCCTTGATAAATTCCAAAAAGATCAATTGCCGAGAAGATTGGGTATACCACAAATGGTAGAGCTGCCTGCAATCTTTCACATAATTGCAAAGAAAGGCATATAGCAAGTCTCAAATCACTTCAGTACACATCTTCAACTATTAATTACAATATAACTAAGCATCATAAAGGAAAAGCCACAATCTACCAAAGTAATCTAAACTGATCTTTATTTTCGTACATTTTCATTTCTATCAGAACCTGATATGCAGTTAAAAGGGTCTAATCTCAAGTACACACATCTCACTAACTCTTACAGCAAATTAGTCTGTCGAGTACATGAAATGATTGTAACCCCTGCTTTGAGGATCATGCACAGATATAATCTAATAATAACAGCAAAAATGAAAGTTCAAACCTTTGGTTATTTCTAAGCATGATATTTAAGAGCACTGCTAGCACAAGACCAAGGTTATCAAAACAAACTGTTTGAATCTGCAAACCAATAAAAAATCAGATGTCATGACATAAAAGACCATGAAGAATAAACAACTAACAAGCTGCAAAACTTATAGTTAACCTGTGCCTTCGCAGAAACTTCACCAAGGTTATCGGCAACTGCAAAGCTTCTATGCACAGCTGTCTGGTAACAATGGGGCAATAGTGAAGATATGGTATCAAATATATTCTTAAAATAAATATAAGAAAAGCACATGGTATTCCATCTGTGACTTTAAAAAAGTTAACTTGTGAAGTATGCTATAGGGGAAAACTACACGAAACGCAAGTGAAATAATCATATATTAGAAAACCATGTGTCACCTAGATCCCCTTTATCCAGCCTGAAGACGTGAGAGAGATGAAGCTCTATGGCACTTGTAGTTTCAATTGGCTCATGACAATGAAATGCACCATTATTGTGGTGTTAATTACATGCCAGATATTATATTTTGCAAATTTGAAGTCTTATCATGAGGGAAAGGAATTAATTCAATGAAGAATAAGTAGTTGTACAAAAGCCGAAAACACGAAAAACTAGTAAGCTAACGTCATACAGAAACTTACACCAGTGGCCAAGTAGCATGCTAGGCTTATTTGCTTTGCAATATTGGCAACCGAAGCAAGCAGCAAGAAGTAGCTGGGAAAAAGCGGAGTCAGCAGCTCAACTCCAATGCTCAAACTGAAGAGAACAGACGTTGAGAACCTGACTCTCTTCATTTGGGAAGAGAAAAGTGAAAACGATATCATAAACTTCACCTCACATTCCTAAATACGCAAAATGCTGCACCAATATTCTTCTTAAATAAAGTCTATACCTTAAGGTTGGTATCAAAAGCAGATGCTAGGCTAGCAGTGTAGATACACCTGCTCAGCCGTCCAAGCCCATCCTTCAACACCCAATTCAAAGCGGCGGCCGAGGGAAGCGACCTTTTGTAGCCTATTCCAATTGCCCTGAACATTGCCTACACACGCCTTGAAGTTTGGCCTATTAGCTTCCTTTACATTTGCAACGCAAATTAAGTAGCTTTTTAACGTTTAATCCAGGATACTGCAACAAGAAACCATGCAAGTCTGGTCCATGGACCGACAAAATTAAGCTGATGAAAATACTCTCAAAAACATTACCTGGGTAGCAAGAACCTGAAGAGCTGAGCTGAAAACTCTGTGCAACAACTTCCATTTAACATATTCCAGATAATTTCCACTCACTTCCCTTGGGAGGAAGAAGTTTCTCAAAGCAGAATTGCAGATTCTAACCAGCCTCCGAACCGCATCATCAAAATCAAGACAAAAGTCCCATAAAGAAAAAGAATTCTCGTGAATAGATACCAATTTCAGTCCGTTACCATCCCAGAAGTACCTTGAAGCACTGCCGGAACTTCGAATAACAATGGGAAGGTGATAAGAATTTGTGGGTTGTTCTTGTTCTTGTTGATTTTTGTGGTTTTGGTGGTCTTCTTTTTCAAAGTCAAAGTCCTTGTGAAAGTTGAACGAGGATTTCAGGGAGCTTACAACTCTTAAGGGTTTAACGAGGGTTATGGGTTTAACTGTTTTGGCCGGTTCGATTAAGGAAATTTTGGCATTGGGAGAAGAAGCCCACGAATGGTGGCAATGAGTAGAGTTGATAGAAGTTGCACATAAACTGGATTGCATGAGAAAACCTCTAAAATGAAAACAATAGAAAGGGAGATAGGAAGAACTGGATTCTCGTGCGCGTTCTGATTTCTCTAGTAGCTGAAGATGGAGCTTTTCTGCCTTCGCCTTGGCCTAATTGCGGGGAATTTACTGTACGACGAAGAAGGCAGGCGGACTGGGAATGGGATGTCCCACTAAACATACACCCAGCCGCCGCTGTAACGTGCATTTCTGTTGCTCTATAAGTTTCATTCTCAGTTCTTTCTAGATGTGATAACAGGGGCCCAAGCATCAGGTAGAGAATTTTCCTATTTCCGCCGAGATCGACTTAGTGTTTAATAAGCACCTTTATTAGTTATTAGTTATTACTTATTACTAATGAGAAGTGCTATTTGCAATAATATTTTATTATTCATGCTCCCACTGTCATTTTAATCATATAATTTTCATTTGTTAGACCATGCAATGAAATAAAAGCAACGATGAAAGTGCAAATCTAAGATTGTGTTTGGATTGCATTTTTCGTCATTTTTCATGAAAAAATTACTGTAACGATTTGATATATGTGAGAGAAAAAGATGATAGGAAAATGTAATCACAGAAAACGACAATATTTACCGACGGAAACAAGCAATCCAAGCAAGGCCTAATATTTCCTCTTACTAAATACTACTCAAAGATAGATTAGAGCGATTCCTTCCACACTTTTAATGTACAATTTACACGCTCTGGCTGGATGGAAAGTAGAGCATAAACATTGGAAAAATTACATTTTACAAATATCACCATCATCATAGATCTTCATTTCGAACTGTTGAATGAATTTGCAAGGACGAGAACTGGTATTTTTCTTTCTTCCATTCGTGTCAAAGCTCGCAGCAACTATGTCAAAGTAGCAGTGATATCAGAAGAAAACCAAATCACTTCGAGAACGTGTTAAAGCATAACCAGCAGTGTATTGGCATCCAACTCGGTGTGATTCAGTCCACAATAATGTCATGCCAGCCCAGTAGCCGGCGGCAACAACTCACAACACTACCAAATTCCAGACGTCTGACCATTAGAACTATGATTATCTTGTTTTATACAGTGGTGCTGTTTCTGTACAGTGGTGCTGTATATTGACGTATCTCGGCTACAAAAGCCATCTAAAGCCTCACCTGGTATCAATGAGAGAAAGAACTTGCCTCAGTGCTATAAACTGAATACTCACTGGCGCTAAAATTTGGCCTCTCGTCATCCCACTTGACAATCTCCCTTGCAAACATGAGTGATTGATCTACGCTATTTGGCTCCAAACCATTCACCAATGAAACATACAACTTTCGATCGGTGAGAGAAGAAAACAACCTCTTGAATTTGACAGCAATGTAATGGAAACCCAGCTGTCCCAAGGAGGGTGCATGGTTGACACTGCTGTTAGAACTGTTGGCACGATTACGACTCGTTACTGGATGAAAATCATCAAACCATTCACATTTGGTTAGAGAAATCCGTTCTATCTTTTCCTCGAACAAATCATATTTGTTAAGCAATAGAAGAAAGTCCATCTGATCAAAAGTTGGATGAGAAACAATGCTCTCAAAGAACTTTCTGCTCAACATCATCTTGTTCACCAAGCTTCTTTTTTCATCAACGGCAAACTGATCATAGTCACTTAAGGCCACAGCGAATATGACAATTCGAACATCTTCAAACATCTCCAGCCACTTGCAGTTTTCTCCAAATCCTCTTGACTGCACTCTGATAAGCTGGAACCTGCAAAAGAAGAATGTCACCCTTTGATTACCAGAACAATGATGAAGTTCAAAATTAATAACAAGCCCGAAAATAATGCAGCAGGAATCATCAATTTAGACTGCAGCATTGTCTTCCAGACTTTTGGATCTTTGATTGAATACCCATTCTTTTTGCACCATCACCAGGGATAGATTAACAACACATCATGTCCTGTATTAGAATTGGAACATTGATAATCTGATACAATAACTGCCCTATGCAAAACATTTTTTTTTTTTTGCTGACAAATAATGAAATGGGACCACAAGACAAGCAAAGGTTCCTAATGGAATACATGCCAACAATGCTTTTTCTGTGATCATCCAAGGAATGATGATTGCTCGAGCAATTCTGCTATACATTATAAAACTCTCTATTTGTTTTGGTCTTTTTCCCTCCTAAATCATATTAACACTAAGAGTCAATTGTTGCAATTCACTAAAAGAATAAACATTTTGCAAACTAAGCCTATGACTTTCACCAATTGCATGAACAAGAAATATTGGATATGGACCAAGACACGAAAGAGCAATTTTATCAGACATAACTCTGAGCAGTTAAAAGTAAATTAAAATGAAGAAGCATGAAGAGTTACCTGAGCAGAGAATCATGCTGATCACT
Source organism: Coffea arabica (assembly GCF_036785885.1). Lineage (NCBI taxonomy): Eukaryota > Viridiplantae > Streptophyta > Magnoliopsida > Gentianales > Rubiaceae > Coffea > Coffea arabica. The sequence goes on along the minus strand of NC_092323.1, from coordinate 5,144,690 downwards.
GCTGTTAAAGTTTTCTTCATATGCTGGTTCGGGGAATAAGAAATCCACACAAGCAACCCCATTGGATGAAGTAACACCCTCGGCATAAAGGATATCCACGTCAGTTGGTTCATAATCGAATCTCAGTATGTCAACCATCTAAAGCAGACAGGAACAATCAAATTAGACCGACATGTAAAGAGACACATCCATTAATCCATATGTTACTTAGTCCAAATACTGAAACCATTAAAGCTATAACACTTAGAACTTCCCTAATCACACATTAGTCTAAGACAAGTGATGGTAAATGCTTGTTTAGGTACTTCAGAATAAATCAAGCAAACCCAAAAGCCCAAACATGCAATCACTAAAAGACTATGCAATCTCATCAACCAATCTGAAGTAGCATAACATAAACTTCTTCAGAAGATGCAATCCAAGTCTGGATCAAGACTATGGGAAAAAGGTTTGCTAATCATTATGTTTCAATCAAAAGTAAACTCCACGCGTATATCTAGTCAAAACTGAGAAAGAAGTCTTTCCTGACAAAAATTAAACACCTAGGGAGGCACCATCTTACCCGCTCTAAAAAATAACCAGCAACACTTGGTAGCATTTCCAGCTCAGACCTCCGCTTATAGGCTCCCTGAATGGCTGAGCTGCTCCACATTTCCTCAATCAGAGGGGCATATTCCCGAATAGAAGCAGGGAAAACAGCTTCAAGATTACCTGACACCATAACTTTGAGAAGCCAATCAGAGAAAGCTTTCAGCCTTCGACAAATGGAATAGATGGTTTGTTCCTCTCCACCATCAGTACGCCCTGTAATTAGCCAGAAGAATTCCAACTTAAGATATTACTCATACCGAAAATCAGAATTGGTCAATTCAATGGTGTTGCAAGCATGCAACAATACAGCAATCCTTCAAAACCAATCCAAGTATCAGAAGAATGAAGGTATATCTCCTTTAAAGGTTTTTAAAGTGTTTAAACTGGTCTTCATTGCAGGACTCCATTGTTATGCAAGTTTAAACCTCAACTTCTTTTTTGAATTGTCAATGACTGGTTTATTATACCTATGATATGGTAAAAAAAGTTCCAAACAATTAAATGACTGTCTCATTAACACAGAAATACAAATACAGTTTCCATGCAGCACTATGTGTAGGATATGGTCAAAGGAGGACAAATGGGACCCGCCAGACTGTCACTTGTTAAATCTTTAGACTTCTTTGTCCTCTGGTACTCCAAAACTTTCAAATTGAAACACAGGGCAGCTATTTTAAGCCCTATAAACTTCATGAAGTGGCCTTGTGGAAGATCCTTTCTGACATAGCTAATATTACAAAAGAGAATAAGCTACACTCATAACTTCAGAGTGAAATAATCAGGGAGGCAAATGAAAGAACCACCTGGATGCTTAGTGCCCCATTGGAAATAAATGCAGCCATCTAAATAGAAAAAACTAGAGCATCCACTAATCTTTTTCTTACTGTTAATCATTTCTTTGATAGGTACCATGCATCCTTTCACTCAAATAATAAATTTTGATGCATAATTGAATAACTTGAACAAATTGTTGATCCATTCCAGCCATACTAAGAACGTCATGGTGCATGGCTGTACTCAAGTCAAAGGAAATCTACAATATAAAACAACTATATCATACCTATGAGCTCATCTTCACTCGAAGGCTGATTTACCCTTAAATCGTTCAAATTCTCCTCTTCAAAACGCTCGCGCCCCTCGAGAAGTATACCAAGGTATCTATACACATTGCTCTGGATCAATAGTTTAATGTTCTCACGCTCATCCTCTGAGAAAGGGACGTCTTTGTAAAGTATTTTGGCCTAATACAGCAATTTACAAGAATTTTTTAGACATATCCAATAGCACAAGAAAGAGACACCTAAAGAATAAACAACAAAATGTTGAGACACACACAAACAGCACCAACAAGAAAAAGGTTATAAGCATTATGTACATACATAATTTGCAGAGTTGTCTCATATCTGCTTAAAAGAGAAAAAAGAAAGCAAAAAATAAAAGCAAAAGAAAAGAGGCAATAGGCTATGGCTGCAGAATAAAGACGGAACTCCTATAGTCTGAACCAGCATCAGCAAGACAACTATCATATAGCTTGTTAGAAATTCCTTAGTGGAACCACCACAATTATATAGGCATGTTATAGTGTTTTATCACATGAAGTTATTAACAGTTTGTTATCTTTTACCCTACAGAAGAATTCTATACTTGAAATACGTATTTAAAGCATGACTAGAAAAGCAGGACATAATTATCTACTTCAAAGTCTATGAAGCTTTGAGTTCTTTGTGTCTTTAGAAGCAGACAGAATTTAGCTCCGGTAATGTTACAAGGCCATATAAATATATAAAGTTCTCCATCACCATGGACCAAAAAGGAGCCATTGCTACTCAACAAACTATTTGATATTTCAAAATCATTATTCCATACACAAAATATTGAAATTGTCAAAAGCAGGATGATGGTTATTCCTCAACAAAAGGACAGCTAATTTGTCTGTCAAAGCAAAAGACTGCAAGAAATAGATATAACGCACCACAAAGAAAGGAATCAGTTAAACTCTTGCCTAAGCAACAGAATTGATTACAGACATAAGAGCAAAACGTTCACGAACTAGTGCAGTGGATAGCAAAATCACCTGCTTAAATATGGTGCTTGTTCCAGATCCGCTATATCCAATTAAAAGAAACTTTTGGAGTGCCCTCTGCTCAAGGTAGTCAGGTGCTGTATGACTGACAATATTACTGAATTGATCTCCAGAAGCACAAGAGGATTTTGAAGGAACTGGAAGAGAGAGAACAGCACAAACCAGCTTTGTTCCAGCCTGAATAAAGAGGACGCAGAAAAAGAAAGTTGAGGGGAAAAAATGTGTTGACTTAATATCCAAAATCGATTTGTGTGCTGAACAGGTGTATTTGCAAGTGAGAGAATGCATGACAAGTTAGAGAAGAAAGGCAATTGGAGAGAAATTTTACAAAATCAAGCATATCTTTTCCTATTTTTCCCACCTTGCCCCAGATATACCCTTTGGTATTCTTCTGTCCTTCTTCTTGGTAAGAACCATCCTCGTTCACCCAAAAATGTGGGTTTCCTGCACATTGTACACCGGCCAACTGTAGCAACAGAGACAAGGCAGTTAATAGCTATTTTGTAAGAATTTTCATTACTGACTTAAGCAATTGATGTGAATAAGCACCTGCAACATTCTTAGTTCTACTTTTGTGATTTCACGGCCATTAATATAAACCTGAGTGTTTCCATTGCTAGCATCTGGCTTGATAGGACCACCAACATTCAGATGGGGACTAATAATTTGAGAAGGCTTCTGCCCTTCCTGTTAAAATCAGCAGAAAACTCAATGAAGTTGCCCAAAATTGGGAAGAACAATATCTACAGTAAATTCCCTTTAAAAAAATTTTCATCACCTTTCCCCAAAGACCAGATACTTTGTCGTACCAATAATTTCCTGGTTTTAATTTTTTTGGAGGGGCTGGGCAGCTTTGCAAAAGAATTAGCTCCTCATAACAAAGAGGTCTTCCATTTACACAGACATACTCTGGTGGCAGCTGATTTACTTCACATAGTTTCTCAGCTTTCATAATCTGACGGATCTCCAAGTCATTGAGCAACCGCTTGAGCATTCTAGAGCACTTTCCCAAATTACCTCGCTTTGACTCATCAATCTGAAAACCAATGCAACTAAGGCACTTTCTTCCTTCTGGCATAGACCCCATTGCTCTCAGCACACAATTACTGCAAAATTTAGCATCACAAACTGTACAGACCTCCTTCTCAGTAAACCTATTTCCTTTCAAGCATCTATAACATGCCCCTTTCCTCACCCTGACTGCAGGTTCCTTCTTTGCACGAACTACCTCAGGACCAGCTCGACTAAAGCGGTCATTAGAGTCCTCATCCTCAGACTCAATATCACAGAAAGTCACAACTGGGGCTCGTTTCACATCACAACCAGGTTCATTACAGCCATCTGCAACCTTAAGAGAGGATACCCGAGAAGACGGGTAATCCACACTAATTACCGACTCATTTGAGGCCCAATCAGGCTTGTTCAAATCATTATTATAGTCCAAACTCCCTTTATAGTCTCTAGAAATCATCATTTTACGGGAGCTTTCTGATAATTCCCTTGACTTCTCAAAGCTGCCAGAGAATCCCAATGGCCCGGAACTCCCCACCCCGTTCAACAACTCGCGTGAGTGATCATGGCTAATGGAGGAAGATCCCAAACCATTTGACCTATCAACCATACCAGACAACTCTCCTGATTCATATTGACCGCAGGGATAGTGCGTATCAAGAGAACTACTTAACTCTCCTGATAAATCGCAGCCATCATTACCAGGCCGTCTTTCCTCAAATGCATATACCGAGCTAGGAGAAACAGTAATTTCAGACCCTGAAGCTAGTTCTTTACTCAGAGACTCATCCCTAATAACAGCACCATTTGGCGATTCAAACGCAATAACAGAAGTTGGCGAAACATTGATGGGTAAGAAATTGGATTCAGACCCTAGGAATTTCAACTCTTTGGAAAACTTTTTAGTTAAATTATTCGCTAATATTGGCTGAACTACTGGTAAGGACAACTTATCAGGCAAAGGCATCTGTGAAACCACCGCGGCCACCGGAATCCGATCGACATTGATGGGCACCGCCCGCGGAAGCTCGCTAGTAATTGGTGGGCCGTGATATTCCATGGCAAAAGCAAACTCCAACCTCTCCTCCACCACTATGTTCCCCACTTCCGGCGACATTTTCCCTCCTCCGGATTTACCCCTTAACAGCTTTTCGCTAAAAGTACCATTCGCGATGTCGAAAAGTTTATCCCAAGTGGAGCTAAATCAAGATATACACAGACCCGAAACCCAAAAAAAGACAAAATGTCCAAACGAAAATTACAGAAAAAAATAACACGAAATAAGGGATGGATTTTTTGGGAGCATAAAGAGAAGTGCTTATCTTGGCCTGCAGCTACTAGAAAAGAAGGGATTCCTGGGAGAAGTGGAAAAGAATAAAAGTGAAAGAGGAATTCAGGGAGCTACAAGCATATGTCTTAATTGAACTGGGATTAAGGAATAGGAACCGGAGGTAGAGCGGACAAGATCAAATGCTGAAGGTAAAATCCTAAGCTAGGGACCACAGAGACAGACTTCTGGTTGGGTTGCAATGGAGGAAAGAGTGTATCGGGAAAGTGACGAGGAGTTAGGCCTCTGTTGCTTTCGAGTAGGGAGAGTGGGGGAAAAAGACGGCAGAAGAAGGAAACACTTGTGGTGACTGGTGGGTGCTTCCCACTGTTGTTCTGTGTGAGAGGAGAAGGAGTGGCACTCTTTTTTCCTCCCTTTTTCTTTTTTCTAACCCGTTTCCCATTTTGTTTTACCGTAAACTCCTTTTTTTTCTTAAACTAGCGCGATGCGCGCATGTGTTTGGTGCCTGTGGTTAAAGAAGATTTTACGATAATTCAAGTGAATATCAAAAAACTCACGCGCATTGAGTAACAATATGAAGTAACAAAATATCTAATGTATATTGGAAGATGGAGAAGAAAATTATGCATGCTATCTTGCTCAGTTCATATATTTTGAAACAAACACTTGTATATGAATTTTTTATTAACAAGACTAAATAAACTTTAAACAAATATCTAAATGATTAATGGCAATAAACAAAGTGATTATCCACTTAAAAATGCATCTACACAACATTCCTGTTGATGAAAATAGCCAACTTTTTTAGCAACGACAAAGCCTAATCTCAAAAGGTTTGGTTCCATCCAAGAATTCAGCAATGGATCATCAACCCCCCATAGATTTTGGGTGAACATAATGCCAAATGCCCTTAACATAGGCATTTACCTGTAATTTCATTAATTCAATACTAATTAGATCTTTTCCCAAAAAATAAGGACAATTGAGAAAAATCACATCAAGATCGAAACCGTCTAGTATCTCCAGCCAAACCCTTAATGCCATGTTATGTGCTAAATTGCCACCGGCACTATCCCCACCAAAAAACACCCTATCAAAGCTAGCATAATCTCTAAGCCATACCTCAGGACCATCGCCATTTGAACGAGGAGCAACCCATTTGACTACAATCTAAAAATCTTCATAAGCAATAGACAAAGGATGCTCAGGGGCAAGCCGATAGTTAATTGAAACTGCTACAACACCAGCTTCTACAATTACTACATTAAGGTGCGCGTGATATGTAAGAGAGAAGGCAGATTTGATCAAAAAGCCTCCACTGTGTAAGTAGATCAAAAGAGGAAGTTTTGTATCTCCAAATCTATTCCAACAAAACCACATCATTTAAATTGTATAGAACAACCAACTTTGTGGGGAAACAATAATATCAACATTAAATTGCACTAACAGAGTATCCAATTTTGGAATGAAAGCATTTAGCTAACAATAGAAATTACGATTTTACAAAGCAAATCATACCATTAAAAAAAAGAATAAACCTCACCTCAAGTTGAACCACCAAGAATAACTTCACCAGATAACCATATTGAAATCCAGAATACAATGGCAATACAAATAAGTATTTATCGGAAGACGAAAGGAACATAACGGAAGAATGTGAAGGGACAGACATTTGAAGAATTGAAGTTGAAACTAAAGTTCAATCATAAATTCCTTAATAAACCACATTGTCCTTGCTTTAATTGAGATGAAAATGACGTTTGAAGTTCTTCAAGTTATAATAGCAAAGTAACAGTAATAATTGATACAAACCAAAATGAATGTCTCTGCAAGGACATTTAAGTAATTACACCAATAAAGAAGCTATTATGGGTTGTACCCATTGTAGAAAAGATGATCAAATAATCTCACATTCCCAAACTACCCAAACCTTTGAACAAATCATCACTGCATATTTTAGAATACAAGGACATTTCAGTAAACACAATAATACACATGCTATCTAAAGTAGTACCCAATACTATAACTACACTCAAAACAATCTCACAATCCCAAAATATCCCTACTCTTGCGGTTGAAATTCAAAACCATTTTTTGATCCAAACTCATTCTTATATGGTATAAGGATACACATGATTATATAATTATTGCACCCTTACATTTAAAAATTTTTAAAATTAATTATATTTTTTCTCTTAATAAGTGCCTATTTGACATTGGTTAACCAAATTGATATAATTTTAATTAATATTTTGATAAGTTGAGACTCATAATCATAATGCTCCTTATGTTAAAATAATATCAGATGACTTTCAACATTTCTAAAGACGTGTGATACACTTACATAATACTCGTAGAAGTGAATCTTTTAGTTGTTAGTTTAAGTACAAGATGTTACAACTATCAAATGCGGTAGTCTATTCAAGTTTTGAATCTTCAATTATGTGAGCTCAATAATATCTGGAAAAAAATATAAAGTGTTCTCAATTTTGTTTGAATTGTCATTTTTTTTAAGAAAAAAATTATGGGTTAATTAATATATTTTTTAATTATATTTACTTTATATATCAAATTGTTACAATATAATTTTTGCAAAAAAAAATTCAAAAAATAGTAATCCAAACAGGTAATAGAGTATATTTAAAGTATCTAATTTGATCTTGTTTAGTATTTTAACTTCTTGAAGAAATACACTAATGCTTTGTGTGATTGAGAGAGACAGACAGAAAATGGAGGTAGTCAAATAGAGAAAAATTGTTCGTGGTGGTGGGTAGACTTGTGGAGGGCTCAATCGAGTGAGTGAGGAGAGGGATTTGTCTTTTACCTCGTGATTGGTATCGAAACAGTTGCTTTATGACGACCATGGTCCCGGCGTCCTCCTGGGATTTTGAGTTGCTTTATCTTTTTTAGATTAAATATTATTCGGAAATTTCACCCCTTATTCTACTTTTTGTTTTGATCGGCGGCAGATGCGCGTGGAATGTTTTTCAGTGGAACCTCGGTCACGAGACTCCAGCTTTAGTTTGCTTGAGTTGCAAAATTTTTTTTTTTTTGAAAATTGCTACTTTTTCTAAATAAATGGAAACACAAAAATAAATCAAACTCAACTTAGTTAAAAATCTAAAACAAGAATAGTTATCAGGCAAGTGAATGTTTTCATTTGTCAAAGGAAATTCCAAAAAAAAAAATGGAAAAAGAAGCACATGTTTATGTGAAGTTATTTTACGGCTCACGAGATCTTTTCTTGGTCTGCGTTGGATTTTTCTTTTCTTTTTTTTTTTTTTGTCGAACTCAACTCAAAGAATTGGATAAGAAACTTAGCGGAAAATTTGGTTTTAAGCAAGTATTACCACAAAAATCCAATTTCCAATGACACGTACAAGTTTCCATTTTTTTTTTAAATCAACCCCTGGATTTTATTTATGCATCGACTTTTGTGGTTGACATTTTTGTCATTCTTCTTTAAAAAAAAAAAGCTATTGCGAAACCAATTTAAGCAACAGAATAACACATATATAGGATATTATAGCGAGATAAATAGGATGTGATGAGCCCAATCGACTATAAACTTATGTCATTTTTAGAAGAAAAAAAATTCACTGTAAAGGAATTTAATTGGACCAGAAAGAGGATAAAATTCTTTGTGCAAAGCATATTGAAATGGGAAATTTGCCAAATTGGTCCCTAACATTTACCAAAAACACTTTTTTAGTCCCTAATATATAAAATCAGCCAAAATTGTCCTTCACATTTAAATTGTGATCCAATTTGGTCCTAATGCTCGTTTTTGCTCCTTTCTCCGGCTAAAAATAGCACGCTCCTCTCACGTGGTCATATTTTCAAGGGCAAAATTGGAAAACACAAATCCCAGATCCACTGGGGACGATCCCTGACCTCACGATCTTTATCTTGCTTCGACTCTCTAAGCACAGGTTCACCACAACAGTGACTAAGTTCACCTGAACAGAAGCATATTTGGAGGTGATCAGAAGAGGTGCCGCGTGTCGCTGGTGGAGGCGCGAGGAGAGAGAAGAGGGAGTGAAGTGAGGTGAGGTGAGGTACGCGACGCGCGCCAGTGGCGTCGAGCAGCGGCGGCGGCTGCTTCTCGTGGATGCGGGTTGCGGCGTCGGGGCAGGCGGAGGATGAAATAGAGCCTTGCAGTGGCGGCGCGCTGAGCAGTGGGCGGCGTGCGCTGGGGTCGCGGGTGAGCTGGTGGAAGGATCACGCGGGCAGTGCGTAGGGCAGCGGAGCAGAGATCGCGTGGCAGTGGAGAGAGATGGTGGACAAGTGAGGTTGGAGGGGCGGAGGATGTGGTAGCGGTGATGAGAGCTCTCGGTCGCGATGGAGAAGAAGAAACAGGGGAAAAGAAGAAAGAAGAAGAAAGCTTTTGTTTTTCAATTTTGTCCTTGAAAATATGACCACGTGAGAGGGGCGTGCTATTTTTAGCCGGAGAAAGGAGCAAAAACGAGTATTATGACCAAATTGGATCACAATTTAAATATGAGGGACAATTTTGGCTGATTTTATATGTTAGGAACTAAAAAAGTATTTTTGATAAATGTTAGGGACCAATTTGACAAATTTCCCTATTGAAATTCACGCTCTCAAGCACGGAGCATGAATTTCAAATCCCGAATAAAGGCGTGGTCCATCACCATGCAGAAAAATATATCCAATCAATCCTCTCTATGAAAACGTGTTTAGTTATAATGTTGCAGCATATCATGCCTTCAAGCTCTCACGCTGTTTGGGATTTTATTTTCTAGAGTTTTTATTTAAAAATAGATTGTAGTAATTTAATATATATAAGGTAAAAAGGTGATTAAAAAATATATTCATAAAAAACGTAAAAATATTTTTTTTTAAAAAAATGACAATCCAAACTAAGGATCACTGCCATCCACCTTATACCAAATTCTTGCAAGCAAATTGAAATTCACACTCTCAAGCATAGAGCATGAATTTCAAATTCTAAATACATCACCAAGCAGAAAAACATATCAAATTAGTCCTCTCAACGAAAATGCGCTAGTTATAATGTTATACAGCATACCACGCCAACAAATTCCCATCTCACAGATCGTTTGAATTGTTATTTTCTGGAGTTTTTATATAAAAATAAAATATTGTAGCGATTTGATGTACATATGATATAAAGGTGATTAAAAAATATATTAATTAATAATATAAACATTTTTTGAAAGGGAATAAAAATGGCAGTCCAAACAAGTTCTTTCACGAATCACTGCCATGCATGACGTTCTTAGCACCCAGTTTCAATGTCCCAGATGCTTCAATCATACAAGTATCAAATGCAACTCTAAGTAAGTGACACAGTTGACCTATTGATCATGAATCTCCCAAGTTGGTCAGGACTTCAGTTCCACTCTTGACAGAAGGAGTACGAGGATCAAATAACCTATGACGAGGATATTAAAATGGGACGTATACCTAACAAATTCTCATTTTTTTCTCCAAAGAAGATAATGACTGCCAAACAAGTTAGGCCACCTGCACAAGGCAACCATAACATATGCTCGTTGCAATTGCAGATAATTGACTGATACCATAGAATTGCACTTGCACGAGGCCAGTACAAGTATCTGGTCTCCTCAGGGTCTTCTTAGATTCCTGATCTCTTTTTTTTTTTTTGGTCCCTTCCATTTTCCAAACGTTTTTTTTTTCTTCTACTTGTTTGCTGATTCGTTAACCAGTCATAATAGAGTCTGGAACCTTTCCTCAGCTATAGCGTTCTGGTCCTTCGACTACTAGAAATTACGTACGTTAGCTGTGCGGCTGATCATGAGCTCACGAGATTGCATAGAAAGTCCACAGCGCAATGCGAAAACGAGAGGAACAATGTAATGCAACCAAGAGTCAAATATTCAGAAGATTCTCCGATCGTCGGAGACGACTTTCTTTCGGTGATCGATGCCCAAACTTCTCACGATCGATAGTTTTCACATTAACCAACCATGGATGCAGAATTGCCTGTCAACTAGATATGATTACCCTCAGTACATTCCACGGGAGGGAGAAGATGCAGGTTTGACCCAATTATCTAGATCTGCCAATTTTTATTTTCTGCCAACATCTACTGTTCCTGATCAGTTTAAACTCCAGAATCATGATATTAAGTAGAAACAAAAACTAAAAGAAAGCTGAAGATCAGGCTTCGAACGACTGATCTCATCAATCGAGAGGTCATCTCATCATATGCATGTATTAACATCTTGATTGCGAGCCAAACTGTTCTATTGCTTGCTTTGTTCAAACTTCAAAGAGACCCATCAGGCCCCTTGTATAGAGCTTGTAATCGTATATACATATTTAATTTTGTAATTTGCAGTTGATTAATGAATGGGAACCCATGACAGCTAGCTATATATAGGGCTAGCTATAATTACAATGAGAAGCTTTACGTTAGTTAATTAGCTCCGTCTGTCATACACGCAGTTCAAACTTCCAAACCAAATTCCTAGCGCAATTGATATGCCAGTGCAAAATTCTAATATGCAAAAATCCGAGAAAATTGAAGGTTACGTTGTCTCCCAGCATAATTCCCCTAGAAATGCCTCCTTTGACTTACCCTACTATTTTGTGACGAGAAGCTATGGATTGATGGAAAATTTCTGGGTTGAGCACAACGCTCGGCCTCTTGGGTGATCTGCTGCTGCTGCTGCTGCACATGTGCCGGCTGCGGGGACACCCTCCATATCTTGACCGACTTATCCAGGCTACCACTATACAGAATACAATACCCATCAGCCCCCATTGCAACCTTGTCCTCTTCAACAGCCAAGCATTTCACCGGGCCAGAATGGCCATTCAATACTGACAAACAAATATGATCACCCTCCTCCCTTTTCCAGACACAAATATTTGTGTCAGCTGATCCAGTAAAGACTAAGTTCCCTGCTGTAGCCAAGCATAGAACAGCCAGCTTATGACCCCTCAAAATTCCACAGTGACTTAGCTTTTCACGGTCCCAAAAATTCACTAGCCCGTCTGACGAACCACAGTAGAGAATAGTAGCAGAAGGATCGACAGCCAATGCTGTTACTGCACATTCTTGCTTTAACAGAGTTTGCGAAAAGAAATGTTTTGTTCCCTTTCCTTGCAACTCTCTTCGCCATACTTTGACGCTTCCATCAGCTGATCCAGAGAAGACTAACCCATCAAATCCTGCAACGACAGTGTTTACTGCATCGTCGTGGGCTTGTATAGATTCCAAACATTTTGAATCTGATATTCTCCAAACCTTAATGGTTTTATCCCATGATGCTGAATACAAAAGGCTCTTATCCTCGCTGAGGCTGAGAGATGAGATGGCATCAAAATGCCTGATCCAGACCACATTACGGTTTCTCCTCACCTCAACGTAATTGCTCGGTTTGATTGAACTTTTAATACAGGCTTTCATGGTCGGCAATGTGCCAATGCGCTTGTGAATGCTAGGGTCCTTGGCAGATACTTTCCACATTCTTATTTTTCCATCTTGATGACCCGTAAATATTCTTTCACCAGCAATACTAATTGCTTTAACCAACCCACTGTTTGATTTGAATCCTGAAAATTCCTTCTGATTCTTCCACACCCTTATGCTCTTGCTATCTGATCCCGTGTACAACATGTCTCGCGTAGCTGCTAACGAATAAATGTGACCTTCTTCACGAACCAGGGACCCCATTAGACCAGTATAAGAATAACTATCACTTGCCATCTCAACATGGGAGGACCATGGGGACCCTGACAAAGGAGATACTAGGTCGGTTGGAATTTGAGATGCTAATTGATCCCATGAGGGTGCTGAACATGGAGATGATTGGTCATAAGAAGGCGTGCTGTACAGGGAGGTATTGATCTCGGAACTCAGTCGAGAATTTTGGTCGTGATTTGCTGGCGTAGCGTCAGATGTGCTGCTGATGCGGGTATGGTATTCTTCTTCATCGGCGGCATGATCAGACTGGTGCAAAATGTTTCCGAATTTTTGTCTCCGTTGGTTTTTACTGCTTTCCGTTACCATTTGGCCGCCTCTTGAGCTTCTCATGATGTAATGATCCGTTGAAACTAAGAATCAAGAAAATATATATGTGTATGTGTATGTATATGTCTTGATCGAGTATGAGAAAACAAAATCAGACTTGTGGAATAAAGAGGAAAATTGGTTCCTAAGCTAACCGAAAGAAGAGATGAAGAGAGGAAAGTTAACTATACGGAAACAGAAAGAGCAAAAGAAGCTACGGCCATGAAGATATGGGGAACCGAACACATTTCCACGGGACAGATGTAGATTGATTGATATACTAATTGATACATCTTACAATCAAAGCAAAGTACAGTTTGTCAAACAAGATTGAAATATTTGAGCCAACCAACTAAAGCAGCAGTTATTTTCGCGGAAAAGGGGCTAAGGTATCTGGATTCTGAAAAGGCTGCTTTCGTGCTCTATTTATCACACAATGCGCGAGAGACTGGATAGGCAAAATGTGCATAGAGGGGGAAGAAAAATAGAAAATTACCATAGCATTTAGCTTGACCTCATTGCTAGGAGTATGCTCCTACTTTCAAGGGCGGCGTTGGAAAATGATTGGTTTCAGCAAAAAAACCATTAACACTGTCCAGACTAGAAATCAATCGTCAAACACATCCAATAACAAAGAACATTAAAATAGATATATATATATATATATATCTCCATGCTGAGTAGTCTGTTGTCTGTACAAATGATAACTGACCTCGTAAGTAACACTTAAAATAGTAGCACTTTCGAATTTTTTTTTTGTTTTCCCAGTTTTTGGTATGCTGGCTCTTCTTTAGAAATGTCCTTACCACTTTTAATAATATCAAGGTTTTTGTGGAAACATCGTTTCAATGCTTTTTGCAATTTTTTCCCCAAAAGCTTTTACTATTAAACAATGGTGATACTGAATTTCCTGTCAAAAGTAGATAATATAAATTCATTACAATATATAGGCCATAAGGGATGGATATTCAATTACCAAAGTTTACTTATTTTCTACAGATGTATGCATTGAAAGTATATATATAGATTAACAAATACATTTTGTCGATCCTTAGATCTCAAATTACGTTTACTTTTGATCATCTAACGTGTTATTGTGTTTCATAATTTTCTTTTATGTCTTCTACATGAAGTTCAATGCTTGGTATGTATCCTTCCTTCCTTGAGCTAAAAAATTCACAAGCCCTTTTAATGCCGGTACCGCCATCGCTGACTAAAAGCTATATTCCATCAACTAGGAGTTTTAAAGAAAAAATTTGATTGCATATGTTAGGCCTTTGAGTAATGCACAATTTCTTTTGTATCTAGAACAGCTAATGTAGCCAGTCATAAGTTAGCACATTTTACAACAAAACTAATTAATGACATAGAATGAGTAAATAATTTTCTAACTTGGCTAATTGAAGCAGTTAGGAAGAATGAGAGGGTGAATACACCCCTTTTTGTAATTAACTTTTATATTTTTAAGTGTTAATATATATATAATGATAAATTAATTTTTTTTTTAAAAGAAAACTTTCCCTCAGCGTTGGCTACAAGTTTAAGGGTCTGTTTGATAACATAAAAAAGTACTGAGTCTGAACTTTTTTTAGACATTCAAATGTTTTGAGTGTTTGATAAATGAAAATCCATTTACTGAACTTGTTAAATAGTGCTGAACTTGTGTGTATTTTTTTCAGCACAAAAATCTTAACTGAATGCTTAATTCTGATAAGAATCAATAGAATTATTTCAACTACCTTATCTTATCTACCAAATCTACTCTTATTTGTTAATTATGTTTAAAATTCTTATCTAATTAAATAACCTAATATTCTCTATCTAATGATTTCTATTTCTATTTTCTCCCTTTTTAATGACTTTCATATCTTTTTCATACTTCTCATAAAATATATTTCATCTTTTATATTAATTTGATTTAAAAATAAATATTGTCATTTTTATACCTAACAATTTTAAGTTAATTAAATCATAGGTTCTATATCTTTTTTGAATGAAAAGATATAAGGGCGAAATTGTCAAATTTAACTTATTAAGCATTCAGTCATAAACAGGTTTAATATTAAAATTCAGACATTCATATATTTCTTTTCAATGCTTAAAATTCAGCAAATTAATTGTTTCAATATTCAGATTTCAGAATTCAGACTTCAAAATGCAGATTCAGTTTTATCAAACGGAACTTAATTCGAAAGACCCGTGGCAGAGCATAATTAGATATATCAGGGGCATTGATGTAATTCTGTAATTGTTCAAGATCTTATATACGTTCAATGCCCTAATTAGCCCCAACAAGTCAAAGAAAGACACAGTGAAAGAAGACGACGAAGCGGCGCCGTTTAAGACTCCCCAACTGACAGAATAAAGCATCAATTCTTATCTTTCTCCTCCCTCAACTGCTATGCTAGTTTTTGACAAAAAAAAAAAAACTGCTTTGCTAGTTTGCTTCACTATGCTCGAAACCCCGCGAAACGTCCCTTCCATCTTTCAAGTTTCATCCTCGTCTCCCTGTCTTCCTTACCATCCTAAATAACTCCAATTATCAATTTCACCAAAATTCCACTCTTGTTCAAGCTCTCGCCCATTGAGGTATTCTAACAATGTCATGAAACCAAAAGAAATTCAGGATAATGGTTTTTAACGACTTCATTCGACGGAGACTCGCTTCTCTACTGCAGCCGTGGTTGAGTGACGAACCGGACCTCGGCCTTAAGCTAGGGTTTCTCCGTTCCACCGGTACGGTGAAGAATCTCAACTTTAACACCTCAGTTCTCAATCAATTACTCGACGAGTCCACTTGCTACCGTTTCAAGGAAGTTGCCGTCGATGAATTAAGCCTTGGAGTTTCCTACTGGTCTTTCCCTGCCTTCATCCTCCGAGTCCGTGGCCTCCGCATAACTCTATCAGTAGGGTATGCTCCATATTCTTACGCCACTAGTGGTTGTATATTTATGCTGTTTTCTCGTTGTTGTTGTCGTCGTGCTTCGGATATGTAGACTTGTGTTTGGTTTGAACTTTGCAGGGAAGAGGAGGAGGAAGGAGGAAACGAGAGAAGGAGAAAGAAGCCGAGAGATACATCAGTGGAGGATAAGAAGAAAGTTCTTGCTGAGATTGATCCCGTGGTACTTCTGATTTTCGTTTTGTGTTTTCTTGATTGAATTGCATTGTTCTCCGGATTCATGTCTTTTTCTTTTTTGTCTAATGAATATGTTTTTGCTACTTCATTGTCCCTTACCTGCAACTGGAAATTTGTTTTGGACCAGTCTTCATGTATTTTCTTCCTCACTCTACTCTATTTAGTCTATACACTCGTAAAGTTTTTGAAACGAGTAAATACCATTGGATGGATAGCCAGAAAACAACAAAAGGAGCTTCAAGCCTCCTGGAATTAGAAAATAACACATGAGAGTTCTTATTTTCTTGGGAGGCAATGACCTCCTTCAGATGAGAAGCTCTAGTGTAGCTCCATTTTCACACGTTATCATAGCATGAATTTCTTCTATTGATCTATAATTCCTATTTTGTTTGTTGGATCATCAATAAGTTCCACGGTGCTGCATATATATTTTGAATGCATTTTCTGCCGAATACAAACTCATCACATCCTAAGCTTTCTTTGGTGTGCATGTTAGTTAATTTTGTATTTCAAATCCTGATAAAGGGGAATTGGCATTTCAGGGCAGTGCTTTGCATGATGCCATTGCACAGATTTCCCAGATTATTGTCGGAAGTCGGAAAGATAATCTATTGACTGCCTTCCTTAGACATTGTCAGTTGCAGATAAATGAAATTCATCTTCTCCTGTTGCCTCCTAGTTGTTATGATCCAGTATCATGCTTGTTGAAGATAAAGGAGGTTGGTGCACAGTCTAAATGTAATAGACAGACATGTTTTTTTGGAGGGCTCATTAGTTCACTTTTTATCGCTTCTAGAAAGTGTTCTTTTGGCCTTGACCTTAGAGATGTTGAGCTTGGTCTACAGAGTGAAAGTAGTATCAGCTGTGTTATTTCTCCAACGGATATGTTTATTTCTTTTAAGCTAAAAGATCTTCAGATCACAGATTCTGCTCTCTGTCTTCCAGCGTTAAAATTTTCCTTTTCTCCAGCAGATATTTATGTTATATCATTATTCTCTTCATTATCATGCAAAGAGCCCCACTATGTTAGAACTGGTAGGCAACTATGGAGAATAGCAGCGAGCAGAATTAGCTCTCTGATTCCTATCCCTAAGCTTTCTTGGTATAGAGTTGTTAACTTTGTAAAACTCTGGTTGTACTATTTACGCATTTATGAGGACATGCTTTTACTGATTGGATATCCTGTCGGTGATATAGTAAAAAAATCTTCTACTATGATGTTGTCTGATAAAACATATTCAAGATCTGTTAAGAACCATTGGGATGTAATTTCTGAATGCGAGGAGAAGCTGCCTGCAGAGGTGATTGCACAAGCACGACATATAAGCCGATACAGAGCATCGGAAAGTTCTCAAATGGTGAAGCAAAAATGTGATAAGCCACAAGTCAAGAGACTTTTGTGGAAGATTTATCAACTTCTAGCCCTTATCTGGGCTATCACTTCCCATGTCTTACACTCAGTTGGACGATTGCTCTACATACTGAGAGTTCTTAGCCATTTGGCTAATCAGCCAGAATCTGATCAACGTTCCAAGAGTGTTCCTGATGATTCTTTTCCAAAAACTTGCTTCAGTCTAAATGTTGGGAAATTCTCCATTTCAGTCTCTCCTGAAAAGAATGTTCTGTCTTCCGTCAGTGGGTTACCACTCTCAGCCCTTAGATTCTCCTTTGATGATTTAAGTTCATTTCTCATTTCTTCTGATGCTATCATCTTGACATACCTTAAGAATATTTCTGACCAGCACTTGATGTTTGCTTGTGGATGTGTAAAGGTTGTTGCTGAATCTCTTAAGGAAGATCAGTCAGGTCATAGTAGTACTAGGTTGACAGAACATCGAAATAACAAGATTATTGAGCCACAGGAACTTTTATGGTGTGAACCTGTACAAAGCATTGAGATGATTAATAATCATGCTGATGATACTGAAGGAGCTTCTATCCCACTTCTAGAATTTCTTGTGAGAAAATTGTGGTTGAATTGGAAAATTGCTTGCTCTAGCTTTGAAGGTGATGAGTGTAAAATTCCAGAAGCTCCATGCTTTCTTTTTGAGAATAACTGTTCTTTGATTGATCAAAGTGCCAAGAATCCTACGTATGGGAGTTGTGAAGTGTTGATGGTGGTTGGAAGATCAAACTTTGTATTGAAAACCTCATCATTTTTGTCATCAGCTGTGATCTATCTACAGATTCAGCAGGCTCTTAGGAGGATGAGTTGCAGAAATGGGACAGATGGCGATCTACATCTTAAAGCAACCTGCGAGCATTTACCTGTGGTTGATTTAAGTCCTAGATACAAGTCTGTTTTGTGCCAAATTGAAACAGCAATGGTTAAACTGGTTCCACAAAAAAAATTTCAAGTTGGTATGATGATTGCTGGGCCCAGAATTAGGCTTTCATTTGAAACACAGGGGTTTCTTGGTGAAAATGCAGATTTATATTCTATAAGCAAGAAAGATGAATTAACACTTGTATTTGATGTTGACGACATTAAACTTGTGGTTTCACCAAATCTTGCATCTAATTCTACGGTATCAACTGGGTTGACAGTCATTTTTGATGGGGCACCCAGTGGTCTTAAATTAGAGGAGCCTCTAAACATTGACATTCCTAATTCAACTAATCAAATTTATTGCTGTCAAGAGCGTGTTTCACATAGTGCTTATTTGAAAGTCAATGGATTGAAAGCTTACTTTGGTGAATTATGTAATAATCGACTCCAACAAATTGTCACATTGAGTTCAACAGCTGTTCAGGCGTCCTCATCAAGGTACTTTATCATCCCTCTCCTTTTGTTCACTTCCATTTTCTGCTTGGTGCCACCTTGAAGATAGGGTTTGTTTTTAGTGCTGTAAAATTTTGCAATGGAATTACATGGGACCTTGCTGGTTGAAAATGCTTTTGGCTGATTTCTACATATCTCAGACAATTGATCATCAGTAATTTTATTTCAAATTCTATAGCCTGTTTTGTACCTTGGCTAATTTTTCATGGAACTAATGCTATGTGTGGTGGCATGACTATTTTTCACTCTTTTTTTTTTTTTTGGAGATTGCTCATCTTACTTTGACATTATTTTTGGAAAACAAGGAAGGACTCGAGATTTTTTTCGCTCAAGTTGAGTGAGACTTGGTACTATAGTGGTTCAAAATCACGTGGATGTGATTTAAGCATGAAAATACCAATATTAAATCTTCTTACAACTTCGTTCAGTCACAGGAGTACAAAACAAGTGAATGATGCTTGCTAAGTTTCCAAATAAAATGAAAATCTGTGATCTCTTTTCTGCATGTTGTTGGAATGCTTGTTAGGAATTGATCTGTGGGCTTAGTATCTCATCTTTTGGTTGGTGCATTAAGCATAAAAATTTTACTCGCTTATCATGCTTCTGCGTGTATTGTTCTTTTTATGGATCTGGGAGCATATTTCTGGATATGTATTCTCTGAGACTATTGTAGTGGCCAGGTTCTGCAGACAGGACTCCATATCTTTCTTATATGGTTTTATATCTTGAGTTTTATATCTTTTTTCTTCTTTCACCCCCATATCGAATAGTCAAGTGGACTATAATTGATTTATATATATATATACGTACTATATATATATATGTATGTATACCTTTTTTTATTCACCCTCATATGGTATGGTAATGTACTTATTTCTTTATGGTGTGTGGTATTGATAAATTTGCAGAATGCTGAT
This sequence comes from Coffea arabica, assembly GCF_036785885.1. NCBI lineage: Eukaryota > Viridiplantae > Streptophyta > Magnoliopsida > Gentianales > Rubiaceae > Coffea > Coffea arabica. The sequence goes on along the minus strand of NC_092323.1, from coordinate 5,124,856 downwards.
TTTTTGCTACATGCATATCTGTGTTCTTTTCATTTTTGTTGAAGGTTTAATTTAGTTTTTTGCAAGGCATGTTGGTAATTGGAAAAGTTTTTTAAGTAACAAAGCATCTTTCTTGAGTTCTGTATGAAAGATGCTTTGAATTGCACATTCTACAAGAGGCCTACCATTATCATCCCATTTTATCCTGATGGTGAAAAATTGATTGTAATGTAGCAGGAAGGAATCTTGTTCACTTGGTTCAACAATTGTTGCTCTCTCTACGGCTTTGCATTGGATAGCTCCTGGGATCACTGCTGTAGTGTTTCTGGATGAGTTATCTGTTTTGGTTAAGGTGGTTTAATTCTCATTTTGATCTCTTTATCGCATTATTCATGCTACCTGGTTTTCTTAACTGTTCCTAATGCTGCATTTATCTTTTACTGTTTTAATAGTAAGCAGTACAAAGAACCTATTTAGTCCACATGGAAACTCGAACAAGAATTGTAGCAGAGCCTATCAGAGATTTGTGATCATGGCGGACTGTATGCCCATTTGTTCAAATGACCAATCTGACTCAAAGTCTCCTGGTGGTTTGCTTGAAATGGCTTAAATGACTCGTATTGGCTCATATTAAAAAGGAAAAATGAGATTGGTAGAAAACAGCTACTAATACCTTATCCATCTGACAAGTAGTTCAGGACCGAGATTTGATGTTTCTTTGTTTTAAGGTGCAAAAACTTGTCTTAGAAATTGGAATTGTGGACTTCATTGTTGTCTGATTATGGTCAGATCGAGTGTAGCTGGAGATTCTACATTTTGTTTTGGTCAATGTCCAAGTTGTTTATGTGGTGCTGCATCTTTCTCTAACTTTTCGCTACAGACAGCTATTTGATTCTCTTACTTTTCCACTTACTTTTGTGGCAGGTAGTTTCCAGTTTATATTATGATGTGTCACATGCATTAACCTTCTTTGGTTCAAGTCATCACAGAAGTTGTCAAGAACTACTAAGGCCACAGGTTGCATGTGCCTCTGATGAAAATGAGGAGACTTTAGTGAATAGAAAAGATCAGATTCCTTCTGCTTGTATGGATACCATCTTTGGTTTTAGAAGCATTTGTGAACTGGAGTTCATGGATGTAGTTGTATATAATTCCAGGAAGAGCCATAACACCGAGGACCACATTATAGAATCTGATGAAATAACGAGAAGAATGCTGACTATGGCCTCCGCACTTGATTGTGGTATCCACATATCTATTCAGCTGACATGTGGAAAATTTTCTTTTGAAGATGGGATTCCAGAACTTGTTATTGACTTGTCTGGATTTCAATGTACTATAGTCAGATATCCCACACAGATTGCAGAGTGCTCTGATCTATCTGAAGTCAGAAATCTCCTGCTTTCTGTACAATGCCTGTCTGAAGCATCATTGTCTCATTGCAAATTGGCTTTATGTTTGAGAACTTCAGAGAAATCTTTATCTGCAGCTCGTCAGAGATATGGACTTGAAGCTTCTACTTCATACGTGTTGGAGAATCCCATTATGGAAATGAATACTAAAAGATCCAGAGATCATTCTTATCATTGGTTATCTGCAAATGTTTCCCTTGGTGAAATCAATTTGGCTGATTGTGCAGTAAAGAATATGCTACTCAAGACACACAAATCCGATAAACTCAATGCATCTTTCTCTGTTGGGGATCAATTTCAGACAATCTGGTGCCAGTCTAAGGTGTATTTAACTATTAGTCTCTCATATTAACCTCGTCAATCTTCCATGTATTTCTTTGGCACTTTGTCATCCACATAGTGTTATCACTCTTCACTTATCTATTGCATCACATTTGTATATGGATGAAATATTTGATAGATGAGAAATAATGCATGGCAGGGGGGATCTACTTTCCTTCAAATGGAAGCAGCATTGATGTTTGTTCATTGCTTGACTCTATATTGTCATCTGATAGGAGAAATTTGGCATTATGTGCCATCTCCTGACAGAGTCATTGCTGCTCAATATGGCGAGCCTATGGTGGCCTCTGATGATAAGCCTGCACAAGATTCTCAGCAACTTCAGAAAACCAAGTGGGACAAATTGGAAGCATTCAGCATTAGTATATCAGATTTTACTCTCGCACTTCTCGCTAGAGATGAATTTGGTAACATATATCCTTGTCGTTTTATTTTTTCTGATGTTATAGACATGTTATTGACTTGTTTAATCATGTGCAGGGAGATTCCAGGAACTTCTATTTGAAACTAATGTCAATTTGAGTGCTGAAGGGCCAAAAACACTAAATAAAGTTTCTTTTGAGATTTCCAAGTTTTCCATCCTTTCTCAGTTCCTTCATGAAGCTGCAGAACACCAAGCTACGGAAATTCAAGTTCCTCATTTTTCTGCTGTTGCATGTGATGATATTTCATCATCCATTATGCTTGGAGATCCTTCAGTTATCGAAGAGCATGAGAATACAGGACAATCTGTCACTCATGATTCAAGTTTCATGAGTACTTCTGCTTTTCAACATGAACCTTATGCTGATACTTTGCCAGATTTATGTGATAATACAGGATCCAAAAATTTGCATTCAAGTCCTCAAAGCTACATACTGAAAGAGTTATGTGCAGTCATTGCAGTTGAGTGGCCTGTCAAAAGAGATGGGACTGGTCCGCTGGACATAAATCAGCTTTGGGTTGGCAAGGGTTCTATTTCAGGTTTTGATATGGTCCTCTCTCTAAGTCAGTTACGGGTGAGGAATCACATAGCTTCATTTTGCTTTTTACTAAGATGGCCATATTACAACTGACATTTCCCGATCTTCAATAAATGCCTCCTTTTCCCATTACATTCAAACTTGCTTTTGTTCAACTATTGTTGCTAGAAGCATTGTAGAATGGCTATTTTTGAATAGAAGTATCATTCAAGTAGGAATTATCCTAAAAAGATCACCCATCAAATGACCTGAAAACATCTTTAGAAAGGATGCATATGCTTCAAAATACCCCTGGTTGAGTTAATTACACTCTATATAGAATCAGATAAGATAATGGGACAGTGAGGTCCTTGACCTTTAAGTATCTGCCAATCTTTTATTGTTCTTTTCGAAAAATTTCTTAGAGCTTTTCTTCCTTAGTCCCTAAGTATAAGTAAGAAAAAGGAAATGGCGACTTAGTATGGCACTGAGGGACAATTCTGCTTTTGCTAATTAGCGTGTTACTTTGAGATTTTAGGTGTAAGTATCCTCCTTTATGCCTGTATAACTATTGGTTATGATCATTCACTTATTTTAGCTTTTGCCACATGCATCAGATGATACTCTCTGTTGTTGAATCTTTGTCTGGAGTTTATAGTGAAGAGAAAAGTAGTAATTCGACACAAAAACGTTGGTCCCTGAAACAAGAATCTGAAGGAAGTTTCCGAGAAAAAATTCCTGATGGTATTTATTTAGCTGTTGCAGAATGTCTCCTTGTTGTCTTCTTGATTGGTATTGGCTATAATGGTTGTTACCATGTGTATAGGATCAATAGTCGCAATTGAGGATGTCTATCAACACACATTTATTGCGGTTGAGGATGCAGAAAGTGGATACAACTTAGTTGGAACAATTCATTATTCGCTTGTGGGAGAGAGGGCTCTTTTCAGGGTAAGTGATTTCTAAATTTTTTGTATTATATAGTGCAGAAGTTGGCTATTTTCCAGTTTCTTACTTAGCTTTTCAATTTGTTATAGACACTGTACTGAATCCAAAATTTTGGCACTTACTTTTCTTGCTGCATTAGTTTGTCAGTGTCCGGCATCTTTTATAAAATGTTAAATTCATGGTTTGCTATATTGAGCAACTGCAAAATCCATGATGGCTTTTTTTTTTCTGCCGTGTGAAAATTCATAGCCACCTCTGATATGGTATATTATGGATTTTGATATTCAATTGACTTCAACCATACTAAAAGCTTGTATGCGATGCATTATGGGCCTGTTCTCTTCTACTTTGAAGCTGAGTATATTTTTTCTATAAGCTAAAAGCTAAGTGTAGTTGTTCAATAAGACCTTTAGTTTTTTTATTTCTTTGCTTTTGCACACATATTGTCAAGTGTGGAGTGTACCTAAGGAACGATCTTTAGCAGTTAAAAACTTGGCACAGTTTGATTATGATTAGATCAGCATTTCAGAACTTTAGATCTTGTCTTCCAGCTCTCTGAACTTGGATGGTAGTGTGATTTTCAGTAGTGTTGCTGGCTTTCTAGAGAATCTCTAGTTATTGCCTCTAGATTTTTAATCTCTATTGTGCACCAATAAATGCGTCTCCTCCTTTATTTTCTGTAGAAATGTATTCTTTTCTTTTTCTGAAGCTTCCTAAGAAGTTAAGCTTTTCTACAGCACTTAGAATCATATGCTAAAACGTATTTTAGACATTCTCCTGCTGGTCACTAAACTTTCTTGTGATCAGTGAGGTTGAAAACAATCTACCAATGGGCTTAACTATTGTTATGTCTTATTGTGTCTCAAATGGCCAGCATAGATTCAGTACGTTTGTCAAGAAGTTTCTCTGAATCGTGTTGCAATGTTGCTTGTCAAATTTTTGCTAGGTGAAGCATCAGAATCCTGGGAGATGGAAGCCACGAGCTCAATCATTTTCCTTGATTTCATTGTATGCTAAAAATGCCTCTGGGGAGCCATTGAGATTGAACGGTCGGCCAAGATCTGATTTTGTTGATGTTTCGGGGACTACTGATAGTTCATGGGCCCTTTGGACTATGCTTCCTTATGGATCTCAGTCTGATGATGGCAATTTTGAGTGGGAACATTACAGCATTCCTGCTAAAAACACATTTTACCTTGTGAACAATAAGAATAATCGATCAGTAGCTTTCATTGATGGAGTTCTTGAATTTGTCAGCAAGCCTGGGAATCCCTTTAAGTGCAAAGTGTTTTCGGACTTGCTTCCATTTGGTAATAATCTGTTCCAGGAAAACTGTTCAGTGGGTGTGCCTGGTACTGTTCTTGAATATGGTTCAAAAATAAATGATGACAGAGAGTTGAAGAGTGCTGGAAAGTTGCAGGAGATTACAATTGTAATAGACAAGGCTACATTGACAGTAGTTCATGAACTCTCAGATACAATGGAAAAGTTTCCACTCCTCCAAGGATCTTTAAGTCCCACTGAAATCATTGTACAGATGTCAAACACCAAAGTTAGGTTTATGAGCAGCCTAGAGATTATGCTGCATCACTTTGATGCCCAGAGAAACATATGGTGAGGATTCTGTTGCAAGGCAACATGATCATTTAGCTTTCCCAGTACTTGCAAAAATCTTCTTATGACACCGACTTTTGTTGCAGGAGAGAACTAGTGAATCCACTTGAAATTTGCCTCTTCTTCCGTTATCGGTTTCTAATTCAGGGTTCAGAAAATGTTTTGTCTGGGGTGCCTGGTCATTTGTATATCAGAATTAAAGAAGTGAGTTTTTTGATTGTTCATTTGGTGTCCTCCTATTTTTCTTATCTTGTTTTAATGATTTAATTGTGGCTTTGGTAGTTAAATATATCAATAAGTGAGCTTTCACTGGACGTCCTTCTGTTTGTCATTGGAAATCTAAAGCTGGCTGGTCCTTTTGCTGTAAGAAGTTCCATGATTTTAGCCAATTGCTGCAAGGTCTGGATCCTTTCCCTACCCGTACTTTATATGACACTAGTGTGCCTTGAACACAACAATGTGGCTGCAACTAATAGAAAAAATATCTGTAAAATTTTTAGAGTATATTTGTTGAAATCATTTTCAGTAGAATTGGTTTTATATTTTGACAATAGATATGTAGAAAATTCACTAAAATAAAATGTATAAATAGATAGGCATTTGGTAGTAATCCATAAACCATAATTGCTAGTTGCAATAAAAATTAAGGTTTAGTAAATAAGTTGAAAAATAGAATAATTAGAAATACATGTTGCTTGGTAGAAAGACATATTGATAGTGGGTAGTTATCAAGGGTAGTTTGGGAAAAAAATATAGTGACAGAATTTTGTTTACACCAAAAGCCCCCTCTCCCTTTATATATGGTATAGATATAGATATCTACTTAAAAAATTCGAAAAAGAACAAAAAGGCATCTCACTTGTATTGCTGAACTTCTTCTTTTTGAAGTTATTGCTTTTGGTTTTCATTATTGCGCCTATCATCTTTTAACAATGTTAACATTTTTTCTGGACTAGCATGTCTTTGCCTAATGCATGCCTTTTTTTCCTTTTGCTGGAAAGAGAAAGAAGGGGGGTGGGGGTGGGGAAGGGGGTTGGCACTTTGTATAATAGTTTGGTTACTCTGGAGTAAATTCTGTAACAGTCTGGTTTTAATTCATTCCTTCCAAAAGTAAGTTAATTGATAAAAAAAAAAAAGATAATGGCCACAATTATCCTAGGCAGAGCAGCAAAGCAAAAGAAATCTTAACAACTGATCACGCAGCTTTTAAGATATGATAAAGAGGACTTTTCATTAGGGGAAAGAAAAAAGGGTCAGATTCATTTCTCTTGGTAATTAAGCTGATAATGAGCTTTTCTAGAACTGGATGCAGTGTGAAGTTATTTGGGCATAATGTTAAAAAGTTGTTATCTCATTGAATAGAACACTACCCAGACCTTGACTGTTCATGGTTTGTTAGCACCTTTGGAATCAAACCTGAAATATTGCTGCTAGCTTGGCTTCTATACATTAGATTTTGGCATGAACCAAGTAAGGGACCAGAAGTTCTTTATTGCAAGCTAAACAAGATATAGGCTATGAAGTTTTCTCATATTCTCCACTCCTAGCATAATTTGGTTGTGGGTTCGATTGTCTATAGTCAAATCTTTTGTTATCAAGATTCGCTGCCCCACCTTTCTATAGTAGTGTTGTTTCTTTAGGTTATTAGTGCTCATCGTTCTAGAATATTAGAACAGTGTGAATTTGTTGCTTAGTTTTTATGAGGCAAATATCACATTCTTGATAAATAATGGTCTAAATTCATTTGAGTGCAATTTGCATCTCATTGGTGTATATTTTTCTAATGGTCCATTTATAACTCCAAAGTCACAGATAACATACAAAAAAGGTACCACAAATGATGCAGCAAGTGCTTGACGTATGAATGCATACTATTGGTTTGATGTTATCACTGTAATTATCATGTCATTCTGCATTTTGAATAAATCTGTTTGTGGTCCATTTCGTTGCCGGATTATGAGACTGTCATTCAAACTGTATCACAATGCAAGGAGTTCTCGACATCCTTTTCCAAGGCTGGTTCTGTCAAATATGTGAGTTTGGTGTTGTCCGTATGCAGGTTGAGAACAAGTCGGGCTTGACCCTTCTATGTCAGTTCTTTGATAACCAGAATGTTTTAGTAGCTGGAAGACAATCCAGCACCGTTTTTCTTAGGTACTTCCACCGGAACTTCTCTTCCTGTAATTGAAAATTCTAGACAGTTTGTGCATCTGATATGACAGTCATTCTCATGAATCACTTTCCCATGTGAAGCCTTAGCTCAGCAGTGGGTGAATCTATTTAAGTTAGAGAGTATATACTATAATTACCAACCCTAAATTGTCATGGAGACATTTGGTCAGTGGTTTCTAAGTATACTTTCACAATGAGTAGTGTGAACATTTCAACCATAAAAACTTAATCTAGAGGATTTAATTGGCTTTGTTGGACTAAGAGAATCGCACATATCTGAGTGCAATTAGTTGTATACTTTAAAATTAGTTGAGATGATTGATGGAATGAGATGCTTGTAGTTTGTAAATGATGACATGCGTTATTGACTTTGATTAGTATGGAGATGCATTATTCTGAGATCAATTCTGTCTCTTTTGAGTGCTTTTATTGCTAATTATCTGTCAGCCTATCCACTTAGCCGGATTTATGTTATGATGACTACACATATTAAGTATTTCTACTAGCTTTTGGCAGATGTCTTGTTTATCTGAATTCTTCGAGTGGTCTTATCCAGTCAAATGCTTCTCTATTAGATTCAATAAATATGAACCCATAAAAATATGCTTTGCAGGCACTTAGCTTTAGCAAATCGACCTCCTGAGGCATCTTTCTTCTCAATCCAGCTTGCAGACAAAGGAACCTTTGCTACTTCTTTGATGCATCTTTCACTTTCAGAAGCTAGGGCTTTTGCTTGGAGAACACGCATAGTGTCATCTCATGGTAAAAGTAACCCTTTTTCTGCTGCATACTAGAGTAAACTGTTGGAGTATGGGCACATATTTCTGCTGAAATGGAACGTGAAATTGTTGGAGTAAAAGTGACCCTTTTTCTGCTGCATACTGGAGTAAATTGTTAAAACTACTGCATTATGTAGGACTTTTTTCCGAGTAGCTGCATTAATTGCTTTTTGAGGAAAAGCTCTAGATTTCTGAATTTGAAGCCCTTGTGGATGTCTGCATTAAGATTAGAATTTTTCTATGCCAAAAAAGGGAACATTTGGTACCACAGAGATTTTATGAAAGATGCTATGGGCCTATGGCTGTGTTGATGTTCACTTTGTTTGCCAGTGCTGCCCTGGTAAATCAGGTATAAAAAGATTTTTGATGCAAATGTCTTGTAGTGCAACACATGCACCATAGAAATCAGAAGGAGAAGAATATTGCTGTTAATTTTATTGAAAGGACTTGTTCGGGTAAAACATTACGTGAATTTTGTGATGATTCTGGTTCTGTACATGTCAATATATCTGTTGAATTGATGTTTGATGGAATGTATCTAGACCAGCCAGTAACTGTTATCACGGAAGATTTTGGAGGTAGGACAAGGAATAGGTTCAAACCAAAGTTGGCCTCTCTGGAATTGAGACACAATCTTAATGTGATGTTATGCAAAGTTGGTCTAAACTTAGCATCAGCTCTGTCCTTGACAGATTGAGGTTTTTAAATTATATGTATTTCATTGCACGCAATGTTCAGTAGAGGCTGGTATATGAAGTATAATTTGTTGGAAGCATATGGTCAATGGCTCCATTCCCATTTTTCATTTCTTTGTTGAAGATAGGTTCAGAATGAGGGAAAGATGCTTTTAAAGTTTATTTGCATTGCATTGGGACAATTGTGTGCTCTAAACTTCTGTGGAAAATTAAAAAATAAGCAGCAACTAAAACCAGGATTTTTTGATAAGTTTGTACTTGTTTAAGCTTTTGATTACATTTTTATGCAATAAGATCACCACAGGTTGTAGAAAGTTGAACAGAGTTTATTAATATTGCTGTTTCGTCGCTTGATCTTTTGTATTGCTATTATTGTCCTTAATTTGGAGTCAGCCTGTAAAGAATATGCGGTGTGGCGAAGCTTGATTTTGCTAGCTTAGATGTAGTGATGATAATATTGTATCGCTGGTTGCCATAAATCAAACAGTGATAGCTGGGTGATTTATTTTTATTTTTCTTTTCTTTTCCATTTTTTTCTTTGGAGGGGGTGTTTGGTTCAAGATTCCATTCTCCTTGGCTGCGGAAATTTTGAGTTTGGTAAAGTAGAACAAATTGACTGCTTTTCTTTCTTCATCATTGTCTATCAGAATCAAAGACTTCTCCAGGTCCATTTATCGTTGTTGAAGTTTCACAAACGACTGAGGTACTATTCTAGACCATTGTGCTAGTGGTGAAGCTACTGCATGTTTGAGAACATGTGCGTATTTTGTTCATAGTGTTTCCTCGGGTGTTTTAGGATGGTTTGTCAATCATCGTTTCTCCTTTATTGAGGATACACAATGAAACTGATTTCTCAATGGAGCTCCGTTTTCGACGACCAAAAGAAGAGGAAAATGAGTTTGTTTCTTTAATTCTAGATGCTGGGGATTCTGTTGATGATTCTATGGCTACTTTCAGTGGAGTTAGTTTGTCAGGTGGTGCGAAGAAGGCATTGATGTCCTTAACTGTTGGTATGAATTATGCTCTTTTGCCCATCCTTCTCTTGGATTTTTTGTTCTGGTCAAAATAACAAAATATTTAGTTAAGGAAAATTTCCTGATTACAAGTAAATAACTGGGTAACTGATTAGGGAAGATTCAAAACATAAATATACTATAATTAGTTTGGGAGTGTTTTTTACATTTAGGCTCAGTTTAACTATTTTCCTGTGAAATGACAACCATATAGGGTGAACTGTGAATCATAGTGAATAGCTGTGGGATGTTGAAAAATTGCCAAATATGAGAATTATTATCTCATAGAATTCTACATGCTTCCGGTAGCCGTATTATTCTTGTATGCATAAGATATCTAAAAGAAGGAACATCATCTTTCCTCTTTGAATTTATGATGAAATGGCTATCATCTATCAGCTATATTAGAGTGTGTTGCCACACTTTTCCTTCTTCAGTGGTAATCTGCATTTTTTCTGCTGTCAGGTGAAAAGCTATTTTCCATGAATGTACTTCAGCATATGGATATGCTGTGCTTTTATTGTTGTTCTTTGGTAAAATAACCACTAGGCAGTTTATCCAGTTAAAATCGCCTTCAGATGTTGGTACTTTTGCATATACTTGATAAGGGGCAAACTAGGTCTTTGTACTTTTCCCAATTTTTTTGTGTATTTACTCATGTAGTCTTCGTGCTAAGAAACCAAGTTAAAAAAAAAAAGGATGAAGGGCAAAGGTTACACTTTAAGAAATAAAGATAGGAAACTTATATTTTTGAGAATGAGACTTGGAAGAAACTCACATGATTGCACCTCCATTTGCAGGAAATTTTTTATTCTCTTTTAGACCTCAAGTAACAGATGACTTGCTGAATTTCAAGTTATCTTCAGTGGAGTGGTCTAATGATCTTAGCGGTGGGAAGCCTGTGCCTTTGTCTGGGCTATTTGAGAAATTAAGTTACCAAGTCCGGACAGCATTTGCTGTCGAATCAGTGAAAAGTACTTTAGGAACCGCACGTTGTGCTTTTAGATCAGAGGGTGGACGTGTTGCTAATATCTATTTTTTGATCCAAAGCGTTGCAAGAGATGTACCCATTATCCAGCCTGACAATTTAGGATATGCTCCAGGCAATAGGAATGTGCCTATTGCTTTGCAAGAGCAGAAGGAAATCTTTCTCCTTCCTACTGTTCATGTCTCTAATTTGTTAGAGACAGAGATACACGTACATCTGACTGATGCAGGTACTAGCATAACTAATTTCTAGCTTAGTTAGTCCACAATTTCTTTTTTCTCAACAGACTCTTTTTCAGACATACGGGCGAAGGTCAATTATGACAACATATGCTCTCAGGCTACTATACCATGTGGATCAGCTGTAAATTTATATGCCAACCCTGCTAATATATTCTTTACTGTTACTTTGACTTCATTCGGTTCAAGCTGCAAACCAGTCAATGGTAACAGGTGGGTTAAAAAGTTACGAAAGTCTAACACTAATGCCCATCAATTGGACGTTGAGTTGGATTTTGGTGGTGGAAAATATTTTGCATTCTTAAGATTGTCTCGGGGGCAAAGAGGCATATTGGAGGTAATTATGCAGCAATAACGTTTTTGTTGGGAAACTCAGTTAGAATTTTGATCTCCTATGGTTTTTTGCAGGCTGCTGTCTACACTTCATATACATTAGGAAATGATACCCAATTTTCCCTGTATTGCTTTGCAGGCAACCTTAAGCCTCTGACTAGGTAGTTATATGACTTGTTACTGTATTTACTATGCCTTTTCAGTCAGTGAAGGGTTTGTGCTTGTCCTTAATTGTGTGTGCATCTGCAGAGATGAAGTTAAACAACTTGGCTCAGGATTTCCTCCAGAGCTAGGAGCATATTTGCCCCCAAACTCGAGAAGATCATGGTTTATGAAGTAACCACTCCTTTTTCCTCTTTCTTTCTTTAGTTTTGGTTTTTGAAGATGAGGTGGTTGATTTATTTGCTCGTTTGAACTCAAGCAAAACTATAATAAAATTTGTGTCAGGGATGCATGAAATTATTCTGCAGGTAATTGAAGATGTAATTGGTATCATTAGGTAATTGCATCAACAGTTGGCCTGATGTATCTTTGATTCTAATTCTAGACACCACAAGCTGCGAATTAAATTGGACAACGAGCAAGCATCAGAAGCGTTTCTGAACTTGGATGCTTTGTCAGGCCTTACAGAGATAGACCTGGAAGTTGAAGAAAATTCTGGAATTAAAAATGTTACAAGATTGGGGATCTCTTTAAACCCATCTTTGAATAAAATAGTCCCGTCACAGTTGGTATCTATGAGTCCCCGACACATTGTGTTGAACGAATCACAAGAATTCATCCATGTTCGTCAATGTTATCTGGAGGTTTGCCATGTTTATATTGTTGTGTACCTTCTCATGTTGTGCAGGTGCAAAAAAAATTGAACTTATATTCTGAGTTTTTCCCTTTTTGTTGACAAGGATGACATGCAAGGGATAGTTACGATTAACAGTAAACACAGAGCAGCCTTAACATTGCAGAAGAGGCCAAGAAGAAAGGGTGAAACTACTATATTTGAGAATCTTCTCAGAAAGCATTCAAAAACTCTTGATGATTCACTGCTGTTTATTCAGTTCCGGCCAAATGATGCCAGCTTTGGTTGGTCGGGACCAGTGTGTGTTGCTTCCCTTGGCCAATTTTTTCTGAAATTCAGGCGCTCCTCAGAATATCCTGCAAGCAATTCAGATTACATGACATCACACGAACCCAGCTCATTTAAATTCGCAGCTGTTCATGTGGTAGAAGAAGATTCTGCCCTTGTCTTGCACTTTCACAGCCCACCCAATGCAAACCTTCCTTATAGGATTGAGAACTGCTTGCATGATACTTCTATAACATACTATCAAAAGGTTGAGTGTGAGGCCTCCCACTTATCTTGCATAATTCAAGTGTTGTATGGCACATTTTAAATCATTTGTTTATTTTCCAGGGTTCATTGGAGCCTGAAACTTTAAGATCTGGATGCTGTGTAGACTATGCCTGGGATGATCTATCTCTTCCTCATAAGCTGGTTGTCCAAATAGACGGTAGCTGTTTCTGTGTTAATCGAACTTTTGGTTTGTTAAACTAGCTGATGTAGCTATGCAGGTTGATGAATCTGCTTGCCATTATGCCTGCAAAAAGTTTTTGAGTTATGGAAGGTTTAAGTCTTTCTGGATGTTTGAATTAGGGGAAGATCTTTCTTCATTGCTTTGTTGAATATGTGTTGCAATAGCTGTTCTTCAATCACATGCTTATTTTTCAAAGATTTACTTTATTCATAGCTGCTCAAGGGAATACAATATAACCTGTGTCCCCTTATCTGGTTTGTATGTGGATTTTGACTTTAGTGTACAAATTTATCCTATCGTTTGTAAGTCCTCTAACTTGGTAAAAAATGTGAGATTGCTATTAGTGCATTGCACTTTTGATTTGGGTGTATTACAGGTGGTTTTTTCTTTATGCTCCTTGTGTGCTCATTAGAACTTTAGCATGGAATAGTAAATCTATCGTTTGATAGGTACCATGACAAGAGACTCTATCATTTTGATTAATGAGATGTAGTGTTGTTGGTTGCTTTACGCTCCTCCATAAGTGCTGATCTGAACTTTGTCTTGGGATACTTAATTCATTTTTGTGAGGTATAAACAGACTGTCGGTTTGTGGGGGTGTACTGGTTCTTTGACTAAGCTTGCTTCATGACTTCGGAGAAACATGCTACTGTGGCCTACCTTTTGTCTTAGTGCATTTGTTAGTCTAATAACAACAGACATTTTGAGAATCCCAATTCTCCAATTAAGTATTGGACCCTAGATGTCAAGATGCCTAAGCTTTTTGGTAAAGTTAGGGCTTATTCTTTCCAAGCTTTGGTTTGTCAAATATGTAATTCAGTAGCTTCACTGCTGTGGTTTTTAAACCAGTAGTCATCCAATGTCTGGTGAATTACTTGTGGATACTAACCTAGACGTCCCTTGCATCGGTATTCATTTAGTCTCAATTCTTGCAGATGTGCATCTATTGAAGGAAATCAGTATGGATAAAGTGCGTGCATGGAAACCCTTTTACAGACCGAAACAACAAATGAGGATGGGGATTCATTTTCTGCTGGATATGAAGCCTGGAGAGAAGAACAGGAACAATGATGGTCAATTGATCAACACAAGGACAGTGAAGTTGGGTTATGAAGTATATGCAGAAGGCCTTACCCGAGTTCTGAGAATATGTGAATTTTCTGATGGGCACAAGGGCAATAATATGTTCTACTCCAGCTCAAAGATGCGACTCAGAATCTCTCATTTTGCATTTCAGTTGCTGGAGTATACCGATAAGGTCAATCCGCTTTATGAAGTGCTTTTTAAGCATGTGCTATTCAATCTGTCGCTGTTGAATTATCTTTAACTTGTTCATTCTTGAATGGAGATATATACTGTATTTTATGTTTCTGAACAAAATACCTGGTGATGCTATTGCATTATCTATCTTTTCATTGGCATATCATGGAAATTATCCATTCAAGAGGCTAATACATTATTGGCTTCATAACTATGGATGATATAAGAGTTGTCCTTTAGATCCTGTTGGTTGGGGAGTGAAAATTAGAGAAAGAAACTGAAAACCTGCATTCTAGAAAGAGGAATTCAAGTGATGCATCAGAGATAGTGCTAGTTTCTTTTCTTTTAGTAATATTTTGCTGGATAATAATTATTTTCTAAAGAATGAAGAAACAAGCGGTTAGTTCATAAATGTGAATCACAGTATTTTGTCTGCCAGAGGTGGATGATAAATTCTTTTGCCTGAAAAGGAATATAACGATTTGGATGTGCATCATGTGGCAGAATTAACTATAAAGGTAATGTGATTGCAGAATAAATATCATTTTGGTTAACAAGTAATTTGTTAGCAACATAAAGAATTATTTTTGTCAACATAGCTCTTGTAGGATTATTAATTAGTGGTAGTAAGTAAATAGGCCATGCTATTAATGATGCTGATGAAATTTATCATAACCACAAGAAAACATCTCTTCTTACAAAATGAATTGTGACACTGAGAACTCTGTACCAGCTGGTTTAGACTAAAAAACATTCAGTCGTACTGCTTCTACTACACAAATTGTTGCTTCCTGTTTATCGGTCTTCTTGCAGCTTTTTAAGGAGGGTAAACCATTTTCCTTGAAACTAACTTAATTTTTGGCCTATTGCAGGACAAAGACTTGGATGAAGCATTGAGCTACTCACCAATTATTGTTACAAGGCTTGAAAATATTGATTTACATTCGATGTTCACTGACCAGCATAAAATCAATTGCATGACTGTGCAGGTGATGAGAACTAGATACCCCTACATAGCTTATGGTTGTTCACCTGTATCTGGAATGGGCTTGTTTTGGGAGAACAGTATATGTTAGTGCAAGCTGTATTTGCAGCTGATGCCTTGCTATTTTCGGTAATGTAGTCAATCACTGTGGATCAAATGCGGGTAGGGGCTCCTTTTGCTGCAGTCCTGCGTAAGCATCAATCTCAGTACAATGACATGAATAGTAGTATGCTCCAAGTGGTTCTTCTTGTACTTCCATCGAGTTCTGGGGTTACATATATCAAATATTTATCCATAGTCTTGCAGGTAATAAATCCACATGCTATCTTTGACTGCTGCTTTCACTCTATGTTCTCTTCCAATTGTGAATGCTACAGCTCGTCAACAATGTAAGGTTTCATAATTATTAGCCAGATGAGTAACTTAGATGATTTGATTGTTTGAAATTGGCTTCTTTTGCAGCCACTTGATTTAAACCTTGATGAGGAGACGCTAATGAGAATTGTTCCATTTTGGAGGACGTCGCTTAGTGACCCAAATGCTCCAAGTCGGCAGTATTATTTTGATCATTTTGAGATTCACCCAGTAAAGGTTTGATATTTTAATTATCTTCAACTTTGTTGATGATTTTATGCCCACTTCAGGTCTTTAGGCATAAATGTGTATCATTCACATGGTTTGTCCACGACTTAAATTTTTCCTTGCAATGGCATTATCTCATATTACTTCTGTATCTCTTGTTAAAGATTGTTGCAAGCTTTCTTCCAGATAACTCGTATTCCAGCTACACCTCTACCCAGGAGATGCTGAGATCCCTGCTTCATAGTGTTATAAAGGTCCAACTTCATAATTCTTTTGTTTATTTTCTATGTTTTTGGTTTGACATTCAGTGAGGGGTTTTTACTCTGTTATTATGCATGATTTGATGGCACTCAACCTCTCTTCCAAATGGAATATCCTCCAAAACAAAGAAAAGCCACTCTTGTTACTTTTCTAAGTGATCACTGTGTTGCTGCAGATACCCACCATTAAGAATACGACTGTGGAGCTCAATGGTATCCTTGTCACACATGCTTTGATAACCTTGCGTGGATTATCTATTAAATGTGCCCAACATTACTCATGGTAGGCCTGTCTTGTTTTTTATAATATTTTCGTCTTGAGAGATATTTGATTTAACCGAGAATTTTTTTTGTTCTTCTAGGTATGCCTTGAGGGCAATATATATTGCAAAGGGAAGCCCTCTGCTTCCACCTGCTTTTACATCTATCTTTGATGACTTTGCATCCTCCTCTCTTGATGTATTCTTCGATACTTCAAATGGCCTGGTCAATCTTCCTGGTCTTACCATGGGTATCTCTCTCTCTCTCTTTCTCTCTTTGATGGAGTTATTACAAAGAGCAAGAGATACATTGAAGTTCTTTTACTTGCCCTTTCGTAAGAGAAAATTTGAGCAACTGGACCTGTTGGAAAAGAACTCTACTCTCTTGTGGCTGTTATCTTCTTAAATTTTGTTTCCTGTGTATAGATTTTGTGGCTATTGTCTTCTTAAATCCTGTAAAAAATCAGCCCATATGTTTGCATTCTGATTTTTTTTTGTCCTCAATGTGGAAGTCACGTCTGGATTAGTGAGAGTGATTGCTATGCTCCAGCAGGATAATTTTCTATTTTCCTCCATTTTCATTGTTGGAGGGAAGTTCAGGAGGATCATTTTGTGTCCTAAAGTTTGTGCTAGATGGTCGAATTTTTTTTTTTTTTGCGCCCTAACGCTAGCTTTTTATTCATAGTAGTTTTCTACACGGTAGACATGATAGCCTATGATATATCAAAGTCAAAGAAATAGTTTAATCTTAAGCAGCCCCCACAGTTCTTTTTATGCAACATTTTCTTGCATGCCACTGGGTAAATAACTTTTTGGTAGTTCTGAACAATCGGAATGCTACTTTGAAATAAGATGAATAGCATGATTGATGTGAATTTCTTAATAGAATTCCAAGTAAGAGCCAGTGAGTATTAATGTATCTTAATCATAAATTTCTGCAAGAAGATTATTACACACTGGCAGTGGCAAGCATCCATGGTGATTCTGTAGAATGTAATATTGAAATTATATTTTAGTAATAAGTATTCTCATTAATATGCAAATCGTCATGCATGAGTGTGCCCTGTTCCTATAGAGTATTAGTTTGGGAAACCAACTTTTTTCTTCTCACACCCCTCCCCACACCCTTCCCATCCCCAACTGCAAGGCACAAGATTCGAACCCTGAACTTAACAGCAGGGAAGGCTCTAAGAGCCCTCCCCTGGCCATTGGGCCGATCCTAGTAGTTTTTTTGGGAAACCAACTTGATTGCTACCTAATGATAATTTTCATCCAATTTGAAATTGTTGAAATAGGTACATTCAAACTCATCAGTAAGTGCATTGATAAAAAAGGGTTCTCTGGAACAAAGCGCTACTTTGGTGATCTAGGGAAAACAGTAAGATTTTTTCTTTTCTGACTATCTAATTGAGATGCATCTTTTAGTTGCAAAAAGAGTCTTATAGCATGTCTGGTTACAGTTAAAAGTAGCTGGATCAAATATACTATTCGCCGCCGTGACAGAAGTATCAGACTCGGTTTTGAAGGGTGCTGAAACAAGTGGTTTCAATGGAATGGTAGTATTCATCTCTATTTCATTATGAGTAGAGTACTATTTTCTTTAGCTTTAAACATGATCTCTGTGATATCCTTGGCTTTCCACAGATGCGTGGGTTTCGCCAAGGAATTTTAAAGTTGGCAATGGAGCCATCTCTGTTAGGGACTGCTTTTATGGAAGGTGGGCCAGATAGGAAAATTAAGCTTGATCGAGCTCCTGGGGTTGACGAGGTAACTGAAGCACTATAGGGTCCCATGTCTACCTCTCTCAAGTCCAAATTATCAATTTTGACTAATGGAGGAAAATAAAATTTTTAATTAAGAAAAGGTTTTAGATTGCTTCATATCTTCATTTACAATTGTTATTTTCTGTGGGTAATCTTTTGTAACTGGGATGTATTATACAGTTATACATTGAAGGCTACTTGCAAGCTCTGTTGGATGCTTTATATAATCAAGAATACCTCAGAGTGAGAGTTACGGACAATCAGGTATTTCTACATTGCATATTATCTCTTTAGTTAATTTTGTGGTAACTTCAGGCAATACATCATCTACGTACATTTCCATCAACCTGTAAAAGAACAATTTGGTAGGCATGATGGGTAATATATACATAAAAGTGGGAATTTGGGAATTTACTTATGTTGGTGCATTTGACATGTATAGTATTTACCTTCTTTGTGCTTTTGCTTCCAGGTCATTCTGAAGAACCTGCCTCCTAATAGTTCTCTTATAAATGAAATTGTCGAACGTGTGAAAGGCTTTCTTGTGAGCAAAGGATTGTTGAAGGGAGATTCTTCAACAACTTCTCATTCTTTGCGGCATATTCGAGGGGAGAGTGTAAGTCAATCCTACTCTAATTACTAATTTTACAGGGGGCGTCAAGCATTTAATAATAGAGTATGTGCTTAGTGTTTACCTGCTTGCGTAGGCCTTTGTTACATGTTTTTAACTGTTCATTGCAGTCACATATGCTGGAGAGCTCTTTATTGTATTTGCAAAAATAAATTAATTGCGTCTGCTTTTCTTTTTGGTGGGGATCAGGGAGAGCTAGATTACCTTTATGGAGGTAAAGAAGAACAGATGGGGAAGATGATCAAAAATATTGTTTAAGCATGACTGATGAATTTTGTGCATTGCTAAAGCACATTTTTTGTATGTCTTGCTAGTTTTCTGTGTTAGATAACTTTACAATACCAAAATTGTAATTCCACGACTTAATTACCAAGTTTGTTCATTTCATCTGGAAATGGTTTCCAACAAAACAATGAGAGACACACATACTTGCACATATTCACGTGTATATGCATAGCCAAATTTTCAATAATGTAGCAGAATTGAGATGATCTATCTCTAAAGTGGGGGCATATCTTGAACACATAGAGCACGACTCACGCTAGACTCAGGATTGTTCAAGACAATGAGCACGATTCAAAACAATGATACATACATGCACACCCATTCGCAAAACACGTATCCCACCTTTCACGTGCGAGTAAATTTGTAACTTTTAATCCTATTCAACTGTTGAGATCAGGATTCTCTGAGATAAAATGAATTTAGCTGAAAGTTGAAATGAAAATGAAACTCAAGTGTGGAAGGTAATATGCTGACTCAATTTAAGTTTATAAAAGATAGACAAAAGGCTCCCTGAATAAGCCTGAGTAGAGCCTCATTTTTATGAAGTGGTATATTCCAGAAACTAGTTATGCAAGAGTTGTGTGGTATATGATGGATTCTTGCAATGGTTTATTGGTTGCAAAATGATATGGAGGTAGGAACTTTTAGATACAAATCAGTCTCATTGGTTACTGAGAATTACTTGTTTAACCAGCTGATTTTGTTTCTTACCAGGAATGGAGAATTGGACCAACTGTGCTCACTCTGTGTGAACACCTTTTTGTGAGCTTTGCAATTCGTTTTCTGCGAAAGCAAGCTGGAAAAGTCATTTCCAGGGTAAATGTGAAAGAGAAGTTGGAATCTGATACTGAGAAAGCCATTGTCCCTATTTCGACTGTTGTGGAGCAGAAGGTGAAGCTTGTTTGGCAATGGGGAATCGGGAAGTTTGTACTGTCAGGTATTGTGGCTTATATTGATGGACGCCTATGCCGTTCCATTCCAAATCCCATCGCAAGAAGGGTGGTTAGTGGGTTTTTATTGAGTTTTCTTGACAAAGAAGAAAAAGAATAAAACGTGTCTTTTTATTCTTCTAAGTTCTACTTATTTCTTTCTGACTGTAAATTGGTTGTTGATAAAAATCATTCAGGGTTTTTCTGGCATAACCCCCTTAGCTGTAGTTATTACTGACACTAGGTTGCTTGGTAAATCATTTTGGCAGTGCTCATTTTCCTTTATTAATAGGGAAAGGAAACTTGGTCATCATGGTTTGGCCAAGTTGGCCATTAGCCTCTTGAATGAGATCAATCAAGTGTAAGGACTGCTTTGTGTGGCTAAATGAAGCTGCATGCTAAAATTATCAACTGCCGCTCTTTTGTAAGGTGGCGTACGTCCTTGCAACTACTTTTGACCCTATATATACAAAGGTGGCTATTGACGAAAAAAATATTTTGTAAGATTAAAGTGAGAGGAGATTGACAAAGAGAACATGTCAGGGTCTGGACTCGCCCATTGTTTCCTCAGACAGGACATGTTTAAGCTATAAACCGTGGCTGAATTTCAAGCATTCAATTTTTTTAGGCAATTGTATTTGTTTTTCGAGGAGGTATGCTGTGTGGTCACTCAAAACGGTCGAACTAGTGGGATTGAAGAAATCTGAAGACTGAAAACATTCCAAGTGAACAGGAACATTGAAATTTGATACATTTAAATGTATATCATATTAAGTGATAAGTTATTATCACTTAATTTTTGAAGTAAATTTTGTTTAAAAAATTTAGTGTCACTTAATTAATTTAAATATTTTATTTTTAGTTATAATGCATATAAACATATTTAAAAATTTGAATTTGTTAAATTTAAGCACTAAATTGAATTATTATCAAACAGGTTTTTCTAAATTTACGGGAAAAAAAATGTCGCGACTGGGAGAGTCCGCCTACAGGAATTTTATTTGGATATAATTCACAATTTAAGCTACGTTGGAGGTGTTAGTGTAGATAATAGTTTTCAAATTAACTTTTAGCTTTGCGTATTAGAACCTGCCGTTCTTTGATTTCTTTGTCTGCCCTATTTTATATAGAGTTTTGTAGCGAAGCAGTGCGCAGCACTACATGCCAAAGCCAGCACTCGGTGGAAACCACCAGCTTTAAATAAAATACTAGGGGTGCCTCGTTATGTCAGTGAGTAATCCGTGTCCTAGTTTCATCAACCAAATAAACAAATCAATCAGAGTCATGCCCACAGAAACCTTTCCAAACAAACGACGGCGATACTATATATATATACACACAGCGACAGAAGCACAATGGAATTGCAACCTTCTCAGTCCCTCTTACTAACCATCACAAAGTTGGAGTTTCACGCCAAGAAATGGCATTTATGATCTCTAAGAGCAAACCACCATCTTTCTCTGAGCCACAGGAATTGAGCCTTCCCCACGGCGCCAGGAACGAGTCGACCATCAACTCAGTCACTAGCCAGCTAATCTTGAAATCATCATCAGCTGCAGCTCGTGATGGCTCTCAACCCCTTGATAGAGATGTTGTCCTCAAACGCATTCGTCACCATAAGTCAATGTACAAGGTCCGTAATGCTCTCCAGGCTCTCCTGGCTGCTGATGATCATGCAGATGCACATTCTCTCCCCGATAATGAGCAGAAGTGGCTGCAACTTGGTGACGCTTTTTCCTCCCCATGATCTCAAGTGGCGCTCATCAATAGCATATCGAGTCAACAGCTTGGTAATCCGTGTGATGGTAGCATTATTTGCAATGTTTTGGCTAGTCCTGGTAGTAAAAATTTTGCCGTCTTGCTAAATCTCAGTGCTAGTTGTTTTATGGCTCGGGCTGAGAGACCAAGACAATCTTTGTTTTGAGTTCTTGTGGGCTGTAAAATTGTAAATATTGTTCTAACATGCATACTCTGCATGTCTTCAATTTATCTCAACTGTCTGATCTCTCTAGCAAGCGTTGAAACCCTGTTCTGTAGGTGGGTTACTTGTTCTCTCATGATAAGGATGGCTTCATCATTGCTGCAATATGCTTGTCATTTTTATGAACCAGTGCAACATTCTGAACGAATATCTTTTTCTTCTTATAGTTTCCGGAAAAGAAAGCACAATGGATAATGATTAAAAGCAACGAGACCCGCAATATAGTCAAGTATTTTAAAATCTCTAGCGCAGAATAAAAATCCATAAATCTTCCACGGTAGGTGGCTCCTCTTTGGAATCTCGCATGAGAAGGCAAAGCTTGTAGTGGCTTGCAACAGCTTAATATTCATTTTAACGAGCAAAACGGAATATGACAAAATCTTTAGTCAGCACAAATGCACCCATTAGTTTCATCATTCGTTGAAGAAGTACTGCCTTGTGGTGTTTGGTGTCATTTTGATATGGAGGAAATTCAGTCTACTGACTAAAACATCCGCATCCCAATGCCGCATACACTTGGCAATTAGTTCCACTGAATAATTATCAGCAACTTTCTTGATTAATGGATCTTCTGTTAGTATAAAACAAGAAAAAGTGGTTGAACACGTAAGTGGGAGAGCATATCTGAAGATATCTTTCAGAAAAATAAGCAACTACAGTTGATGGCAACCAAAAAGTGGAAGCATAACTTAAATATTGTTTGAGATCCATTGAAGTCGCAATTATTAGTTCATCTAAATGTCACAACATGAAAATGGAACTGCTTTGGCACAAAGGGATGGATTTGCAAAAGATGTACAACATGTTATCTGAGGCCACAGTGACGCATGATAGGATGCATACCTGCAGCTGTTGACATAAATGCAATCTTTACTATCAATTCCACTTTTTACTTTCTCAATGGAGAATGTAAGGTGTACCATGATGAGAGACATAAACTATCCTCGCTTTTTTTACAACAGCATGTGGATCCCCCTGAGCATGTGTACCAAGGAAGCTGTTACTTATCATTTCTTAGACAGTAACCCTGAAGTAGAAAGGAGCCGCAATGCTTGATCTGAATTGTTCAGAACAGCAGATGATCTTGAAATCTGCATTTTCCGTTTCTTCAGAAACTCCAGTGAACTCTGTAAACATTGAGCCGGTGGTATCTCCTCTAGAATAATAGGTTCTAGCCTATAAACCACAAGGAGAAGGGAATTCTGTCAGTTGAACAGACATAAAACACTTAGGCTTCCATTCATTGAACATGTCTTACTCTGTCCGAGAAATGCAATTGACAGGCTATGAAATTACAGGATATTCATCTACCAGGAAAGATAGGAAAAGCTGCATACCCTGGTCTTTTCGTTCTCTTCTTCTTCGCTGAGCTGGGCTTTTTCTTTGGTTTTTCTTCTTCTGAATCCGATGAAAAAACTTTCCTGCAGATAAGCTTACAATGTCAGCAAGAGACCGTATCAGGAGTACAAAATCCACAATCAGGAAAAAAGCAAGTTTGCATAACCCACTTCTCGCCAGCTGCAAGAAGTTTCACAATTTCATCTGGCAGCATTCCCTGGTAATCAAGGGACTCTTGTTTTGGTTCAATTTCCTTCGCATCTTCAATGCTTTCCTCCTCTCCCAAGGGTCGTGGAGTTACCTTTTGAGCCCATCTTCTCCGACGGTCTTTTCCCTCGCGAACAACTCTACAGAGAAGGTACTATATAAATTCAGATAAAGCCACAGACAGAGATTCACCAAAAATCACTATGGTTAGCGTCCCAAGAAACAGAGACAGAAGAACCTTGCCTTTATTTATCAACGTAGATATTATAGTTGCAAAGCTCTAAGTCTCATAAATCCAAACAGAAATTCCAAATTATATCTGGCTGTCTATTGAGCAGACGGATCCCGAAAATAAGTTCAACGTTCGCAGCCAAAATTAAAATTAAAATTTATTTATTAAAAAAAAAACCCACTACACCAGGCACTCGCACCTGAGAATAGTGATCACATTAATCCAACAATCGTGCAATTGCCAAATGCTTCAAAAGGGCAAATTTTTTCTACTCAAAAAGAATTACAAGACCAATAATTTAGGGGAGTCACGATGCACAACATTAATCACCACTATTATTATTACCTACCTAACTAAGCTCATAAAATACCTCTCCTACCTGGCCTTATTTTCTTTTTGGAGTCTAGTTATTTCTTCATCTTGTTCGATTCCCTGAAAAAAAATAAAAGAAACAGTCAGGAAAATCATACGGCTATGGATCGAGTAACTAAAATTGATTTGAAAGCTAAAAGAAGGAAGAGATACGGACCTGTTGAGAGGTGAATTCCTCGGGGGCTGCATCGTCGGAGTCACTATCTCCTCCCCTTCCCGACATCCTTCCGAATTCTTTATATATCAAAGTTTGAAGGGTCTTCTTCAGGCATTAAGAATTCAACTTCTGGGGTTTAAGCCTTTAAGGTTAGGGTTAGGGTTTTTGAGGGTCACATTTTTTATTCAAAGCCAGCCCGCAGCACCCACAGTTACTGCGTCTCTTCGGGATTTTGTGGGGGGGAGCTTTTGCGAGAAAATGAGGCGAGTTTGAGCCCAAAGGCAGAGAGGCGGGTTAGCCCAAAAGCAAAGTGAGGAGAGTTTGAGCAAGGGTGAGAAGGTCTAGCCCAAATAAAATAGTCGAAGCGTACAAGCTGGAAATGATCTTCATTTCTTTTTCTTTTTTTTTTTCTTTTTTTTGCAGTGTTCATTTCTTAAATAATTTGAGAAGCAATCACTACTATCTTCAAATTGCAAATTTGGAATAAGCACTACAGCACATGGAATCAAGGCAGGATTCGGAGCGGTCTCAAGAAGAGAAAGCCCCGTATTTAGCGTTTGAACAAATTATAAAACACTCCCTGAAATGATCAAATCTTTAACAAAGAGACCCTTTCCTCATTTCCAGTTCTTCATTTCTTTTATTTTTTTTTGTCATTTTTTGGTCTTCATTTCCTATTATGATAAACTCTCCTTTTCAATTTCTCAACGTATGCTACAAATTGATGTCTTTTCTTTTTCAATTTCTTTTGTTTCAGCACAAAAAAATGCTATTTTTGTTTGAGAGAAGAAGAAGAAGAAATACAAATACTCACTCTCTATTAGTATTTTTATTTTGTTTGCTCCTCTCTTAGATAGATAGTGCTTCCGTCATTTCAATGTTTCTGTTAGATGGATTCGGATGCTGTTACTGATAGGGGGGTGATGGTAATATGGTCAAATCTTAGGGTGGATATTGTAATTTAGACATACCTCAAGGGAGTAAATGTAATTAACCCAATCTTAAATTACTCTATCAAATATCAAGAGCCACCTTTGATTGTTTTTTTTTTTTTTTTGAAATTTTTATTAAAAAAAAATACTACAATAATTCGATATACTTGAGATAAAGTGATGATTAAAAAATGTATTCACAGAAAATATAAAAAAAAAAAATTTGAGAAAAAATCACAATCCAAATAAGATCCAAGTCTCTTATTTCTGCATCAATTCTCAAAAACGATGGTGATTGCTCATGGATGGGCTTGTATTCTATCCGTTATTTAAGTAACTTGTGCAATGGGCAATATGACCGCCTTTGCCCACTTGCAACGGTCATGTGTCAACAGCCCAACAACTAGGAGGGGTAAATGTCCGGAACAAACGAACACTGTAATGTAATACATACTACGACACTTGGCAAAACTGTAGGAGTTACTCCCATGGTAAAAAATAAAAATTGCAGCTGCCTTTTCCACGACTGAGAGAGTTACTCCCACTGTCAATATAATTCTGACAATCCAAGAATGATTGCAAATTTTTCTACATTCTCGCTCTGTATCTTAGCGTAAGAATTCGATGTACATCTTTTTTAAAAAGAAAATAAAAAAAAAAGTGCGATCCTTTTCCATTTTCATAGTTAATAATTACGTACGTGAACTAATCTCAACCGTTGGAAAAAATAATCGAGTATGAACAATCACGAATAGTTCTAGATAACTTTTTGATAAACAAATTTTGCAGTTATAAGAGGCAAGAGTCCAAGTCAGCTCTACCCCTCGAAGGAAATGCTGCAACCAATTCTTGTACTGTTCACGTACTCTCTCTTGCGGGAAATTTCTGACATTGACCCTACAATGACCGCATTTTAGATCCCAAAGGACGTTGAGATGTAAATATTTTCACTAGCATTTCAACCTTCTAGCTCTAGCAAGATGTAAATTTGGGATTGGAGGAGACGTGGACTTGATAGAATCACTTTCGTAAAATGGTCCCCTTCCTTTTTCTTTTTTTTTTTTAAATATAAATCACAGATATTCGTATCTTTTCCTTACTGTCTATGACTAATTCTGTTCAAGTTGGATCAAGTCTCTTGTAGGGAAACTCTTACAAAAAAAAATTCTTCTAACATTATTGTCCTTTTCATTCTTACAAGTTTCAAACCCAAAGCCTCGCAGTTAAAGAATGCATGATTGCTTTCAATATATTTCACTGTTTTATCAAAAAAAAAAAAAAGTTAATAGATGCAAGCCCCTTTCTATATTTCATTAATCACTGTTTAATTGGGTCATGAGCAATAAAAAGAAAAAAAATAAGCAGACAAGGTTCAAGATAGAGAGTCTAACTGCAGTGGCAGTGCATTTCTTGTAGGTTGATTTTTCGTGCACTCGTTTTGGAGATGGGGGAAATATTTTTATTCGTCACACGTAGAGGATGGACCGATGCCAGCTATGATCGTTCAATTTTGCTGGATAGCACCTTTCTCTAAATTACACCCCTCTCCCTCAAAAAAAAATACATAAATATAAATTTAGAAAAAAATAATAATAATTAGAGTCCTGTCTTTAAGAAACTATATATATAGACTGGCATGCTACAAAATGTAAATTGGAAATGTCTATCCATTACGATTGTTGTAATAATACTTGTGGCAGTTCATTAATAATTTATTGTTGTGTTCGACGTTTGACTAGTCCAAGCTTCAAGAGTTGCACGTAGCAAAACAAGCTCGATAATTCATAAACTCCTAAAAAGTCGTTGAAGCAGCTGAAATGTTGGATTCCATCCTTTGCGTCTTTAGCCTTTAGATTATGTGTCGTCATTTTGGATTGTTTAATTGCAAAATACAGCAGGAATCTGGAGTTAGGCTCCATGCAATGCTTACATATGCCTAGCTAATGATCAAGATACATTATATTGGTTGACTTTTGTGCTCTCCAACAGTTGCACACATGTTAAACAAGTACGCAAATTTGCCGCAATTTTATGGTTGTCGCGAATCAGCTGCACCACACATTTTGGGAGTTATTAGGACACCAGATTTGGCGTCAGATCTGATTTTGCTTTTTGACAGTTTAATAGCGCCATCCGCTCTTATATATATATATAAAAAAAAAAAAAATCTCTACGATCTTGCTACTATATTTCATAATCACATTTTTACTTCAGATATATATCAAATAGTTACCATTATAATACATTTTTTACAAAAATTTCAAAAAAGTTGCAATCCAAACACAAAGTATGTCACATTTTCTTGAGAGGCTCTCTTGGGAAGTTGCCTCGCCTCGCCTTTGTTTCTTATTCTGTCTTCGTCGTTTCTCGGGTATTTTTCTTTGCTAAAATTCAACATCATTTGAACACATTTGTAATTGGGTCAAAACAAAGCAAGAATTTAGAATCGGTTTGAATTGCTATTTTTAGAAATCTTTTTAAAAAAATATATATCATTACTATTTGATTTGATGTATGTAAAATAAAAAAAATTAATTAAAAAATGTTGTACTGAAAATCCCAATCCAAACAAACCTACAAAAGTTACCAGACAGAAAAGCTGAAGTTTGAAGTACTTCAAGAAGACGCTAGAATGCATGTAAAAAAAGTAGTGATATGAAAGCAGCTGCAAGCTCTTTGATAAAGGTGGAGGTAGATAGTTAAACATGGCCCTCTTAACGCGTTCGAATGGGAGAAAGAAAAGGCGAGGACTTTGAAGGGGGTGGAGGACACGCCAAGATTCTCTATCAACCACTCTTTCTCCACCGGATGTGATGGTCAGTCATCCCATTTATTTTTTTGAATCTGTAAAGAACTTGCTGTTTGAATATGTTTGGATTGTAAATTATTTGAGATATTTTTACTGTAGCACTTTTTGTGATGTGATGTATGTGAGATAAAAAGTTAATTGGGAAGATAAAAAGGTATGTTGGAAATTGTAATGATGATGTAAGCAAATAAATTTTGACAAATAATCCTCAATCCAAACATCCCATTACTATCTGCGTGTTTATCTAATATGGCACCCCAGATAATACTCTGTAAGATTTCTCCATCTTATACACGGAACTCTTTTCAAATTTGAATCACCTCGTTCTGTTGTTTTGACTAAGCTGAACTTGACAGCAATTGAAAGAAGTGGCTTTTTTTTTTTTTTTTTTTATTTAAAGCAAAGAGAAACTTTAATAGAGTATAAATAGAAAAAAAAAATAATAATGGTTTAACAGCAGAACTCTTAAGAGCTGCAAACCTCTAAAGCCCTTTTACAAACTTTCAGCAATTCAGTCTGCGTATGCAAATTAAAGTTAGGTAAAGCAAACAAAAATAGACACGACACGCATCTAATTTTGTTGCACCTGGCTTTGTCATCTCTAATTTGCTATACTTGATTGCTTTTTTACTCCATTTCTATATCTACAACTTAATTTATAGCACCATTTACTACATCTTATAGCTAATCAATGTACCTCTTCCGGCCTATAAATTCAAACTTGATCACGACAGACACCTGAGAGTCCGCAAGGAGTCGGATAAATTTTATATCTTCTAACTACTGCTGTATCTTGCGCCAAATCCTTGTCTTCATTAGGAACGGGTCATTTTATAAGTATTGGATTTGTTGCATCTCTGTCATCGAACCATTCTAATGTTATCTCACTTCTCAACCTGGTCATCATTTTATCTTTAGACTTTAAGCACCAGTTGCTGTCCCAAGTATATTTGGGATCCCTCCCAAATGATCCGGTGTTTTTTTTTTTTAATCTTTCCATCCCTCCTACCATTCTTTCACTCCCAAGTATCAGTTGCATGATTCGAACCCTGAATCGAACAATGGTAGCAGAGTTTTAAGAACTCTTCTTTTAACCGTTGAATTAACCCTAGGGATTCAAGAATTGCTTTGCTATGTGTTCTTAAAACTTCATTTGGTACTTCTAGAATATTTCCTCTTATGAGATTATTACCGTTTGGTAGTAAATCAATCCTAATTACTGTTGCTCTATATAATCTCTAGTTTTTGCATCGATCTCTTAGTTAAACCTTTCAAGTTTGGACTTTTGTTTTCTTCAACTAGAAAAAAAAATTAAATATCATTGATAGCTTTATTGCTTCGAAGAAAATACAGCATTAGAATTATGTCACAACTATTTTCCTTCATCTAAATATAAATCGGAATCGTATTTGCTAATATATGTATAAACCTAATTGTACAACATCTTAAATGTAATTCTTTATGACTTGTTGTGTAATTTTGAAAAGGACTCGACAGCCGCACCGGAAAAAGATTTTATTTAGCTTAAGTAACAAAAATTGAAAGTTGTTAGCAGCACTATCATGTATCTCATAATATTTAGTTCTCATATTTTAATTTTCATCAATGGAAGTACTGATCAACTTCTTTGTAATTTTGAAATTTGGCTATTAACATATTTGGTTTTCGTTGCATATTTGATATATATTACTATAATGATATTGATCAGACTCTGTTTGGATTGTAAATTATTTGAGATATTTTTACTGTAGTATTTTTTGTGATGTGATGTATGTGAGATAAAAAAGTAATTGGGAAGATAAAAAGGTGTATTGGAAATTGTAATGATGATGTAAGCAAATAAATTTTGACAAATAATTCTCAATCCAAACAAACCGCTGAGAGTTTGGTTGACTTAAGCGTGTGCATATACGGAGGGAGGTCCATGTATGTTTGTGTGCGTGCGTGCGTGCCTTTTTTTCTTTTTTTTTTTCAAATAATTGATGTTCCAAATTGCTAGAAGTAAAAGTGGGAGCAAATTTAAAATAAAATAACAAACTAGTTATTATTATTATTTTTAAATTCAATAGAAAACAACAGAGGCACTGTTTGGATTCAGTATTTTTTGAAAAATAATTTTTTCATCTACAATGCTACAGTAATATACAAACAAAAATAACTCAAAAAATACCATATTCAAACAATATATGAAAAACAACTCCAAATATACAAAAAAATTCAGAATTTTCTATTTCAAATTATGCGAATTTGGCTCGAATTCGGTAATGGAGTTTTTGAAATCGGAAATAGAAATCAGATTTTTCGATTTCAATTTCGTTTTATATTATATATATATTAATATTTATTTATTTATATATTTAATATTTTTTATTTCAATTTTTTTATAATATGTATATTAATATATATAAGATGAAAATAATTTATAAATATAATATGTATATTAATATATATTTAATATACATATTATATTTATAAATTATATTCATCTTATATATATTAATATATATTAATATACATATTATAAAATAAAACTGAAATAAAAAAATTATATATATAAATAAATATTAATATATAGAAACAAAGCCAGTATATATTTTTAAAAAATTCCAAAAAATTGTAAATTATAAAAATACTCAAAAATATATTTTAAAAATACTTCTAAAAATAATCTAAAAAATATTTACAGTAAAATTTTTTTATATATATTGTTATAGTAAAGTTTTTAAAAAATACCTCTAAAAACAGTTAATCCAAACGAAGCCAGAACTTGTAAGAGTAATAGACGTGGTACTGGTGCACAAACTCCTCAGCAAAGACCCAAGAAAAGTAAAAAAAAACACTTTGTACACTGGATTCCGAATTATATTATTTTTTTTCCTTTTTTGTCAAAATAATACACCTATCGTGGACACGGAATATTGTGTGGACCCACATATGCCCAAATAAGTGGGCCCTCTTCTACGCCTACCCCACATTCATAGAAGCCTCTGTGGGCCCAAGGACACGATGACGGGTTGCTGTCCAACTCTTAAGACGTTGAATTTGTCCTGGTCAAACATTTCTTCATTGCCCACTTTTTAGTCTTTATTTAATTAATCCATTTTATTGCTTCAATAACCCGTCAATCAGACAAAATATCCATGAACTTACATACACATAAAAAGAAGTTTAAAAAAAAAAAAAAGCAGAAGAAGAAGAAACAGGCCTTTCGTCCGTCAAGCAGTGGCCTACTAGGTAGTAGCACCTTTTTCTCTCTGCGAATCCCAAGCGTGGAAAACTTCTGCTCCTTCCTCCAATTTCTTCTGCTCCGGGGAATTTCACTTCCATTTTCCTTTCCCTTCTTTTCTTTGTCTCTGTCTCTGTCTGGTTTCCGTGTGTTGTCTGGTCTGTGTCTGCCTTAATTAATAATCTGATCCATCCATCCCAATTCCCAACTCAAGTCTTCAAAACACCCCCAAACGCCTCCTTAACTCTGCAGACCGTTGGGAGCTGCGAGAGCTCAGATCATAAGTCACAACCGCGATTGATAGCACTATTGGATTAGTTGGGCGGTCCTCTTCTCAAAATCTAGAAAGCAAACGGTCCAGAAATGCAACAGCAATAACTCTTTCTTCCTTCCTTCCTGTGAACTAACTAGATGTTGTTCATGGATGAAACACAGCATTTATTAAGATAGTATAACTTCTCACCCAACATCAACTGCTCACCATTAAATGGTGTATCATGCTTCTCTCAAGTCAACCTCAGTACTTGCTGTTCAATTTCCTTTCCCTTCTCCTCCATCCCTCACCCTACCCCTGACTTCTGATGATTGCTCCGCTCTTTCACCATTTTTCACCTTCTTTTCCGGATCCTTTCTCTGAGTACCCAGAACATGATTATTGTTTTCGTCTTTACCCGCTTAATTATATTATTGTTTCTACCACTTCTTTTAATCTCAATCTCGAGTACTAGAATATCTGCTGCTTCTTTCTCGTCCTCCTCACTATCACCTTCATCAGCACCAGGAACATGCCATCGCGGTTGTGGGAACAAGTCCCAGGTCCAGTATCCTTTCGGATTCTCCCCGGGCTGCGACATTCAGTTGAATTGTACAGGGCACAGCGGGGAGATCACAATTGGGCAATTTCAAGTCCAAAATGTGACGGGGAACAGCTTGTTGATCCATCTTCCGCCAAATTGTAGTCGGAAGATTAGCGACCTGAATCAACTCGAGGGGCCGAACTTCGCGATGACGCGGCGAAATGGGCTTCTGTTCGATAGATGTAGGGTGCCGGTGAATGGATGTGCCGTCCCAATGACTCTGCTGAACTCCACGTTGGATGTCAAGGAGAGCTGTAGCGGCGGTCATGATAATAATACCAGTTGTTATTCGGGTGCAAGCAAAAATAGTTCTAAATTTTTCGACTCTGATCATCTCAAGCAGATCAATTGTACGGTCGTGTATTCGTCCATAGCGGTTGCTCTGGATGACACAAATGACGACGACAATAGGTCGAGCGTGAGCACGGCTTTGTTGCTGAATTTCCAGACTTTGGAGTTAGGGTGGTGGCTCGATGGCCCCTGCAACTGTCACGAGTCTGCGTCCTGTACTAACGTATCGACTCCCAGACGTCGCCAGGGGTACCGATGCCGGTGTAAGGAAGGGTTCGTCGGAGATGGCTTCGCGGACGGTGGTGGTTGTAAAAGAGGTGCGTTGCTCGCCGGCTTTTTTTTTTCCTTTTTCTTACGCCTTTTGATTTTGCATTTTATTAGTTTCCTTGGTGTTTGTGATCGTAGATTTTACCTCCTTAGTAGTAGTGGTAGTGGTATTCATTTTCCTTAATGGTAAATACTAGTAGTATAGTAGCTGTAACAAAATTTGGAAGCCCCCTTTCTTTGAACGGCATTTTGTCGTGTTGCAAAAATCCACTACATCCAATTATAGTTTAATCACCCTTAGGTTCTAATTAAACTTTATCAAGGAGCAAGTAATTCTCAAGCGGTTTGACTCGACAAACCAAACAAGCCCAAGCTTGGGATGGAAATTCGTTTGGAGTACTTTTATACTACGTACAACACTAGTTTTATTATCTCCCCGATGGCTTAATCCAATTGTTTTTGAGTTTTGACTCCGGGCGCTATGTGAAAGGTCTTTTTGTATTTATTTGACCAACGAGAAGGAGCCATATTTTTCATATTTTGTGGGCTGATTAGGAGTCAGTCAGTCTACGCAGGATAAGGCTGCTCATTCTTGACGGAAGGAGTTCAAAAAATAGATAAAGAGGAAAACCATTGGACTCCAGAAGAATTCCTTGTCCGTCGGCATAGATTTATTACTTTTGACCTTCAAGGTTTTTAACCTGTCCAAACTCTCGGACAAATTGTGGCAACATAGTTCATTTAATTAAACAGTTAGATCTAACGACATTCTGGTTTTACTTTGTTGGTTGATTTATTTAACAACTAAAATGAAAACTTCGAAGATTATATATAGATATTCTTAATTAATTTAACTCTGTATTTTTAAAATTTCACTTCTTCCCTTCTATTTAATTAAAGATTAAAGGAAAAAAAAAATCATTGAGTCACGAAGGGAGCCTTCAGAAGAATCTTCCACGCTATGGCGTACGCCTATTGGCCAGTCATGATCATGTGTCATCATCCCCAATAATGAAGGGTGTGGAAATTTTATTGGTTTGACTTTAAGCATCGTTGATGATGGTTACCGATTGCTATGTGGCATGTGCAATGGCTTACGAGGTCCTGAAGGAAGCTAGTATGTAGTATTTGGTGTTGTCTGCAACTGCATGCTAGCTATTCACGCGACGTGTAATCTTTGGGGCCAAAGACTGAACCACTATGCGACCTAGAGGAGCTAGTAGTCCCCATGATTATTGGGATGTTAAATTCTTAAATGCGCCGCCATGGTCAATCGAGAGGGGAGACTTGGTGAAGTAGAATATTATACTAGCAGTTCACACGATCCTAAGCTTGAGGATGCAACAATCACTGATTTATTTTTCATTTATTCTTAGTGGTTCAACTCGTAAACTGATATTTAAATTGTTGAGAAACTTGACAAACGATCTCTCCTCGAGAGCTCGGGCTTGAGGAAGTCAAGCGAGCCACTTTTGTGTTACTGGTATTTGTTCCTTGCAATGCTCATTCATTCTTTTTCCCCCCCTCCCTTTCCAGTGCTCATTCTTATTAGGGCAACGATTCTAGAATCAGCATTCAAAAACAGCTCATGCATTGTCTCTTATTACATCCTTAAACAGGGTTAAAAAAAATAAAGAAAAAAATTTTCCCTAAAGACTTGAAGGCGCAATAAAAATGTTACGAATCTGAAGTGTTTGCTAATTAGAAGAAAGCATAATTAAATTAAACTCTCTGAACTGAAAAGTGTGGCTTCTCTTGCTAAGCAAGACTACCGTACCTTTAGAAGAACAGCCCTTCAGTTAACTGTTCCCTTTCATTTTTCATGCTCGTTAATTCCCTAATCTTTCATCATCATTTACAATCTCCACAGCTTCTACCTGCAATGCTTCAAGATACATGCCAGGTCGATGTGGTGGGACTACAAAAGTTGGCATTCTTGTTGGAGGTAAATTTTTATTGGCTCTGTGATTCGGAAAACTCTTCTAAACTCTTCAAATGGCGATAGAAATGTTTGCTCCCATTGCCAGATAAATTAAATGCTTTGATATCTCATTTACTGGTGGCTTCTATTTATAGCAGTCTTGTTTGATACTTGCATGGAACTTCTTTTGTCAAGGTATCATATCTGCTAAGGAATCTGCATTAATCTACACCTCTTGTAAACTTATCATGTAGAATTGCAATCTCGAGATTCAAATGGAACTATTAAAGAAATTCCAGGGTTGTGCGCTTAATTCAAAAAGTTATTCTCCTGCTCTTACTCTGCCAGATCCAGGCTGCATTTTGTTGCAACTGCCTAAGCTGGTGTAATACGTATTGCATTAATGAATCTTCACCACTCCACCACACACAAAAAAGCGGCTTTTATAACTGGAAATGGTAGTTTCTTTTATAACTGTCTCGCCTTGGTTCAAGGCTGTGAACTAATGTAATAGGGTTCTAACTAAAGTTGCCAGAGGAAATTACTATTACCGGAAAGCTAATTACTTCTAAAATTTGACAGTGGGCCGCCCTTTTTTTGTAGGGATAATTGCTGGAGCTTCTCTCATGGTTGTTTTATCTCTTTTCTACTACTGCATCCGGAAGCGATCAAAATTGTTGAAGAGCCGAATGAGTGCAAAGCGTCTTCTGGGTGAAGCTGCTGGCAGCTCTGGCATTTCTTTTTATCCCTATAAAGATATTGAGAAGGCCACATTGGCCTTTTCTGATAAACAAAGGCTGGGAACAGGGGCCTATGGTACAGTTTATGCAGGAAAGCTCCATAACGATGAGTGGGTTGCTATTAAAAAAATAAAGCATCGCGATCATGAAAGCATCGAACAAGTCATGAACGAGATCAAGCTTCTGTCTGCTGTGAGCCATCCTAATCTGGTACGCCTCTTAGGTTGCTGTATAGAGGACGGTGAACAAATCCTTGTTTACGAATTCATGCCGAATGGGACTTTGTCTCAGCATCTACAAAGAGAAAGAGGTTCAGGGCTTCCATGGACAATTCGCCTTGACATTGCCACTGAAACTGCTCGTGCAATTGCTCATCTTCATTCGGCAATTAATCCACCGATATACCATAGAGACATTAAATCTAGTAACATACTCTTAGACTATAACTACAAGTCAAAGGTGGCGGACTTTGGCCTTTCGAGATTTGGCATGATGGATGATTCCCATGTATCCACTGCTCCACAGGGAACCCCAGGCTACCTCGATCCTCAGTATCATCAGAACTTCCATCTTTCAGATAAAAGTGATGTATACAGCTTTGGGGTTGTTCTGGTTGAGATTATTACAGCATTGAAAGTGGTGGATTTCTCGCGAGCTCACAGTGAGATTAACTTGGCTGCGCTTGCTATTGAGAGGATAGGGAAAGGTTGTCTGGATGAGATAATTGATCCATTTCTTGAGCCTCACAGGGATGCTTGGACACTCTCATCTATTCACAAAGTAGCAGAGCTGGCTTTTAGATGCCTTGCTTTTCATCGAGACATGAGACCGTCCATGATGGAAGTGGCAGATGAACTTGAACAAATCAGGCTTAGTGGCTGGGCACCGCTAGACGAGAATATCTGCATGGCATCATCAGCGGCATCCTCTTGTTCGTCTCCATTTAATGGAAGTGAGAAATCTTTTAACAGTAGAACAACAAAGAAGAAGACGGGGGTAGGAAGTAGGAGAACAAACGTTTCACGAGGAGGAGGTGATTCGCTATCTACCACGGAAGAGACAAAGGACAGTTCCCTTGTCTCAGTCCAGGATCCCTGGTTAAGTGAGCAGGACTCGCCATCAACGAACAGTTTGTTGAGCAACATTGTTCACTAATGAAATTACTGTGTCGTCTGCACATAACTTCCCATTAAAGCCGTCTTGTGGATAAAATATACTATTAGGCAATGAATGGTGATTAAAGCCTTCTTGCAGCCATTATTCTGATGAAGTTGGTTTACTTATCATATCAGTCTCACTTCTTCCCGTGAACATTATTGGACCAGATTGTCTCAGCCGTCCACATTTTATTTTCTAGTAAAACAAGCTGCAGCGAAAAGAGTCAGATGACTGAAATTCGAGTTTTATCCAACAAACTTTGGTGCAAAAAACTTAAAAAAAAAAAAAAAAAAACGAGATGGAGTAAAGTTCACAGATTGCATGTAGTACTAGGAATTCAACGTCAAAGCTACAAATGAGACGGAGGATTATACATACACGATACAACCAATTACAAATTACATTCTGCGTTGCAGAAAAACGAACAAATGGGCTCAAGATTTCTGAGCTTCAGGCCCTAAAATCCCGTCCACAACTGACGTGGCAACCAGAACACCAACAAATTCAGCTCCCGCCACCACGCCCGCCTGGGCAAATCCTCCGAAACTCACCGCCCCTTCGATCTGTTTCTCCGCTGACACTATGTCTTTCTCCGCCGTCTTTAGGCCTTTCTCCGCCGCTTCAATTCCCTTTCCCGCCACTTCAATTCCCTTGTCAGCTGCCTCGAACCCTTCCCTAACTATCTCCTCAGCTGCTTCCTCCGCTTTCTTCAGCTTCTTCCTCAACCCGAACAACCCTATGTCCTGCGCTCTAGACGGCATCTCCCCAGCCTTCAGTGCTGTGGTCGCGGTCATCAGCAACAGCAACTCCCTCCTTCCCGGAATGCCAACCGGCGCAACCCTATTGACGCGAGAATTGTGCGAAACAGAGTGGTCGTGGCGCACACAGTGGAGGGTGAGTGTGCGTGCTACTATTGAGCTTGTGGACGCCATTGCTTTTCCTCTCACTAACCGGCGAGCTCTGAAGCTAATCCTCCACCAGTTTAAAACTGGTATCATCCAGATGAAAGGACCAAAAGAACCCCACCCGTCTCAAAGAGGCTTCTGGAGAAATCTTTCGGGCTTTTAGTCATTTTAAAATACAAATTTGGTCACAAAATTGTTGGTTGAGAAAATGGTTGGTTTATTTCGTCCTCCAAAAAATTTTTTTTTTTAGTTCCCACTTAATTAGCCCTTGCACAGTTGCACTTGTTTCCAAATTCCAATAGGAATTCTTTATGGTACGATTTTCAAATGAAATAGTACGCGTTTTCTAATTAAGTAACTCATTTTTATAACTAATAATAAAGTGGTACAATTCTATACACTTTTTTTTTTTTTTGAATGAAGTGATACATATTTCTAAAAAAATCATGAGACTGATAAAGTAAATTAGTTTCATTGAGTTCAATTCTGAATTAGGCTATAAGTGACAAAAGGGTTTGCCTTACTCATAATTCTAACATAGTGGTATAAATTCTCTCTTTCATTTAAGGTTTTTTTTTAAATGGACACTCGTTAATACTTCTAAATAATACATATTTTACTATATGAATGCATATACTAACAATAAACGAGTGTGTTTGGATGGTAGATTATTTGAGATAATATTTTAATGTGATATTTGTGAGATAAAAATATGATTGAAAAATTGTTGATGATGCAAGAACATAAAAATGGACAAAAAAACCACAGTCCAAATTTTGTCTCGTATTTAGAAACATTAGTACCTAAACTACATTTTAATAGGATACTCATTAAAACTCTTCATTTACAAAAAGATTTTTTTGAAAGATGCTCAAGGGACATTTGTTGAGAGTTCTAAATTGCACATAACTTACCATATCAATACATGTACTAACAATTATTATTCTATATTGCATTTATAAGCTCTTCCTAATTAATTTTATATTTCCAAAATATTAACACCTAAATTACATCATTGGTGCATTGTTAGACAAGAGTCACAAGACCCTTTTTAAAGAAAAAAAAAATCAAGTTGGTTGTTGGCATAATTTCCTTATACAGAGGAATTTGATTTCCCAATGTGGTATTTGATTTCCTTAAATTTTTTCTCGATTAAGGGTCTGTTTGGTTGGAAGTAAAATGTTTTCCTTGGGAAAATATTTTCCGTGGAAGTAATTTTCCATGAAAATCATTTCCCTTTCATCATTTTCAGGTGTTTGGTTAGCTTATTGAAAATATTTTCTTACTTCATTTTTCTGGTGTTTGTTTAACTTTTGAAATATTTTCACTTTTATCTCTATTTTTACTTTCTACACATTATAACTACATATTTCTTCCCATGCAAAATAAGAAAATTTATCTCATTGTTTAACTTTAAAAAATCTTGGAGAAAGGTATATACGAATAAAAAATATCTCCTTAAGCAAATAAATAAATTGCTGGCCATTTAGTGTCAAATATCAATCACATGCAATGCTTATTGTGACATATATCTTGCACTCTCACTGCTGAAAGTTTCTCTAGAAAAGAATGTCCCTATTATACATAATTAATTACTAGCATAGGATGAGCAGAATGAGGTTTTTTTTTATTTTGAATATACTAGGGGGAGGGTTGGGTGGTACGGGGGAGGGAGTGTAAGGAAGAGATCTTGGGTTCGAGTCTTCATGTTTACACTAAAAAAAAAAAGAACATACTACAAGATGATTTCAGTAAGTTTGGAACATACTACAGGCAAGATGCATGCATTTCGAAAAACAACTTCAGGAAGTTGGGAAAGGAAGTTGTTTTCCATAAGATGAGTGAAAATATTTTACATAGGAAAATGTTTTCAGTAACTTTTGTGCAACCAAACACGGGAAATTAGGAAAATATTTTCACCCGAAACAAACGGACCCTAAGGGACTGTAGTTTTCTAACAAGTAACGAGCAGCTTTATTTTTCTTTTCACTTCTTTTTTTTCAAAGAAGTACAAGTATTTACTACATTTGTCAGTAAAGGTAGTACTACGAATTCTCACAATTTTGGCTGCCTAAGTATGAGAGATTAGCAACAGCAAAACCAATTAATCCTAGACGGCGTCGTCTGGTAATTACCGCAATGTATCTCACAATTTTGGCCTGCCTATGAGAGATTAGCAACAGCAAAACCAATTAATACTAGACGGCGTCGTCTGGTATATTACCCGCAATATTTGGTCTCCCGAAATGAACATTTTCGTTTTTGCGCCAGAAATCGA
Source organism: Coffea arabica (assembly GCF_036785885.1). Lineage (NCBI taxonomy): Eukaryota > Viridiplantae > Streptophyta > Magnoliopsida > Gentianales > Rubiaceae > Coffea > Coffea arabica. The sequence goes on along the minus strand of NC_092323.1, from coordinate 5,085,243 downwards.
AGGTATTCTCTTTTTAAAGTTGAGAAATAGAAAGAGGATTTAGAAAAGTAGGGTTTTGAAATTCATGGCGGAGGAAGCCCCGAATTCCGACATCGAAGGTCCAAACGTCGTCCAGAATCAGAATTCCGCTGAAGCAACCATCGAATCGGAGTTACAAGGAGGCACAGAGTCTACGTGCAACAATGCCGAGAGCTCGACCATCTCGTCCGGCTGCGAACGGGAGAAGTCTCTTGAGTACGCCGAAGAGTTGATGGAGCTCGGTTCAAAGGCCGCAAAAGAACGGGACTACGCCGAGGCCACTGATTACTACAGTCGTGCTTTAGAAATAAGGTTGTATATGTGAAACCCCAATTTCTTTACCGAGAATTTCATCTTTCTTGAGTTAATTTTGGAAATGTTTTTTCTAGGGTCGCGCATTTTGGTGAATTGGCACCGGAATGTGTGAATGCTTATTATAAGTATGGATGTGCGTTGCTTTATAAAGCACAAGAAGAGGCGGATCCTCTTGGCGCTGTGCCGAAGAAAGAAAGCGAAGTGAAGGCAGATTCCGACAAGGATGGATCTGTTGAGAGTGGAGCAACTGGTGAACCCTCTGCAACTCCTGCTGCGAGTAAGGCGGGAGAAGCTGCTACTTCAAGCACTCATCTGGAAAAAGAGAATGAACTGGAGACTGACGGTGTGTCATCCCGTGCATTATATTGTTCTATGATATTTCGCTTATTTTCAAGTGATTTATTGATGAGAGATGCACATTAAGAAAATATAAGTAATCAATGATTTACTAGTCCATTCCCATCCATTACAGTTACAGTGTTTAAAATGACTTTAGAGTGTTGTCTTGCTCGTACTTTGTCAATCATTTTGACCTGCTTTAGACTAATCTATATTTACATAATAAATCGGGCAGTCTTTTTGAGTCATTGATTGTTGTGTTGAGTTGAAGCATCTTTGCTGTAGCCCATTTATCCTTTTTGAGTAGCATTAGTTGGGATTACCTTGCTCCTGTCCGTATATCAGAGCATGAAACTTCTTCTATATTCTGTCACTCTATTTGTATTAATTTTCTAACACAAACTTTGCAGACTCCAGAGAAATTGTTCCATACCTCATCTGATCCCGGGGCTGCTGAAAACAAGGAAAATTCTATGTTTGCCATTAAAATTTTGCAATTTGGGTCCTTTTTTGGTGTTTTATGCAATTCTATTACTCTGCATGGTTTCGTCTGAATCATTACACGCTGCACAGCATGAACACTTTCAGAAAGAACATAAATATGCGCTGGTGCACTTTTCAGTAAGTTGGCATATTTTTTAGGCTATCTTGCTAGGGTTAATAGTTGGGCCTTTTCATGTCACCAATTGACTTTTCATTTGGTATGCTTCAACTTATCCTTGCTTTTCTGTTGCCATATTGCGCAAGATTGTGAAAAGTTTGTGTACTAGGAAAACAACCATGTAAAAAAGGTTTAGAAACGGTTGTATCATAAAGAAATTTATTCTTACTGTTAAACAACACTCAAAAGATATATTAGAGGTCTTACTAGTCGTTCAGTTAGAAATTTGTCTAGGTTGTAATAGATAATGCAAAATAGTTCTTATATGTTATGGCTGGTTCAGACACTTTCTCAATACTTACAGTGAGAGCTGTGGTTGCACTGAAATTGTAAGACTTGAGTAGGAGTCTCAACAGTCTGTATGTTGGTGGTAATAAATACAAACAAATTGAGCTCTTTATGTTTTCAAAGAATGGTTGAATATTGTCAATGATTATCACCATTTTGGCGAAGCATATGATCTTTTACGCAGGCTTTTCCCCTTCTCCAGAAAGAACTGAAGCGAAAGATGTGGAAGAAGATGAAGAGGAAACTGACAGTGAAGACGTAGCTGAAGCTGATGAGGATGAATCTGACCTGGATTTGGCATGGAAAATGTTGGATGTTGCCAGGGCAATTGTTGAAAAGCACTCTGAGGACACAATGGAGAAGGTAGACATATTGTCAGCATTGGCAGAAGTTGCTTTGGAAAGAGGTCTGTTTTCTGTACTAGTGAAGAGTACCTTTTTATAACTATACAGAACTCTGCAGCTTCTCTATTTTAGTTTATAAGTTACTATGATTAG